>NC_077234.1:38493944-39138414 GCF_027887165.1 Monodelphis domestica | reverse complement strand
ATTATATTCAATTGAGGTCTGGTTTTTCTCCCTAAAATCCACTGGTCATTATACTCTATTAATCTGAGGAAAAATAATATTTATACTAAATACAGAAATCAAATACTTAGAAATTCAGCATTCTAGTAGATCTGTGATCTTACACATGTTGCCATTGCTTATAGAACATCATTCCTCCAGTTGATCCATTTCTTACCTTCTTTTAAAGCCTTTGCCTGTGACCTCTCATAATTTCATCACCAGTATCCTTGAAGTTCTTTCTTGATATTAACTCTGTGGTGAGGGTACCAATGAAATACTTGGATTGTTTGCTTGCTATACCTTACCTTTGACATTGCCAGGTATATAATGTTAGGGAGAAAAAGCAGATTTGTTTTTTGACCAATTTATATAGATGAGCCAAAGAAGATGAGATCAAACCCTAGTAACATTCAATTTAATCCAATGAATCACAAAATTTCAGTTAGAAAAGTCCTTAAAGTTATCTAGTCTCTGTAAATGAATATCCTCTCTAGGATACTCAACAAGTGGTCATCCAGCCCTTCCTAAAAGATCGCCAATAAAAGGAACCTACCATCTCTTAAGGCAGTCCATTTTACTTGGGAATAAGTGAAATTGTTGGGAAGTTTTCCCTACAATCAAGCTTAAATTTGCTTCTGAGCAACTTCTACCCATTTCTTCTATCTAGAGACAAATAGAACAAGCATAAACTCTTTTCTGCACAAAGGACATTCAAACATTTGCAGATATCACCTATTTTGTACCTCATAATCTTCTCTCCATCAGCTAAATGGAAAATATTCCTGTTAAATTTCATTTCAGATTCATACTTATGAGTTACTCAGTCAAAATCTTTTGGATTCTAACTCTGCCATTCACTTTGTTAGCTGTCCCTTTCAGCTTCATATTATCTGCAAATTTGATAAATATATTACTTATGCCATTATCCAAATCATTAATAAAAATCTAAACAGCACAGAGCAAAGGACAGATCTCTGGGGCACTTCATTGAAGATCTCTTTCCAAGATGACATTGAACCTACTGGGTCCAGCTATTCAACTCTTTTTGAATTCATTTACTTCTGCTATCATCTACAAATCTCTCCATCTTTTACAGTGGAATAACATGAGTAATTTTAGCAAATTGTTTGCTAAAAACCTAGATGAATAAAATCTAGTGCATTCCCTTAAGGTATCAATTCCCTATTTTTTTAGTTTAACTTAATTTCATTAATAGACTCTATTTACATGTCTCAGCCTTTTCCTCCCCTCTCTGTATCATAAAAGGCACCAACCAGCAGACATATATATGTATAAATTATGTCTTTCATGTTTCCATTTTTCAGTTCATTCTCTTGAGTTAACATTTACAAATAATTCTTCAAGTATCAAATCTTTAGCTGTGTGTTATGTTCCCTTGGTTCTACTTATTTTGTTGTAGATTATCCTTTGTAGTTCCTTTCAAGTTTTTTTTTAATTAGCTTGCTCATCACTTCTTATGGTGCAGTAGCATTATATCACAATCATATAACACAACACAATTCATTTAATCATTCCCTAAGTGATGGGCACCCCTTTGATTTCCAGTTCTTTGCCACCATAAAGCAGCTGCTATAAATATTTTGGAACATATACATTCTCTTCCTTTCCCCCTGATTTTCTTGGGAAACAGATCTAGCAATGGTATTGCCGGGTCTAAGAGTATACATACTTTTATAACTCTCTAGGTGTGATCTACAATTGCTCTCCAAATGGTTCAGTCAGTTCACAGCTGTAATGTAAGAAAGAGAGATCCAGGGGGTTGCAATGAGAAGCCAGGCTAAAAAAGAGATCAGCTGAAGAGCAACAGAGGAGGGGCAGAGAGAGAAGCCTGGAAGTTCTAAAGGGGTTAGAATTCTGAAGCCAACTGTCAACAATCTTCCAACTTTTTTTTTAAACCCTTACCTTCTATCTTGGAATCAATACGGTGTATTGGTTCCATGGCAGAAGAGGGGTAAGGGCTAGGCAATGGGGGTTAAGTGACTTGCCCAGGGTCATACAACTGAGAAGTGTCTTAAGTCAAATTTGAACCTAGGACCTCCCATTTCTAGGCTTGGCTCTCAATCCACTGAGCTACCCAGCTGCCCTCAGGAGGCAGGAATGTGGTTTTCCTGGAAGCTGAGAAAGAGCCCATCTGTTTTGGACCTGTTATTCCTTCTGTAACCCCAAAATACCTCCACTAAGACTCTTCAAGAAGAGTTACATGAATTCTCAAGGGGGTTTTGGATTTGGACTCACTCTGGTCAGAGCCATCCAGATCTTTTCCTGAGATTTCTCTCTCTCCCTGACCTGTTTCTGGCCTCCTGAATTAAAAGCTAGCTAGCTGAGGAATAGGGACCAACTAGCAGCTGGCTGGAAGAGGGTTCAAGGCACTCAGCCTTGAACCCCAAGAACTTGGTGGGGGGCAGCCTGCCAGAGGGGACCAGTGTTAGGGTTTCCTTCTTCCCACTTTCCTTGCCTGACACCTCTATCTCTCCTTCCCTGTGTAAATCCAAATAAATTGTTTACTACTTTAGAATTAGGTCTGGTTAGTTTCTGATGCTAGGAAAAGGGACAGAAGATTTGGGAAGAATTACATCTCTCCCCAAAAAGGGAAGGTTAGCTCAGGATCTCAGGGATCCAAACTGCCTAACCCAAGGAACAATATCTTTCCTTGATAGTAGTATTAAGAAGTTAAGATGAATAGAGGTTTAGATAAATAAAATATGATAGCTATCTGGAGATCCCCCACACACCTTCACATCTAGTAGTAGATCTAAACCTGAGCATATCCATAGTCCAAATATAGTTTCTGGTGGGACAACAATAGTTTAGAGAGGATGAATATTCTTCAAGTCTTACTTTAACATGCATCATACTATTGAGGTTACCCTGCACTCCTGAGGGGTTGTGGCATCGAAACAAAAGTTCCACTGGGTATGACCAAGCTGTAAAGACTTGATTTTGGAAACCAAAGTATTGGCATCCTGGCAATGGATTGTGTCTATTGCATAAGGACCAATCTAGTTAAATATGGCCTTGAAAACATATATTAACTGAGAACTAGATGAGTTAATGTGATCAAATTAAATGCTGATAGGCACTTGAAGAAATAGGGTTAATATTAGAATGCTAGAGCAGCTATGAATTGTTTTTTTTCTCATTTTAGAAAACAAGAGGTAAATATACATTAAGAGGTATAAAGCTATTCATTCTCATTGACCTAGAAATATCATTACTGGAATTTGGCCCTAGGAGCATTATTGAGAGGGTAAATGGCTGTGCATACATGAAAATATTCATGGAAGCTTTGTAACAAAAAAATAACTGAAAATAACACAAATGCAACTATTGGGAGACATGATTGAATAGATTGTGATACCAAATGTAATTGACTGTATCATGTTATTAGAAATGACAAAATAAGAAATATAAAAAAATAAGGGAAATATAGGAAGAAATGAAAAGAGAATAAGAATAATACACATTATAACAACATTAAAATAACACAAAATCAAGAGTAAAAAATTTCAAGGTAAAACAAATCTTAAGAGAACTAAAAAACTGAGGATGTTTATATTAGTTCACATATGTAATTTACAGATTTTTGCACAGATTATGAATATGGAATTTGTGTTCATAATTTTAATGCATTTGTTTAATTTTTTTTGGTTGGTGGTAATAGTTACTCAGTATATAATACAATTGGAAAAAATGTTTTAGGTTAAATTTAGAATATAATTAAGTGTTAGTTTTTGGATCTATGTGAAATTTTTTTTTTAAACCCTTACCTTCCGTCTTGGAGTCAATACTGTGTATTGGCTCCAAGGTAGAAAAGTGGTAAGGGCTAGGCAATGGGGGTCAAGTGACTTGCCCAGGGTCACACAGCCTATGTGAATTTTTTATAGCATACTGTCGACTTTATATAATCAACATTATATTATTTTATGTCTATTTTATCAAATTTGGAGCATTTTGTTATTTTACTTTGTTTAGTGATTAAAGGTTTGATTTTCAGTACCTTTGTTTTGATGACAAATTTGTCTCATGTATGATTTATTTAAAGCCTAGGATTTGATTAGAAACATAGTCCACATAGAAATATTATTTCTATTGGAAAGGATTTCTGTTGACTGATTCACTCAGTCTTATGAGAGGTAGCATGGTGAAATTATGCATTCACTGGACTTAAAGTCAGAAAGATCTGCCTCTGATACTAATTCTGCCGCCCTAAATCACTTTAAACACCTGATCACACAACCTGCATTTCTTAAGCACCTACTATTTGCTAGGCATTATAATATGTACTATGGATAAATGCAGAAAAAATGAGACAGTGAGTTTATAAGGAGTTTACATTCTAACTCTGAGCTTCACTTTCCTCATCTATGAAACAGGGAGAAAAATAGTAGTGACTTCACAGGATTAAGTTAGAAAATATATGTAAGACATTATTTAAGTGCCAACTCTTGGTATGATTTATGGCATGGTTCTGGGGAATCTGCTCTTGAGAGGTATCTGTGGTTGAGGTCATCTATCTGGAACTGCTCAAAATGAAAGTTGTCAGGTTTTTTACCTTGATCCAGGAAAGAAAAACAATGGACTATTTTCTAGAGTGAAAGGAGACATTTTAGGAGAATTGGAAAGTGATATGTGGATAATGCCAAATTCTACCCCACTTCTAAGAGTTTAGTGTGGAGGCAGCTAGGTAACACAGTGGATAACCCAGAGTAGTGGTAGACCCAGAGTCAAGAAGACCCAAGTTCAATTCTGGCCTCTATGATCCTCTACCAGTCACTTAATCCTGATTTCCTAGTCCTTGCTACTCTTCTCTCTTAGTGCTTCTAAGAAAAAGGCAATAGCTTAAAAAATAGTGACATCAACATACGGGGAGGAATGCAAAGATGAGCTAATTATTTTTTAAAGAGTTCATTCCCTTAAGGTATTTCTAATGTAGTAGGGGGAAAACACCAGTGCCCAAATAGTGATGACAGACATAGCAGGCACTAGAGTGAACCTTACAATAGGAGCAACATTTTGTGGTTTACCTGAGTTTTCATGTCTGTACTGATCTACATCTATAGGGAGAAGCCAGAGCTAAGAAAGATGGGCATATCTTTCAGTATTACATTTTAGGCTGTCTCAGTTCACAGCATTCATGGAAGGTCCACTGGGTGCAGAACATGAAATTAGGTTCAGTCTCAGCATTTCTAAAATAAAGCCACCTGTCCACTCAATCTGGCTCTGGGGGTTATCCACAGAAACACATTTCAAGTTTAAATAAATATCAGGGAGGCAGTTTCTTAAAGCATTTGGGAACTGGACTTCCAAGCAAGAACTCTCCCACCCGCCCCCATACTATATAATGTTATTTAAGAAGGAACTTAGAAGGCACTTGGAATCCAGTTGGCTAAAAATAATCTCTAAAATAAGCTAGTCAGGATCTTTTAACTTTATAAAATATATCAACATCATTGGAACAAGCCTAATCAAAAGGGTTATTTCCCAGTAACTATCACATGATAATTGTCCCCTCAGAATAGTATTGGCTTTATGTCTCTGTAATCATACAGTAGAATGCTGAGAGTGAAAATTGTTTTTTATATACTCAAATGTCATGGGAAGGGAAGAAAGCAAAAAACAGAAGACACGTGCTTTTGGGTCATTGGTAGTAGAAAGATGGACCAGGTTGCTGTAGAACATTTGAGAATAGATCAAATGTGGTGGTGATGCCCTTATTAACTTCATTAAGCATATTCAGCACTCACTAGGTTCCAGGCACTGTGCTAAGTGCTGAGGATGCAAAGAACAAAAAGAAAGACAGTTTCCACCCCTCAAGTAGCTTACAACCTAAAGGGGGAAGGCAACACACAAAAGGAAACTAGAAAGTGCGGAAGATAGGGCCCCAGAAGGTAAATGGGGTGAAAGCGTCTTGTTCCATTGAAACACAAAGTTTAAATGGGGAAGGATGGAAATTGTCTCATAAGGTGTTATTTGTGTGTATGTATGTTTGTGTGTGTGTGTGCATGTGTGAGAGAAAAAGAGAGAGACAGAGAGAGACACACACACACAGAGACAGAGAGAGAGAAACAGAGAGAGACAGAGAGAGACAGAGAGACAGAGAGAGACAGAGAGACAGAGAGAGACAGAGAGAAAGAGAGAGAAAGAGAGAGAGAGAAAGAGAGAGAGAGAGAAAGAAAGAGAGAGAGAAAGAAAGAGAGAGAGAGAGAGAGAGAGAGAGAGAGAGAGAGAGAGAGAGAGAGAGAGAGAGAGAGAGAATAGCAATCTCTCCTTAGTGTCAGAAAGACCTGAATTCAGATCTGGTCTTAGACACTTACAAACTGTAGAATCCTTAGTAAGTCACCTAAACTCTATTTACCTCAGTTTCTTCAATGTAAAAATGGGGATCATAATAGCAATTATCTCACAGGGTTGTGGTAAGGATCAAATGAGATTTTTATAAAGCATTTAGCACAGTGTCTGATGGATAGTAGGTGCTCAATAAATGCTTATTATCTTCCCTTAAAATTGGGTCTCTAATGCTACCTAACTGTGTGGTCATGAGCTAGCTGGTCAGTTAATTTCACAGGAAAACTTTTAAGAACACATATTGCATATATATTACATTTAACCAGAAGGTGGTGTGACTGGCCACTAGCCTGCTCTTACTCAAAATGACGGATCAGTATCTGAGTGAATCCCATGGTCACTCTGGTGTTTTTTGTATTCTATTCTGCTGATCAGAAATTCTACAGAAGTGCCAGAATTTCTATGTTTCTCAAATATTCTCTTCTCCATATATGCCTCTCTTTGGATGGTCATGATATTTTGTTAACCTAGGAAAATGTGGTTTGAATGAATTTACCCAGCAGAGTAAATTTTGAGCCTCTACTGTAAAATCTAATTTCCTCTTTGAACTTGCCATATCTCATGGAATCTGGGTGTCACATGATCTTGGCATAATGCATCAACATTATTTTTTCCTATGCTGAGAAAACAATTAAACATCATTGTCTTTCTCAGAATAGGAAAGAAAAAAAATAATACATTAAAGATAACAAAGCATCTTACTCTGTGACTATAGGCATACAACTTTTCTAGACCTAGGCAGTTTCTAAGTAGTATAATAGTCAATCCAAATCCAGAGTTCTGGGTTCATTTCATTTCCCTTGACTATTCTTTTTGTGACTTAGGAAACAAAACATACTCCCCAGTGATGATTTACTCATATTTTGAATAGGATCCATATTCAGATTATGAGTCAGGAACTCTGGACCTGATTTTTTTCTCATCTAAGGTCATAGTCTTGGACTTCAGTAGACAGAGGTGAAGAGGGAAGTTCTTATGGCTGTTTTATTTTTAAATTTGGTATTTTTTGCTGTAAGGGACCCTTCAGATCTTATAATTAGTTCATCACTTGTGCAGAAACAGGAATAGTCTAAAATGATAATTGTGAAGAGTAGAAACAGGCTACCACCATGCTGACCTGATGTCACTCACCTAGAGAACTTTGGGTTTTTTTTTCTGATGGAAAGCAGTTATGTTGACATCTTATCTTTCCTCATATATTTAATCACCTCCCCCTAGTTTTTAAGATGCATCATTACCATATGTAGTTCCACTCTTGATATAATAAACATCACAAACTCCATTGCACTTCATTGTGGGGAGGGACAGGGAATAGAAGGGAACAACATAAGAAATACTGATTTGTATCAGAAGGACAGGATATTCTGATTTGCGGAACCATTACCATTGAGAATCCAACAATGTGTGTATTCTCTGCCAATCAGCAAGTGGACCATTGCCTCACTGGTGTTCAATCCTGCTGGCATTTTGGTTCGAGTTAGGTGGCTCACTCAAATACTTCTTGGTTGTGTGAACTTGGACAAGCCATTCAACCCCATTTTCCTAGTCCTTTCTACTCTTCTTCCTTAGAACAAATACTTTGTATTGATTTTAAGACAGAAGGTAAGGCTTTAAAAAAAAAAGAAGTTGGACAAGAGAGATGGGGACATGGAAGATGTTTGGGAAAATGAGTTCATCTATGGACATGATGAACTTGAGAATAATGGTGAAATTTTAAGTACGTTGTCCATCATCTTATCCTGGGATCCAGAAGTGATTTTATTCTCCAACATCACTGAAATTAACCTTGACATTCTATTACCTATCACTAACTTTTACCAAAGAAGTACAGAATTTAGAGCTGGGAGAGACCATAACAATCATCTACTATGTATAGAACAAACTCTACATGATAATAAACCTCATAACATATTCATTAGGTGGCCATATAGCATTTTCAAGACTTCCAAAGAACAGATATCTACCACCTTTAGGAACAATCTGTTTCACTTTCAGAAAGCTTGAATTATTGCAAATTTTTTTTCTGACACCTAAACTAAATTTCTTTGCAATTTTTCCTCCACAGTTCCTGGTTCTGTCTTCTGTAACCAAACAGAATAACTCTAATAATCTTTATTATTTTAGTCAGTCATAGATTTAAACACAACTATCACAAATACCAGAGAGTCTTTTCTTCAGATAACCTCAGGTTCTTTTAACTGATCCTCATCTGACATGAACTCAAAAGTTTTTTTTATCATCCTGGTTGTTCTCCTCTGGACCCTCTCCAAATTCTCAATGTTCTTCTTAAACGAAGATAGGTATGGATGAATGAATACCTTAATCAAGTAAATCATGCTTCTTTTAGTATCATGGCTTTTTAGTTGGAAAGGACCTCTGAGGCCATCTGGTCTAATCCCTTCATTTTGCAAATTAGAAAATTGTAACAGGTAGATTAAGTTTCTAGCTCCAGGACACATAGGGAAAAAATATCAAAGGTGGAATTTGAATACTGATTGTGGAGCCAATGCTCTGTGAATCTTAAAATTTCTCAGACTCTACCTTGGAACATTATCTTACGGTTATGGTTAAGGTTATTTCCCATTTAAACAATGGAGGTACTTGATCAGGAATGTATTGGGAACTCTAACATTACTCCATCCATACTTAGGCATACTTTAGGGGAAGATAAAGTTGTAAACTCCTGATGTAACAATGAGAAAAAGTCCCCAACCCATACTTATAGTGAGGCCAAAACCTTAAGCCAGGTCTATATTTAGATCTAATACAAAAGGGTGCTAAGTACCTATGAAGGTCAAATTCATCACTAAAAGGTCAGGAAACTTGCAAGGGGCAAGCTTAACAAAGAGGTGAGAAGAACTCAGAAGATATAATCTACCCAGAGAAGGTGAGAACTAAAAACTAAGAATAGGCTGTCCTAGGAAAAGTGTCTATTGTGATTGGTAGATGTGAAAATTTAGGGGAGGTGACACAAGAGAAATTTCTCTTGAAAAGGAGCTGTCTGAACCAGTTCAAGGTAGTTTGATTTAATTTAGCTTTGGAAGCTGTATTGGAGGTCAGGAGTCATAGGAGGCTGCTGGGTCTCTGAACACTAGAGTTTTGCTTGGAAAGATCTTGTGGTGAGTGATTAAAGACTGACTTAGTTCCTCTCTTAAAGAGAAAAGGCCTAGGCCCTAGCCTTTTCCTACTATTTCCTCTTACTCTGTCTCTTTCCCTTTCCTTAATTCCTTCATTTGTATTAATTAAAATCTTCATAAGCCCAGCTGACTTGAGTATTTCATATTTGGGAATTTTTCCCATGGCGACCACTTATTTTTGATTTAAAATCAAGACGCTAAAACTTATCTTTACAGTTTGGGCAATTCACAGTCTTGAAACCCATATTTTCATGGTCACAGCTCTTTCCCCTTCTACTTTGCTGCCTCTCACAAAGGCAAGGTTGCATTAGTTTTTTATGGACACTATATCACATCCATCACAACCTCCAGATCTTTTCCAGTAAACTGCTATTCAAGGTCCTTAAAGCCATGATAATATGATACTCTGAAGACTTTGCTAAGTATCCACTTTCTTACACTAGTGAATGAATACTATTCAATATTACTTCACCAGGCTGGGCTCAAGACACTCCAGGTATGGTGATACCTGCCATTTTGTGGTACTCCAATGTAGTTTTTTGGATAAGGCCATTTTAACTCATGTACCTTCAATTTATATTTGCTCTGAAAATTGACTGGGTGGTAGGGGGAGCAGTTCTCACTCACTCTTATGTTACAAACCAGTTTTACAACTTTGATGGATATTATTAAGCAAATTTTTGGCCCTGGAAGAAAGGTATTTCAGTAGCTTAAGTATTGCAAGAAAACTTGAATTCATACTACATGAAATGAATCCTGCAAGTTTCGAGTAGATTAACCAAAGATTTTCCTGAAAGATCCAGGCAAGTTATAAACTAGCACATTGATAAGGATCAGAATTGGAGCTGTGATTTCATTGGTTAAAAGGAACTGTCAGGTGAGGAAATATTCTTTTTTTATTTTTTATTTTTAAATTGACATCATTTTATTTGGTCATTTCTGAGCATTGTTCATTGGCTACAAAGATCATTTTCTCCCCCCATTCTCCCCCCCCCCCACCTATCCCATAGCCGACGCGCGATTCCACTGGGTATCATATGTAATCTTGGTTCGAACCCATTTCCATGTTGTTGGTATTTGCATTAGAGTGTTCATTTAGAGTCTCTCCTCAGTCATATCCCCTCAACCGCTGTAGTCAAGCAATTGCTTTTCCTCAGTTCTCCCACAGTTTGTCCTCTGCTTATGGATAGTGTTTTTCTTTTCTCCTAGATCCCTGCAGATTGTTCAGGATCACTGTGTTGCCACTAATGGAGAAGTCCATTACGTTCTCTTGTACCACAGTGTATCAGTCTCTGTGTACAATGTTTTCCTGGTTCTGTTCCTTTCACTCTGCATCACTTCCTGGAGGTGGAAATATTCTTTATGAATACAGTCTGGCACTTTCCTGCAATTTACAATCTAAGATTTGCCAAAAGCACTGATGGGTAACACAGTCGGTAAATATAAATGGTTGATTTTCTTGGTTCTGATTTCAGCATACTATTTGCTGCTTCCTTTCACATGAGTGAAAATATAACATTCTCACTTGGAAAGAACTGAGAAGTATATTTAAATGGAAGGAATGCTTGGTAGGGAGCCAGAATACTTAAGTTCTCCTTCCTCCGTATTTATTCTTGATATTATCATTAATAAACTACTTGACCCCTTTGAGTCTTAGTTTCTTCATCCTTAAAATGGGTATAATAATCATACTTGTCTTATGTGGGGATATTGTGAGAAAAGTGTCATTACAGTGTATGTTCTGTTCATTACTAACTTATAAACACTGATGGAAAAAAATGTACAGAGAATGCCAGCTCTAGGTAGAAGTAGGTTCCTTTCATGCCTCGAACAATAAGGATTCAAGTGGCCATAGACAATATGACATTTACAATGGGTTTAAAAGACTGTCTGTTTGGAAAGGTTGAAATTTGAAAGGAATGCAGTCTATGACAAAGGCCATATCCTTTTTCTATCTCATTAAAGATTAGATTTGATCAGGTAATTCTATTGAAAAAATAAACAGTTCAATCAAACTGGAGATGGTCTGAGGTATACACTTAGAAATAAAGGAATAGTGAAGTTTTTTAATACTGTTTATTCCAACCAACCCATCCTTTCCCATTCTACCCTATACTATACCATTTCACCTCACCCCATCTCATCACATTCCCCATCATTCTATTCCATTGAAGATACATTGGATCATAGATTTAGAACTGGTAGGAACCTTAGAAATCATTGACTTCAGCTCCTTTATTCTACTGTTGAAAAAACCTGAGGCAAAGAAGTTAAATGACTTGCCCAGGGTCACACAGTGAGTATATGAGGAACAATTTAAAGAAGTGCATTTGGAGAGGGTAGAGGTTCTAGTAATACAAAGAAGCTTCAGCAAAGGCATGGAGACATAGGACTGAATTCCAAAGTCATAGCAATATAGTTTTGTTAGAGCTTTAAATATGAATGGTGGCTTTAAATGGAAAAAATCTGGCATGTCCCAGTAATATGACTATACTAAAATAATGGGTAAAACCCATAATTATAACAAAATAACAGTTTATTTAAGCTGATGGAAAGAAGGGAAGAGAATTGGGAAGATCTGATCTTAACCCCAAAGTCTGACTACTAAACCCCATTAACTAATGATCTCACTACCTATAAATCTTTGAGGGCAGAGGCTATATGTATAACCTTTATTTTTATATTCCTGGAACCTATAACTGGGCCTGACAAACAAAACATTTTTAATTGTTCATTGAACTTAATTTTACATATGAGAAAATTGAGGATGAGAGGACAAGTGACTTGCTCACTGAAGTTACAGGAGGTAAGTAGCTGAATTGCAATTTGAACTGAACATCAATGAATCCATCTTATTCTCTTTTTACTGATGCCACCCTTTCTAACATATCTTTCCATAGAGAATATATCCATAAGGGAAGACTCTTTTAATGCCTAGGCTTATATATGGTGATATATCCATGGAAGTCTAATAAGTGTATATCACCTGAAACACTATTCTCTTCTTGGAGATGAGAGAGAATTGAGTTCTGATAACTCATTCAAGCAGGCATTTTTTGGCCACTTAATAAATGCCCTTCTCATTCATTTCCCCAACTCCTATTCTAATTGGTGGACCAGGTCTTCAGAGGGAGGCCAATACTCTCTCTTTTGGTAAACCCTTATCTTCCATCTTAGAATCAATACTATGCAATTATCTTAAGGCAGAAGAGTGATAAGGACTAGGCATGTCCGAGGCCAGATCTGAACCTACTAATACTTTCTTAGTGATGCTGGAGGCAACAACAAGGGACTAAATTTCTGGTACAGTCGCTCATAAGCTCCTACCAGTATGTATCCCATTGACAACCAACCAACCAAATGTACTTAGCTTTTAGAAAAAAGTATTTATTGAAAAGAAATAGCAAGAGCACTAGTTACAAAAACATCCCCCCCAAACTAGAAACACCCCCTTTTTGGTTCTTGGGAAGAATAGATTCAACCTTAATGTAGAAATTTAGTGAAACACTTTAAGAGAACACAAGGCAAAGTAGTAAATCACAAATCCTGGAGATTAGAAATTCTTCTTGAATCCATAATTGGCATTTTATCTGTCACGGGTGAGATATGATTTATCCTTCCCCAAGTGACTATTCTTCTTTACCCATTTCTATTCATGTTTGTATTGTCCTCAATGTGTTTCTCTCTGCTTCTGGGCATTGTCTATTCTTCTTTAGTGTCCATCAACCCCTAGGATATCTCTTTGGAAACCTATCTCCTATTTATCTCTTCTGTCCAATAATATAGCTAATGGGCAAGGGGGAGAGGCAGAAGAAAGAAAGAAAAAGAAAATATTTCTACTTTTTTGTACCTAACCCACCCAGGAATTCTCTCTACTTTGGGAGTCCTTTCGACCTGCATTGGTCTTGACTAGATTCCTGTTGAAATTTCTCTAGCTATTCAAATTTCCCAGTAGGAAATTTAGTTAGCTTGTTGGTTAGCCAATGAGGCTTTTCCCTTTTTAGCCCAATTAAAGAAGTTTTGTACCTGGTAAGGGGAAAATAAGGTATAGACGTTCTTTTTTTTTTACATATTTTATAAACCTAATCATGCTTGCTGATTGATTGATTGGGGTGGGAGTGCCAAACTCCCTCACATACATTATATTTTAAATTCATGCAGGGATATGAAGCTGATGAAAAAATGAAAAACAACTCCATAAAAGAACCCAAACTCTTTGCAAGATTATTTCTTTGACAGTATTTGTTCCCTTAAGTCTCTTCCCCCTCTCTTCTTTATCTTGGGAAATGCCTTCGAAGGAGTTTTAGCTTGGAGAAATTCAGACTGGGGAGGGGAAATTAAAATTGTGTTCAAGGATCTTGAAACACTGTCATGGGGAATTGAAGGAAGGAAGAAAGGAAGATTTCTTAAACACCTGCTATGTTCTAGGCACTGTGCTAATTTTACACTTTTTTACACTAGGTACTTTACAAATACTTCATTTGATTTTCACAACAATGCTGGGAAGTAGGTTCTATAATTATTCCTATTTTATAGTTAAGGAAACTGAGGTAAAGTAGGTCAAGTGACTTGCATAGGGTAACATAAAATAAATGTCTAAGGCTGGATTTAAACTCAGATCTTCCTGACTCCAGACCTTGTGCCCTATCCACTGTACCACTTAGATTAGGGCTTTTCTTGCTTTGTTGGAGAAGCAGGAAAAATGGAGAGGAGTTGCAAATAAGCAGATTTTGTTTTGATTTCTGGGGCAGTGGGGAATCCTAACAACTAGAGCTGTCCAGAAGTAGAATGGAGATGTTTTAAGAGGTGGAGGTTGTGATGGTAAATGTTTAATGACTAGTAATCTGGAAAAATTACTTTTAAGTATAATCTGAATTAAACACCCCTAGTTTGTCTTGACTGTTGGTCTTGTGTGTTCTAGTGGGGATTTCTTCTCAGTTCTAAATTGGACTACATGAACACCAATTCCCTTTCGGCTTTTGAACTTCTGTGATTCAATGACCTCTTAATTTCCCCCCATATCTGCAAAGGGACCTTCCAGTGAGGAATTACCTTTGCCAATACACATCAACCTATATATTGGAATTTAGTCTTGGAGAATTGATGAGGGGCAAGGAGAGATTAGATAAGTTGTCAGAGGCAAGACTTAAGCTCCTTGACTCTAACATCAGATCTCCAGCATTCTAATAGGGGAAATATGTGGCTAATGTTTTCTTCTTCTTTTACTTGATGGCCAAGAACAAAAACTTCCTAGAACTAATTACAGGGTGGGATTGTGAGGCATATGTGAAAACAGTATCAAATTATGAAAGCTCAGAAACCAGGAGAAAATGGCTGAGAGCAGAAAATATTTACATAATTGCGTTACCATCATCTATCCCATCTGCTTCTGCAGGGCTGAGTCCAGCTCTTCAAATTTCAATTATATTATTAGCAGTAGCTCATCTTGGCTGTAATTGGGACACTCATTTTATATAATGGAAGATTTTTCATCTAATTGACTCCAAATTTATCATACAAATGTCAAAGCCCAATTTCTCCATAATAACCCATTATCTTTGCTGCTCTAACTCTGCACACCCACAAGAAAGAGTTTCAGAGGGAGTTTTGGAATTAGGCAGGACAGTGACTTAATTCAGTGACTACTGAAGAGAGCGTTGGCTGCTTGTTCTTGCCTCATCGATTGGGAGAAACTTTTAATGCAATTTCTTAGTTGTGTTGCTCAATTATGAAATTTTGTTGTTCCTTTTATATTGGAATTTATTGGAAAGACAAAACATGAAATCCTCCAAATTGGTTTCTACCTTTGTAAGGTCTCTTTTATAGTCTCCCTTCTCTCCTCTCTCACTGTCACCAAAGCAAGGCATTCCCTCATATCCCCGTGTCTGAATGATTACAATAGCCAGATGATTAGTCTTTCTGCTTCAAGTTCCTTCCAGCTTCAGTCCATCTTCCCTCCACTCAACTACCAAAGTCGTCGTCCTAAAGCACAGGATGGATCCAGTTATCCTTCTGCTTCCCTTTCCTTGGCCCATTAAATGAACTTCAGTAAGTCCCTATTGCCTCTAGGATCCAATAGAAAATGCTGTTTGGATTTTAAAGCTCTTTATATCTTGGCTTTTTTTCCCTTTTCAGTTTTTTTATACCTCACTCCATATCATCCATGGTCCAGTGACACTAGTCCCTTCACCATTGCTTGTATATGACATTTTATCTCCTGAATCTTGGCATGTCACAGACTCTCCTCGGTGCTAGAGCTCTCTACTTCTTCATTTCTATCTTCTGACTTCTTTGGTTCAAGGTTCATCATCCTTGGAAGATGCCTTTCCCAGTTCACTTTATTCTTAGGGCTTTTCTTCAGAGATTCTCTACAATTTATCCTTCACATGTCTGATTTATACATCGTAGCTTTCATGTTTCCTTTCCCATTAGACTGTGAGATGCTTGAGAATAGGATATGGCTATCGTACTTGAGAGCCAGTGGGGAGATTTTATTGCTCCTGAACTGCTAAAGAAGAAATGGAGGGAACATTTTTATGCAACTCTGACTGGAGTGCCAGGTAGGGAGATGTGAAGTCCTGGGTTCCACTTTGGCCTCAAAAACTAGTAGTTGCTTGATTCTTGGCAAGTCACTTATTCCCAATTGCCTAGCCCTTATTACTCTTCTGCCTTGTAACTAACGCTTAGTATTGATTCTGAAACAGAAGGTAAGGGTTTAAAAAAAGAGAGAAACTGTCCATGGATAGACATAATAAATGTATTATTATTCAGGTGAAGTACCAGTTTTGGAATTTAATGTTTCTGTTTTTTTCCTTTTACATTTTAGCATATTGCTCAGAATATAGGAGGTGCTTAATTAATGCTTATTATTATTGACTTGAGAGTTTATGAGAGGAATGTGGGACTGTGAAGTCCTGAGTTCAAATTCTGACTCAGGCACTTAGTTTTCTGACCTGGCCAATTCACTCGAGCTCCTTGAACCTCAGTTTCTTCATCTCTAAAATGTGGGCAATAATAGGACTTATCTCGCAGGATTTTTGTGAAGATCAAATCAATTAATGTATGCAAAGTGCTTCTCAAACCTTCAAGTAACACATACATGTTAGCTATTATCATTATGAGGAACTCATTTAACCTAGCAGAAATTTTACTTGTAATAAGCCAATTGCCTAAAGAATGTCTATTGTCAGGTATTATCTAAACAGAAAAGATGACACTAAACAAATTAGGGGATCATGGAATAGTTTTCCTGTCACATCTATGGAGAAGAGAAGAATTTAAGATGAAACAAGAGATAAAGAACATTATATCATGTAAAATGAATAATTTTGATTATATTAAATTAATTTTTTGTACAAACAAAACCAATGTAACCAAGATTAGAGGAAAACAACAAACTGGGAAAAAATTATAGTAAATTTCTCTGATAGAGGTTTCATTTTCCAAGTATGTAGAGAATTGAATCAAATGTATAAGAACACAATTGACAAATGGTCAATGGATATGAACAAGCAGTTTTCAGAAGAAGAAATCAAAGCTATCAGTAATTGTCTCAAAAAATGTTCTAAATCACTCTTGATTCAAGAAATTCAAATCAAAACAACTCTGTGGTACCACCTTACACAATCAGATTGGCCAATATGACATAAATAAAAAATGACAATTGTTAGAGGGGAATGTGACAAAATTGGAATACTAATGCATTTTTGGTGAAATTTTGAACTGATCCAGCCATTCTGAAGAGCAACTTGGAACTATGCTCAAAGAACTATAAAACTGTGCATACCTTTTAATCTAGTAATACCATTACTAGGTCTATATCCCAAAGAGATAAAAAATGGGAGAAAGACCAAAGTGTATAAAAATATTTAAATCAGCTCTTTTTGTGGTGGCAAAGAATTGGAAACTGAGAGGATGTCCCTCAATTGGGGAATGGTTGAACAGATTGTGATATATGATGGTGATGGAATACTACTGTGCTATAAGTAATGATGAGCAGAAAAACCTGGAAAGATCTGCATTGACTGATGTAGAGTGAAATAAACAGAACCAGGAGAACATTGTACACAGTAATAGCATTATTTTCTGATGATTAACTGTGAAGGACTTAGCTACCCTCAGCAATACAATGATCCAGGACAATTCAGAAGGACTTATGACAAAGAATGCTATCCACCTCCAAAGAAAGAGCTGTTGGAGTTGGAATGCAGATCAAAGCCATACTGTGTTTCAATTTAGTTTACTTGCATTTTTATTTTGGGATTTTGGTTTTTTGTGAGTATTCTCTTACAACAATGACCAATATGGAAATATATTTTGTAGTATAATACATATATAATCTAGGTCAAATCACTTTACTGTTTCTAGAAGGGGAGAGAGAAGAAAGGGAAAGAGACAGTTTTGTCCTTATACTTTTGGAAAACTTGTTGAAAATTGTTATTACATGTAAATTTGAAAATAAAATATGTTTTTAAAAAGGAATGCCCATTATCTAGAGACTATGATATATAGCTGTATAGATTATCCATTAGTATTTATCACAATGATAGATATTACCAGTGGACAGCGATTTGGGAATAAAATTAGATTGTAAAAGAGAAAGGTTTCCTCTGGAAAGCTGCTAGAATCTTCATCAGTAGATGGGCTTGTACTTCCTACCTTTAAGGGTTTTTATGAAAACTGCACAACGTGCTATGTAAACATGAATTAAAATATTAAAAAAGTATCAGTGCTGGGGATTGTGACTTTTACAGTTTTCTAGAGATATCTGGGCAGTTAGTGATGAGTTATGTAGGACCAGAATTATAGTTTCTTGGTTATGCCATATGAAGATTAGTGAAATTAAATGGGTTGCTTAGCAGTAGAAGAAAAGACTTTGAGGCATATTATAGTTGGATTATTGTATTTGAAGGACTGTCAAGTGGAATGAAAATATGTACTCTCTCTGGCCCCGATGGGCAGCTAGATGGTAAGGTGGATTGAGTGCCAGGTTTGAAGTCAGGAAGACCATCTGAATCCAAATCTGGACTCAGATACTTCCTAGCTGCCAGACAAGTATTCAATCCTATTTGCCTCAATTTATTTTTTTTATAAAATGAGTTGGTAAAGGAAATCACAAGTTTCTCCAGTATCTTTGCCAAAAAATCCCAAATGTGGTCAGGAAGAGTCAGACATGACTGAAGAATTGAACAACTAATGTAGCCCCAAACCCCTGAATTATGGACAATTGATTGGCTCTTCAGAAAAGCAGATTTAGACTTAATTAAGAGAACTACTTTTTAAATAAGAGGACTATACAAAAGTGTTAGCTACTGCCTGGGAAAGCAGTAGATTACTCTTCTATGGAGGTCTTTAGGCAAAAGCTCAATTGTGGAGGGGAACCTGATTCAGGTACAGGTCACCTGTATATTGTACCTGGAGATTGCTTCCAAGGGAACTTTCATTTCTGAAATTCTATAATATTTTGATATTTCTGCACCAAGTCTAGTAGATTTAGCTATAGCATGTGAGAGCTGATGGGGGACTTTATGCCCCTTTGTGGCCAAAGAAGAAATGGAGGGAATCCTTTTATGAGGCTCTGACTGTCAGTGAATAGATATAAAAATTGTCTTATTGTTCAGGAGAGATACCAATTCTTGGAATTTAATGTGTTCCTAAATAACAAAGAGACACTAAAGCATCCTTTAGGGTATGATTGTAAAATGGAGGATGTCTCTGTTTTTGCACCTTTCTCCCTTTCGAGGTCATGGAATTATGCCCAGGTACCTACAGCATTACATACATCTGATTGAATTTAGATGTATTTTGAGGACTGTGACAAAACAGAGAAAGAAGAAAAGGAGAAGGTAGAAAAGCAGCTTAGGAATGGGAACTGGGGAAAGACAATGGGAAGAACAATTCTAGAGATGAAGACTATCATAATCTTTTGCTAGTTTTTTTGTGGTAAGATTTCGCTCTTTCATAATGTAAGGTACTGCCCTCATGCTATGTGGATATTTTGGTTGCTTAAAGGGGCAAAAATTCCAAAAGAAAACAAATACACTTGACTAAGCTTGAGAACAAACAGTCTTTCCGATAAAAATTCTTGGGGAGAGACACAGACTTGTCTGATATCCCCTGAGATAAAACTGCTTCTTTGATAAATGTACTGGTAAGAATTATTTGAAAGCAGAAAATATGTTTAAGCAGGCAAGAATTCATTCAGAATAATTTTTTAATTAACCCATTATGATCCAACCATGTCTTATCCTAATCTATACTTAGTAGAAAGGCAATCCCACAAGTGTGAAATGTTTTCTCTTCCTCATCTCTGTCTCTTGTCATCTCAAGCTGATTCCAATGCTCAGCTCTTCAGAAGCTTTTCCTGATTCTTCCAGTGCCCCTATCTTAGTGCCCCTATCCTCCCAAATTATTCTGCCTTTATTTTGTATATACTTCAAATTTACTTATCAACATAAATGTTCAACCCTCTTTCCTCCCAATAATGTAAGCTTCAGACAGAGACTGTTTGTCTTTTTTGGTTGCTGTATCTTCAGGGTCAAACACAGTGACTTACATTGTCAGTGTTTAATAAAAGCTTGTTGAAATGAATTGTAATGAATTGAATCTGCCACTTCCTTGAGGATATAGTATATGTTGCTGACTTCTTATATCTTCGTAGTATCTAATATAGTATCTAACACCCAGTAGGTTGTTTTAACCCTTTGTTGGATCAAAGCAAAGCATATCCCTGAATTGTAGTAGACATTATTATATAAATCTTGGCCCAGAAATTTTTTGAATTAAAAATGCTATTTCCTACAGTGCCTATGTTCCATAAAAAAGGAAGCCAACTAAGAGGTGTTGCTTCAGGACCAAGGACAAGGATGGTAATGCCATTGGCGTGGGACCATTTCTTTCTCAGCCACATTGATCATGAAGCAATCATCAAGATCTTGATTGGGAGCACATGCTGTGAAATACAATCAATGCAATATCTTGAAAACAAGTGGAAGCAGATATCACTGGGCTGTATAATCCAGTGTGGCACTCATTATACTTATGAAAGGAATAACTACTAGGCTTGAAAGATGGAAAATAGATTCTGTTGAGACCGTTAGGATTCTGCCTGGTTTTGAAAAGACGTCAGTAATTTCAGAACCTGGGAATTGTCATTATGGAGAAGGCTGTCATTATGCCAGTTCTTACAATGTGCAAGCGTCTCCTATAATAGGCCATGAAACCTGCCTCTTTTCTCTGTGGAGGTGTTTAATTTTGCTCAAATGATATTTTACAGACAACAAACAAAGAGAAGGCAGAATACGGCAGCAAGGATGTGGCTTCCAGTAGTTGCTAATGGCAGTTTTTGTTTGCTTATTGAGGAAATGGGAAAAAAAGATGAGCTATAGACTCTACAAAAAGAAAATGGAAGACTTTAGACTTTTTGGAAGAAAATGTGTCTAGGTTGTCAATGTATTTAGGCTATTTAAAAATAATAAATCAGGGCAGGTTCCCTCCAAATACCTTTGACTCAACAGTTTCATTTCAGAGGTCTTATAAAGTCCTTTGAATTTCTTTGTGGTACTTAATACATCGTCCCAATTTTCACTTCTTTGGAAATGCTGTCACTGTGTAATATGTGCAAAAAAGTCATAAATACTGACTTAATATTGTTTAACAGGGCCTGAATAGACCAGTGTAAAGAATGTTAGAATTGAAGCTGAATAGACCTTGCTTCAAATAAGAATCTGACATTCTGTATGAGGTGAGCCAATGATACCATCTTCTTAATACTCATTTTTTCCACCTATAAAAATAAGTTTAAAATGTATTGCTTAACTCACCAAGAAAACCTGGGTTCAAATCTGACTTCTGACACATAATGGCAGTGTGACACTGGGCAAATCATTTAACCTCATTGTTCTAGGCAACTCTCTAAAACAAGTTGCAGCAAAGGTACTGACTTTAAATGGTAGAGGAAGTTTCCTCACCTTGGACTTCCCAATGCAAATGGAATTTTAGGTAAAATCCTCATCCTTATTCCTACTTATTTTACAGTCATTTTGAAGAAAATGTTTTGTAAATTCTAAAGTTCTATAGCAATGTAAGTAAAACAAATTCTAAGTCCTCTCTTTCCTGCTCTTCCACCCAAAAAATAATTCACAAATTTTTTATTGCTAACCACTGGCTAGGTAGTGCAGTGGATAGGGTGTTGGGCTTGGAGTCAGGAAGACGTGAGTTTGAATCTTACCTCACATACTTACAAGTTGTGTCACTATAGGTAAACAAAACTCAGCTTCAATTTTCCTATTTATAAAAATGAGATAATAGCACCTATCTCACAGAGTTGTGAGAATCAAATGACATCATTTTAGAGCACTTTGCCCAGTGCCTAACACATAGTGAATGCCATGGAAACATTAGTAATTATTATTATGAGTCTTAAATGAGAAAACCAGATTTATTGGGAAATATTTTAGTGTATACCATTGCATATGATGCAATATGATGCTTTGGTTTTAGATATGTTTTTATGATATTAAAAAGATCACCCTATGCCTATAGTCTAGATTTTAGCATAAAAGTACTCTACTTCAATGAAGGATTTTTCTACATTTATTGAGATGATCATGTGCTTTTGGATATTTTGGTTTTCATTATTATTATGTTGATTGTTTTCCTAATGTTGAACCACCCCTGGTGTAAATCTCAATTGATCATAATAATTTCTTAGATAGATCAAAATAGTCTCATAAGCTTTTGTTTAAAATTTTAGAGTCAATGTTCATTAATAATATTGGCCTATAGTTTTTTTTCCCCTGTGCTTTAGGAAGTGGGTTTAGGAAGTAGGGCCATATTTGTCCCATAAAGGGATTCTTATAGGTTTCTTTCTTAATTATTAAGAATGATTTGTCAAGTATGGGAACTTATTGTTTTTTAAAAGCTGATAGAGTTCTATGAATCCATCAGATCCAGGAGTTTAAAATTTTTTCTTATTTCATTTACACCTAGATTTTTTTTTATTTTCTGAGATTATATTATTTATAAACTCTACCTGGTCTTATAATAGTATGAACATCTTGTTTTTTTGAAGATGTTCATCTACTTAATGCTTTAAATTTTGTTAGCATATATTGCATAATATGTTTTGATGATTATTTTTGTTTCCAGTTTTTGCTATGATTTCATCTTCTATATTTGCTATTTTTCTGGATTTGATTTTCTCTTCTTTTCTTTTTAATCATATTAGCTAAGGTTTATCAGTTGTATTAAGATTTTCAAAGACCTAGTTTTTAATTTGATTTTTCATGTCTTTTTTGTTTCTAATTTATCTCTATCTTCTATAATTTTAATATTTCTTTTTTGTGCTTATTTTTGTGCAGATATTTAACAAATATGTTGTTTCAATTTAAAAAATAATATTCAATTAATTAATATTCTATTTTTCTATTTTGTTTATGTCTTGTAAGGATATTATTTCTCCCATTCCAAGGAATGCTTTACTTGCAACCTAGAAATTTTGTATTTATTATTATGGTATATGTATATGCTCTCAATAAGTGCCAGTTATCTGAAGGGTCCCAACTCCCCCTAATTCTGGCCAAATTCCTGGATTTTTGGTTGTTTGCTTTTTATTCTCATTTTGGATTCTGGGTGTCCTATACTTTGGAAACAGCTGAAACTGCTTTACATTTAGCACACAATTTCTGTTTTGGATAAGTTTGAGAGGTCACAGGTATTGGAGAATATATTTATTTCATCATTTTATTGCTCACATTACCTAGGACCTTCAATGATTTCATAATAGTCATCTATAACGGCCAAACTCTTATAAACACTGAATCAATCAGTACCCAGGATACAGAACACACTGCTGTGGTTGGTCACCTTTCACTCCATCAGCCAATAATGTGCTTTTTATAATCTCATGTAGGCAAGCTTGTGCAAATGGTAGTGGCATACTGCATTTCCATTGTGTACAGTATGGTATTCATCTGCAAAATCCTACAATATAGGACAAACTCCATAATATAGAATTAGATTTTTTTTTAAACCCGTGATACAGTAAAGCCACAATAAGTGAACCATGATATAGTGAGGGACAATTGTATATTGAAAAGAAAAAAAATTATGAAGAATAAGCATTAGGGATGTCATTAAAGAAAGGAATATTTTTTAACCCTTACCTTCTGTCTTAGAATCAATCATGAGTATTGATTCTAAGGCAGAAGAACAGTAAGGCTAGATAATTGGGGTGAATTGACTTGCTCAGGGTTGCACAGCTAAGAAGTGTCTGAGGCCTGACTTTCAATCCACTGAGCCACCTAGCTGCCCAAGAAAGGAATGTTTTAAAAGGCAGCCAGGACGTTCCTATGGATGGACAATTTGAGTTATCCTTTGGTATCGTTGAGGCCAATAAAATTCAAGGAAGATTCTCTGGTATTGGTGAACTCCTTGAGGTTAATATATTGGAAGCATTAATGAGAGTTACACTGGATGGGCAGGTAAGAATAGGTTGCATTCTGAATTGTTGGAGAGAATGTTCATGCTCACATAAATGAGATAACAAATCCAGTGGAGTCCTTGACAAGCCTTGATAAGGTTATTGTTATTTTCACATAATTCTTCTTAAAATGGAGGAGGATTTTATGAAATTCTAGATTTTGGCATATGTCCAAAGTTTTTTGGGACAACACTGAACTATTTTCTACTGACATATCCTTTGTTTAATATTTTTAAAGTCTTTTTATCAAGTTTAAATTATTTTAATATATGACAGATGATCTTTAATTACTTTTATAAAGACTCAAAAATAGTACTTAAAAAACACAATGCATACAAATAAATGATGAAATAAGAACAAAATCCTTATTTTCCCCATTCCCTCATTTTAATGGAATGCCTTGGGGATATTGAATGTAGGCATATTACCCTTAAGGAGATACACTGATGTTCCTTAGAATCGAGAAGTCTGGCTCTTCTGACTTTTATCTCTGATTCATGCCATGACCTTGGTCAAACCATCTAATGTATAGTCCCTCAGTCTCCTAGTCATAAAAATGAAGTTAATAATCCTTATTCTTTCTTATATCACAGATCCATAGAGTAATTTAGAAGGAGAGAAGGGAGAAGTAATATTTAAAATATTTTGAAATCCTTTAGATATGCTTCCAGAAATTAACTTGCCCAACTTTAGTGCAGGTCACCCCAAAAATCTTTTAAGTATTCAAGTAAGGAGGCTTCAGTGGTCATACATTGTTTCTAGGATAAATGACAAATTCTTCTGGTTGGCATCTAAAGTCCTTCAAAATTTGACTTAAACCTGCCTTTCTTTGCAGTCTGAACATTATTCTTATTCACATACAATATGTTCCACCCAAATTGGTCTACTTGATTTTCCTTATGTAAGGTATTGCTTCTCTTGTCTTCATTCATTTGCATTGACTCTCCTTCATTCAGGAATACTCTTTATTCTCCTCTTCACCCTTCCCAAGACTTAGCTTGCTTACAGCTCAAATATCACCTTCTATCTAGAGTCAGTTCTTTGTGATTTCCATTATTACTTCATATCAATTTTATGTTTATGTATCTACATTTGATCACCAACTCCATCCCTAAGAAAATGTAAGTTCTCTGACTGTCTATTTATTTCCCCATGCCTCTGTACTGCAAAATATTTTTACAATGCATGGTATATTTGCAAATATAATCCAAAGGTTCTGTGATCTTATTAGTGGGTAATATGCACCATTAGAGGTAATACCCACTAATAAAGCTTATAGAATATTATGCATAGGAGCTGTCCAAGATTGCCCATCTTGGACAGCTCCTATGCATAATATTCTATAAGCTTTTCAAGGGGGGGGATTCACTCAACATATTTGTGTCCATCAATTATCCTAACAACATGAAGATACATCCAGTGAGAAACACGGGCTGTCCAAGAGTTATTTCTTTATCTTGGCACATGACCAACCTATCTTTTTTTATTGTGTATTTTTTCTATAATATTTGTAGTTCTTTTTTCAGAGTCAAGAGGACCTGTATTAAACACCCACCTCTGAAATATACAGGCTAAATGATCTTGGACAAGTAACTAAAACCTTTTGGTATCCTCCTCAACTCTTTAAGACTTAAGCTTGAGAGCTGGTGTTGATCAGCATTTTTATGAGTTTTCCCACTAGGAGTCCCATGTACAAATGAAATCACAAATACAGTTCCATTCCATCCCCATTTTAAATCCCTTTCTCCTTCATATTTCCTCTTTTTGTAATGTTTTATGGCTGATTCATACACACTAGGGGTCCTTCTTTTGCATCCTGAATGATTCTCAATTTCAATGCTTCAGAGACTGTGATATGTCAATATTTGTAACCATGCAACAACAAAGGTAGAATTTTGATATTTTGAATATGGGCCTTCATTTTTAAGGAGAAATTTGGGGATAATTAAAGAAGTATTTCAATTTCTTCTTAAGCAACAAACCTTTCCTCCTCCTGTTTAATTCTAGGTCCAACTAATTTTCTAGTTGTAGCACTTGTCTAATGTAGGGGTTTTTAATCAGGAGTACATGGACCTATTTGGGAGTCTGTGTATAGATTTAATGGGGTTGATGAACTTAGTTGACAAAAACACATCTTTATTTCACTATAATTGGCTTTCTTTATAATCTTATACATTTTATTTTGTGTATTTAAAAACTTTTTTGTTGAGAACTTTATTATATTTTTCACCAGATAATCAAAGGGAGGTCAATGACACACATAAAAAGAGTATGAATCCTTGATCTGAGGTATATGGAAAAATAGATGAGTTCTATAGGTTGTCCATTCAAATATGTGCCATTAAATGGGCAATAGATATTCTTCAGCTACTTACTTCTTCCTGCATGGATGGTTAGTCCATTTTATTTTTTGGGTGCTTGTGGGTCTATTCTAGGTGGTCAGATAATGTTTTAAGGTTCAATGCCACTAGCACAATGTTATCCACAGACTGAAGCATCTGGACAACTTGGCTCTCCACGAAGAATGCCTCTTCAACTTGGACTATACATACTAGATCTTCTCCATAAATGAGACAAACATTCTTAGTGAGTATACATACTCTTGATTAATATAGCAAAGTGGCTTATCCAGCAATGTTACTTCTATAAAAAGTTATTTAATGATTTTTGATTTGTACCTAGAAGATATTATTGGAATGAACCTGGAAGTGAATGTTTTGCTCTATAGAAAAAATTCTTTTAAGTCAGTAATATGAAGGTCACCAAATGGTGCATGCTCAGCATTTTCCTTACTGGCTACAGGCAAACACATGTTAGCCCTTGATTCTTGCATAGATTTTAGTCATAAGAATTTTATGAAAAAGGAAAAGCACAAATATAATAGCTGTTGATTTTCCCTTTGTTGTCTCTATTTGATATAAAAAATATGTGAGCCTTTTTCTAAGCCTTTTTCATCTTCTACTCATTCAGATACGTTGTGAATTAGTTTGCTAATATTCTTGTAATGATGTCAGATATAGCTGAGACTTCTATGTCCATTTTATCTAATTCAACTGCTCCCCCTCCTATTTTCAACAACAATAAAATTTTGGATCGTAAACTTGCAGACACTGGGCTGCTTAATTCACTATTTATTGTACCATGAATACATGACCACAAAGTAAACAGTGAATTCCTGATGACTGAAAATAGCACTTGGAGGGGATGGTTCATTGTGTCTTAATCCTTGAATTACTTCCTGCATGGTTGAAATGGACTGATTCTGTTTTCCTTCCCAAGTCTCTTCAGATGAAGCAAGTTTTAAAAGTGTGAATCAGCAGAGTGGCATTGTTTCCTTGTTACTTCTCATCAAGTTTAACTATCTTGTTCTAGGCTTCAAGACCATGTCTGCCCTTAGCCCAATTAGACTACTCATTTCTCTCCTCTTTCCTGTTCTTTCTTACTTTCTCTAGTTAAAAATATCATCTATACCTCCTCTATACACATTCTTGTAGTGTTAATATAAAAATATGAGTGTGAGAGACTTTTCCTTTCATTATGTTGTTTCCTGTCTACCTGAGTTCTACTTTTTCCCTTTAAGAGACATAACTGTAAAAATATTGATTTCCTCCCTCCCTCCCTCCTTTGCTTCCTTCCTTCCTTCCTTCCTTCCTTCCTTCCTTCCTTCCTTCCTTCCTTCCTTCCTTCCTTCCTTCCTTCCTTCCTTCCTTCCTTCCTTCCTTCCTTCCTCCCTCCCTTCCTTCCTTCCCCTTCTCTTTCATTCTATTCCCTTCCCTTACCAACATTTATTTATGATGATAAAAATCAATATTATGATTATGTCTCTGTATACTTGAGATGGGGTAGAAGAAGCAGTCTTGGAAAATGATTAAATTGGGACATTAGGAAGGTTTTTGTTTTGGGAAGTTTGGAAGTTTTGTTTGAGGGCATATCAATTTGTGTCTTATTAAAGAGACAGAGAGGAAAAGGGAAGAGAGAAAGACCAGAAACCAGAAAATGAATTCATTGAAGAAAGAACAGGAAAGTCCGATAGGTTGTTAGATAATAGCTACCAAAATTTTGATTGGATTGTAGGGATAGATTAAGTGAATCTTAAAAAGGAGAGATTATAGGGTAGTGATAGTACAATGAGAATATTGAAGTGACAAAGGGGAATAGGGAGTATTCCAAATCTATTACTATAATTACTAAACCTGGCTGTTATGTGTGAAAATATATTCAGTGCAGTCGTTCTTACCTTGAATGTTTACAAGAGATTTGAGGACTATTTATTTCTTTTGCTTATATAGACTGGGATCCAGATTAAATTCTGATCATCCCAGGGAAACTCTGGCAGGAATAGGAGCCAAATGGTTTGATTGTTGAGAACTCTCAAAGATGAGCCCCATTAAGGAAAACCCAGAATTTTGGGTTCTGGGTCATAGATTAGATAAAAATCAAGTGTAATTTTATACACACACAGACACACACAAACACAACTGTTGTGTATCTTAAATTACTAAGTAATTTATTATCAGGTATTTTTATAATTGTCATTAGTGTAAGCTATTATTATTATTATTGTGAAAAATCATAGTTCAAAAGTCCATGATATAATTGTTGTGGGTTTTTTCTCCACTGATGCTAATCATAATCTTTCTTTGATTTAGTATATGGTCCTTGAGAGTTACTGTGCCCCCAAATTCATTATCCTGTAGCTAGTATAGGGATGAGCTATTCCAAATTTATATTGATTCATCTTCTGACAAATAAAATATGTTCACGGGGCTACGTGCAAGTTTGAGCCTTTCCTAGCAGAATCCCTCAGAGATTATGGTATAGTAGAATAGCCTTCAAGAATCCAAAGCCCCTTTTATGCCCTTCTGTGGCATTCATCAAGGAGACACTGGTTAACTTAGTGGATAGAGTATTGGGCCCAGAGTCAGGAAAACCTAAATTCAAATCCAGTCTCATACATCTTTTAGCTGTGTGACCTCTGCCAAGGAAATCACAGATGGGGTCACAAAGAATTGAACATGACTGAAATAACTAACAACAAACAAAAAGAGGTAGGGAGAAGCCATATGGGTGGTAATGAAAGTCACTTAACCTTGTTTGCCTCAGTTTCCCCATCTGTAAAATGAGCTGGAGAATGAAATAGTTTTGAATAGAAATTAAATAGTCATTTAAGTATCTTTGCCAAGAAATCCCAAATGCAGTTACAAAGAACCAGATTTGACCAAACAAAAAGAATGCATTTTAAAAAATTTTCTCATACTATCTGAGACTCCTAATAAATTCCTAATAAATGTTGCAGAGTGGAACTTAATTGTTCCAATCCAACCCCAAATCCAAGAGAACAATTATTAAGTCCTTGCTATGTGTCAGGTACTTTACTAAACACTGGAGATAAGGGAATAAGAACAAAAAAGAATTGCTCATAGCCCTCAAGGAGTTTATATTCTATGGGAAGGATGCAATCTGTAAATAGAGATTACATAATTATAATTTGTAAAGGATGTATTAATGTATTAATAAAGTGTAAATTATGTTGACTTAAAAATTAATTTCCCCATTTACATGTAATAACAATTTTAATGTATGTTTTCTGAAATTATAAAATCCAAATTTTCTCCCTCTTTCCCTTTCCTCCCCCTTCCCCAAGATGGTAAACAATCTGATCTGGGTTATGTATGATTGTGCAAAATATATTTCCATATTGGTCTTCTTGTGAGAGAATATTCAAATAAAGCCAAAGCCCCAAAATAATAATACACACAAATAAAATAGTGATAAAAAGGATTCTTTGATTTGTCTTTAAAATCCACTAGTTTCTTCTCTGGAGGTGGATAGAATTCTTTGTCACAAATCCTTCAGAATTGTCCTGGTTTATTGTATTGCTGAGAATAGTAAAGTCTTTCACAGTTGATCATTGTATAATATTGTTGTTATTATGTACAATGTTCTCCTGGTTCTGCTTACTTCGTCCTGCACCATTTCAAGTAGTTCCTTCCAGGGTTTTCTGAAATCATTCTGCTCACCATTTCTTGTAGCACAATCGTATTCTATCACAACCATATGCTGCAATTTACTCAGCCATTCTCCAATTGATGGATATCCTCTAAATTTTCAATTCTTTGCCACATAAAAGACTGCTATTAATATTTTTGTACACATAGGTCCATGACCACCTTTTAAAAATCTCTTTGGAATACAAACATAAGGGTGGCATTACTGGATCAAAAGTTATGCACAGCTTTATAACCCTTTAGACATAGTTCCAAATTCCCTCCAGGATTGTTGGAACAGTTCACAACTCCACCAACAATGCAGTCTTATCCCAGTTTTGCTACACTCCTCCAGAATTTATCACTTTACTGTCATATTAGGTGAGATGGTACCTCAGAGATGTTTGATGAAACTTCTTTCTGTTGACAGTGCCCAACCCTACTCCTTTAGTACATCCTTCCTTTGGCTCTGGGGAAGAAAACAAGTTAGTACAATTGGGTTATAGGTTCTCACTTTATTTTAAGAAAGGAATGCTAGAATCATTTACAGTCAACAGCACAGAGATGTAGGGACAGAATATGTTTGAAGCTTTAGATTGTCCTCTATAAGCCTCGGATCCTGAAAATTTCAATTCTCTTCATCAATAGATGTGTTGCAGTGTGTGAGCTCCTCTTTACTCGGGTGCATGACATAGAATGATTTGGTTGGGGGTAAAGGAGATGGGCATCTAGGTGGCTCATTGGATATAGTGCTGAGTCTGGAATCAGGTAGACTCACATTTGTGAGTTCAAATACAAGCTAAGTCATTTTCTAGTTGTGTGATCCTGGCCAAGTCACTTAACCTTGTCTGCCTCAGTTTCCTCATCTTCAAAATTAGCTGAAGAAGGAAAGTATCAATCTACTACCTCTGCAATGGAAACCCTAAATGGTATCACAAAGAATTGAATATGACTGAAATGACTGAACAACAAAGACGAGGTAGGGAACAGCTGTATTAGTGACATTGCAGAGTGTACCAATCTCCTTGGTATTACATGGATGCAGGAGGTTCATAGAGTTTAGTGGAACATGGTCAGAAGTGAATAAAAAGCCAACCTCAGAAAGAAGATGGCACAAGATGGGGAATGAGAAGAGGAAATCACTGTGAAAAGGAAAGGAGAATATTGGAGGTAGTGTGAGCACAGACATTAATTTCCAAGGCAGTTTCTTCCGGGTGGCTATTTAGGGGAAAGGGAAAATGGAGGTCAGGGTGAAACTGATTGGGTGGGGAAGAACTAGTCTTATTGGGAGGTTGGAGTTGCTGAGTGTGGGAAATAAGGGGTGGCTAGCTTATTTACTAAGAAATATTGAAGCAAAGCCCAGAGGAGTGGATAAGATCATGGAAATACTATACCAAAGCCCCAGTCTTGGAGCAGGAGACATTGGACTCCAAGCAATGGGGGCCAATGGAGAGTCACAGAAAATGCCCAACTCCATTAATTCCAACCTGCCTCCTTCCTTTGTTAACCCAATTTTCTAGAAAATCACATCTTGGATGCTCATAAAAATGCAGCTAATGGGGCACAGGGGAGATTTGTCTCTTTCCTTCCCAGGGATCCTGAGTTTCCATTGTAATTGCTTTGTATTTTCATCACTGAGTAAGATACTCCAGGGGCATCTAGCATCCTATCCATGTGCCAGGCTTCTGGATGGGCAACTTCTTGTAATCTCAATCAATTGGAGAACAGGCCCCGAAGTGTGTATTTAAGGTTTCAAAATGATTACATCCCCAAATCAAGCAAAGAGTTTCCAGATGCTGGAAATATGCAGAATAAATTCAGTAAAATAGCCTCAAACATAGTTTCGTGGTTGATTGTGAGGACTGAGAACAAACCCAATCTCTCATTGTTCATAGTATGTTTCATTTCTTTGACTTAATGATCCCCACCCCACAGAGGGATTCCATTAGCATTTGCAGATGTCACCATAAATGTACCAAAAAGGAGAAAGCTTTAGGACATGGAATAATCAGGCTATGCCATTGAGATCATGCTGTTTTCAAAGTATTTCAGAATTTCAGGAAATTAGTTCCCCTTGGATGGATTCTGAATCCTAGAATACTACCACTTAAGTTTTTAGTTACTTGTTAAATAAGGCATGCTCCTGGGAAGCTTTGGAGGAGATATGGAGTTGGTAGTTGAAAAACCACTGGGCTTGGAATCTCCCACTTCTACCATTTATAGGTTCACAGAATTACAGATTTTGAGCTAAAAAGAATATTAGAAGTGATCTAGTTCAACAGTCGTACTTTATGGTTGACCAAACTGATTCTAAGGGTTTAAGTGAATTGTCCAAGGTCACAAAGCTAGTAAGGATCAGAAAGGGAATTTGAATCCAGTTTTTTCTAACTCTGTTAATCATCCTATTCACTATATCACACTATCCCTCACTTATTAACTGTGTGATCTTGGACAAGTCTCTGCTCCTCTCCAAGGTTCAGATTGCTCATCTATAAAATGAAGGGTTTGGACTAGATTCTCCTTATGGTTCCCTCCAGCTCTAACATTCTGATTCTGTAATCCAGATATAGTCCTAAATATAATGAGAAGCATCCAGGCCAGGGCATGAGTGAGAAAACAGATGAGCTCCCTCTGTTCAGGTCTCTCCTGCCTCCCTTTCCATCATCCTTATATCCTGTTTTAACCATAGTAAGTTTTGAGAGGGGAGTGGGATTTAGAAAAGGTATAGCTCGTTTGGAGGCATACTAGATATTGGGTCATGGTCCAGATCCTGGTCTCTGGAAGATACCACCAGTTCCCACATCCCTTTTGCTGCTCTCTGATTGGCCAGCCTTCCTTTCCAAAGGATGTTGCCATCCAGAAATGTATATCCTAAGCAGGCACCAGCTCTGGACGTCTTTTCCCCCAAAGTTAGCAATTGCTTGTTTTGTTCTTCAGGGAAATCCTCTCAACTATCTGTCACCTTGGAAAACATCTGATAAATGAACTCCCCCTAAGGTATTAGTATCTTGCTGTGCTGCCTCTGCCAGAAGCATATGTATTTTAGCAAGATAGTTCATTTTTTCAAAAGAATGCCTTACTAATGGCAGAGTTTTAGATATCAGGCATGGCTGAGATGGGTAGTGACTTCCTAGGATACTTCTAATTACATGTCATGCAGAACAGATGCCTAGCACTCTTCCTGTCTTAAGTTACACCTTCTGGAGGAGCTGCAGACCTTTGCAGACATTCTGCTTTTCCCTTATGAAATGCATTGGGCATCAAGTGATTTATAAGCATGCATACCCAGTGGAGGCATAAGTGGTTGGCAAATTATTTCATACCTTGACAAAAAAGGAGTTAATTCACTATTCTGTAATCCAACAGATATTTTCATTGTACAATATATTTGTTAAGTTCAGCCAAATACTCAGGTCATCATTTTATGGAAGATAAACTTCAGAATTTTTTTAGGGGATAAATAGAATTCAATATGAACAGTGGACTCAGGCAGGAAGACCTGAGATCAAGTCCTATTTGGACACCTACTGGATATTTGACTTTAGGCATTCAAACTAAGTCATTCAAACTCTTAGAACATATTCCCTTATATGTAAAATTAGGAAAGCAGTGATAGTATTAGAAGTAAACTCAGGTCTTGTCAGTGGTCTGCTCCTGGAGGATGCTCCACAGGCTATACAGCAAAGATAATATCAGTTGTGAAACACAAATAGAAGGCATTCTATCAGTCCATATTTTTTTTAGGTATTGAGGAATTGACATATTTATCAACATTCCAGGTGAGGAAGACAGTATCCTTTGAGCCAAAAGCCAAGCACAGATCATTTGCAGATAGTCTCTTACCAACCCTTCTCATAGTTTCACTAAAGGAGGTGAAACATTGAGAAGACATTAACTGAGATCACTTGTACTAATGCTTCCAAGAAGCATTAGTTAACTTCCAAGTTTAACTTCCAAGAGTCCTTTGATTCTTAGTCTCCTGTCCTCATGCTAGATCTATATAAGTCTAGTGCCAAATTTATCTAATAATCAGGCCACTAGGAAGTGTGAGGTTCTTTCTTTCATTGTTTCAATAATCAGTTGGGCACATAAGTCAATTATATGGCACTGCCATAACAGGATGTACATTTTAAAGAGGACACAATGGAATATGTCCTATATAATCTATATAGCAAAAATAATTTGCTAATTATATTTCATATACATATATATGTTTGAGGAAGACATAAGTATCTAATGAAATAAAGATTTTTTTCAGAATAAGATTGCAAATATAGAACAAGATGCTATGAAAATGAATGGTTTAATATATCTTGTTTTTTACATGACCATGAATTTCTTTAGTACTTATAAAACAAGTAGTATTTTTAAACAAGAAAGGGGAAAATCAATATAACTGGTCACACACTGAAAAAATATGAAAACCTGCAGCAATTGTGGACCTACCTTTGAAAAAGGATGAGGTGGAATGTCTCCATATATCTCATTCTTTTGAACAATGCTTGTTCTTTATAATATTTTCAGAATTCATTTTAATTTTTTTGTGAGTGTGGTTGTTCTTCCCATATACATTATTGTAGTTATTGTGCATTTTGTTTTCTTGACTTGAATTACTTTGCATTAATTCATGTAGCTCTTTCTTTTTTTTTTAATTTTTTCTTCTTTTAGAATAATTTCCCATGATTCCATGATTAATGTTCTCTCCCTCCCTTTTTCCTTTCCCCACTCCCAGAGCTGACAATCAATTCCACTGGTTTATACATGTCTTATTACTCAAATCCTACTTTCATTCTTATTCCCTTTCACTCTGTTCCTCCTCACTAGGATTTTGCTTTTTATAACCCTCACCACTACCCCCTTCTGCCGATTACCTTCCACTTCTCTTGTCTTTATTGCCTTTCTACTTCTCTGTAGGGTAAGATAGAATTAGAATTCTATATCCTAATGAGTATATTTGTTTTCCCTCTCTGAGCTAGTTATGATGAGAGTAAAGTTTAAGCATTGCCCCTCACCACCCTCCTTCTCCCCTTTCCATAATAATTTTTCATGCCTCCTTATGTTATATAATTTAGCCCATTATATATCACCCTTCCTCTTTCTCTCAGTTCAATCCTCTTAAATGCCTTGATTTGTTTTTTACATATCATATCATAATCACCCTTTCCCCCACCCTCTTGATAAGTATATTCCTTCTATCTGCTCTACTACTAAGAATGATATTTGAGAATTACAGATATCCTCTTTCCATGTAGAAATACAAATATTTTAACCTTAATGAATCCCTTAAATTTTCTTTTTCTTATTTGTCTTTTTAGGCTTCTCTTGGCTCTTGTGTTTGGTCTTTAAAATTGTTCACAGGACTTAGCAGCTTCCACATTAAAGGATCAGAAGGCAAGGTATGTGATATTCAGGAAGGCAAAAGATCTAGGTTTATAACCCAGAGTCACCTATCCAACAAAACTGAGTATATTTTTTCAGGGGAAAAAAATGGACATTCAATAAGATACAAGATTTCCAAGCATTCCTGAGGAATAAGTCAGACCTAAAAAAATTTTCACTCTGCTTTGATTATAATAATTTGCTTTGAAAGAAAAAAAAAGCAGGGAAAAGATTACACTCCCCAAAGCTTTTACCTTAAACAACAAATAACACCAATTAGAGCTTGGAGCTGAAAATTTCCCAAGATTTACATACACAATGAAAAGTTTTGATTTTACAAGTCATGATAACCAATTTTTATTTCCAATAATTTTCTATTTTTTCTAGTAAATGACAGAACCAGGACCAAACTGGAAGTTTCAATAATAAACTAATCTACTTCTCTTTTCATTCTACCACACTTATGATTATTTCTTAAAAACAATTCATCTTGGATCTTTACGAGTCTGTTTTACCCCTAACATTTTTTGTAATTGATGCTTCCCCTTCCATCCTTCCAGTCATTATTTTGAATTTGGTCTGAACTAGGCTTCCTCTGTTGAGTTAACTTGACCAGGCCCCTGTTCAATCTAGAGATCTCTACATTTCTATATTCTTGGGTCCTTAAAATCATGGACTTTGTGCAGTATACTTAGGTATTGAATTGCATTTGGGAAATTGTGTAACATTTTCATTGATCCTAATATGTTCCTTGCCATCAAAACCCCATCCATTTAACTTTAATCAGAATCATGCAACATACCCCTCTTAAAACAATAAAAATTTCCTAGCTAATAGGAGTATTAGAAATAGAAATATTTCCTAGCTAATAGAAAATATTGCCTAGCTAAATACTCTATAATTACTGATCTGAAGAAATCCAGCTCAACTCTGACAAAGGCTCCCTCAGGTCCTGATCTCCAACCAGGGGTCACGGTAGTCTGTTCAGCAAGTGCAGAGTCAACCTCCAATGCAGAAGTCCAAGACAGAAGAATCCCTCCAAAGCCGAAGACCCTCCAATGCAGAGATACCAACACAGAAATCCTCCCTCAGCAAGAAACACCAAGGCAGCAGAAATTGAATCAGAATGTCCTCAGCTGCCTTTTATGAACAGTTTTTTCCATGTCATTTCCTGTCTGGTTTCTCCTTCCTTTCACTGTGGGCTGGTCTATTACATCTCAGGAATCCATCACAGTCTTTCACTTTGCCTAGCAATTGGGGTGGGGGGAAGTGCTTGTGGTCTTTTAGGCATGAAGTTTCTTTCTTAGTGACTTACTAAATGTTAAGTAGGTGTACTTTTAAGTTCTTGATTGATTAACTTAAAATACACAAAGGGAATAAAAATTCCCTTTCACAACTCAGTAGATCCTTCCTAGGGAGTTGTCTGAGTCAGGAAGAGGTTGAGTAACTTAGGCAGGGCCACATAGCTGCTAGTTAAGTGCTAGAGGTTAGTTCTGAACCAGATCTTCCTGACTTTAATCCCATAACTCCATCCACTCTTTCACATTGCATCTGATTGGCTATTATCTTTAGCACTCATTTTTAATACAGTGTTATTGAAAGAATATGCCTTTTGATGATGAAGAGTCCAACAATGCTTAAATAGCTCAGGTAGAAAAATCTCATGCATATTTTCCCATTAGTCCACTCTAGGGGACTTACCTAATATTAGGGGTCTTCCTTATGTCCTCTTGATGTCACAAGAATACTAAAGGAGAATTCAGGCTGTTCAATTGTCATCTCTAATTCCTGCTATGTGGACAGTTCATTTTCATTTTCCATCAAAAAATTTTTTGATGACATCCTATACACTTTTTTTCTATTTACAATTACTTATTTGTGTGGATGTTCAAGGAAGATGAGGACTTCTGGTATGAGGGCTTGCTGAGTGCTTTTGTAACTGATCATCTATTTTTGGTGCCCACTTGGCACTGAACCATCATCACCTGTGGCTCCAAGAAGCTGTAGCATGCACAGGGGCCATACCTTGGTAAATCACCTTATCAGATGGATGAAATCAGGTGGATAGTATCTGATGGGCCACAAACCCATCAATGACTTAGAGGGAGAGGGGTCTCACTAAGTATGTGAAGAGTTCCTCTGGTGGAATGAGTAGAAGGTACTGTTGAGGACTTAGAGCTTTGACAGAAATCAAAGATGCCAAAGTCATCTATTGTATCCCATGCCATTGCCAGTAATCCTGGCTTTTGCCTTGTCACTGGACTGGGATGGCTCTGGAAAAGAGAGTGAAGTTGATGATTTTATGTAATTGAGACTTATTTAAATCTGATACATGTGTAAATCAAGATATCAACTGGTGATATCATTTGACATCTTCAAAAATGGGCAAACAACAATGACTATTTGTAATATGTTGAAATCTGCTTATATCCACTATATAGAAAAGTCTCTATTATGGATGGAAATCCTTCCATCTCTAGGTAAATTTTTTGACTCTAGCTTGGTCTGTTCACTTGTGCAGAGAATATCATGTCTACCTATTTCCTAAAGATATGATAAAGATTAAGTAATGTCAATTTGCTAGCTTGTTAAACACAAAAACATAATTATTGTTCTTACATTCAGAGGAAAAAAATCTGGATTCTCCTGCCCTGGTTCATGTGTTGTAAATTACTTTCTCCTCTTGGGCTTTAAACTGATTCATAATTTTTCACATCTCTCTTAGCTTTGAGAACCAAATCCCATTACATGTTTACTCTGACCTCATATCTTATTGTGCTTGCTTCACTGGATGGCCCACATTAATGTGACAATAATACTCAAGGTCAGGATGCTGTAAATAGTCTTTGGGAATGGCACAAAATCCCCAATGATGTTTCGAGGTAATAAGGTGTGTGAAAAACTCAACCAGTGACATTTTTACCTTCACAATCTTCTTCATTTGGTTGCTCTATCAGGGACTTTGGATGGCTTGCCAATGTCATCAGAAGTTCCCGATGCTGTTGAAAAGGTCCTTGTGAATTTCAATGATGACTTTTATTCAACAGCCCCATTTAATTCCTGACAGTTCTTTTGGCTTGACAATCCCTGATTTAGCTGTTATCTGCTTTGCAGTGGTTTCAAGAAGAGCATGATAATGCAGGTTACTCACACAGAATATAAACAGACCCTGGACAGTCCCATAAAAGTCCCTTGAGTGTTTAATGGCTTACTCTCACAGTATAAGCAAGATGTCTGGGACAAAGACACCCACTGGATTTTGGCTTAATTCACATAGTTTTCTAAGTCACAACATATTAATGCAGCCTTAGTATCATTGTCCTTTGGACTCAAAGAGCTGTCTACAGCTCTGATCTCCTGAGTACCATGATGATTAGAAGTCTTCTCACACTGGCTAAAAACTCAGCCCAAGGTGACATTTTCTACCTGATAATTGTAGTAGCCATGGGGGTTAGATCTAAAAGAATTTGTCTCTTTGGAATTTTGGTTTTTTTGAGACACCACAGGAAGGTTTTACTCCCCCCCAAAGCATCTCCTTACTGATGGCTGCCTAGCCATGTGGCCAGCTGATCAAGGCCATTTTACAGTAGATATCATGTAGTTGTACATCTAGGAGTTCCCACCATCCATCCTCAACTAAGTACTACGAAGTCAGGAAGAGAATTGAAGGCACATGCTTTACACAAACAGTTTTATTCTAGGCAGCTATAACCTGAATTCAGACTGACTACTGAAGTCAGCTAGTGCTGTTCTCTCTGTATATTCACTTTCGCCTTTATTTGAGATCTTTACAATCATTTATAAAACTTGAAAAGTATGTTTGGCCTCTAAATTCATGCCTAATCAGACATTCAGAACACAGGCCCTGCTGAAATAAAGCTAATTGAAGACACAACATCAACAAGATGGAAGGATAACAAAATAGCTTTCCTGGAGGGCAGATTCCTTGTTAATGAAATAACTTCCATCATTTATGGAATACAGTTTCAAGAAAGATAAATATGAAGGCATTTAAAGTTGATAGCTGGTCTTGCACATGGAGATGAGACTGGACTCAGAATGAAGCTTAGGAAACTATTCCATTGTATTGAATAGAAGAGAAACACTCTGGATGTTGCCCACTGTTCACCAAGAAGACACTACATGAGCTGGTCTTTCTGGGAAGTTACAGAAGGGTTTAAATGGTATCAGAGGATCACCAACTTTTTAGAGTTGGAAGGAACTTGCAAAATAAATTCTTCTAAAGCAGTGATATGACCACATTATTTCTCTGTTCAAGAAGCCTTGGAGGTTTATTATTTTTTTTTTGAAAATTTTATTCAATTAGTTAATTTAGAATATTTTTCCATAGTCACAAGAATCATGTTCATTCCCTCCCTTCCCTCCACCCCTCTCCCATAGCCAATGCGCAATTCCATTGGGTTTTACATGTGTTGTTGATCAAGACTTATTTCCATATTATTGATATTTGCACTAGGGTGATTGTTTAGAGTCTACATCCCCAGTCATATCCTCATTGACCCACGTGATCAAGCAGTTGCTTTTCTTCTGCGTTTCTGCTCCCACAGTTCTTTCTCTGGATGTGGATAGTGTTCTTTCTCATAAGTCCCTCCACATTTTCCTGGATTATTGCATTGCTACTAGTAGAGAAGTCCATTACATTCAATTGTACCACAGTGCATCCGCCTCTGTGTATAAGGTTCTTCTGGTTCTACTCCTTTCACTCTGCATCAATTCCTTGAGGTCTTTCCAATTTCCATGGAATTCCTCCAGTTCATTATTCCTTTGGGCACAATACTATTCCATCACCAACATATACCAAATTTGTTTAGCCATTCCCCTATCGGAGGGCATCCTCTCATTTTCCAATATTTTGCAATCACAAAGAGTGCAGCTATGAAGATTCTTGTACAAGTCTTTTTCCTTATTTTTCTTTTTGGGGCACAAACCCAACAGTGCTATGGCTGGATCAAAGGGTAGACAGTCTTTTAGCACCCTTTGGGCATAGTTCCAAATTGCCTTTGGAGGCTCATTATTAATAAAATATCAACTCCCCTTTTGAACATATTTGGCTTCAATTTTTTTCTAGAATGATTTCATGTTACTGTCCCTCATGCAGCTTGATATTCCAGCTTAATGCAATGTTTCCCTCATATGTAGAATCCCATCTTCCATCTCCTAGGTTTTGTAAGACTGTCAACCGTACTCAAAATGTTCTCCCTATTTTTTATTTTAGCTCAAATCTTTTCATATAAAGAGGCAGAATGGTGTAAAGAACAGTGTTTTATATCTGGAGTAAAACATTCTGGGTTTAAATTCCACTTCTTCCTCTTAATATCTGTGTACCTTTGGATCAGTCATTTATTGTCTATGGGCCTCTATTTCCACATATGAAAAATAGAAGTTTTGAACTTGGTTGCCTTTAAGATCTCTTTCAGTGTTACACTTAGACTTTTCCTTGAGTCATCTTTTAACTCTCTCTTACCCCCTGTTTCTATTGTCTTTCAGAAATCATTTTGTATGTATTTTTGTTGACATTTCTGAATGTTTTTGTTTCCCCAAGCTCGTTGAGGTCAATGAATCCTTTGTGTTGTTTTTTGTTGTTGTTGTTGTTGTTTAATTTTGGTTTTTGTTTTGCTTTGTATGTCCCTCACCCAGCACAGTACCTGGAAAAAAGTCAATGCACAATGAATTCTCATTAAATTGAACTAATCTCCATAGGCATCTAGTCAAATCTATGTGCACAAAAAGAACTCCCTTCATAACATATCTCTTGAGTGCTCATCTAGATTTTTACTTAAACTATCAAGTAAGAATGAAGCTATAAAATCTGGAAAAAAATCAATCTTATTTTGGGACAGCTCCAATTAGTAGGACATTTTTCTTCTTATAATGCCTGTTTGTGCTTTTTCCATTTCTGCATTGCTTTTCAGGTTCAAATAGGATATCTACATGACAATGACATGTAAAATACTAGTAAACAATATTTTATGTTCACTCGGCCTCCCCTTTCCCAAAATAAACATTTCTAGTTCCTTCAGCTCATGTTTTCATATGGTATAAACTTAACACCTTGGATCATCCTCATTATCCTTCTCTGGGTACTCTTGGTTTATAAATTTGCTTCCTAAAATATGCACCCAGTGTTTGATAAATATTATACTCCAGATGTGGTTTAACCAGGTAAGAGTGCTGTAATAAAGATGTATTGAATTTACTCTCTTGGGTGCCACTTAAGACTCCTTTAGTGAGTCAAGTTTCTTGAATCAAGAGTTGTTGGGCAATAGCTAGAGAGGCTTACAGGAATGAGAAGATGATAATCATGTGGTTTATCATCTAGAAGCAAGCCTGGGAGATAGTAGGTATTTTATAAATGCTTATTGGCTGAGTGATTACTGTGCACATATTTGTAGAAGTGTGATTACTTCTTTCCATCATTGCTTAGGAATAACACTGAATCTTGCTAGTATCATGGGGCATACAACCAGGATGGTGAAGGACCTTTAGTCTAAATCCTATAAGGATCAGCCACAAGAAATGGAAGGAAAAGTTTAACTTGGAGAAAAGATTTAGGGGGATCTGGTAGCCATCTCCAGGTAGCTGAAGGATTATTGTGTGGAAGAAGAATTTGGCTTATTCTGTATATTCCCAGAGAGCAGAACTAGGAGCATATGTGGAAGTTACAAAGTGGGCAAATTTAGCCTTGATGTCAGGAAAACTTTATGATGAGAGCAAACTAAAAGCAGGATAAGTTGACTTATCGTGATATCCTTCCTCTTTGGGGCCATTGAGTAAAAACTGGTTGATCAACTGTTGCTTGTATTGTAGAGGGGATCTTTCATTAGGAATGGACTGGCTGCTAATTCCCACCAGTTCTGAAATTCTATGAACCAGTAATTGTGTGATCCTTATGTGTCAGGTGACCAGTCAATCAACCAGTGAGTCAATAAACATTTATTAAGCACCTACTATGTACTAGATAGAAAAACATTTATTAAACACCTACTATATGCCAGACTAGCCACCTATGTACCAGTGCTAAGTACTGAGGATGCAAAGAAGGATAAAAAACTATCTGTTTTCAAGTATCTCACAAACTATTAGCAGAGACAACATGTAAATAATTATGTACAAACTCTCTCTATGTAGAATAAATTAGAAATATTCAGGAGAGGGAAGCCACTAGGGTTAAGAAGGATCAGGAAAGGATTCCTGTATAAAATGAGATTTTAACTATCTTAAAAACCCAATATATTTGCAGTAAATCACTAGAGAAATATGAAATATTATTTTAGTTCCCTCTTTCTGATTATTTTTCTATCAATGAGGAAACTGAGGCACAGAGAAATTAAATGGCTTGCTGCAGGTCACATAGCTAACAACTCACAGAACTTGTGAAACTGAATTTCTGAAGTTTCATTCCAGTGTTCTTTCTGTGATCTCATTCTGTGCTTCAAACCACAGCCTACTTCAGGCATACCACAGCAAAAGACAGGGGCAGTGCTTGGATCTGATATCATGGAGAGGACCCATTGCTTAGCAAGCTCTTTTCTTCATAATAAAACTCAGAGAAGATCATGGAGAGTTTTGAGAGAATCCTTTTGTGATGTAGAAAAAAAAATTTCAACAGTGAGTGATTGTGGTTTAGAAGAACCATTTATGGTTATTCTGTGATTTTTTGAGGAGTGGTTAATGGAGTTTAAAGAGATAGATTAAGGCTGGGGAGGAGAAAAAATTTCTGAACAATTAAAAATAACCCAAAGTGGAATGGACTCCCTTCATGAATAAACTACCTTCCCTTTACTGGAGCCCACCAAGCCAAGTCTTTCAGGGGTGTCGGAGAATGTTACCTTTTTCAGTTACACATTGAGATCCCTTCCAACTCTGAGATACTGTGATTCTCTGCTTCCTACATTTAGAACCAGAAAGAACAAAGATCACAGGATCCATTGGAAAGTAAGATCCTCAAGGGCAAAGATGGTCTCATTTTTTTTGCGTGTCCTTACTTTTCAAGCACAGTATCTGAAATGCAATATATGCCCACAAATCCTTGCAGAATTGAGATGAGCTGAATTGTAGAGGCAAATAACTTTAAAATAATTTAAAAAGATATCTTCTAAGGAACAAAGACAATTTCAGTTTGAACTCTCCAAAGATTGTTTTAATCTCTCTGAATCTTGCTTTCCCCATAGACAAAATCCGCAATTTCTTTTGTGGGATGATTTCAAGAATGGTGGGAAGATCCTGATTTCTCCTTTTTGGTACATTTGTGGTGACATCTGAAAATGTTAATGGAACCTCATTCTCTAGCTTTTATTCTTATTAAGATGGCAGTCCTTCTGGGAGGGATTACATCTTAGTCATTTATAGCTTTGATCCAATGAGTTTCTAGGCATTTCTCAAGAGCTATTTGTATAAGAGGTGAGAGATGGAACATGAGTTTGGAGAGCCCTTGAGGGTGCTGGGGAAGGAGTGTCACTAAATAGGAGAAAAGGGCATACATTGGGAACACAGAAGATGAACTTCGCCTTCCTTGCGATTTCGCTCCAGGCTTTCCTTGGTCAGCTCAGTGGAAGGAAATAATAACATCAGCACTTCCTAACCCAATTGGGAGAGACAGATTTCTTGTCAGGAAAAGACATGGAAAAAATCCAAAAGGTATGTGGAGGAAGTGTGGACAGCATCTGCAAAAAAGTCACCATTTTTGACAAGCTGAGGGTCTGAGCATCTGGAAAGCTGAGCTTGTCTCTTACTGATTCACCGCCAACCCCCATTGCCATCAGAGGGCAGATCCCAGGAGCATTGCAGTCAGAGCCTTCTTCACTTCCATGGATGACTGCACAATGTCAAATCCATTGAGCTGCCACTGGGAGTGAGGACCACGTGCTTTGGAGCTGTCCAAGGGCTTTATGACTTTTTCAACAGAATGACAAATCTGGGATTGGTGAAAAGAAAAAATGGACCATACAACAGTGCATAAAAGCAAGTTCTCAAGCCTCTCTTGTTCTTTTCTGCAAGTGTGAAAATTGGGGCCAGAATGCATTTTGAACAACAAATTCAAGGTCAGACAAAAAAATCCCTCTTGCTTATAGTTCAAAGAAAGGCATGCCATCGTTCAAAAGTTACCTTTGATGTCGATGCTTAATAAATAAATAAATCCTAGAATTTTAGAACAAAAAGGCAATATTAGAAATTTAGTTCAATTGTCTCATTTTAAATGTGAAGAAAACGAGGTCCAGAGAAATAAAGTTATTAGTTGAAAACTATACAGCAAATAAGGCCAGAGCCAACACCAGAGTGATCTGAGTCACAAACCAGACCTTCTACACAGTAACACACTGGTTTCCTTTCACGAAAAATTCAGAATTGTGTATATTTTTCCTATCCTTTCTTATATCCACAACAACCCTTGAGGTAGGTTTATCACAACACATATATGCCTATCAGAGGCCATCCCTTCTAACTTGTACCTAACCTCTGCCCCCCGCCCCCCAAAAAACTCCCTAACATTTAAATGGCACTTTGAAGTTTACAAAATAGTGTATTATCTCACCAGATTCCCAAAACACCCTCTGAGACTGGTGGTGTTATTATTCCTATTTTATAGGTAAGGAAACTGAAGTGGAAAAGGGAAATGACTGATTTAGAGTCACACAGCTGGTAGGTATCTGAAGCAGTATTTAAATCCAAGTCTGACTCCAGCCTGCATACCAGGCAGCTACCCTGCCCTACCTTGCTGCCTCAAGAATCACTTCTGGTTTGATTTTTTCTTTAAACCTCACCTTCGGTCTTAGTATCAGTTCTAAGGTAGAAGAGTGACAAGGGGGAGGCAATACCGGGGATCCCACAGATGGGAAGTGTCTGAAGCCAGACTTGAACCTAGGACTTCCCATCTGAACTACCCTGCCAGTTTCCACCTTTTATGAACCCATGCTTCTAATAAAGCATTGGTAAGCTTTCCCATTTTTAAGAATCTCGTCTGCAAAAGGGGAAAACTGGGTTTTTAATTGTAAAAGCTGGGTTATTAATTGTAGGTATGAATAATAAGCAGAATCTTCGAGAGACAAATAGGTCTAGAGGCAGAATCTATTATTGTCCTACCAAAAGGCATTCAATGCAATGATAGAAAGAACCTACCTGGCTTCGAGACTGCACCAAGGCCAAACCAGATCCTGGTGAGAATTGATCTTGGCAAGGCGATACATTAAGGGTTGAAATTTCTTTCCATCTTTTCTCCTCTAAGTGGAGTCAATTTGATATGCCGTGTTCCCAGTCTCCTGCTCACAGGGGAAGGGAAGAAATTCCATTCCAGCATGGTGGTCCTTTTTTCCTGGATTCTTGCTGCCTTTTGTGTCAGAGTAGAAAATGCCATTTCATTGGCCTCTGCATGGATTCCTTATCCTAAGATGCCTGTTTCCCTGGGAAGATTCCACTCTGAGACCAAACTCACAGAGATATTGAAAACCTGCTGAATTCACTCCTTAATGAATTGAAGAGACAATTCTCATTTGAAGAATGAACAAATCCCCACTGGGTTGTTCCCTCCTCATTCTAGTGACTCTAAATCCAGCAGTTGCCATTATGTAACCCTCTTGCCCCACTCTTGCTGCCCAATACCTTATTCTTATTCCCCTTAACCCAACTCTTCTATGCCCAACATGCCCCTCTAATGCAACCCATCTTTTTCCTTGTGCTTTCTAAAATGGCCACTCTAGGGGGCAGCTAGATAGCTCAGTGGATTGAGAGTCAGGGTTAGAGACGGGAGGTCCTAGGTTCAAATCTGGACTCAGACACTTCCCAGCTTTGTGACCCTGGGCAAGTCACTTGACCCCCATTGCCTAGCCCTTACCACTCTTCTGCCTTGGAGCCAATACACAGTATTGACTCCAAGATGAAGGTAAAAGTTTAAAAAAAATAAGATGCTCACTCTAGAGGTAACACACTTGTTTTAAATGGAAATATTATCCTTTCCCAATCTTTCCATTGTTTGTCTCTCACCCACAGTATATTGGTGTCCCCATTTTTCCATATTCCCTCCAACATTTGTCACTTTACCCTTCTGTCATATTAGTCTGTCTGAGGAGTATGAGATGATACCTGACCATTGTTTGAATCTTCTTGACTTCTTGCTTTCTCTCTCACTTCATGGACAACCTGACACCCAGTTCTGTTGATTTAACCTTCATAACATCTTTTGTATATAATCTTTTCTCTCCTCTGACACTCCCATCACTCTGAGGCTGATTCTCATTGCCTGCACCCAGGCCAGTCATGGTGAACCTATGGCACATTCTCAAGGATGGCATGGAGAGCGCTCTTTGTGGGCATGCCATTACCCTTCCTCCCATCCCCCATCTTTAGAGTTTGTTACTAGAAAGGCAGAGAATCATATGGGGCTGCTCCCCTCCCCCCTCCACGCCCTTCTGCCCAGTAGCCCAATGGGAGTACAAGGGAAAGGTTACAGAAGACAGTGCTGGAGAAGGGCAGAGCACCCTCAGACCACTCCCCTCTGCCCTATATACTAGCTGAAGACATTCCTCACTTCACCCAGTCCTCCATCCAGCAGCCCACTGTGAATGCATTCTTCCTCCCCTGTAGGGGGTAAGAGGGATAGGGCCTACCGAGCATGTGTGTGGGAGGGGCATGGCACTCCTAAAAGGTTCACCATCACTGACCTAGGATATGATAATAATCTTTTAGTTGGTTTGCCTCTTTCAGAGCTCTCCCCACTCTAGTCCATTCTCTACTTAACAATAAAACAATCTTCCTAAAGCACAGGATTGAATATGTCATTGCCTTTCTATTCAGTAAATTCCTTAGGATCAAATAAAAAAAAAATCTTCTTGTGTTCAAAGTCACTTCTAACCACCCCCACCTTTGCTTATTCTTTTTACTTATTATCTATCTACCTTACATATTCAGTTATCAAGTGACACCTACCTTCTTGTTGTTCCTTGAACAGAACAGTCCATGTTTTCACTCTTTGAGGGTTTTTTTTTTTCTGGCTGTCCCTCATGCCTAGAATGCTTTCCCTCTTCATCTCTGCTTCCTGGCTTCTTTGACTTCCTTCACATCCTAGCTAAAATTCTGCCTTCTAAAAAATCCTTTCTTAATTCGCCTTAATATTAGTGCCTTCCTTCTCTTGCTTGTCTCCAATTTATACTATTAGAATCTTATTTTTATACTGTTGTTTTCATGTTGTCATGTCCCCTCCTACCCCACTGCCCCCCACTAGACTGTCAACCCCTTCAGAACAAAGACTATCTTTTGCTCTTTTTTTGGTATTCTCCAGAACTTAGAACAGTGCCTGGTTCCTAGCAGGTGTTTTATAAATGCTTGTTACCTGACTGTGATTTTATATTAGTGGAATTTGAATCATAGTCTTTGCTATTTGCTCCATGAGTTAGAACACTATGCCAATTAAGCTGATACCAAGATTATTAGATGCCACATTCAGTCCCTTTAAGATATTGGAATGCTCAAGGCCAGTGCCCTCCCATTTGCTTTTCTGTCTCCGTCCCTCCCTCCCCCCTCTCTTTCTCTCTCTCTCTCTTCACTCCTATCCCCCCTCTCATATTTTCCCTCTCCCTCTCCTTCCTTCCCTCCCTCCCATCCTCTCTCACACTTTCTCATTCTCTCTCTCTCCCTCCGTCTCATTCTCTCTCTCTGTTTCTCTCATATTTCCCTCTCCCTCTCCTTCCCTCCCTCCCTCCCTCTCATACACATACACACTCTCTCCCTCCTTATCTCCCTCCCTCTCTCTTTCTTCCTCCGTCCCTCTCACATTCTCTCTCTCTCATATTTCCCTCTTCCTCTCCTTCCTTTCTTTCCTCCCTCCCTCTCACACACACATACACACACTCTCTCCCTCCTTTTCTCCCTCCCTCTCCCTCTCCCTCTCCTTCTCCTTCTCCCTCTCCCTCTCCATTCTCCCCTCTCTCTGCCTCTCTCTCTCTGTCTTTCTTCTCTCTCTCTTTCTCTCTCTCTTTCTTTCTCTCTCTCTCTCTCTCTCTCTCTCTCTCTCTCTCTTTCTCTCTCTCTCTCTCCCTCTCTCTCTCTCTCTCTCTCTCTCTCTCTCTCTCTCTCTCTCTCTCTCTCTCTCTCTCTCTCCTTCTCTCTTTCTGTCTCTCTCTCTCCTATAATTGTATACCTTTTTAAAACATTCACTTTGTAAAGTGCCCACTCTATGCCAGACACTTTGCTAAGCACAGCATATCTAGAGGCAAAGATAAAGACAGTACCTTGCCATCAAGGATCTTAGATTCTGTTGGGAGAGGATAACACAGTAGATAAAGCACTGAACTTGGAGTGTGAACCTGGACAAGTCACTTCACTTTGCTTCAGTTTCTTCATCTACCAAATGAGCCAGAAAAGGCAAAGGCAAAAACCACTCCAGTATTTCTGCTGAGAAATCTCCAAATAGAGTCACAAAGTGTCTGACTTGACTAAAACTACTGAACTACAACAACATAGCAGCTATACAAATAAAGAAAAAAAAATGCCAGCTATGTCCAGACCTGTGATTTCACTTCTTTAGGGATCTTCCTGTGAGGAAATTCCATTAAAGATCTTCAGTAGTTGGTAGCTTCCTCTCAGAGAATTGTATATGGGAAGACCAAAGGTAGAAGTGACTTATCCAGTGTCACAGAGCCATCAAATGCCAGAGGCAGAACATGAAGGGAAAGGAAAAGCGTTTATTAAGTACCCCCTCTGTGCCAAACACTGTGCCAAGTGCTTTACAGATATGAGCTCATTTTATTCTTATAACCATCCTGGGGGTAGCCACTATCATGATCCCCATTTTACAGTTGAGGAAGGAGAGGCAGAAAGAGGTTAAGTGACTTTCTCAGTGTCTGAGGCTGGATTTTATTTATATTTTTTTTGGAAATTTTTATTTAATTAGTAAATTTAGAACATTATTTCTTGGTTACAAGATTCATATTCTTTCCCTCCCCTTCCTTTTTCCCTGTGTGGAATGCACAATTCCACTGGGTTTTACATGTGTCCTTGATCAGAACCTATTTCCAAGTTGGTGTTTGCACCAGGGTGATCATCTGAGGCTGGATTTTAGCTCAGGTCTCCCAGACTCCAAAGCCAGCGCTCTACTGACTTTACCACCTAGATGCCTCTCCTGAGCCCAGATCCCAAGTCTTGACTCTTATTACTTTGATTGTTCCTGTACGCCCTCCATATTGCTTTAAATCCTGATGGATGGGGGAAGGTGGGAGTTGTCAGTAGAAAACTGGGAGACTCAGAAAAGGATCTGTGTTCATGCTTTTTGAACAGAGCTGAGTAAACAGCATCTTTTTGTCTTTTCTGCTTTTGGGGTACTGCTGAGAAGCCAAACAAGCTCTTGGCCAACCATCAGGCCATCCTTCCCCATTATTAGCCCTGTCTTCCACCAGTGGACCAGCCCATGGAGTCCTGCTCTGTCCTGCTCCTGACAAACCTTGGAGGATCCTTCGCCAGGGGCACTGGAACTCGGATGCTGCCTGTATTTTCCCATTGTTTATTTATTTCTTTATTTTTCAACACAGAGGCCTGGGCAGTAAAAGCTTCCCTTTTCCAGTCTGTGGGACATAAATCTAAGTGCAGTGTTTACCGAGAAAGACCCCTTGATCAGTCACTGCGGTCTGCGAGGGCTCAGCCCTGCAGCCTGGGCTCCTTTCAATAGCCTAAAAGAAAAATGTTTTAAGAAGATCAAATGAAACACCTGAAAAGAGATCTTATTTCTTCATCTCCTGGGGAAGAAAAGAGGATTTTGCCTTTTGGTTTTAAATTTTACGAATGGTTTGGTTTTTCTAGTCCAGTTACTGCAGAGGATTCATAATGGGGTCTGTGGCTGCTCACAGAATACTTAACCTACGTATCTGGGCCATTTATATTCCTGATTCAATGTCTGAAGTGGCCTGAGGCACTCTGGCAGGACACCATCCCTCTCTGGGCCTCAGTTTTCTCATCTGTAAAATGAGGAGATTGAACTGGATGACTTCCAAGATTTCTTTTAGCTGGAAGAGTCTACGTGATTCAAATAATTAAGAATCTGTTTCAATTGAACAACAGAAATACAACAAAAGAAATACAATTGTACAACAAAAGGAAATGCTTTTCTTGGGTAATGGATGATTCTATGCCATTCTATTTGCATAAAGAATTGAGAGTGGATTGTACATATATTTGCTGATACCCATCGGCTATTGCCCTCCAATGAGGAGTTAGCTGGAAGGCTACCTAGCTAAATTTTGCTCTCATCCTACTGGTTTGCCAGCTAGCTGAAGGCTGTTAACACTAGTCTGCTAGCATACCCAAACAGTGTGAGCTGCTTGGAGCCACTGGGTTGATAGATTACCAAGTTCAAATAGAACTGTATATATTTATTAGCTGAGTAAACTTGGACAAGTCACAACCTCTGCCTGCCTTAGTTTTATCAACTGTACAATAATAATAATAACAGCTGACTCCCAGGATTATTGCGAAAATGAAATGAAATTTAATAATATATTTAATAAATATAAATAATACATATAATAAAATAAAATTTTATATATATACACACATATATGTGTATATATATATCTATATATCTATATATATATATATATCACTTGCCTTTTAATAAATGTTTGCTTCTCTCTCGTCTTCCTTAGCTGAGGCAGGTAAAGAAATGCATCCTCCTTGGTTTTTTCTTCTCTCTTCTTTATAAAGCCATTTGCTGTTATTCTAAAATTCATCTCTTTAATAGAATAATGTTCATTTGATAGTCCTTAAAGTTTGCTTTCCTTATGACAACCATTTGAAGAGCTTATGATTCCAGAGTGACAGATTTAGAGCTGGAAAAGATGAGAGAGGCCATAATTCAATGGTTGAAATTGAGTCCTCAAGATGTTGAGATTCACCCAAGGTTATACCAGTTTTAAATGGTGTAGATTCCCCATGCCCAGTTCAAGATTCTTGCTATTTCCCCATATTGACTCTTATCCTGTTATTATCCTTATTTTAGAGATGAAGAGGCTGAGATTCTGAGTAGTTGTTACTTGCCCATGATGGCATGACTAGCGTCTTAGTTTCGAACTTATGCTTCTTCACTCTGAGATCTATTCTTTATCCACTAAGCAACTGATGCTGAAATCCATAGGGGGCAGCTGGGTGGCTCAGTGGATTGAGAGCCAGGCCCATAGATGAGGAGGTCCTGGGTTCAAATCTGGCCTCAGCCACTTCCTAGCTATGTGACCCTGGGCAAGTCACTTGACCCCTGTTGCCTAGTCCTGCCTTGGAACCAATACCGAGTATTGATTCTAAGATAGAAGGTATGGGTTTTTAAAAAAATAAATTGTAGACATTTCTTCAAATAGACTTTCTCTCTTTCCTTCAAACAGAAAAAAAGCAAAGCTCTAATGTGGAATATAGGAAACTAATGGAGAAAACTGATCCAGCTGATAGAAGTCCACAGACTCACTCTCACTTCAGAACTTTCTGTTGTAAATATATCATGCCCCCAACCAACTGAACAAGATCTGGAGATCTGGGGGCAAAACCAGCACAACAAAGCAGGTTCATCATGATTCACTTCAGTAATATGGCGGACCTGAGTCACAGGGACTACCTATCACAATAGTGGCAGAGAAAATTTGGTTGAGAGAGGAAAAAAAATCCAAACAAATTATGCCCCCCTGGCCTAGCTGAACAATGGGGTGAGCTCATTGCAGTAGGAAATAATTCTTATTGGGTATCTTATTGAATGGGGTTTGGATAGTTGGAGATTGACTATATACTTATGCAATAATGCATGCCTATGAAATATAAGCAGAAAGAAGGACTTTAAAGGCTCCTTCCAATTCTAAATTTGCTATCCTAAGAATAAAATTACTGGCATGGCTTCCCCTGTTATGGGATGTGAGACATCTTTCCTATGACTTTAAATGTAAAATTTGACCACAGTAGAATCAGACCTAGGATATAATAAGGTTTCTAGATAAATATACCAAGCTGCTGATTCTTGTTCATGAGGTATGCTGGAAGTGGGGAAGATTGCTCAGGAATAAACAAGGAATGCTCTGAAGAATCCCTATGCAAATAATATGTAATAAGGAGATTCCCGCCCCAATTTAGGGATCCTCCCCACTATGCTCACGGACCAAGTGGGAAAATGGAAATATCATCTTAGCTTGAACTTCCAACCAAGGAAGATTTTTACTCTTGGACCAAACAAATCATTAGAAATTCAATGATAAATGATTTTGTTCTTCAATTGTTTTCAGTTGTCTCTGACCCTATTTTGAATTTTCTTGGCAAAGATCCTGGAATGGTTTGCCATTTCCTTCTCCAGCTTATTTTACAGATGAGGAAAGAGTCTTCCTTTTTTTAAGGGAGGAACTGAGAGTTTTTATTAGGGAGGTAAAATGGGTCATTTCCTAACATTTCAAACTATAGGGGTAGGTTATAGTGCTCCAGTGTATGGATATGGACAGACAAAGGGAAATATGAGGACACTGGGTACTTAGGAAGTACATAAAAGAGGTGAATCTTGAAAAGGTGTCCAATGAATGCCCAAAGGCTAGGTGGGAAATTACTTAAGTTGAATTTACCTGTTTTGCCTTTTTCTCCAGAGTCCTGATGGCATTAATCTCTAGATAACCTTATTTTCAATCCTGCCTTTGGATGATGATAAAGAAACACCCTTTAGTAATGCATCTTGTGATCAATAGTGATTTCAGAGAATCAGAGACTTCAGAGTTGGAAGGAACTATAAAGAACATCTGGTTTAACACTTTGATTTTATAAATAAGGAAACTGAAAAAAGCCCAGAAGTGAAGGGATCTTTCAAACACCAACAGCTAGTAAGTTGCTGAACCAAGACTAGAACCCGATTCCAAACTCAATGTTCTTTCTATTATAACACTAATAATAGTTTTAGAAATTAAATTCAAAGATAACCTCATAAAAGCTTATTGTCTAATAAAAATGCTCATTGAAATAAATATTATCTTTATAAATTTCATTTTCTTGCTTCTTTTAAAATTTGAGGTACATATTTACTATATCAAGATATTTTCTTATAGGAGAGGATCTGGAGCTTTCATCTCATCATGACAGGGAACTTCTATTAGTTTCACTGATACTGATTGAAAACATATCTAGGGGCATTGAGGTAGCTCAGTGGATAGAATGATAGAGTTGGGGAAACCTTGGTTCAAATCTGGCCTCAAATCCTTCCTAGTTATGTGACTGTATAATTGAAAATCTGTTACCCTAAAAAAGAACTACATATCCTGAAAGCCTACTGACTTCCTGCCATTATATACTTCCTGTAGACAGAGGAAGTGAGTGGGCATTGAGGATCTGCCTACTCTTTGGCATTATGCAGCAATCAGCGGTGATGGTGATAAGGTGGGTATTTTGAAAATGGCTAACCAGCCATGGGCACATGATTTTTATTTTGTATCTTCTGCATTCCTTGATTTCTAGTGATCATTTAATAAACCTCCTAAAATATAGTATTTTTATTATTAAGATCTAATTTTAAATTTTACAGTGACTCTGGTCAAGTCAGTTAATTCTAACTGCCTAGCCCTTCCTACTCTTCTGCTTTAGAACTAGTATCAATTTTAAATTTTAAAGATAGCATATTTATTGTCTATGGCCCTGCTTGGGTGCTGAGAGATCATTCAGCCTCTGCTTAAGTTAGAGGCAAAATTTGAATACAAGACTTCCCATCTCCACAATCAGCTATGTATTTAAGACTTCCCCATACTGCCTCTCTCATCACTCTTATTTTTCTCTTTTTTTAAAATTTATTTCTCATGCATTCTTTCTTTATTAAGTTTGCCCAGGTTATTTTGGCTTCTATTAAAGTCCACTGAGATCCCAGAATCTTGGTATTAGGAATTCTTGGGTGTTATTCTGGCTAGTGCTACTTTGATGATATACATTTCTGTTGTTGCTTGGAATTTTTAAATGCTGAAATCCTCACAGAAGAATCTGCCTTCCATCACATATTTTCTGGTCAATGGTCACTTATTTTAAAAGTTTTAAAATAAATTTAAAAATTTAAAAATTAAAATAAATAAAAAATAAAAGTTTAAAAATTTAGTTTTACCTTCACTTTATTTAGACAGCAAATAAAAAAAAGATCATTTCCATCTCTTCAACTAAAGAGGAAAATAAATTTGATATTTAATTATGTTCTATTTAATAGAATTTATTTTTCAAATAAAGTATATGATTCACTGTGCATGCTGCCTTTCAAAATGTCCTGGTTGCATGAATTTCCTTCTGTTTTTCTGGTGCTCATAAAAACATTTCAATGTTTTCTGGCATCTGTATTTATAACTCCCTTTCAATTCCTCACAACCAAAAACAGAGGGAAAAATCCATTTAACAAACATGCATAGCCAAGCAAAACGAATCCATGCAGAGACTGTGTCCAAAATTATATGTCTTTTTTCACTCTGAGTGCATCATCATCACCTTTCTGTCAGGAAGTGGGTAACATGCTTCACTACAGATCCTCTGGAGAGATTCATGTTTGATTACTACTTTAGGCAGAGTGCTTAAGTCTTTCAAAGTGTTTTTCCTCATAATGTTGTTCTTGTATAAATTGTTCTAGTTTGCTCATTCTAGAACAGTTCATTCGTTGCAAGATTCTCTGAAATTGTCTCTGCCAAATCCTTATGGTAAAATAAGATTAAGTTAGATTCAAATACCACAATTTGTTGAATTACTCCCTAAATGATGAGCATTCCCTTAGCTTCCTTTCCTCCTCTCCTCTTCTTTCTCCTCTCCTCCTCTCTTCCCCTCCTTGCTTGTCTTCAACCCCTTCTCAGCAGGCTCAATGGACTATCTATGACAAACCTATATGAATACATGGACAAGACAGACAAGAGTTGAATAGGTTAGACAAGCATGGATAGGTTGTGATTTGCATCATTGAAGAGAACATCCACAGTAAAGTGATCCAAGATCCATAGGAGTATTTGAATGTTGCCAATATCTAGAAGCCCATTTAGGTCATGGGAGATACTAATTTAATTCAATAAACATTTATTAAGCACTTACCAATGGTAAGCCCTAGGAAAACTAAGTTGTATTTTTCCCATTTTGTCATCATCTTGGAACATTGTGGAAATAGTGCCAAAGCCTTTAGGCTCCTCTGATTCTTTAGAGGCACTGTTGAAATAACAGAGCTATTGAAAGTTTCAAATACTGTCAAAAGGGCCACAGTGAATGAGTAGACTTTATTCGTTCCCACAAAAGTGGCACATGTGCAACTTCCCTGGTGACACTGATGACAACAACCAGATAGAAGTTTGGTATCTTGCTGAAGTGGACATTAGTGACCATTTTAAAATCCAGAACAGAGCACCGATGGTGGTGTTTTATATTCATACATCATCACTACAAGGGATGACAAAGTACTTGGAAAAATCTGTTTAACATACTGGTTATGGAACCATTGGGGAAATGAGAGTATTGTGCTGTGTGGGCATTAGCAATTCAGGACATTATAGTCTTGGTGTGGAGGTAAAACACTGGCCAATGACCTACAAAAAAAACCCTTCCCCTCTTTCCAACAATTTCTTTAAGGTTTTTATACTATAGAGTAGATTTTGCTACTCAACATGTTTTCATTCAATCTATCATTCAAAAAATTTTATTGGTTTTGTACCTCGTATGTTCAAAGCATTTTATGAGGCACAGGGGAGAGATAGAGAGATAAGTTAGAATTCAGTCCCTATCCTTAAATGAATCTTGAGCATTTAGGTCATTTCCCTCAGCATTTAGTGGTGGTAGTAGGAGAGATTTTGCAGCACTTAAAATTTTGAAGTTTGATACTGAGCTCTCCTTAACAATCACTGTTTTTTGGGGAAGTGAATACTGGTTATAGATCACAGGCATGGGACTTCATTTTCCAGGCAATAGAAGGGAACATTAGGACAAATAATCTCATCATCACAGACTATGCTGAGATCAAATGATAAAATATATGCATAAGAATTTGGCAAAAATAAAAGCTACATAAATATTGCCCTCCTCCTCCTCCTCCTCCTCCTCCTCCTCCTCCTCCTCTTCTTCTTCTTCTTCTTCTTCTTCTTCTTCTTCTTCTTCTTCTTCTTCTTCTTCTTCTTCTTCTTCTTCCTCTTCCTCTTCCTCTTCCTCTTCCTCTTCCTCTTCCTCTTCCTCTTCCTCTTCCTCTTCCTCTTCCTCTACCTCTTCCTCTTCCTCTTCCTCTTCCTCTTCTTCTTCCTCTTCCTCCTCCTCCTCCTCCTCCTCCTCCTCCTCCTCCTCTTCTTCTTCTTCTTCTTCTTCTTCTTCTTCTTCTTCTTCTTCTTCTTCTTCTTCTTCTTCTTCTTCTTCTTCTTCTTCTTCTTCTTCTTCTTCTTCTTCTTCTTCTTCTTCTTCTTCTTCTTCTTCTTCTTCTTCTTCTTCTTCTTCTTCTTCTTCTTCTTCTTCTTCTTCTTCTTCTTCTTCTTCTTCTTCTTCTTCTTCTTCTTCTTCTTCTTCTTCTTCTTCTTCTTCTTCTTCTTCTTCTTCTTCTTCTTCTTCTTCTTCTTTCTTTTCTCCTTCTCCTGTGATTTCTTTAAAAACCCAAGAATCAGACTAGATGGATATGGTAAAACAAGTTTCTGCTAGAGCCATTGTGGCATTTCTTGTCACCATATTGCTTTCTATATGAATGTAAACATGTTTTCTTTTTAAAAACTTTTATTTTTGTTGACATGCAAAACACACTTCTGTATTGATTATTGTCATAAGAGTACACGTATACAAATCAAACCCCCAAATTAAAACCATAAATAGACTCATTAAACATTTTTATGGCCTTGACTGCCATCATCACAAACCACTCCTTGGATTTTTGTCCCAAATAATAAATGAACAACATGAGGTAGTATAAACTATGAGTTTTTCTATGAACTGTATAAGGTTTTGATATTTTCATTATCTTCCTAATATAATTCTTAGGCTAATATCCAAATATTTCCATTCTGCTTGCCAACCAAGAAAGAAGAGGGAGCACTCACAGAAAACAAGGGAAAATAGCTTCCAAAATGACTGTTGGAGGAGCAAAGCCAGCCTGGAATTAAAATTTTGTCACAGGTAATAGATATTTGGATAAGGGAAATCTGATGGCAACCAATAAATATTTTATTGAATCTTTTCTTTTCTTAAACCTCTCCTGGATTAATATGCATTCCTAACCACTCATTTTGTCTCATTTAGTTGACTAGAGTTGTCTATGACTAAAATATCTCAGGCAGTATTGGGTTACACCCAAGTCCTTAATTTTGACTGAGGTATTGGTATATCTTTCAGCTGTCAGACAACTATAAGCAAATTTATAATAGCATAGTATTGTCAATTAAAGCTCAGCTATCTGGTAGGATCATATATGCCCACTAGCCTCTCAGAATTGGGGAAACATAAGTTGGCAGAAGTCAGCTCTTAGGCACTATTTTTGAAGTATTTACTGGAGGCCAGAATATATTTTAGTTAATTAGGAAGCTATTTGTGTCTCATTAATGAAGGGTAAGAAAAAGCCACAATTGATGGGTAAGAGATTCTCAAGATCAGGGTCCCAAGTTATCTGTAAGTAGGCAGCCTTGTCTGGGGCATGGCTGAGCTCTGTTCTTCTATAGTGGATATGTTACATGTCATGCATTTACATTGAATTGCTAAATAGAAATCTCTGAGCTGGAAGAGTCCTCAAAGACTAGCCAGGATAACTTAAACCTGAACAAAAATTCTCTTTTTGACATCCCTGACAAGTTGTCAAGTAAGAAGAATGTTAATAGATGAGGTGGGGTAGTAAAGGGGGATATATCACCTTACATGAATTCAACTAGCATTTGGCAAATCAAAAAGTAAGTGTAGACTGAAGGAACTCTGGAGTGTTGTAAAGAGAGGGAGAGAGTAGAAGAAAGAGGGACCACTTGTGATGAGTGCTAGGAAACAGGAATTAAATAATTTGCCTAATCATAGTTGCTTGCCAACTAAATATTGTCACACCGTATTGAAAATATTCTGATTGGGCTCAGTCTGAAATTCACAACTTTTCCTTGATTAGTATCAGTAGGAAGATAGGAGCGTTTGCAGAAAATGTCAAAATCTCCAGGTCACATGAATTAAAACTATTGGATCCGATGGACATTTGGCAACCATGAAATCCTTGTGTGGGTCTAAATGAAGAGAGAGGAAGTGGGGAGGTATCCTCACAGGGAAATATGTTTTACACCTCTCTTGGAGTCCCTCTCTTTGTCATTGTATAATAATCACAATAGGAATAATAAAAATATTTATATAATGCTTACTATATGTCAGGCACTACCCTAAGGACTTTGCAACACATTAAGAATTAACTGAATTCTTTTTAAGAACTCTTAATTTCATCCTAGAATCATTATTGTTTATTGGTTTCAAGATAGAAGAGAGGGAAGAAATAGGGAGTGGAGGTTAAATGAATTGCTCAGGGTCATTCAGCTAGGAAATGTCTGAGGTGGGATTTGAACCCATGATCTCCCATCTCAAGGCATGGTTCTCAATCCACTAAGCCACTTAGCTGCCCCTTGAATGCTTAATAATGTATAGAAATACATCATCAGTGGTCAAGGGTCTTCCCTTCTACTGGGGAGACACCATGTACATATATAGATATATTCAAAATAGTTAACAAGGTAATTTAAAAAGGAAGGCACAAAGAAATTGGGGGAAATGGAAAGGGGCAGATGAAGAAGGACTGTGTGAAATAGGTACCATGTGAGCTGAGTCTTGCTGAGAAGTAAATGTATGGAGGGAGAGTATTTCAGGCACCATAGTGCAGGAAACTAATCCTCGTTGATTTAGCCTAAGATCACGTTACCTTTTTGAGCTTCTCTATCACACTGTTGACTTATAATTTGCAGTTAGAGGAAATAATAGTTGACCTTTACACAGAGTGCCCCAAAAGTGTTTGTATAGTTTTGCTATTAAAGCTTGAACATTTAAAGTTATTATCAGTCAATCAAAAATATTTCTTAAGGGCTTCCTACATGCCAGGCTTTGTATTAAGCACTTGGGGAACAGAGTGAGACAAAGACCATTCAGTCCCTGTCCTTGAAGACCTCACAATCTAATGGATTATTAATTATTACTATTAATTATTAAATTCATTATCATCATAGATTAAATTTGCCCATGGCCTTTCAGGCATTCTATGTGGTGATTGAGTACTTACAAAGCACTTTGTCTCCCAAAAGTTTGACAGGAAAGTAGTGACAGAAAAGTTATATTTTACAGTTCAGGAAACTGAGGTCCAGAGAAATTAAGTAATTTGCCAGGGATTATATGAATTAGTAAATCTAAGAGGCAAGAGTCTTTCCCAGGTGTTAATTTTCCAAGAAGGGAGGCCTCCTCACATAGAATTATGTTTTTCACCTCTCTTGTAGTTCCTCTCTTTGCCATTGTATAATTATATAATAATCACATGCATCCTATATGCATCAAAGAAGCAATCAATCAACCCCAAGCATTTATTAAGCATCTCCAGAGGCTAATAGAAATTCTTCTTATAACCTCCTTAACTAATGACTGTTCTCTTTGCAGGCTTATTTTTTAAAAAAGATAATAATTTTTTCAAGTATGAAGTATTTTTTTTATTAATCTGTCTGTCCCTCCCACTGCCACACCTCTCCTGTTTTGAACACATTAAAAAATATAGGAGAACAAATTAATATCTGTATAGTCCAGCAAAGAATATGCCCATGTTAGCCATGTTTGTAGACTTCCAGTGAAGAGGAGCCCATTCATTCCCAATCAATCTGTTTCATTTCTGAAGAGCTCAATGTTGACTATTTATATTTGCATCAAGTCTAGCTTAGTCTTTCTGATATGAAAAGGGTATGTAAACAACTCTCACAGTTCTCTAGTTATAGATGATAAAATCAGTAAAATATTTAAGCAATTCAAAAGCCCAGAGGTCTAGAAATCAATCAATCAAACAACCAAGCAACAAAGCATTTATTTAGCACCAACTGTGTACCAGACACTGTAATGGGAGCCTACCATTTTCCCTTGACCTGTGCTACCCAGACACTGGTATAAGGCTTAGAGATTTTTGCCACTTGGACAAAATTACCTCTATCCAGGGAACATGGGGCTTTAAGGAGAGCATCAACCATCCTGTCAGACAGGCAATCCTTCCTTCCACATCTCAGTTTTTGACTTTTAATTTAAGAAAAAAAGTTATATTTTTAATGAGCTTTTAATTGTTTGATGGTATTGACTGAGTTACTCTACAAACAGAACTACCTTTTGACTTATTTGGACCATAAAATGGAGCAATGCCACAAATGGACTTATCTCCCCCCCCCCCCCTTTTAGACACCAGTCCATTAGCCCAATAGGTCAAAGCAATATTTTTGCCCATTGTTAATTTGTGACATGGGTCTGAGAAAATGGATACATTTTTATATATAGTCCAAATTAATCTCTCTATTTAACATTTGGCTTGAGGAAGGGCAGAGAGAGAGAAGGAAAGCTGAACAATTGGTAAGAATAAGTGCTCTGATGAACTGATAATAAAATATCAGGAAAGAGAAACCTCCTATACAGAGAAAAGGGATTATCTGATGGTGTGAGTATCAGTCATTGTCCTGCTACTATTGTGTGTGAGCTGGATAGAGATGACTATCTTTGGATTCCAGGTCTGGAGGTCTGAGGAGCCTGTCCCATAGCTATTAGCTGAGACATTACTTTTATTTATAATTCCAACTCCACTCCTACAGTTCATGTCTTCTTGGGTGGGGAGAACTGTGGCATCCCTCAGATTACAACGAATGACTTTAATTTTGCACAAAAAATGTGCAGACCAATTGTTTAAATCACATTGTAATCTATGACAAATCAGATAAATAAATTAATTCAAAGAAATTATTACCCTGTAGAATAGAAACCACTTGAGAGCAGGACATGTTTTTCAATTTTGTCTATGTATGCCCAGCATCCCTTGACATATACTTCTATAATAGATAATTTTGACATCTCATTCATATAGTACTTCCCCCAGTGATGGAGTTTGCAACATATCCATTCCTGCTTATCCGAGATAATTCATCATAATCTTTGGAAAAGTCCTCCCCAGGTAGATCCAACTCATTAATATTCTGTAGTCTTCTTAAAGCTGTGAAGATTGGATTTAGCTATCTCCTGATTGTAACAATGAAGGTATTTAGCTCTTCCTTTACTGGGAAGATTAAATTGTAATCCCCTGTCTATTTTTTTTTTTACTTTTAATCCCCCAAAGTGTTAACTCAGTATTTAAAGTAGATCTACCCATTTTAACTACAAAAGGTGTTAACTAACTACAAAAAGTGTTAACTAACAAAAATGTTAATATCACAAAAAGGTGTTAATTAACCACAAAAAAGGTGTTATCTAACTACAAAAGATGTGAACACCCATTTCATACATTGAGTGGGCAGTCCTGAATAGAATAGGAGCATCTGTTGTGATTGGTAGATGTAAAATTTAGGGGAGGTGACACAAGAGAAAAGGGTCTTTAAATAGTGGAAACTGAAACATATGAGATATAGATTCAAGATTCAGTCACTCAGAGTTGGACTGGATTAGGATCAGTCACATGGTCTTGGAGTGAAGAAGGATCACTTGGAGGAGAGACTGGAATCAGTCACTCAGAGTTGAACTGGAAGACAGATATTTGAGGAGAGACTGGAAGACAGACACTCAGCCTTGAAGTGAAGACACTTGGCTGTGGAACTGAATCCCTGGAGGAACTTGTATAGGAGACCTCAGACTGCTTCCCTTTTAGATGGTCACCATGTTGAGTGAAAGGTTGACTTAATTTCCTTGCCTTTCTGGAGGTGTGAACCTCCGAAAAAGACCCATCATCTGGAGACTCCTTTCCTCTGGTTGGGGCTTAGAATTTCTACCTGGCTCTGAGGAAGCCAGAGCTCTCTCTCTCTCTCTCTCTCTCTCTCTCTCTCTCTCTCTCTCTCTCTCTCTCTCTCTCTCTCTCTCTCTCTCTCTCCTTTTCTCTCTTCCTTAATATCTTAGACTCTATTATAAAATAAACTACCATAAATTCCATTTTACTTGAGTAATTCATTTTGGGATTTAAATCCTTAAATGAATTACTAAAGTAAAAAATCCAGTCCAACCATAAAAATTTAACAAAGCCCTTAATATTAATCATAAATTGAGAATTAGAAAAGACTTTAGATGTTACTTAGAACAACCCCTTCATTTTGAATTTGGGGAAAATGAGGCCCAGGAATGAGAAGCAATTTCCCCTGAGCCACCCATGTTGTAAGTGACAGATCTAGGATATAACCCCAGATTCTCTGGTTCCAAATCCTGTCCATTGGTATTCTCTTGTTCCAGGTAACATAAGTCCATCTTTTCCATACAATCAGTCAAGCATTTATTAGGAAGTAGGTTTGATACTGGAAATACAAAGCCCCAAACTAAATAGTCTTTACCCTAAAGAAGTTTACATTGTGCATAGAAGAAGATACATCCATATGATTTAGGAATAGTGAGTTGACCTGTGATTTCATTTACCTGGTATGAGAAAACCCTCTGTCTATACAGGTTGGGACCTCCTCTGCCACTTATTAGAGAAGTGATGGTGAATCTTTTAGAGACTGAGTGCTCAAACTACAACTTTCACAATGCATGTCAGCTCCCCAGTCCCCCACCTCACCCCAGACAGTGGAGTGAGGAAGCACTCCCATTGGGCTACTGGGCAGAGGGACGGGGGATAATAGAAATGTCCTCAGGGGCAGGTGGACAGGGGCAGGTGGACAGCCCCCTCTGGCATGCATGCAATAGGTTCACCAGCAAGGTATTAGAGGGTTGACTAGAGCACTGAGGAGATAAATGATTGGCACAGGGTCATGAAGACCATATGCATCACAGGCAGGATGCTCCAATCTGGGTCTTCCTAGGTTGGAAGCCACCATCTCTCTATCCATTGTTCCCCACTATCTCTTCTTGTTATTCAGCCATGTCAATGGAGACTATGTTGACCATGTTGTTGTTTTTCTTTTTTCTTTTTTTTTTTGCAAAGATGATAGAATAATTTGACATTATCTTCTCCAGTGGATAAAGGCAAATAGAAGTTAAATACTTGTCCAGGGTCACATAGCCAGTAAGTGTTAGAGGTTGGATTTGAACTAAGGTCTTCCTGACTCTAGGTCCAGTAATCTATCCACTGAGCCACCTATATCTCTCTTCAACATATGAAATAAATGCAAGATATCAAAAAACTAAACATGTGATAATGCTGACATGAGGCAGGGAAACACTAACTACTGAGGGTATGAAAAAAGGGCTAATTTTTCCATCTTCCAATTCTATGATGACATCCTGGTGCCTCTCCTCTTATTCAGGATTAAAACCATCATGTTTTGTAGCTTGTTCATACTTATATTCCCATCCAACCCGCTCCACTTGACTCTCAACCTTAATTCTTTAGATACTGCAAAGGTTTGTTGAAGAAATAAAATGGAAAGGGATGGAACTTCAGAATAAATGGAATCCAAGTAGCCATGACTGCATATTCTAGGGTTCAGCCCAGTAAATGGACTTTTCACCTCTGAGGAACTTGAACATTAGTTCACAGGAGGAGAGATGAGCCTCAGGCAAAGGATTTGGAACTTTAAAAAAAGCCCCGCATCTATCATTTTGTCCTATGTGTTTCTATAGCTGTGCCATATCCACTTTAATAAGACAGAATGTCTATCAAGCTTTGCTACTTAGAAGAGGAATTTTTGGAAAACGATTATAGATTCATTTCAGAAAAGAGATTCTGGATGCTCTGTTATTTCCTCCCTTCCCCACCTTATCCTCCCACCCCCATTAAGACTGACTTTTTAAAAATAGGAACTTCTTACATTATCTGCTTTGTGCTGTAACCTAGAAAAACCTAGAAAAAATCTTGTGATAAAATTTTAAAGTGGGATGTTTGGAGAGAGGTAAGAAGAATATGATGTGAGAAGTCTTTTGACAGGAGGATGACAAGCAGGTAGACAGGAAAGATTTATGCATACTGGTTGAGGGAAAAGAAATATGGAAAAAGACACATTTGATAACTGCCCAGAGATGAGTCATTCACTTTTTATTTGCTGTGCAAAAAGACTTTAATGATTTTAACATTTATCCATTAAATTTTTTCCACTTGATATGTAATTCAAAACTCAATATCAATCCTTTGAAGGTTAGGACAGACATTTATTTTAATATGAAAAAGGATTACCAGACATTCAGCCATATCAGCCAGCCATGGAAGGAATGCTTAGTGGAAATTGTTCTGGGAATATTTTTTTGGTGCCAAGATTCTACTGGTGAGAGTTTGGAATGATAATGATCCTCACTGTAGAAGGGAAAGGAGGGGGAAATTTCCTCAATTATAAGCTCTTTGAGGGCAGAGATTATTTCATATTTTGTCCTATCCCTTCCCACATCCCACCCTAGGACCTAGGACAGTACTTGGTAATCAATCAATCAACAAACATTTATTAATTTCTCACTATATTGAGTTCTATTCTGGCTAAAAATCAATACTGTTCCATTGGTTCCAAGGCAGGAGAGTTGTAATGAGGGCTTAGTGACTTGCCCAGGGTGACATAAGCAGGAAATATCTGGGGTCAGTTTGAACCCAGGGCCTCTTATTTCTAAGCCTGGCTCTCATTCCACCTATCTTCCCCCTTTAGTGAGATCTAAATTGGAACTTTTCTAGGTTCCAATTTGGTAGACAACAAGTTGGTGCAGTGGATAGGGTACTGAACTAGGAGTCAAGAAGACCTGAATTCAAATCAGCACTTAGATATTTACTAACTCTTAGACCTTAGGCAAGCCTTAGTTTCCTCAACTGTAAAATAGGGTTAATAATAGCATTTATTTCATAGGGCTGTTTGGAGGTTTGAGAATGTTTATGAATTGCTTAGCCTATTTTCTGGCTAAATGTTTATCACTCCCCCTCCTTTAGTTTCCTCATCTGTAGTTGAGGGGGGATGAATATAATGATCTTTGGGGTCCCTTCTTGCTTTAAATCCATGATTCTAGGATACTGGATAGGCTTTCCACTCTGCAGGTAGTAGAGAGAAGAGACTTTCTTTTGAGGAAAGAAATTGGATTTTCTCCCTTGCCACTTGGAACTGCAAAGGGTATATCTAGAGAGAATGGAATGTGCATGAGCAATTGAGTTGGCCACTTATGGTGGGTCATAGTGCCCTCCTCACAAATGTCATTAAGAATGACTATTTGTGAGTTGCGATTTAAATAAATTAAACAATCCTCTCATTTTTTAGTATCCGTTTGTACAGAATTGCCTGTATAGGATCCATGTCATATTCCAGGGAATAAAAGCACTTGAATGTTTAATCACATCACAAGAAGCAGATTGCCTGGTAATTGACTTTCCTTTTGCTATTGAGGGCACCATGACTTGCAATCACTCAGGCTTAAAACCTGAGTCATTTCCAACTCTTTGCCTCCTTTCAGTCTGTTAATGTGCAGTCAGTGGCCAAATCTTTTGGGTTCTGTCTCCATAATACCTTGAATATCTGTCCTGCTCTCTGACATGCAGAACCCCTACTCAAGTTTTGGTCCTCATCACCCGTCTCCTCCATGCCTCCAGTCTCTCTCCTCTTCAATGCATTTTTCCAGCTGCTAAACTTGCATTAAAAGCACAACTCTTTCTGGTTCATTCCCCTGCTCAGGGTACTCTAACAACTCCCACATGTGTGTACAATTAAATGTTCCTGGATGGGGCTTTCAGATCCTTCACAATCAGACTACAGGTTACCTTCTCGGATTTATTGCAGATGATACTCCTGCATCAGTTTCAAAAAACTCCTCTTTGTGTTTCTTCAAATCTGGAATTTCAACTCCTTCCTTGGGGATTTTTCCAGAGTTGTCCCCCCATGCTTGGAATGCACTCCCTCCTTATTTCAACTTCATAGAGTACTTCAAGCCCATCTTCAACTGTTTCCACCTACAGGAGACCAATCTTGGTCCTCTCAGTTGCTAGTGACATCATCCCATAAAATGGTTTTGTACCTTCTCGCCATATATTGTGCATTTGCTTTTCTGTGTCCATGCTATCCCCCAACACCTGCATTCCATGTAAACAACTTGAGGGCAGGGATAGTTTGGGTTTTGTCCTTTTATCCCTAGCACATTGCCTAGACACATATTAGGTTCTTGCTGAATGCTTATTGATCGACTGAATGAATACTGGACACCAAGGGATTGTGATTTGCCTAAGGAAGGAATGCTTTCTCCAAAGGAATTATAGACATTTAGAGCACTTTGCAGAGTAGAGATTAGCACTTTTCATTTTGCTGTTCAATACATCAGGAAATGCTAGCTCACTGTGCACGCTATGATGCTACTCTATGGGAGGAAGAGGAGACTGCTTGAGTATAGACTCTAAGCTCTAGAGTTCTAGGATGCTAGACTGATTGGATGCCAAATGATGTGATTTTGGCACTACAAGATTATAGAGGGGGTAACAGATTTTGAATTAGAACAGACTTTATACTTTATCTAATCTACTCCTCCCATTTTATGGATGAGCAAACTGAGGCTTAGGAGGATCAAATGATTTTGCCGTGATAACTTAGGCAATAAGTAACACAGACAGCATATGAATTTCAATCCTCTGAATATAGTCTCTTCTTTCTTCTTTTCATAATTCTGGTGTGGGTTATCTGAAAAGGAGTGAGTGAAACCTGAATTTGACATGCTGAAATCGGCAGAACGATCCACCATTGCATGGAACAATAGCACTTTTTAGAAGGGATGTTAGAGGTGCTTTAGTCTAGCTGTCTTGCTTGATAAATGAGGAAACTTGGACCCAGCGAGGCTAAGGGACTTTTTTTGAGGTTAGTTAGTTAATAGTGGGAGCAAAGAGATGACATGGAATATGGGAAAGAGGAAAGTCCTGCTTCTCAGAAGACCTTTCTTTGAATCCTACTTGGACTATTTGTTATTTTTGTGACTACAGAGAGTAATTTTGCCAATTTCCTGGTCCATTGGATTAGAGGACTGGAGGGACCAAATCAGAAAAAGCAATGACACATGGTGAAGACAACCCTGGACACTGAATCAAGAGATCAGAGTTTGAGCTCTGCCTCTGATAAGTAACAGCTGTGTTAATGGTTAAAACTTACTCTTATCTCTATAATTCTACTATTCCACATCATGGGCATGGCCCAATCTCACAAGGTCTCAGATTTCTCATTTGCCAGTTGGAAATAGTTATATTTGTAGAATGAGGAGAATGGACAATAAAGGTCCAGCATGTAAGGCAAATGCTTGCAGTTGTTCTTCTTGGTAGGTTTTGCACAGAGCATATTCAGATATTCTTCTTGTGCCTGGTTCCAATTCAACATGCCCTGGCAGCCCATTTCTGTCCATGAGACATTGAGGAGCTGGCAGCTTAGTGACTCAATGGCTAGAATGGAGGGAACTCAGTTTGCCTGTTTCTTTATCAGTAAAATTGGGCACCTACATCCTAAAGTTGTTGTAAAGTGCTTAACACAGGGCCTGATGCAATAGTAAGCATGAGACTAGCTTTTATTATTATTAGCTATAACACTAAATGTTAACTATTGTAATAATAATGATTATTTCTGCTGGGATATAGAAAGTCATCTGGATGGATAAAGCTAGAAGGAATGATGACTTACTACACCATAAAATGTTATATTTGAACCAGGCGTATTCTATATATCACCCTCCAGAAAGAGCAAACCCCTGAGTCTTCGTGGTTCAGTCCTCCTATTACCCAAGGGTAATAGACCCTATTCTGACTTATTTAACAAGGCAGTTATGAGAAAAGCCATTTAGAGACATGAAATCCCTTTATAAATGTGAATTGTTGTTATTGTTATCTCTAGCGTCCTTTCTGGCTTTAACTTTCAATTCAGTTCAATTGGACAAATATTTTATCAGTTCCTTATGAAATGAAAAACACTTTATTAGGTGCTGGTTATAAAAATATAAACTCAAAACCACTTCTGAATTCATTGAGTTTCAGTTCTAGAGAATATAACATGTATAGTGATAAATACATGCAAACTCCCTTTAGAGACTGTATGGTCCTCTAGACGAAGGTCAGAAAAGATCCATTGGGGTGGGTGCATTTGAGCTGGGATTTGAAGGAAGCTAGAGATGGCAAGTAGTGGAGGGAAGAAGAAAAGATTTGTTAGATATAGGGTAGTCCTTGATTACAGAAGCCAGAGGTGAAAGATTATGTAGAGCAAATGGTCAACAGTTTCAATTAGGTAGAATAGAAAATATGTGAAGGACAATAATAGAAAATTTGATTGAGAATGTGGAGCAAATGGTCATAAAGTCCAGTTGGGCATACTGTTATGTGTAAAGGCAATAATGCAAAATGAGATTGGGAAGGCAGAAAGAAGCCAGAAGATCTGGACCAAAAACCAGTCATCTATTTCTTCTTCCAGTGATCTTCTTTTTATGTCTTTAGAGAAATTCCTTAGGCATGAGATTGTTGTAAGACTCAAATAATATATTATATGTAAAGCACTTTGTAGACTTTAAAACACATCTCGATTCTACTTTGTCCTCTTCCTTTTTTTTACTTTCTTCCCTTTCCTCTTCATCCTTTTCCACCTTCTCTCTGATGACGGCCATCTTCACTAACTACCAATCAACTGCCACATACAGGGCAGGCAAGCCAACCTGGGTGAAAGCAACCTGGGGGAGAGATAGGTGGCAGGATGTTCTAAGCAATTCAGACCACCACCAACACCTTGACCACCATCTTCCCTAAAAACCTGATAGAGAAATCATAGCATCCTGTGCCTAAGAGCTTTGGGAATAAACACCTTCATCTCAGAGTCTGCTCCCATGATCCTGTGGAGATTCAGGCTGGTCACAGCTCCTGAAAGTGTTCCACAGCTATTAGAGATGTAGTAAGGGAAGGTTTTGCCACCAAAGTCCTTGGCACTGTCAAATGGTTCAATAGTAAATTTCATCAGTGGAAATTACCTAAATGAAGAGGACTTGAGCAGATACTTTCCATATACATCTATGTATATATATATATATATATATATGTATATATTCTCCCTCATTAGAATGTGAATTCATTGAGAATGGGAAGATTTTTACTTTTTTTATGCTTAGAACAGTGTTTTGCACATAGTAAGGCTTAAAAGATCCTTCATCCATTCTGCCAACAAAGAAACGGTCAGACAAAATCTTGACCAAATGGAAAAGAGGACTAAGAGGATCACTGAATTATGCTCATCTATGAATTATGCTCATCACGAATTCCATTTCTGTCTTTGCATCCCCAGCATGAGACTTGGCACATAATGATGGATTAATATATGCTTATGAATTGATTGATCAAGACACAAATCTTCCTAAAAGATGCTGCACGATCTTCTTCCATGGTGAGTTTTGAAATTTAAAAGGAATTCATGAAGGTAGGAATAAATCATTTGAACATATTTTTACTTTTTATAAAGTGCTTTTCTGAAAAAAAAATTGACATATCCCTTTTCTTCCATAATGGTAGAAGTGCAGCAAAATATTTAATAAAAGTTTCCTTAATAGGACACAGTATTAAAAGCCCTGAAATTTATTGTGTGTATTTTACCTGAATTGCCCAGAAGATTATTGAAATGTAATTCTAATTTTAAAATTTAGGGCATACAGGGGCAGCTAGGTAGAAGCTCAGTGGATAAGGAACTAGGTCTTAATATGGGAGATCCCAGATTCAACTATGACATCAACCTCTTAAGCCACATAATCTCAACTGCCTAGTCCTTATCACTCTTCTGCCTTAGAACTAATACTTAGTATTGATTCCAAGAAAAAAACAAAGGACTTAAAAAAATTCAGGACACCATAGGCCAATAATCTATAGCCTCCTGCATCCATATAATTTCAGAGAAGAGAAGATTGCAATGCTTCCTTGATTATGGGGAATGTTTTTACTTTTATTCCATGAATCAACTCACAATTGACTTCATTAAAATATTTTTAATGTTCTTTTCTTTTTAAATTTTGAGTTCAAGCTTGCTTTCCTTTCTCCTATTCCTTCCCTACTCACTAAGAAAGCAGTGAATCTGTTATCACTTATACATAAGAAATCGTATAAAATATGTTTCTGTATTAACCATATCACAAGAAAGCAAAAAAAGGCAAGAAAATTATACTTCAATTTACATTTATAGTTAATCAGTTCTTTATTTGGATAGCACTTTGTTCATCATGAACCCTTTGAAATTATCTTAGATCATACTATTGATCAGAATATCCAAGTCTTTTATAATTGATCATCATTACAACATTACTGTTACTGTATACAACCATATTCTGAGTCTTCTCACTTAACTTTACTTGAGTTCATATAGATCTTCTCATGTTTTTCTAAGCCTATCCCCCAGGACTTCCTATCTTTAGGTCTGGTTCTCAATCCACCCACCCACATAGCTGCCCTCTGTTTTGTTTCTTGAAGACTCATAGACTTATTAGGTTCCATTTACCCAATTATAAATTTTAAGATATTATTTTCTTTATTGACCTATTGTACTTCTTTTACTATTTAGCCAATTCTGCTTATTATGAAGATCATTTAGTCAATGAATTTTTGTATTTTCCATTTGATCTATTATGCTTATGTAGTTCTTTTTTAAGTGATTTTTTGTCTCTTTTACCATTAGACCAATTCTTTATTTTCTTTAGTATTTTTATACCTTTAAAACCAATTTGTTCATTCTCTTTTCATAATTTTAATGCATTATTCTCATTTCTTTCTTTTTTCTTTTTTAAAACCCTTACCTTCCATCTTGGAACTGATACTGTATATTGGTTCCAAGGAAGAAGAGTGGTAAGGGCTAGGCAATGGGGGTTAAGTGACTTGCCCAGGGTCACACAGCTGGGAAGTGCTTGAGGCCAAATTTGAACCTAGGACCTCCCTTATCTAGGCCTGGCTCTCAATCCACTGAGATACCCCACTACCCCCTACTCTCATTTCTTTTTTAAACAATTATCCTACTATTTTCCTCTTTCTTTTTTTTTAGGATCTTGAGTCCAGTTATCGTTTTTCTTTTAAGCTTTGTTTATAGCTGTTTTCATAGTATTTTTTTTTTTTGAGTTTTTGTCTTGGTCTTCTCTGCCACTGTAGTGCATTTTTGTGGTCTAGTTTTTTTGTTTCTTTATTTGCTCATTTTCCTAGCCTACTTCTTCAGTTTGAATTTTGTTAAGGTTATATTCCGCCCAGTAAGGGGTTGGAAGGCAATGTGTCAAGCTTCAGACATTTTTGCTGCTGTTTTCAGATCTAGTTCTAGATGTCTGTAAATTTTGGGTGCTTCCAATATGGTATTATCCTGGGAGAGGTGTAGTCAATTGTCTCCTGGTTTTTCTTTGGTCTTGACACAAGAAGGGTCTCTGTTCCACTCTAGATGTTAATTCCAATGTGCCTCTTGGCCCTGGAATTGTGACTAGTCCCCTATTGTGACTGATCACAAGTTCTCTTCTTCTCTCTGAAACTGCACCCCCAAATGTCTCTGGTCTGAGAACTCCTGAAGCTGCTACTTCTGCTGCTGCTGCCACTTTCAAGGTCTATTGCTGTTATTCCTGCTGTTCTCTGAGCCTGCTCCCACCCAGGCATTCCAAATTTCTCTTGAAGACCTCCTTACTTTTCTTAGGGTGGAAGAAATATCTTTCCCTTTAACTTTCTATTGACTCAGCTACTCCAAAATTTGATTTGGGCTATTACTGGGGGGAGGTAAGTTTGAAGAATTCATCAGAGTCCCAGCCTGTCCTCTTTCATCTTGGCTCTATTTCCACAACTGACTTCAGATTTTTACCATGCCCATGCTTTCTGAGAGCAATGAATCATCAACTCAGGGTACTACCATAGCACAAAAGAACAGCTGAAATGATTAGATGGTAGCTTTTAGGGGAAGAGAGAATGAAGGAATATAAAATAAATGTGGGACCCAGGAGTAGAAGATGATGAACAGGATCTCATCATCACATGGGACTTTTAGACGATCATGGAGTAAGAACTGGAAGGAATTCAAGTCATCTAGTCTAATTCCTTCATTTTGTGCATGTGTAAACTGAGGCACAGAGTGATTGAGTGACTTGTCTAAAGTTACACAGAGGCAAGGTGAGTCAGTGGTCTTTCCATTGCACCATAATGCTTTCTCTATTTGACACAGGAATATTTTTTCTCTGCTTTTGATGAGACGGGAGAAACTCTGAAATTTTATTTGAATTGTTTCCAGGTTGTAGCATGAAAGAGTGAATACAAGGCCTGACAATAAAGGCTGACACATTTCCAAAGCCTTTATATGAAATGTATAGGTGGAGAGTAGAAAGACACAACAAATTATAATCCAAAATGACAAAATGTGCTTTGAAATTTCAGTTAAGACTCTTTTTTTCCCCCTTTCTTTAGATCTGGTCACTTAATCTTTAATGTGTTTTCCCAGACACTTTGCAATGTGTTCTCCAGTAAAAACATGCTTCTGAATTATAATCAGTCTGAATTAAGATTTGTAATGGTCAAAGCTACTGGCCTTTGACTTGGAATCTGGAGACATGTCATAGTCTCTGTTCTACCACCAAGTAACTGTATTATCTCGCACAAGTTAACAAGTTAGCTCTCAGAGCAATACCCAGATCAAGAATCCTCAGATCGAAACCAGGGGAAATGAATTTGATGTCACATTGCCAATGACAACTCAAGAAAAGGTCCCATACCCTGGTGTAACTCCTGCATTGGTCCAGAGGGAAAGGCACTGTCTGGCATTAGATTTATACTGAGAAAGATATAGTATTGCCTTAAAATGTCCATTAAAGGGCTGTGCTGGATAGAGTACATTGCAGTAATGAAGAGAATCTGGCTACTCTTTGCAGTTGACCACCCCTCTATCTATACCTTCAGCCATATAATTTTGGGTTTTACCTGTGACCTCTTGTCTATCCTCAACCACACATAATTCAATACAATATTCCACAATATAATAAAAAAATATCCTCTTGGATGTCTTTCCCCCATTCTAAACATTATTTCAGCTTGGGCCCTGACCTTTACCCAGAGCTCAGAGCTAGTTTTTTTTAACATTATTTTATTTGGTCAATTCCAAGCATTAATCATTGGAGACAAAGATCATTTTCTTTTCCTCCCTCCCCTCCCCAACCACCTCTCCCATAGCCAACTTGCGATTCCACTGGGTATCACATGTGTTCTTGATTCGAACCCATTTCCATGTTGTTGGTATTTGCATTAGAGTGTTCATTTAGAGTCTCTCCTCAATCATGTCCCCTCAACCGCTGTAGTCAAGCAGTTGCTTTTCCTCCGTGTTTTTCCTCCCACAGTTTGTCCTCTGCTTGTGGATAGTGTTTTTTCTCCTAGATCCCTATAGGTTGTACAGGGACATTTCATTGACACTAATGGAGAAGTCCATTACATTTGATTGTTCCACAGTGTATTAGTCTCTGTGTACAATGTTTTCCTGGTTCTGCTCCTCTCGATCTGCATCACTTCCTGGAGGTTGTTCCAGTCCACATGGAATTCCTCCACTTTATTATTCCTTTGAGCACAAAAATATTCCATCACCAACATATACCACAATTTATTCAGCCATTCCCCAACTGAAGGGCATCCCCATATTTTCCAATTTTTTGCCACCACAAAGAGTGCAGCTATGAATATTCCTGTACATGTATTTGTCCTTATTATCTCTTTGGGGTACAAACCCAGCAGTTCTATGGCTGGATCAAAGGGCAGACAGTCTTTTATCGCCCTTTGTGCACAGTTCCAAATTGCTCTCCAGAATGGTTGGATCAGTTCACAACTCCACCAGCAATGCATAAATGTCCCTAATTTGCCCCATCCCCTCCAGCATTCATTACTTTCCTTTGCTGTTATGTTAGCCAATCTGCTAGGTGTGAGGTGATACCTCAGAGTTGTTTTGATTTGCATCTCTCTGATTATAAGAGATGTAGAACACTTCTTCATGTGCTTGTTAATAGTTTTGATTTCTTTAACTGAAAATTGCCTATTCATGTCCCTTGCCCATTTTTCAATTGGAGAATGGCTTGATTTTTTTGTACAACTGGTTTAGCTCTTTATAGATTTGAGTAATTAGACCTTTGTCAGAGGTTTTTGTTATGAAGATTGTTTCCCAATTTGTTGCTACCCTTCTGATTTTAGTTACATTGGTTTTATTTGTAGAAAACCCTTTTTAATTTGATGTAGTCAAAATTATTTATTTTACATTTTGTGATTCTTTCTATGTCTTGCTTGGTTTTAAAATCTTTCCCTTCCCAAAGGTCTGACATGTATACTATTCTGTGTTTGCCTAATTTACTTATAGTTTCCTTCTTTATGTTCAAGTCATTCACCCATTTTGAATTTATCTTGGTGTAGGGTGTGAGGTGTTGATCCAAACCTAATCTCTCCCACACTGTCTTCCAATATTCCCAGCAGTTTTTATCAAATAGTGGATTTTTGTCCCAAAAGCTGGGATCTTTGGGTTTGTCATAGACTGTCTTTCTGAGGTCACTTACCCTGAGTCTATTCCACTGATTCTCCTTTCTGCCTCTTAGCCAGTACCAAATTGTTTTGATAACTGCTGCTTTATAATATAGTCTGAGATCTGGGACTGCAAGGCCCCCTACCTTTGTATTTTTTTTTCATTATTTCCCTGGATATCCTTGATCCTTTGTTCTTCCAAATGAACTTTGTTATGGTTTTTTATAAATCAGTAAAAAGATTTTTTGGAAGTTCAATGGATATAGCCCTAAATAGATAAATAAGTTTGGGTAGAATGGTCATTTTTATTATATTGGCTCATCCTATCCATGAGCAGTTAATGTTTTTCCAATTGCTCAAGTCTAGTTTTGGTTGTGTGGAAAGTGTTTTGTAGCTGTGTTCATATAGTTCCTGTGTTTGTCTCGGGAGATAGATTCCTAAGTATTTTATTTTGTCTAAGGTGATTTTGAATGGAATTTCTCTTTCTAGTTCTTGCTGCTGAGCTGTGTTGGAAACGTATAGAAATGCTGATGACTTATGCAGGTTTATTTTGTATCCTGCAACTTTGCTAAAGTTATTGATTATTTCAATTAGCTTTTTGGTTGAATCTCTAGGATTCTTTAAGTAGACCATCATGTCTCAGAGATAGTTTTGATGCCCTTTTTCATTTACTAATTTGCTATCCTAACTCCATTCTAAAGATCCTGATTTCACTAGTCAAAACCCCATATTCAGTTCCCAAGTGCACAATTCTGGACCCTATAGTTTAAGAAATATTCTGATAAATTGGAGAGCCTCCAGAGAAGTGCCACAAACAACTGAAGGACCATGTCATTTAAGGACTGCCTGAAAAAGATGAGAATTTTTAGCTTTTTCAATTTTATTTAATTTTATTTTTAAACAACCACAAGTAATTTATTGTTGAGAATCATTTAACATAATATTATACAAATAAAATTTGCATAAACACAAATCCACATTTGTCATAACATGGATGGCAAAGGACAAAGCAAAAACAGAAAATTAAATTGGCTGCTATATGCCATTGGATACAGTTGTGTCATGCACACAACAAGTCTTTTACAAAATAGTCATTTCAGATAAGTAGAAGACCACTCTCCATTCAATGTCACCATCCTGCAAGATAAGATTGCTATAGCATCTGCATCTGTTTTCTTCATACCCTTTTAAAATATGTCTGGCAATTGTTTTGGTGATTACCACCCTCTTGTGATGCTTTGCCATACATGCTTTGTGGACCACTGTAGTCAGCATATCCCTGCCCATTCCCACAGTTCCCATAGTTACAGCCAGTATAATCATATCCGCTATAGCCACTATTGTTTTGATCACCACCATAGGCATAATACACACATTGCAGTTTCCATATCCTTGACCGGAATAGTTATTAATTCCTTGGTTCCAGTTTTGGCTCTGATCCCAGCCACCTCATCCCTTTTAGGCTTTTAAAGAAAAGCCTCAGAAGAGAACATGGTAGCTGTCTTTCAATTATATGAGTCTGCCATGTGCAAGATGCCCTGGGTATGTTCTGTTTAATTTTAGGGAAAAAAACCAGGTTGGAAGTTACAAAAGCAAATTTAGCCTTCTTAACAATTAGAGGTGTCCATAAGTGGAAAGAGCTGTCTCAAGGAGGCAGGGAGTTCCCATTCCCTGGAGGATTGTGAGGAGAGGCTGGACAATCACTTCTTGGGTATATTGTAGTAAAGACTGGCTTGCTTAAGAGTTGGGCTAAATAGTTGTCAAGGTCTCTTCCCACTGTCTTATGAAAACATAACCAGCACATCCCCAATTTGACCTTATCTGTCTTCTAAACACAAGTAAATTCTTTCTGCTACTCACCTGATCAATCCTGGATAAGTCTTTTCTTGGTCAGGTTGTACTGACACACTAATGTGGGGTGAAAGTTTCAATAAATTCCCTTTGCTGCATGAAAAGAGATGCTCTTTCTCTAGCTACAAGTCTTCCATCTGGCTGAGGACCCACAGGACTGGCCCAGAATCCACTTTGGTTGAGGTAGTACTATGACTCATTCCTGGCATTTATCTGCATAGAGATGATAGCTGAAGTCAAAGAAATATTTGAACTCACCAAGAAAGAGTATAGAAAGGGAAGGGGAGAGAACTAAGGAAAGAACTTGAGAGAATTCTCTGACATTTATGAGGCAATGGGGAAAAGGAAGAGGAACCTGTGAAGGAGCAGTTTGAGAAATACACAAAGGATTTCAAAGGAAAGAATACCTCCAAGACTTTGGGGGACAATGTCAAATGTGCCAAGGAACTCAAGGATGTGCATCAAGAACCGTCTGCCAGATCAGGTGATGAGGAGCCCCTGATGCCTTTGGAAAAGATTTCAATTGAGTGAAAAGAGTAGAAGCCAGACTACAAAGATGTCAGGAGTGAGAGGCTGGCCTCTTTTCAATGTTCAATGAGTAGTCATATTCCTACCATTCCCTTATGTTTCTGTTTTGATTCTTTCCCAAATTCTACACTGTGCTAGATAGAGAGTATATTTCTATTCAGAACTCCCTTGGTTCACTTAGCTGGCAGAAGATTGCCATCAATCAATTAATTTTTCCCTATTATGGATTATAATAAGAAAAATTTTCTCTAATATATTTTATCTCACACATTTGTGAACTATGGTCCTTTTATTATGGTAATGTGAATATTCATATATCTGTTAAATATCCATATGTACCCACAGACAAACGCAGAAAATATAATTATATGTGTGGCTGTATTAGTAGGGACACCCCTCACCTGTAGTTCCCAACCTTCCCTGCCACGAGCTACTGTGGATTCTAGTTTTGTAAATCAAAATCCTTTCAAAATTATAGTTCATGAATGCCAAAGAAGTGTTTACCTTTACAACATAACCAAAGTAGACATTTACTTCCTGCAAAAAGGCATTTATAAAATAAAATGATATAGGAACAAAAGAACTCCTTCCCCTCATACTCCCTGACCCTTGAGTTTGTGACTACATATATGCACTGTCAATGAGGAGTGGACCAAAAGGATCCATGGGTGTAGCTCCACAAATAGGGCCTGGGTATTACAAGAACAAGAAACAAAGGGACACACCAAAGGGAATTCAAGTGATGAGGGCATATAAAGGATGGCATCTCATGCTTCTGATGTTACAACGCTACCAGTGTCTTCTGGGGATGGCCCTGAGCTCACTAGTTTTGCTCCTTGTGAGGCTTTGCTCTCTTCTGATCCCATCCATGGACCATGGGCCCTCCCAGCCCTCCTCCCCAATTTTTGCCATGCAGTAAATGTCTGCACTAGCTGCACTTCAGCTATCCAACTACAGTCACGATTACCTAATACCTTGTCCAAAATCCACTCAGGATGCCAAGCTTAGGAAGTCTCTGCTGTTCAGCAAAAGCTAGAGTTCTTTCAGCCTGCTCCCAGAGTCATATGCAAGTCTGTCTAGAGGTACTCTGATGAGCAAATACCTCCTTCTGAAAAGGTGTCAACTTTTTTGGACAACTATTTTAGCCAACAGCTTTGAAATTTGCTCTACAATTAAGGAGCTCTGCTCTCAATAAGGCTACTGTAGAAGGTAATAGAGGTCTAGGTTAAGATGAAGACTGCTATTAGAATTCTCCCTAGAACTCTGCGATTCCTTGACTGCTCTTTCTTTTATTGAATCCTCTGAGTCTCTCAGCCCAACCTTCACCTAAATTAAGGTGAGAAATTCATTTTCGTTCTTAACTTTTATCATACCCTGATGGCTAGGAAAACATCCTTAGAGCTCTATTTCCTCCTGTGGAAAGGAACTGAGTAATACTATTCTGAGGAAACTAATTCTCTCCTGTCCCATAATGCTCCCCTCTTTTATGTAGATAGCAGACTTTTCTGCCTAGATAAGGTTATAAAACCTAGTGCTTTATGTTCCACTTCCCCAGAAACATAACAGAGTTGGCTATCTCCAAGGTCCTTCTTTCTATATTGTACCATATTCCATACCCATATAGCATCTTAGATCAAAAGCATAAAGGGAAGGGACCTTAGTTAGAGACCATCTAGATTAACCCTCTTATTTTATAGACAGGGACATGGAAGAAAGGAATGGGTAAGTGACTTGCCCAGCTTCACACAGAGAGTATGCACCAGAGGCAGGAGGCTGTCTCTGTGTATATGCATTTGTTGTCACTCAGTCATTTCAGTCCTATCTGATTCTTGGTGACTCCATTTGGGAGTTTCTTGGCAGAGATAATGGAGTTGTTTGCAATTTCCTTTTCCAGTTCATTTTACTGATGAGGAAACTGAGGAAAACAAGGGTGTTGCTTGTTCAGGGTCATGCAACTAGTAAGTACCTGGTTTTCTTGATTTCAGGACCAGCACTCAATCCATTGGAGTCAAGTTGACCTGGGGTCCGGTCCTGTCTCTGACACATACTGACTGAAAGATTCTTAGTAGGTCACTTATTCCTTCAATGTTCTGGGAACTCAGCAAGCCTGTAAGATGAAGAACAGGTACTGATTGGCACTGACAGCTTGAAATTTAATCACTGGCACTTCCCCGTACCCGTGAAATACAGATCTGTTCCTATAAATCTGCTTTGAAATAACACGTGTTCATTTGGATTCATTATCTGATTCATTTTTCACCGTTTTAATTTCCTACATCTCCCTAATGAGAGAATTCTTCCTTTTGATGGATTTGGAACTAAGTTTGCATAACACATGTGGGATGCTCCTTGAGTTGGGGACATTGACTACATTTATACTTTTTTAAGGAAAGAAATCATCTTTCTGTCATGTCTTTCAGAAATCAACTGTGGGGAAAACCTATTAAAATAAGGTTAACTGGATCTGAGTTTTATGATGCCTGCAGAAAGCTGCAAGCCAGAGATAAAGAATTCACATTTTATTGTGGCTAGGTACAATATATGCTGGGGAGTGGACACATTTGCTGCCATAAAATGCGCGACCACGGCATCTAGAGAAGGAAAATCAGAGACATCCCTGTTTCTTGACCGCTCTGCCGCCCCTGCATGCTTCATTAGTAACAGGCCACAGTCTGCTTCTAATTAAGAAATCCATTTAAAATCATTTGTAGAGAGCAGGGACATGATGACATGTTGTACCAAGTCCCTCATCTAGGAGCTCTTACAGGCTAATTATGATGAGCCACTACTGGATTCTGTGGTCCTCCGAAGTGGCAGTGTGAAGGAGCACCATCTAATTAGCATCTCTGCTTGCATTCAAAGCCAAAGAAAGAATGAATCTGAGTCACCAGAGCTGAGAATTCTCGGTGGCAAAAAAACTCAGTTTGGCTTCTTACCATCTTGATGTTTTACATAACCTAATCAATAATAAGGCTCAAAATCATTAATAAGAAAATAAAGTCTCGGGCTATAATGGCAACAATAACAACAAAAAATAACTGATTTAGGTAGATAGGGAATGTTAAGTTCTTGCCTGTCTTCTAGTTAGGTTCTAGGTCCTGGTTCTCCTCAGAAAGTGGAAATAACTTGAATTTGGTGTTAGGGGGAAAAACACCCCAAACCAACAAAAAAAACCCAAAACCCTCTTAAGTGCTATGGGTGTCCAAAAGTGTAATTTGGTGTGGTGGGCTCCCCCTGATTGGAGGTATTCAAATAGAGGCTAGATTTTGTGAGGATTCCTTTCAAATTTAAACTGAACTAGAGGACCACCGAAATATGTTCCAGCTCTCAAATTCTGTGATCTAGGTACTTAGTGCATCAATATTCCCTCCAAACCATATTTCATGTGTCTCCATTGATGTATTTACTTGTCAGTCAAGGGGTCATTTTAGTTGACATCAGAGACATTTTTAATTCTCTGAATCCCTTCTTCTTAGGGTGTAGCTTTCAACTTCTTTATTTTAACTTTACGAATTTTTTTTGTGATAGCTCCAGTTATTCTGTACCATTTTCTCTTTAAATGGCTTGCTATTTACTTACCAATAAACATACATCTTTCTTTTTGTCCCTGTAGAAAGGTAAGCTCATTGAGAGCACTACAATTTTCTTTTTTGTCTTTCTGTCTCCTGTACTTACAGTTTCTTGTATTTCATAGATGCTTAGTAAATGCTCCTTGGATTGAATGTGCAAGCAGAGCACAGAATAATGTGAATTGTAGCACAATAGAAGGATGCTTGGATTTTGTATCAGAAAATGTAGGTTCAAATCCTAACCTTTGCTATTCATTAGCTGTGTGACCTTGGGAAAATCACATAACCTTCCTTGGTCTCCATTTCTTCATCTATGAAAAAGAAAGATGTTGCAGTTCAAATGCATGAATCCAACGCCATTGTTCCATAGTCTTCAGGGTTGACCAATGGAACTATTCCCTACCTCCCACACCACCACTAGAATTTACTTTGGGAGATTTATCAGGCCATAAGGATTACTTTGTTGATGCACATCCTTCTATTTGTCCCCAAGTAACCAATAACATAGGAGATGACTTTTGGTGGCCAGCGTCCAGTCTAGGTCAGGGAAACATAGCATTATATGTTAAAGTAAACGGAATCAGTCAAAAGATCTAATTAATTTACTGAGTATCTTTTCTATGAGGACTTTTGCTTGGCGAAGAATTTACAGAGGTGAAACACCAGACAGCCTCTAAGCTTATAGTCTATGACATAACAGAAGTACGATATAAGGTAGAGGCAGAGGAGCCTCAAGGAGACTGGTGGACAAAGTGAAAATTTTGAGAGTGAACACTTTCAGCTGGGAAAACTTCAGTCTCATGGAATAATAACTGGCAGAAGTAATAGTAACCTTTTTTCAAGACTCTCATTTCGAGGATGAAACAGTAACAAGGAGGTCAGTGACTTGTCTAAGGTAACAAAGACATTCACAGACAATATGGCAGCTAAACTAAATCTTGAAGAAATACAAGTATCTTTATAGGTTGAAATGAGGAAGGAATACATACTAAGTATGTCAGAAGATCTAAGAATCAGTTCATCAGAGTGGATAAGAGCCCTTGGCTCGGCTTCATCTCAGACCCTTGTTGGTTGTATGTCTCTAGATAAATCCATCCTCTCTAAGGCTCAGTATTCTCATCTGTAAAATGGGCATAATGATAATCTCTACCTTACAAGATTGTTCTGTCAGTTGAAATAATATATGTAAAGGGCTATCCAAACCAGAAAGTGTTATATAAGGGTTATCCAGATGTTAGCCAACATTTTTTTTTAATATCTGGAAATACCTATCAAGGTCAGATGATAGCCTCAGATGATCTTTAGATGCAAGGGTCCTTAGAGTATATCTAGTCCAGTCACCTCATTTCACAGATGAGGAAACTGAGACCCAGAAGTTTTAAGTGGCTTTCTAAAGTCAAACAGCTAGTAAAAAGCAAAGCCTGTGTTTGAACCTAGGTCTCCTGGCTCCAAAATTTCTTTTCTCCCTTGCTAGGCTTGGCTCCAAAAGATTTTTATCTGTTTCCACAAATCCAATTCAGCCTTAAAGGATGAGGATGTGCCATCAGTGAGGATAATGAAAAGTGATTGCTGCAGGCAATTCCAAAAGAAGTTGAGAAATCTCTTAAATGGCAGTTATATTGTTCAAATCAAGGTCCTGTTATGTGCCAAGGTGCTTCTAACTGTTGAAAGGGAACACAGGTTTGGATGCATAATATGTTCATCTGGAAACATAGGTTTATTATCTTCGGAAATCAGTCTATTTCTTTACAGTCACAAGGGAAGGCCAGGGGAATTCAGTGGATTTCTTGTAGGCAGTGATTCTCCTCCTTGGTATTAACAGGATTGGGGAAGTGATGTGGCCAGTGGCCCAAGCTATGAACCAATAGCTCTGATCTCTTTTGCTGAACTTTATTGTCCACTAGAAGACACTACTTACTCAGAAGCTACTTTTCCTTTGTATATGGGGGAGTGATAGCCACCTAGTCTCAGAAGTCACATGCCATCTGACTTCCAAATTTACTGTCACTTTATTGTCTTCCTTCCACAATAGGAAAATGGCTTGAAATCTTGAGTGTACCATGAAAAAAAGGGAGGGGGAATAGCCTTCCAGGCTGATTTTCTTTTGTTATCCCCCCAAGTTGGGTTGGAAGTTCTGGCAAGCCAACACAGCAAAGAATGTCTCTAAATGGTAGCATTAACAACTGAAAGACAACAGCAAATCAGTCATGCCTTATCTTTTTTTGTTTTGTGACTTTCTTACTAAATAAATTGAGAAGTTTATCTGCATGTCAGAATGAAAGTTAATTTGCATAAATTTTAAAGTCATCCACTGTCAAATGGTGCCAAGAAATACTTTCTAAGTTGTTCTAAGAAACAACTTTCTTCTTTTCTTCCAGATGGGATGTCTAAAAATAAGGCAGTTAGACATAAATATTTCATTATGGTCATATATATGTATACATACACATACACATACATACATATATACACATATGCATATGCGTGTGTACTTTTTTTAACCACATAAAGCACTTGGAAATAGACACCAAATCTTGTGAATTACTTTTTAGAAGTTGGATGGCTCTTGCCAGATCTATTAAAATGAATGGAATGTCCTGCATGATTAGCTAATTTTTATGCTACTTGCTTCCAGTTCATTATGTTTCTCCATTCTCTGTTCTTGGTGAGCTTAATAAGATTTTTATAGTGTTATTAAATGACTGCCAAACATGGAACATTGAAGCTTGCTAAAGAATTGAAGTTGGGGATCACTCAAAGGCTGATGGGGAGTCTGTAAATAAAATCCACTCCCCAGGCTCATCCTCCCCAAGCTCCCTACCTTGCATTGCATTTTGCATGCCTAAGTTGTGTGATGGAGGAGGACGGAAAGAAAAAGGTTTGGTGGGTGCTCTCTCTCAGGGTTAGTGCTTGAGTGGAATTCTGGTTTGAGCTCCAGGGCTTTTGTGGGCTTAAGCAGCTTGACAGGCTGAGGATTTTGGCTTCCTGATTCAGCTTAGGGTATTTTAGCTAGGTGATATTTTTCTGTCTCCTTCCTACATTTCCCTCTTTTTACTTTATCTCCATTTTGATTAAAATTTAATTGTTAAGAGCTACTAACAGACTCATGACTTGAGAGTTAATTTATAGACAGTGACCACAATCTTTTTAAAAAATTAATATTACATTTAACATTTTACTTTCATTATTACAGAAGGCACATAATAAGTTTGAATAGTCTACAATAAATTAGAAAGAAAGAATTAGGAAGGCCACGTGACAAATGAGCCAGAAGTAAAAGATAACCAGAGTCTTCTCCAGTTAGGAGATCTTGAGGAAGACCTGCGGCACATTGGATGGACCTCTGTGGCCCAAAACTTTTAAAATTAATTTACTTATGGGAGAACATAGACAAGAGCTATACAGAATTCATAAGCGCATACAGGCTTGAAGTTCATTCTTTTGGAGGGAATATCCACTTGAGATATTTGTATATTTGAACAATTAACAAACTAGGAAACCATTTTCTCCATGATGTCCTCATGAAGGCATTCTTCCTAACTTCTTATTTTTACACATTGGAATTGAACACTTGATCAGTGCGTCCTACTGAGCTCGAGTGGCTAGGAACTAAACACCTTCCTTCCCTTTTTCCATCACAACTTTGACATATAGTAAGTTCTTATAAAATGCTTGTTGGACTGACCGACTAACTTTTCATTCAGTATAATATAATCTCCTAGAGGTGAGATACTCTTTTCAGCTTTTTCCTACAGATCTATAGTACCTAACATGTGTTAGATATTTAATAATTTGCTAATAGTTATGACCATGTCCCTTTAGTGATCTCATTCAATTCAGCCAATCTTTCAAATATTTGTTAATCAACAAATGTTGATTGTATGCAAAACCCTATATGAAGCACTGAGAATATAAAGATGAATTGATATAGTAGGAGGAAATTGAGTAGGAGGCCATAAAGATTCCTTGAAGGAAGGACTAAGAGCAAGGAATGGGAATTTCAGAGAGAGATTTGGGATGACTGTTCGGAAAAACTTATTTATGTTGAAATATATCGGTTGTTTAATAATAATAAAAAATAATTTAAAAAAAGAAAAAAAAGAAATATATTGGTTAACCAACAAATATTTTTAAGTGTGTACTATAGGGACTCTGGTAGGTGTTGGGGATTCAGGGACAAAATAAAAACAATTCATTTTTCCAGTATGGACTAGAATACCCCTTAAGAGGTTCCTTCTACTGGAGGTCTTACGTAGAGGCTGAATGATCACTTAGGAATTTTGAAGAAGATAGTCTTGGACAGGTATCAGTTGGACTAGAGGGCAACTCCAGAATTTTGTGATTTGATGTGTCTATGCCCACATTGGTGGGATTCCTAGAATATCAATAAGAAATATCAAAAAGGAATTAGTCTGTGACATTGTCTGGTCCAAGCTATCACTATTTCTGAAAATACCTCCTGAACCATTTCATTTTTAATGTGCAGGGAAGAGATCAGAGGCTCTGTCAGAGATATGACTGGAAAGTTGTTTAGAAATGATTGTGGAGGGACTTGAGTTTCAGGATAAAGAGTAGATAGTGAGGACCCACTGGAAGAAGATATGGTCCAAGTGTGTGCTTTAGGAAGACTAGTATGGGAATAATGTACCAGACAAGTTAGGGGTGGTGAGAGACTGAAAGCAGAAAGGCCAGTTTTTTCCTTATTATCTCTTTGGGGTACAAACCCAGCAGTTCTATGGCTGGATCAAAGGGCAGACAGTCTTTTAGCGCCCTTTGGACATAGTTCCAAATTGCCCTCCAGAATGGCTGGATCAATTCACAACTCCAACAGCAGTGCATTAATGTCCCTACTTTGCCACATCCCCTCCAGCATTCATTACTTTCCTTTGCTGTCATGTTAGCCAATGTGCTAGGTGTGAGGTGATACCTCAGAGTTGTTTTTATTTGCATCTCTCTGATTATAAGAGAGTTAGAACACTTTTTCATGTGATTTTTAATAGTTTTGATTTCTTTAACTGAAAATTGCCTATTCATGTCCCTTGCCCATTTATCAATTGGAGAATGACTTGATTTTTTATACAATTGGTTTTAGCTCTTTATAAATGTGAGTAATTAGATCTTTGTCAGAGGTTTTTGTAATGAAAATTGTTTCCCACTTTGTTGCTTCCCTTCTAATTTTGTATGCACTAGTTTTGTTTGTACAAAACCTTTTTAATTTGATGTAATCAAAATTATTGATTTTACATTTTGTGATTTTTTTCTAGTTCTTCCTTGGTTTTAAAGTCTTTCCTTTCCCAAAGATCTGACAAGTATACTATTCTGTGTTCACCTAATTTGCTTATAGTTTCCTTCTTTATATGCAGGTCATTCACCTATTCTGAGTTTATCTTGGTGTAGGGTATGAGATGTTGATTCAAACCTAATCTCTCCCATACTGTCTTCTAATTCTCTCAGCAGTTTTTTTTTTCATCAAATAGTGGGTTTTGGTCCCCAAAACTGGGATCTTTGGGCTTATCATAGACTGCCTTGCTGAGATCATTTACCCCAAGTCTAGTCCACTGATCCTCCTTTCTGTCTCTCAGCCAGTACCAAATTGTTTTGATGACCACTGCTTTATAGTACAATTTGAGATCTGGAACTGCAAGGCCTCCTTCCCTTGCATTTTTTTTTTTTCATTATTTCCCTGGATATCCTTGATATTTTGTTCTTCCAAATGAACTTTGTTATGTTTTTTTCTAATTCAATAAAAAAGTTTTTTTGGTAGTTCAATGGGCATGGCACTGCATAAAATTTTAAAAAAGCATTTGAAAGAATAATTCTAATAAAGCTAAGATTAAATGGGAAACAAATTAACTGGAGGGGTGGATTTTAAGCATTAAGGTTCTCTCATAAAAGTCTAATTCCAAGTTATATAAAGAACTGATTAAAACATAAAATAAGAGCCATTCCCCAGTTGCTAAATGGTCCAAGGATACAAAAAGACAGTTTTTGAGGGAATAAATCAAGGCATATCCATAATCATATGAAAAACGCTCCAAATCATGAGTAAATACAGAAATGTGAATTAAAAATAGTTCTGAGATTTTAGTTCACATCCATCAAATTGACCAAGATGAAAAACATGGGAAATGATAAATATTGGAGAGATGTGGAAAAATAGGCAAAATGATGCATTATTGTTACAGTTATAAGTCGGTATAATAATTCTGGAAAACACGAATTATGCACAAAAGTTACAACACAGTGCATACTCTTTGACCCACTATTGGGCTTATACCTAAAAGAGATCAAAGAGGAAACTCTTAAAAATATGAAAATATTTATAACAACTTTTGGTTGTGGCAAAAAAAGGTTTTAATATATGAATGTGATGGGGAACTGTTGTGCTGTAAGAAATGAGGAAATAGATGTTTCCAGAAAGACTTAGAAATACTTACATGAACTGATACCAAGTGGAGAAGAATCAGAAGGGCAATTTATATTATAAGATCACTGCTAGAAAAAAATTATGAAGACTTTTAAAAAGTGATAAAGAATGGGTTGAACAGAACCAGGATTATTTATACAATAACATTATAAAGTCAAACAACTCTGAAAGTCATAAGAACTATAAACAATACAATGACCATACATGATATGAAAGGATTGATGATAAAATGTACTATCTGCCTCCTGACAGAGAAAAATATGAAGATAAGATAACTATGTGTGTACATACATACATTCACACACATATATTCTTTGTTCTTTATACCCCTGGTGTACATTCAGAGCCCCTGAAAGGGTAATTTGGCTAGTATTATCTCAGTAACCCAAAAGAATTTATGAGTCCATAAGAAATGAGGAATAGCTTCCTAATATATAAGGATATGGGACATGATCACATTGTCAGACCTATAATGAATGATCATACTCATAGACATGATTCCAGGGTTACTGTAAGACTCAGCTCTAATTCCTATATAAACAATGAAGAATAAATGTGAATAGTGTAATGCAAATAACTGAGAAAATCTTGAGAAATTCTTTTCAGCAAAATTGGTGTGGGCAAACTTTCTTGTCCACCTTTTATACTTAAAGGAAGAGAAAGTGCTGATCAGAAAATGCTGCTAGAAGTGAAATATTGAAATTAAAGAAATGCATCAGTTGCCACTCAACATTTGCTAGAAAAATGGAAACACACAGAAGTAAGCTCTCCTTTCTGGGACTCAAGATTTGATTAGATCTGTTCTTTCTTCAGATACTTCATTCATGATTAAGTCATATGAGAAAATAAAACAACTCTCCAAGGGTTTATTTATTCTTACATCCTGGGTAAGAGCATTGCCCCATTTACTTGATTCTCCCTTCCAAACTTCATGTTGTTCATGTCTTTAGCTTTAACTGCATTGAACAGCCAATTTTTCTGATTGAATGATTCATATAAAAATACAAAATTTCCCCTTTTCTCTTTCCTTGTCCCTTCCCTAAAAAGATCAGCTTGATTGAGAGAAGTGTATATATTTTAAAAAGAAAATCCATATTGATACCTCTTGACTAGCTCTTGAAATTCTCTTGTGAAATGTGGTACAAGACTGGGAGCTTTTAGGATAATACTTTACTGATGGGGATACTGTTGCCAATTGCACACATTACTAGCCATCTGTGCTTTGTTTTGTTTTTATCCTGTGTGATTCTTGACTATGTCCTCCTATAATTCTACTGAGGATTTATTCAATGCATCGGATACCATCCCCCAGACTTTTTAGCATTTTGTGGGTACTAATGAAATACTCAAGTCATCCATTTACTTTATCCTTACTATTATTACCCAATTACTTTTCTAATCAAGCATTTTTCCTGGAGAATTTCTTTATGACTGAGAGGCAATATGGTAGAATGGGTAGAATCTTGGACTTGGAGTTGAGAAGACTTGTGTTTAAATCCCATGGCTAAGATTTACTAACTGTACAAAACTAGGCAAGTCACTAACCCTTTACCAGTTCCCTATGTGACAACACTTGAGTATTTATCTATAAAGAAATAAATGGGTTTAAATCTCTTTTTGTGGAGAGATCTCCTATGTAAAGTTTCCTATTCTGTTGTGGTCTCAGATCCTTTGAATATATTTTACATTTTTTTGTCCTCAAATTGACATTGGTGATATTACTCAGCCTACTTATGTTCATTGTAGCCCACTGGGTCACTTTCACTGTAAATTGTGGCATTCTGTGATTCTTGGACATATAGCACCATTGGGAGAACATTGGAAAATGGGGAAAAATTATGTCTATTACCTCCAGTTCAAGTTTTATTGCATGCAAAATTATTATTTTCATGGATTTGGTAATCTGTCTTTTGAGGGTGTCAATTAAATAATTAGTCTTCATGGTAATTCTGTGAGTTGGTATCTGGTGGCTCATTAGATATAGCTCCATTGAATATAATACAGCCTTTCAATGGGGCTCATTTCTGTCTATTGGCTGCATGCACAGGTCACCAGGGAATGCACAGAAACAATTACCTGATTGATTTCAGTTGAATGCAGACATGGCACATTAAATACTGCAATATGGTTAGCTTTTTATCACCCTGAAAAATGTGTTCTATTGATTCCCTTGTCTGCCTCAGGTAAGAGGTGCAGTGGTCAACACTACAGGTAAGACAGAGCTATTCAGTGCCCATACTGAGTGTAGTCTATGTGCAGACTTGTCCTAAATTACAAGAAATAAAAGAAAAGAAAGTTCTTGTTTACTAAGAGGCCTTGCCTGATGTCTCTCTTGAGTTTTAGGATCTCCAAACTATAGGAAAAAGTAGGAGTGCTTATAAATATTTAATGTCTTCTACTACCGTTCATTCTTCAAGCATCCAGAGGCCATATAAGAATGACTATTAGATTTAACCATCCCTAAGATAGTGCATCTAGCTAACATCTTTGTGAAATCCACAGCCAGGCTAGTCTCTTGTTGGATTACTTCCCTTGTCCTCCTCCACAAAGGACTTTTCCACCTCTCCAACAAAGTACAGTAGAATCAAGGGCATGAAGTCATGTCATCCACCCAGGGAAAAGATGGTACATTTTTGCTTCTCCTCCACTCCTTTCTCCCTTCTCTTTCTGTCTATCCCCCTCTTCCTTCTCTTCACTCTCTCCCTTTTCTATTTCTTCCTCCCCTCTCCTTTTCTTCTCCCCTTCTATTCACATTCTTTTCCTGTTCCCCCCTTTTATAGTCCCATGACCCTTCCTCTTCTCTGTTCTTCCTTCCCTTCCCTTTTTTGTTTTCTATTCCCATTTCCTTCCCTTTTCCTATTTTACTCTTCCCTTTTCTTCCCTTTCTTCCCCTTTCTCCTTTACTTATTCGGTTTCCCTTTCCCTACACTTTCTTGATACCTCCCTATTCCACTGCATAGTTCTCATTTCCCTCCCTTTTTTCTTCCCCTATAATCTCATCCCATAACATCCCTCCTAAGAGAAAAGAGGCCCTCAAACAACTTACATTCTATGAGGATAGAGATTTTTCAGATATAGCACAACAGGCCATCGGATGCAGTTTTCCTCATCAACATGCAGATGTGCAGTGATTTGTAATTACTTTTCTCACAACTTCTACATGAGGTAAACATATGTCTTAGGTTTGCGGAGGATAATGATAGAAAATAGAATTCTAAGTTCCTGAAGCTTTCCCAGAAGTATTGAATTTCAGAGTTAGTTAATTAACTAATTTTTCAAGAAGAATGGATTAAACATCTACTAATGTCCCATCCGTCATGCTAGGTACAAGAATGAAACATTTTCTGCTTTCAAGCAGTTTACATTCTAAATAGAGGGGATATCAGTTGTCATCTAGTAGAATTCATTTCCCCAAAGGAATCTCCACTAGAACATAACCATCAAAAGATCATTCAGGTTTTGCATGAAGAGTTCCTGAACAGGGAACTCATTATGTCCTGAGGCACCCCATTTCCCTTCTGGACAGCTCTAATTGTTTGGAATTTTTTTTCCTTTTTACAACAGGTATTAATCTGTTACTTTATAACACCTTCTTTTGGCTCCTTGTTTTGCCTGCTAGGGACAAGCACAACCATTCTATTACCTTCTACACATGATATCCTTCAAATATTTGAGGACAGCGATCATCCCCTCTCCCCCCTAATTTTTTTCTTCTATCTCCTCAGTTCCTGATTCTCATATGGCAGGAATGAGAGACCTTCACCATTTTGGTTGCCCTTCTCTAAACACTGTCTAGCTTATCTCTGTTTTTTTTTTTAATCATGGCACCTAAAGTTAAACCCCAAATTCTAGCTGTGTATTGATCAGGACATAGTACAGCAGAATTATCATCGCCTTACTCCCAGAAGCTATGCTCCTCTTACCATAGCCCAAGCTCGCATTTGTTTTTGAGAAAATGCTAAAATGACACTTGATCATATTGCCTTCCTGTGCAGCTTTAATAAGCCCCAGAATAAATATTCTCAATCTTACCTCCTTGCCATGTGGTGGGACCATGATTACTATATGGTTTTCCTCTTGAGGTTCCCCACTCAAATGAACCTAACTGTAATATCTGATCAGCTCATAGTTTGAGATGATAAAACAGGCTTTTTTCACTTACCTTCTTTCATCTTGTTCAGATCTGTTTCCCATCCTTATGCAGTTCATTCCTAAGTCCACGTCTTTTACTTGTTTTAAGAAGTCAGAATCAATATTTTGTTACCTACCTGTCAGGCTGTGAATAAGATTTTATTTCCAATTTTTCTTCCTAGATATGATTCCGTAGGGGAGCTGAGATTTTGTGAGTACACAAGTAGCCCACAGAGCTTCCTTATAGTCCTAAGCAACCAATACTGCAGCAAAGTCTGAAATGGGCTCTTTAGAACCAAAGGGTTCTCAAGTGGAGTCTCTGGAAACCAGTCGATTAAAATGGCTTGACAGTAAGATTTTGAAATAGAGATCATTAGCAGATTTTCTTGTCTTTTGACCCCTGAAGAGAGAGAGACATAGATTTTTGGTTTGGGTCATTCTTACCCAGAGCACATGTATCTCTAATACCAAATTTATTGATCTGATGTAATGATACTATCATTAGACATGCTTAATTGCCTCATCTGTCCCTCTATGTGTTATAGAGTCAAACCAAGAAAATCAGGCAAACATTTTTCCTTTGTAGCTGTCATAAAGAAAGATAAAATTTCCCTTGAGCCAACAGGAGAGATTTTGATTGCTGAGAAAAAATTCTTTTCAAAAGGGAACCTACATGAGTCCAGTGAAATATTAAGCAGGACTGTTTCAATAAGAGCCAAGGGATGATTGTGGTGAGTTGATTTTGCCCTGAGGTGCTTCCTCTCACCTGTAGGGTCCCTCCTCAGAATGAAGTGAAATCAACATGACAGCTCAGTTTCATGTTCTTTGGGAAAGATCTATGGGCTTAGGCAGGTGATGGAGAGCCTGGGTCACACTCTGGTTCTGACCTGTTGGGTAGATTTGGGTGTTAACAATTTGAGTGTGATTTAACTGACTTGCTTCTGAGAGGGAAAATCAGTGCCCTACACCAGCAAGCACTCAATAAATGGACCTATCTTTGTTCAACCTCTGAATGAAGTGAAAAGGCATTTGTTATGTGCCCTCTAGGCAACAGAACTTGTAGTTATGGATAGAGAGCAAGACTTAAAGTCAGGAGGAAATGTCAAGTCCCACCTCTGACTAATACTGTGTGATCTTGGGAAAGTCACTTAACTGCCTGCTTTAGTATCTTCAAATGTAAAATGGAGATCATGAAAATAACAAAACAGCAAAATAATAAGAATAATTTAAAAATCTATCTCATGGAGTTTTTGTGTGGATCAAATGAGATATTTCTAAAGCACTTAGCAGAGTACCACACACTGTAGGTGACACAACAGATGATTGACTAAATGCTTGTTTTTCACCCCTTTTAAAAGAGGTATCATGCATTGTATCCAGAAAATGTGACGCGACAGCCATATGATTCACTGCCCTGACCAGAACTTATATGGGAGTATTATATTCAGTTCTAGACTCTGTTTCTTAGAAAGGATATCTCCATATGACATCTTTTCCAGAAAGAGAAAACTAAAACATACCATCTAAGATTAGTTGAAGAAATATGTGATATTTGGTCTGGGGAATTGAAAATTTGGGTCAAGAACACAGGACCATGGATTTAGAGGTAGAAGTGATGTTAGAGGCCATTGAATTTATCCTTCCCATTTTACAGTTGAGGAAACTGAGGATAAGAAAAATTAAGTGATTTATTCAAGGTCACACAGACAGTAAGTAGCAAAGCTGGAATTTGAACCCAGGTCCTCTGACTCCCAGTCCAGCACTGTTTTCCACTGCCTCCTAATGATAGCTATCTCCAAGTATTTAAAAGGTCTCATGGAAGAGGAATAAGTCTTGTTCCTCTTTGACCTAGAAGACAAGAATGAGAGCAATAGATAGGATTTGCAGAACCTCTGTTGTCACCTTTACCTTTTTTGAGTTTCATTTTCCTTATCAGAGGCAGATTTAGTCCCCAGTATATAAAACTATTTTCTAGCAACTAGAACTGTCCAGGAGAAAACTCATTAGAGATCATGGACTCCCTATTCAGCACTAGAGTTCTTTCAAGGAAGCTAGAAGGTCTTTTGATGGACACATTGGAGACAATTTTCTTGCTTAATCTAGTTTGGATTCTGAGGTTCATTCCAATGATCACATTCAATGATTGTGTGATTCTTCAAAAAGGAAGGGAAGAAAAGGGAATGTAGGCTGGATGGGCTTATCATTTGGCCAGTTGCTGTGGCAGTATCAAGGAAAGGCACTAGAGTAAACAAAAAGACAGGGATCATGAGATAGGTGAAGAGTAAGGGGAGGCATAGGAACTCTAATATTAGCTTTTATGGGAGTAGCAGTAACATTGAGGAATTAGATACAAATTATGCATGAAGCTCTCCCAGTAGCTGGCAAGAAGACCCCTATTAAGGAAGGGGAAGGTGACAGAGAACAAATGCACATGACTATTATAAATTATTTTTTTAGCTTTCCAAAGCCATACTCTTTATTTTTTTGGAGGTGAGGGGCATTTTGTGATGCTATCTACTCTATAGATTCTCATAGATTAATAGAATTAGGGTGTTTTTTTTTTGTTGTGATCCCATTTGGAGTTTTCTTGATAAAGATACTAGAATATTTTACCATTTCTTTCTCAAGTTCTGTAAAATAATCTGTAAAAATATAGATAAGGAAACTGAGTCAAACAGGATCAAATGAGTTGCCCAGAGTCACCCAACTAGTATTTAAGATTAGGTGTGAATTCAGGTCTTACTGACTCCAAACCTGGATCTTTATCTACCATACCACCTAGCACCCCCTAAAACTAGAGTTAGAAGGGACCCTGAGTCCAATTGAATCATTTCAGAGATAAAGAAATTACAAAAATAGAGGGTTTTTTCATTCTTCACAGTAGAGTCATAAGTTCCATTTTCATCATGGATAACTGTGGTGTTTTTAAGGTTCTTGAATCAAGAATTCTATCAACAAGCATTTACTATGTTCTAGACACTATGCTAGGTACTGGAGATAAAAAGACAAGGGCAAAATAGCCCTTTATCTCAAGGAAATTGCCATCTAACCTTTGGAGACAACAAATTATATATACATATAACATATATCTATATACATATACCTATACACATATATGTTTATAGGAATAATCTGTCTGTCTATCTATCCATCCATCCATCCATCCATCCATCCATCTCTCTTTATCTGTTTCTCTATCTATCTATATCTACTCTATTATCTAGCTCTATTTTCTCATCCCTATCTATCTCTCTTTCTATAGAGGAAAAGTTGTGTCAAAAGGCATACCAATAGTGACTGGGCTCATGATTTCATTGCTATAAAAAAATTCCAGATGAGGAATCTCCCTCTATTGTGTATAATGGCACCTTCTCTGCAACTCGCAGTGTTTGGAATCTCACGAGTCTGGTAAAACCTGTGAAATTCTTATCAGAATAGTTTTTTTAATGAATAATCAAAGGATATGCTAAACCTTAAAGCTTCTGAAAATAAAGATGAGATTCTCTTCTTTGTCCTAGGTTCATAGACTCCTTGAAATCTATCCACAGACCAGAGGACACATGGTTCACCACCTCCATTGCCTAGAGTTGCTTAGAGTATCCAGGGCCCAGGACCACATGATATTTATCCATGTCAGTCTTGATTCCAAGGGCATCTCTCTGTTGACTCCGCCATACTTGTAAATATATACAAAATATCTACAGTTCCTTTATCAATCAATCCTAGATCTCTTTGTCTTTTGCCTCCCTCCTCTGTTTTCCTTCTTCCTGTTCTCAGGGTTATTTGTGACTCCTCTCTCTATGAGGAGTGCCCTCCTACCTGACCCACAGCAGGTGAAGGATTAATCTGTCCTGGGCAATGAAAGGCTTCATGGAACTGGGTTTGACTTCCCCAAATATAGCCCTTCCTCTACCCAAAGCCGGTGAGAGCTTTCATTTTGCCTAGCCCTCTAGAATATGGCTGGTTTCTTTTTTATCATTTCAGCCCTCTCTCTGGATAGCTTTTTATTTTAAATCCATTTTTCTTTCTGAGACTCATTTTCTCTTTAGCTGGGACAAAAAGGCCTGGGCTCTCTTCCTGATTCTGAGAACAACAACCTGGAAAGCTCCTAAATGACTGGGCATTGATAGATCTGCCATCCATTCCTCTAAGTACAATGCAGACGCTTTCCCTGGGGTTCTCTTAATGCTTCCTTACTGATGATAAAACTGCTGCCTAGCACATTGGAGGGCAAACCAAATTGCCTCAGTGAGCACAGTTGTTCATATTGCAGCCTGAACCAGTGAAGCTGAAACAGCCAGGCAAAACCCCTGATCCTTGCAGCTCACAGCATATTAAATGGGGTACTAGCTAAGTTTTTTGTTTTTTTGTTCTCATCTGGGATGTGAAAATTGGGGCATCCTCAAGATTTATGGGTTCCAAAGTGGTCTAGTGACTCTGATTTTTGTGTGGTAGATTGGCTGTTCAGGGCCCAGGAGAGCCAGGGAAGGAAGAAAAAAATGACTCAAAAGCCAAATTATTCCACCTGTGGGAGGGTCGTTAACAAGGCATCCAGCTTGCTCCTGGTGAGAGTGAAGGAGCCAGGCTTCTCATGCCTCTCAGAAAATAATGATGACAGCTGGCCCACAACACTGATGCTGTTTAGCTAGAAACTTCGTAGGTGGCAAATTTGCCAAGAAATATTATTAAATGAAAATAAAGAGCATCATGAATTGGATTGCTGACAGCAGAACAAAACACAAGAAGGTCGAGGAAAATCAATTTCTCCCCTGCAAACATACTATGCACAAACATGTCTGGCTTGAATTGTATCTAAGCCTTGGAGCACGTCACAACTGAGGCAGACTTAGAACAAAGAATTTCTTTTTATAAACAACCCTTACCTTCTGTCTTAAAATCAATACTGTGAATGGGTTCCAAGGCAGAAGAGTTGTACAGGCTAGAACAATGGGGATTAAGTGACTTGCCCATGGTCACAAAGCTAGAAAGTATGTGAGATCCAATTTGAACCCAGGACATTCCATCTCTAGGCCTGGCTCTCAATGCACTGAGCTACCAAGCAGATCCCTAGAACCAAAGAATCTTGTCTGCTCAAACAGTTCCAGGGATGGGAGTTCATTTCTTACATGGAATCCAGTTACATTTTGATTTCCTTTTAAACAAATTTAGGCAAATACACAGATGCTCTGTAATGGAAATGTCTATCTTGGGTATTTTTTATTATTCCATTTTCTCATTAGGTCATGTAACTTCTGTGGACCTCAGCTTCTTCATCTCAGAAATGGACCAGAAGACCTCTAAATTCTTTTCCGTCAAGATGGTTGCAAGCTTCTGTCAACCTGTAAATAAATCAGAACTACTGAAGTAGTTATAATAAGGATCTTTAATCAGAGCAGACAGATTATTATCTGGAAAGCCACACAGAACCACAGTCCTGGGACTACCAGTGAAGAACACAAAGTGGGGAACTTGGGAAAGACAGGCATTAATCTGATTAATTGAATTTGTTGTAGTTTGAATGATTAAGATTTGTCTTCAGCTGAGTTCTGGCTTGGGCGATTGACAGGCACTTGAGGATTTAGTATTTGATCTGCTATAAGGGTCAGTCTGGGAGTCTCTTGAAGACAAGATTGCCAGGGACAAGGGTCAGTCTGGGGGGTTTCAGAAGACCAGATTGCCATTTCCTTCTCCTCTGCTTTCCCCTTCCCTGCTTTGGATTAGGAGAGATGATGGCCACCCATACTGTTCTTTAGACAAATGGAGCTAATCTCTGTTTTGATAGTTTCAGAGTTTTCACTGTGACATGATTGAGAGTTTCCTTCCATTCTCCTTCCTTGGCTGCTCCAAGGAGGCACCATTAAAGCTTGCTTAAGTCCCAGTGAATTGGAAAAGGTGGCTTCTGAATAAAAAAAGGACCTTGTTTACATCAAATTGCCTGTTGCATTAGCACTAAGGTTTCTTATAAGCATTGAAAGCTTTCTCCCTTGAATTCTGGAGACATGAAAACAACTATGTGTAAATACTGTCAATCCAGAAGCAGCAGGGGAAGCTGCAGAGGGATTTTTTTCACTTCTGGCCTCCTGTATATTTTACAAAACCAACTGGCAATACCAAGCTGGGGAAAACTATTAGTATCTTAAGTAATAGACAGCAGAGAAGGCTGTGAAGCTCATGACATACAAGATTTTCTTGAAGGGATAAATGAGGATATTTAACCCAGAGAAGAGAAAATTTGGAATTGTGAATGCTGTGGGTATAATAACACTTCTCAAATACTTGAAAGGCTATATAGTGGAAGGTAGCTTAGACTTATTCTGGTTGGCCCTGGAAGGCAGAATTGAAACCAATGGGTGTCATTTTAAGAGACACATTTAGGCTTGATAGCCAGCACTCTTCTGGGGCCATCATTTACATGCCCTCCATGACAATGGCCTTGGAGTGACTCTTGATTCTGATAAGCCAGATTTGGTCTTATCTTGCTTGAATCAAATCCTCTGCCCTCCCTTCCTGTATATATCTTGCTCTACAACAGGATGTTCCTTTTCTTTCCTTTCCCAGCCCCTAGCCTTCCAGCTCCCTTTTTTATGATGTCTTCAACCATTAGAATGTAAGTTCCCTGAAATTATGGTCAATATTATTTGTATCTTTATTATTTAGCACAACACAAGATCCATAATAAATAATAAATCTCAACCTATTTCTTTGTTCATCCAAATCAATGAGAATTTATTAAATCCCTACTTTTGGTAGGGTAGTATACTAAGTGCCAAGTACACAAAGATAAACACAACACATACTAGGTAGAATTGTGGAGTGGAAAGATCCCTGGAAGTGAAGCCAGGAAGAACTAGATTTAAGTTCTACCTCTGATTCTTTCTAGCTGTGTGACCCTGGACAAGTCATCAAATTTCCGTGGACCTCAGTTTCTTTATTTTTAAAATGAAGAGATTGAACTTGACTTCTTTTAATATCCTTACATTTTAAAAACTATGATCCAATGAAGTCAGTCAGTAAGAATTTATTGAGAGCCTACTATGTGCAGACACTGTGCTAAGTGCTAGGGCAACAGAGAAAGATAGTCCTCAAAAATCTCATAGTCTAATGGTGGGGGGACAACAAACAAAAAAATCTCTATACAAACAAGATATTAACCTGATAAATTGAAGATAATCACTGATGGAAAGTACTAGAATTAAGAGAGATTGAGAAAGACTTCCAGTAGAAGGTTGGGTTTCAGTTGGGATTTGAAAGAAGACAAGGAAGCCACAAGGAAGAGCTAAAGAAGGAATATATTCCTTCTGGCATGAGGGACAGCCAGTGAAAATGCCTGGAGTATGGAGATAGAATGTCTTTTGTGGGGAGTAACAAGGGGACCAGTGTCACTGGTCTGAAGAATAAGCAGGTGGGAAGAAGATATGAGAAAACTGGAAAGGTAAGAGGGAGTCAGGTTATAAAGGATTTTGAATGACAGAAGGTTTTCTATTTGATTCTAGATGTGATAGGTAACCATATGAGATTATAGAATAGGGTCAGAACTGTGCTTTAGTAATGTCAATTTGCTAGCTGAATGGAGGATAGACTGGAGTGAGAGGAAATAATTGAAGTGGGGTGACCAGCTAGAATGTTATTATGACAGTCTAAGAGTTAAATGGTGATGACCTGCATAAGAGTGGTGGCAGTGTCACAGGAGAGAAAATGACACATATATGAAATATTACCTGAAATATGAAAGTTTAAATGGACAAGTCTTGACAACAGATTGAATATGGGAGAAGGTTGGTGAGAGAGAGAAGTCAAGGATGATAGGTTGTGAACCTGGGTGACCAGGAGAGAGGGGGCAAATTTCCTTGGAAACTGGAGAAGTAATATACAAAAAAGTTGCTCTGGTCCATAGTGGAGTCCTTTCTCTGGGGGTCTCCTGGGGGAAAAGAAAAAGCTGAATGACCACTCACTACATTGAGATTGGGTATTAGTTGGAATAAATGCTTCTGAGTTCCATTCTAACGTGAGATTCTCAGATCTCTTTCCAGCTATAAAGTTGCTACACCCAACATCTCACATGTCAGAGAACTGGGCACTGAAGTATTTCTATTTTGCTTGGTTAGTCCTGAGGATGATGAAATGGAACTCTAGTCTTCTTCCTTTGGCATGCTTGTGCGGCTACATTAGTGGAAGTTTCAGGCCAGTGGCTGAACTAACAGCATCTTGTAGCTGAGTGTGTTCCACTTCAGTGGGAGAGATGTTCCACAAGAATATTCACTCTCCAGTTGGTGGGATTTCTCTTTCCCTGTCAGAGGATAGGTATTATCATTTCCCCAGCCAATGTGCTGGAGGGTCGGAGGGAGCTCTCTTTCACACTGACTGCTCTCTCACATGGTTGAAGTCAGCTTTCAAGATTCAATTTCTAGGATGCATCAGTATTAAAGGAACTTTACAGGCAGGCCCAGGAGGCCTAATTAACTATACTCCCCTAAGATATCAAGTATCTTGTCTTAGATAGTGCTTGATGGGTCTCCATGCTTCACCAGCCGACTCTTCAAAGTAGGTCCTTGAGAGGAATAAAGTAGAGAGAATGAATAGCCCAGCATCTTATAAGAGAATACAAGCTACAACCTCCCAAACTCATTGACCAACAGATCCTGGACTCCACATTACCTGAGAGCCTATACAAAAATATGGGTAGAGTAGAGCTTCTTTGTATTCAATGGTGGATCTTTTTGCCCCTCGGGACAAGCATATGCATCCATGGTAGATCAGCCATTGTAACAGAGCCCTGTGTACTAGGACTGAGGAGGTAAAGACAAATATACCATGCTATTCAGAACAGCACTTTTTGTGGTAGCAACAATGCACCCCCAAATCTGGAAATTGTGAAGTTGAGCATCCACTGGGGAAGAGTTGGACAGACTGTGGTACATGAATGTCATAGAGTATTCTGGAGCAATAAGAAATGCTGACATGAGGAATTCAGAGAAGAATTGGAAGACTCAGTGAACTGAGTGAAATTAAGTAGAACTGGGAAAACAGTATGTGCAATGACTTCAACACTGTAAATGAAAAGAAAAATAAGATAACATTGAAGTTCTTCAACAAAAGGAAGAAGGTTCATACATTTAGATGTACTGCTGGTGTCTTAGTTTATTGAACTCCCCCCTCCCCCTTTTTAAAATAAGGGAAAGCTGGGTAAGGGAGGTGGTGGTGGTGGTCATTCATACTCAAAGACATCACTATGTTGGGGTCAATGTAGAGTGCATCTGACTTTGGCTAATTGGACTAATATGAGCCTGGAAGGCTCTACTAAAGATTGGAGATGAATAGTGCATATGTGCACTTGGGATGGACATGTTTCTGAATTTGCTGATCTTACCTTTCTTTTGAGCTCCTGCAATTCTACTTTGCTCATAAAGCCTGGGGCCATCTTTGATGTGGGCACACCATGCTAGACAGCCCTTTTCAAGAATCTCCTATCTCACTGTCAATGCCAAAGTTCTTCAGAGAGATCTTTGGAGGGTTCTTGGATTGATTCATTTGACCTTGTTTGAGTGCTTGCCTTGTGTGAGTTTTCTAACAAGTAATATTTTAGGCAAATGTATGTTTAGCATTCAAACAAAAGTAAGAGTAGTATATTAATAAATGAATATCAGTCAGTAAACAATCATTTAAAAAACATATATATGTACCAAGTCTTGGAGATACAAAGAAATGGGGAAAAAAACAGTTCCTGCCCTCAAGGAGCTTATGGTTGAAGGATTGGGACATCACACAAACAATGTAAATGCTTGTCTACTCATGTACAAATATGTATATGCAAATTATATATTTAGTAAATAGAAGGCAATCTCAGAGAGAAGACATTAGCAATGGGTGGATAGAATGTGATCTGGAAATAAAAAGCATCAAGCAGCTTTTATTTTATTATAATTAAACCTGTAATTTCTTTGGTGTTGAGAGCTCCTGGTGAGGAAATTCCCTCTATTGCTACATACTCTGTATATACATACTTGTATGTACTTTTTATATTTATGTGTGCACATATTATATCTTTTAAGGAAAATGTAAGCTCTTTCAGGGCAAGGCTATTTGTTTTGTTGTTGTTGTCATGGTCTTTATAGTTCCAGGACCTGCCATAATGTCTTTGCACATAGTAAATATTTTAATAAATGTTTTTCAATTGAATTGTTAAATTGAAATGTGCTATAGACAAAAAAAAATATGATGGAAGCCAGAGGCAGGAAATGGACAATTTCTTCTTTACTGCCTGTGGACAGAAATGTTATTTTGAAACAATAATATCAAATAATAGATAGAATTCAGAGGCAGGAATCTAGGCTCTCCTTTTGTGCCTGCAATTTTCCTTTAAAAAGATGTATAGCTTTGGGGTACATGTGAAGGGACTCACGGAAAGTCACAGAGAATTCCTGAAGAATTATACGTGATAAGAATTGACAAAGCAGATCCTTGGTTATCTTGACTCAGTTGGAGGCCTCTTCAATCAACTCTTCCAGGTGTGAGATGGAAAGCCTATTTTAAATGAACTGGGCCAACTTTACTTAAAAGCAGCTAGACATTACTCCACAGATATCCTTTGCTTCCCTATCACAAAGCTCTGGGGGAGCAGGTTCACTGCAATTAAAGGAATAGATACACTGTTATTACTAGAAAATGGAAGGGAACTAAATGATATATTCTTACCTTTCTTTGAATTATAATTTTGTTTGTCTTTCCTAACAGAATCATACAAAGCTATTTTTCCTTCCTTCCTTCCTTCCTTCCTTCCTTCCTTCCTTCCTTCCTTCCTTCCTTCCTTCCTTCCTTCCTTCCTTTCTTTCTTTCTTTCTTTCTTTCTGTCTGTCTGTCTTTCTTTCTTTCTTTCTGTCTTTCTTTCTGTCTTTTTTCTTTCTGTCTTTCTTTCTGTCTTTTTTCTTTGTCTGTCTTTTTTTCTGTCTTTCTTTCTTTTTTCTGTCTTTCTTTCTATCTTTCTGTCTTCCTTCCTTCCTTCCTTCCTTCCTAGAAACTGTTTTACACATATACCTTCTTATTTACTACTTTTAAGATGTGTCAAGTGATTTATACAATACCATTCATACAAAGGTACATAGACACAGGCATCATGATTTAGTTCCGTTGGTGGAAATGCTTGTATCCATATGAGGGAAGTTGGAATAAGGAGCAAATTATAACTCAGAGATAAAAGATCCTGGATAGACTAAGAAATAAAAGTTAGAAAATGAATTCAACTTTCCTTGGTCTCTCCCTCCACTTTTTCTCTTCTATCCTGAAGAAGTTATACTGTCTTCTTTTGGCACTGCTTCATTACATTCAGGCTCTGAGGGGGATGATGACCCCTTCTACCCTCCCCCAAATGAGTGGGGAGGATTGCCAGTGGCATCTCTTCTTGTTCTGGGCTGCCGGCCTGCCCTTCTTTATTCCTTTATAATTCACCTTTGGATCTAGAGATTCTATCCTGCTTCATATTTCCCTGGCTGGGCCTCGATTTGATTCCATACCACCTGTCCTACCATAGACACCTAAGGGATTCCCCATTTCCCTGGCCCATGGCCCTAGCAGCCACCTTTGCCAGATCCTTTTAGGGACTCCCCATAGAATCACAGGGAATAGGAAAAAAATGGGAAAACCTAAAACACTGCTTGCCATTCATAATTCCATACATACTACGTAGCCTGCTGTCTATCTTGAGGGCACCCTGCTTAGCTCTGTCTCTAATCCGGGCCTCTTGCAACCTGTGGTACTAAGCCTAATATTAACTTACAACAAGGGGGCTTTAACTTGGGAAAACCAGATTCTGAATAGTAAGGGTTATTAAACACAAAAACAGATGTTGGGAGAAATTGATAAACATGTTTCCTGGAGCTTTTTTCAGGAATGAATAGACAGTCAGCCGGATTATTTTCTGGGATTGCTTAAGAGTTGGAAGAAATATAACCAGACAGACAATGGGTGCTGGACAGAGAGGCAAAAGGTTCTTAGGTACAGAGGAAAAGAAGTAGTATGCACTGGACTACAGTTCTAAGGGGAAGACAGTCCAGGTGGCATGAAAAATCCTCAAGATTGAAATTCTGAAGGCACAAGGACAAAAGTGATGAATTCAAGGTGCAGATATGGCCTCAGACAGGTGACCCTGGGCAAGTTACTTAATCTCTTTTTGCCTCAGTTGCCTTAATTATAAAATAGATATAATAACAGCACCTACTTCCCAGGGTTGTTGTGAGGATCAAATGAGATATTATTATAAAAGTGCTTTGCATACTGCCTTGTACATGGTACTACTTCATAAATGCTTGTTCCTTTCCCCTAATTATCACATTGGGGGGAAGTGACCCCTGAGATATGTATAGAAAATGGAAGTAAGGGGGGTTATAAAGATGAATACAAAAAGGAGAATAATAATTTAAGAATAGTGTGAGACATAGTGGAGCCCAGAATGAGCTGAAACTAGGGTGGAAAATGTAGGGCAACAATATGCCTGCATATATATATTTACTTTGGAGGAAAAGAGAAATAAAAGATTTCCATTGGTGGTGGTGATGCTTTTGTTTTTGGGAAAGAGAAACTTATTAAAGAGAAAGTCATTTTTCAAAGAGAAGAGGGGTTTGTAGTCAACTAAATAATTACTGCTGCTGCTGCTGCTGCTGGGGGTGGAATATGGGGTCCTATATGAGCTGATAGAGACTCAGGAGCCCTCCTGGTTCAGCATCTTATTGAGGATGGCATCACACTATGGACCAAAAACCATCTTCTTATAGTTGCAAGCCAAACAAACTTGATGGCCACCTCCTTCAATTCTTTTTGGATAGAGTACAATTCCCCAGAACTTTGGGAAGTGACTACTGGAGTCTAGAGGCAAAATAGACCTCTAAGAAGTCCTTAATTCTAGCATCTACAAGCTTGTGAACGAAGTCATCAGGGCTGGCAATTGCTTGAATCTGGCCTTTGAGGGCACTCTCCTTACTGGTACCCAAAGAGGTGAATCTATACGGGACCTCGTAGCTAATCACCTCCATGAACACCTTCTCTCCATTGATGGCAAGGGCTTTTTTCAATCTAAAGGAAGGCAGATGCATCTTGGTCAGAAGGACATAGAAGACAATCTTGAGTTTCCAAGCAAAGTCTGCTAGGTTGTCCACCCCTGAGGTTGAGTCACTATCTGTGACCTCTCAAGCACCTGCTACATCTCTTGGAAGTGGAGCTGATCCATTAGGATAGTTCTGGGGAAGGGTCTCGGCAGTTCTTAACACTTTTATCAATAACTTTTATAAAAGCACAGTCAATATCCTTAACAATTTTACAGATGTCACAAAGCTAACACAGAATGATAGGGTCAGGATCCAAAAAGAAGCTGACAGGCTAGGATATTGGATTCAATCCAATGAGAAAAATTTTAATAGAGATAGCCAGAATTTTTTAAACTTAGGTTCAAAAGAATTGACTTCATAAGCATAAGATAGAGGATGCTGAGAGATCAATTCACCCAAAATGTCTGGGGGTTTGGGTGGACTCAGGGTGGATATGCTGACTCCATAGGGGTTCATGTCATTATATGGCAACCAAAAAGTTAATGTGATCTTGGACTGTCTTGAGTGGCATTGCTTCCATGGAATAATGAGGTGAAAGTACCACCATACTCCACTATTGTCAGAATTTACTTTCAGTATTATATTGAGTTATGGACAGTCCAGTTCATGAAAGCAGAATAGGGTCTAGACCAAGACAACTAGGAAAACACAGGATTTTTAGTTCATATAAAATAGGTAGCTAGTTGGGGTAGTGGATAAAATGCTAGGCATTGAGTCAGGACAGGACAGGGTTTAAATCTAGCTTCATATTTTTCATTGTTTACTCTGGAAAAGGTTACCTTTTCCTACCTTTCCTACCTCATCTTAAATTTTATTTCCCTCCACCTTCTCTATGATATAACAACACTGATGCTCCTCTCATCCAATAATATTATTCCTTTCTATGAATTTTCCATGCCTGTCTTCCATGCCTGGAATGGTCTATTTTCTTACTTCTTTCATGGGGTTTCCCTAAATTCCTTTGAGACAGCTCAGATTTCATCTTCTGAAAGAGGCTTTAATTTGACTTTTTCCTCCTTCCTCCCCCTTAGAGATTGCTTCTCATTTACACTGTATATTTGTGTGTATGTATGTATATGTAGATGTGTGCATGTATGTGTTTGTATTTGCATTCTATCTCTTCCATTCAATTATCATCTCTTTAAGAGCAGGGATCATATTTTTGCCTTTTTTGTTTTGTCTTGTATCATTAGAGCTCATCACAGGGCAAGGCACTTAATAAATGCTTAATGAATTTTTATTCACTTGACTACTCAATTGAGATATGATAGCTTTGTTCAATTGCAATAGATTTCTTTGGGAAATAATGGATTTCTAATTATTTGTGATCTTCAATAAAAGATTTTATCAGGTATTCTTCAGTTAGCATTCTTTTGGTGAAGGGGAGGGAGTTGAATAAGATTCATGATGGTGAACCTATGGCACATGTACCAAAGATGGCATGTAGAGACCTCTCTGTGGGTACCTGTCACCTGACAGATTTGATTATTAGAAAGGCAGAGGGACTCTTTGGAGTTGCTTGCATCTCACTTTCCACCTTGCCTCCTAGCTCCTTTGCCCAGCAACCCAATAGAAGTGCTTACTCCATCCCCTGAACAGAGTACCTGGACCACTCCCCTTTTTTTTCTCCCTCCCCATCTGGGCAATGCAGTGAGCCTTTGTGTGGGGGACGGGGCATGGCACACTGTGGGGGTATGGCACACAGTCTAAAAGGTTCTAAAAGGTTTACCTTCACTGAATTAGATGGTCACTAAGATCCTCTTTACTTTTGAAAAGATGAGATTCTGGAATTTGGGTTCCAGTCTTGTTTTGCCATTTTGTTTTGCTACATGAGCTTGGACAACTCATTTCCTTCTCTGAACCCCATTTTCTCATCTGAAAAATAAGGAACACATGATCCTTAGAGGTCCTTCCAGCTCTAAGATTCTATGTATTTACAAATTCATTTTAAAAAATATTGTCTTTTCATCTTGTCCTAGCCAGAAATGAAATGGCCCTGATTCTTGGGCTTGGGCTTGATTCCATTACTAAAAGTATAAGATCTCTGACCTGCTCTTTTAAAGACATGACCAGTTTTTCCTTACTTAGGGAGCATGTTAGTGCCTTTCTTTCTAGAGCTTGCCATATTGATGCTAGACTTATTGTGGTAACCCAATCATCTTAGTCCACTAGAGCCTTTAACTCCTGAGCTCAACACATCCTCCTGCCAAAGATGTCTGAATTCTGGAAGTTATTTCCAGATTAATGGCTTTATATTTAACATTGATTAAATTTAAGAAGTTATTCTTTGTCTCTCTATTTGATTGGTAGCCAGGCAGCATTGTACAGGAGGAAAAACACTAGATTTGAAGCCAAATGCTCTGGGTTTAAGCCCCAGGCATGTTGCTTACTCCTTAAGTGACCATAGATGTTACTTTACTTTCCTGGCCTTTAATTTGATTCTTTGTAAAATAAGGAGGAAGGGACTAGATGCCTTTTAATGTGCTTCCCAACCATGTTTCTCTCGCCACAACGTATAGTCCTATTTATACCCAAAGAAAATCCCTCTCTGGTCAAGTAAACAAGCATTTGTTAACTTCTACAATGTTCCAGGCAGTGTGTTAAGTATTGATGATGCAAAGAAAGGTAAAAATACCCCCAAGAACCTTATAGTCTAATTTCCAGCAAATGATCATTGATACTTTGCTTGAAGATTTCTAGTGGGACATATCACCACCTGAATGACTTTCCAGGTAACCCATTTCTTTTTTCTTTTTTTTTAAACCCTTACTTTTCATCTTAGAATCATCAGTATGTATTTGGTCCAGGGCAGAAGAGCAGTAAGGACTAGGTAATGGGGGTTAAGTGACTTGTCTAAGGTCACACAACTAGGAAGTGTCTGAGACCAGATTTGAACCCAGGACCTCCCATCTCTAGGCCTGACTCACAATCCACTGAGCCACCCAGCTGCCCCCTGCCTCTTGGTAACTCATTTCACATAGGTAGAGCTCAAAATTTTAGCAAGTTCTCCTCCCCATATCAATTCTAATTTTTGAGCTTTTTGAAATTTCTACACATTGCTATGATTGCTTCTCTGTGAGGCTAAGAAGAAACAAACCCTGAATTCCTTGTCAATGTGGCTGTCCTTCTAATACTTGCAGACAATTATCATGCTCACCAAACCCAAATTTTTCCTTTCTGTTTCTTTCCAGATTTTTTTAAAAAATAAAATCTTCAAATGACAAGAACTCAACTTGCTTCATCATTCTGGCTGTCCTTTTTTTTCCTGATCTCTAACTTATCAGTGTCCTTTCTAAATTAAGGTGCTCAGAACTGAGCCCAATAATCCCTGGTGAGTATAACCAGGACATAAGATTAACGGACTATAACTTCTCTAATTCAGGAGAACATTTTTCTCTCAATTTAGCCAAATATTATATTAGTATTTTTTGGCTGCCATATTATATTGTTGGCTCATATTCAGCTCATGTTCTGTTTGAACCCTCAGATCTTTTTTCAGAGGAATTTCTATCTGGACATACCTCTCTAACTTCTTATACAGTTATTGGGGTTTTTTAAATACAAGTATAAAGACATTAATTCAATAATAGGAGCATAACATCCAGAATTAAGGACGTTATACTTTGCACTTAGCCATATTTAGATTGAATGTAGAGTATTGCATTCATTTTCCAGTACCTTAATTTAGGAAGGATGCTAACAAGTTGAATACTGTCCAGTGGAGGCTAAAGAGTACAGTAAAGGACTTTGAATCCATTAGACATAAGGATCTATGGAAGGAACTAAGTGTATTGAATTTGCAGCAGGGATTTGTGGATGCATGCCAATTGTCTCCAAGTTTTTGAAGGGCTGAAGAGCAATGACTTGCTTTATTTGGACCCAGAAGGCAGAATTTGTTGAAGTTATGAGTGGAAGTTGCAGAGGCCTACAGGGGACTGGGTTCCTTTGGTAGGTACTTCTCTATCCATAGAGATCTTCAAGCAAAATCCATGTAAGTACTTACATATGAATTTTTTAGAGAGGATTTTTTTTTTGTGAGCTAGAGAGCATATGGGTTGGACTGTATGACCTCTGAACTCCCTTTTTTTCTGAATTTTTGAAATTCTGTGCTTTTGAATGCTATGAGATCAGTATAAAAAGATTAGTGTCTGAGCATAAAAGGCCTTGAATGCCAAGAGAAGAATTTCACTTGGAGTTTAGATTTTATTTTATAAAGAACAAGGAGTCATACATGCTAAAATCTTCTCCTTCCCCACCCCAAGGGTTTTTTCTACTGGCATCTACCTCCAAGTTACTCCCTCTCTCCTAGGGCTTAAATATTTAGAGCCCTACTCAGCTATTAAATTTGCCTCCTTTAATTCCATCATATATATATATATATATATATATATATATATATACATATATATGCATCCCAAAGCAATTAGTATCTCTCTGTCTGTGTGTCTGTCTGTCTATCCATCCATCCATCCATCTATCTATCTATCTATCTATCTATCCATCTCTCTATCTCTCTATCTCTCTATCTATCTGTCTATCTATCTATCTATCTATCTATCTATCTATCTATCTATCTATCTATCTATCTATCTATCTATCCATCTCTCTATCTCTCTATCCATCTCTCTATCTCTCTATCTATCTGTCTATCTGTCTGTCTATCTATCTATCTATCTATCTATCTATCTATCTATCTATCTATCTATCTATCTATCTATCTGTCTATCTAGCTATCTGTCTATCTATCTATCTATCTATCTATCTATCTATCTATCTATCTATCTATCTATCTATCTATCTTTGTAATGAATCTACCCACCTCCTAAATACCTTGAGATTATATTTTTGGATTACTGTGACTAAATCAATAGAAGTGTGGCAGAAGGGAGACCCCTTCCATTACACTGTCATAGAAAAAGAGCCGAAAAGAACCTCAGAAACCAGTTAGTAAAACAAATTAGTTTTTGCAGATGAGGAATCTAAGATACTGAGTTCCAAACTCTTGCCCTTTGCTTCTATATCAAGCCCACTCTTCATCCTATGTGGCAGGTTAGTTTAGCTCTGTTGATATTCCCTGAACATTTCCATTTATCTTATTTGATGTTCACAATCACCCTGTGGTAAATAATTCAAGTTTTTTTAAGCCTCAAATTCACAGGTAAACAAATAATGATGCAGAAAAGTAGAGTGTCATATACGAAATTACTCAACTGACTTGAGACCTGAATTTGTCTTCTCTTCCCATTAATGTTCTGCTTCTTACATTGATGTTGAACTTTCTTTTCCTTTTCCTTAAATTTTCTGCTTCTTTTATTAATGGAATTACTTATTTCTGGAAATCAAAATAATTTTGCAAGCACTGGGTATTTTTAAGCGATCTAAATGATATGAGAAAAAGCATAAGAGATCCCAGAGCTTCTCTGTGAATCAACCCATCAACATACTCTCCAATCTCTCAATTATTTATTAAGAAACTATGTAATTCTTATATTTATGCAAATATATGTTTTATATATAAGTGAATGAATTATCTCATATGGTAATCCAATGAAGAAGGTCTTGTTATACCCATTAATAGAAGAAGATATAGAAACTGGAGAAATTAAATGTCTTAAAGAACTTAGATTTCAGTTTGGGCTCTGATACTGCTTATTTGACCTTGAGAAAAATTTCACCTTTTAGTGGCTGCTTCCCCATCTTCAAAGCCAGCAAGTTGGAGTAGGTGACCTTTAGGATCCCTTTTTCGTCTGAATTTGAAATTTTCTATATTATCACCATTTTGGGGGCACAGACATTTTGGGAATTAGCCTAAAAAGTGATAGCTTTCTAATTTATTATAGCTTCCTTTTAAAACAAAGCTCAGGATATGTCTATATAAACATATATTTCTCTTCTTTGATTACTCATTGATTGGGATAGATGAATTTGTTTATCTTGCTTGGTTTAAAAAAACCCATATGATTCAAGCATAGTATTGTCCCAGAGGGCACAATAGGGGCACTGTATTTTTAAAATGGAAAGAGAAATAAGTTAAAATGCAATCCTTATTCTGGACTTTAAAATGGTTTCCTCACTTCCATCACAATGCACTTTCTCTTCTCCTTGATGCTCCACTGCACTATTTTTGAGCCTTTATTTACTATGCTAGGTGACATATTTTCATATTTGACTTCTTGGAAATTTTATATTTGGTAATAAAATAAACTCAGTTTTCTGCATTTCCATAAAACTAAGGGATTTTAATTTCTGTTACTGGAAGCCCTTATCTGAGGGAAGTGATTAAGAAGATCACAGGATAGAAAGAGACTTCCAGATGTCATGTAGACCATCCCCTGACCTCCAGGCAGCTCAAACGTAAAGAATTATGGAGAAATAATTACATATCCCCATTATTAAGTGACTCTAGGAAAGAAGATTTGAAATGTACAAGGAAATCTTAATAGCTTTTTTTTTAAATATTCAAGCGTTTTCGAATAAGTTTCATAATTCCAATCGCAAAGGCACTGAGGTCATATTGAGTGGTTGAAACTGACTTAATACCAGTTTCACAGACTCATTTCTTTTCCGGCTCATATTTTAGTCTCTATGTTAAAATGAAGCAAAATTATCCATGCCATTTCTTCTTTGCTAATAGATAATGTCACATAGAACTTGCCACACTTAACTGTTCTTTCATTTCTTCTTCTGTAAAATGAGGAAAATAATGACCTTGGGCAGTTACTTCTCCAAGTTATTGGGAGATTATTAGACTATTAATATCTATTAAATAAACTAATTGAAGGCAAAAGCAACCATGGAGAAAGGCTCTGATATTTTGTATGAGCTATTTGAATAAAATAAAAATTAAAAAATTCCAACAGTACTTATTATGTACATATTATGTTCCAGTAAGCAGATAAGAATTTACTTAATATTTTGTAGGTTTTAGGCACTGGGCAGCTAGGTGGTATAGAGAATAGAGTACTGGGTCTCGAGTCAGGACTTACCTTCCTGACTTCAAATTTGAGCTCATATACTTAGTAGCTCTGTGACCCTGGGCAAGTCATTTAACCCTGTTTACCTTAGGTCCTTATATCTAAAATGAGATGGAGAAGGAAATGGCAAAGCACTTTAGTATCTCTGCCAAGAAAATCCCAAATGGATCAGGGAGAGTTATATATGATTGAAATAATTCAACAACAACAATGTGCAAGACACTCTACTAAATCCTGAGAATATAAGGAAAGACCCAAGTAGTTCTTGTTTTTAAGGAGCTCATCTTCTAATAGGAGAAAACAACATATAAATAATGACACTTATACAGTATATCCATATATATATAAAGGAAAATTATAAATAATATAAATATGTACCTGTAATTAATATAAACAGATGAATAATGTATAATATAAAATGCATGATGAAGTATATATACATATATATGGACATACACAAACATATATATAGACAAGTGATAGAAAGAAAGAAAGATAGATAGATAGATGGGTAGATAGATGGATGGATAGATGGATGGATAGATAGATACATAGATAGATAGATAGATAGATGGGTACATGGATGGATAGATGGATGGATAGAGAGACAGACAGACAGCTATATAGACAGATGAATGGATGAATAGATGGTTGGATAGATAGATTGATAGATAGATAGATAGATAGATAGATAGACAGACAGACAGACAGACAGATAGAATGCAAATTTAAGCTAAGAAGGAAAGACATTGGTAAATGTGAGTCCTGGAAAGACCTCCTTTAGAAAATGGAGTCTGATCTGAGTACAGAGTGTAAGAAACTCTTTTATGTGCTTGATGAAAAAGAAATATATCCTTTTTGTAAAGAGACACATTCTACAGAGGGATAGGATGAGTATACAGATATATAAACACAAATTAATGACAACTTGTATCAAGGAAAGACCTCCCTGTGGGAGGTTTTATGGAGGCAGTATTATCTGACATATACTTTGTAGGAAGCATGGGATTCTGCAAAAAGGGATGGGAGGGGAGGAAGGAATACAAACGTTTCACACATCACATCAAGAACTATATAGTGTAGGAAGAGCTGTTGGGGACTTTTGAGTGGAGCAGAATTTAAAGAAAGGAGATTAGATGACATGAGATAGGAAAGGCAAATGGGGAGACTAATTATAAGACTGTGTGTAAGCTGATCTGAGAAATAGAAGTTCCATGAGAATAGACTGTTTTAGTTTTTCCTTTGGATTCCCAGTGCTTGAGTTGCAGCTTAGGATAGTGGATAAAGAGGAAGTTTTGATACCAGGAAGACCTTGGATAAAGTTCTATCTCTGAAAAATGGTAGCTGTGTGACTCTGGGCAAGTCATTTAACATTTAAATTTTCCAGAAACCATCTGAGAGTATAAATTGAGCAGAAGGTGGATGCTGATTTATAGTGACAGAAGGTAGTAAGGTTTCTTAACCTCTGTGTGTGTGTGTGTGTGTGTGTGTGTGTGTGAAGGACCCCTTTGGCAGTCTTTTGAAGTCTATGGACTTCTCAGAATATTAATCAGTATCTATCTGTTTTTCTATCTATCTCTCTATTTATTGATACAGATTAGTTATCTAAGTGCATAAAATCAATTACATAGGATTATAAAGGAAATTAGCTATATTGATATAGTTATTGAAAATATATATTAAAAACCAAACTCATTGATCCTCTATTAAGACTCCTTCCACTAATGAAATCATAGATTCAGTTCCTATCATTATTCCATATAGATAACAGGTTTGTTGGATGATAGTGAAGTTTTAGAGCTCAGAGTGAAGATTTTGTACTGAACATTTTTGAAAGGGAGAATGATTTGATCAGGGCTTCATTTTAGGAATACCAATTTGGGAGCTATATGAAAGATGGATTACTTGCATGGAGAGACTACTTCCCAGATAACTTTGGGGAGACCTTAGTACAAAAATGGGTATTATCATAACCAAATAAATACCATAACCTTTTATTAGCTCTCTTCTCACCACCACCCTTCATCTCTCTCATATATAACTGCGTAGGAAGTCCTGTTTGCAGAGACAAAGAGCCTCACTGCACCAAGCACTTGGTTCAAGGCAATATTTTTTTATGTTGGCGAGCCATGAGATTATGGAATAATTTGTAAAATCGCACACTCTGTCAGGATGATGGAATGGGACTAATTTTGGACACATACATTTTCAACTTGGAAGATTTCTGTTTCTTGATTGAGAATAAATTTGTAAAGACCAGTGGAATTCCCTTCTTCACATCCTGTAGATGGCAATGTTGCACTTGGAAAGTAACTGGAGAATCCATCTAATGAAACTTCTGTTTCCCGATTACAGCATTGTTTAGTAACTGGTGAAGAAGGACATTAATGCCAAACCAAGGGAATGTAGGTTTGAAAATATAGTTTGGGGTAAGGGTGCATCAAAGGGCGATGCATACAGAGAGATGTCAGCATTTACATGATAACTGGTCTAGGAGTTTGCAGAATGTTTTATTTAGCTGTGCTCACTGCTTTCAAAGAGCCTCACTTTTTTTTTCTTCCCTGTTGATGTTTTATTTCATATTTTATACTTACAGTTCTCTCTCTCTCTGTCTCTCTCTCTCTCTCTCTGTCTCTCTCTCTCTCTGTCTCTCTCTCTGTCTCTCTCTGTCTCTCTGTTTTTGTGTGTGCATGTATTCCAAAGATCAAGAATAACTGATATTAAAAACAGTCTCTACTACTCAAATGCTTTGTCTTGAGTCATCATAGAATGGGGAAGAAAAGGGTTGACCATATTCCGACCTTTCTACATCTGTGTTGCAGTGAGGGATAACTTCTCTATGAGTCCACTTCCCCCAATAGGGTTCTGGATGTAGCAATAAGGGAGAGCTGGACACATGGGGCATTCATCATTCTTCCAAATGAAAGAACAAGAATCCTGATGGGTTTTGTTTTTCCTTTGATTATTTTTGCTCTTGTTTAAGTCAAATATAAACCTTTGATAATGGCAAAATGCTCAGTCATTTAGCTCTCATTTAAAATGATGAACTTGAATGAATGGAACTGTCCACTCAAAAATTTCCAATGCAGGCTCAAACCTAGAGTCATCTCATAGACTTAGACAGTGTCTTTTTCTGTTTTTGTCTCCCTGTGGACTTAGCCCAGAGGTGCTAGAAGGAAATGAAGCATAGGAAAAACCTGACACCTCTCCTATTTTAACAGTGGCATCTCTGACATGATCCTTACTCTTCAGAATCCAAATTTGTGGGCAAAAGGACTTCGAGATAGATCTGACAGGCAAAAAGGGAATGAAATTTCATAAAGGAAATACTTTTAACAACTCCATTCCTCCATTCCCCTCTAGTCATGCAGCCATCATAGTCCTGTCTAATAACAGTAGCTGGAATTGCTATTGTACTTTAAATTCTTAAATACATAATTTCACTTACTCTTTACAATAAACCTCAAGATAGGTGCTATTTATTATCCCCATTTTATAGATAAGGAAACTGAGCCTCAAAGAGGATAAGTAACTTCCCTAATGTCATAAAGCAAATAGTTAACATTTGAATCCAGGACTTCATGAACTCAAGCCTTCCATTCTATCTTTTATAGCATGTTCCCTCTAGAAATTTTTAACTTTTCTTGTGTTATGGACCCCTTTGGCTGTCTGACAAAAGGTAATGGGCCATTTTTTAGCATGATGCTTCTGAATGAGTAAAACACAAAGAAAACCAATTTATTGAAGTTTATCAATTACATAAATGTTTTTATATGTATGTAATCTCTCATCCTACTCACCTGTCACACTTCAAATTTCCAATGAATCAACAATCATCTTAAAGTACCTATTATGTGTTGCATATATGGTGAAATGCTAGCTCAATAATTACCTTCCACAGGGGAAAACATTCTTTTCCTAGAATGAAAGTGATCATTATGAAAAATCAGTTTAGTTGCACTCTTTTCACTTACATTTGGAAGCATTGGGTATACTGTTGACCCAGGTCAGATGATTCTGCTCTTTTTCCATAGCTACATGTAGTCTGCTCTTTTTCTGGAGCCATATCTTTGCATTTATATAAGTAAATATGAGACCTATGCAAGATAATTTCAGAATAGAGAAGGAGGCTTCAAAGAAACTTTAAATAAGAGTTAACCTTTGCACTTATCTTTGAAGAAAACTAGGGAATCTGAGAGGCAGAGGAGAGGAGACAGAGCATTCCAGGTGCAGCCTGTGCAAAGAGACAGAGGTGGGAGATGGAATTCCATGTACAAGGAATAGCAAATAGGCTCAATTGGCTAGATAGCAGAGGGTGTTTAGGGAATTTGTGCCAAGTTCATCTTCATAGAGAAGTTAGAAGGGTCCCCCCACAAAGGAGCTGATGGTTTTTTTCCAAGAGGCAATAATGAGCCACAAAAGTTTCTTGATCAGGGGATTGAATAGAATAAAGGAGTGACTGGAGATAGGAAGACAAATGAGAAGGCTACTAAAATAGTTCAGGCGAGAGAGAATAAGAAATCAGATGAGAACCATTCAGTGCTTTGCTCCTCCATTGCTTTAAGCTTTTCAGTGACATCATCCATTCTCTCTCCTTTCCATCCAGCTTCCATCCAGAAAGAGGTGGCTTTCTACATGTCTAGAGCTAATATCATCTGTATCCTCAAACTTATTCCCTCCACTATCCCAAGACAGAGTCCAAAGAAAATTCAATCTCTGAGTTAACAGAGATTAGCTCAGTTTGGCTGGTTTATAAAGCACATGAAAGTGAAGGATATAAGATAAGGCCAAATGATGACATCTTTTGGAAGGTCTTGGATTTTAGGCATAGCAGTTTGAACATTGGTAGGTAAAGAGTTGTTGCTGAATATTTTTCAGCAGAGAAGTTTTGTAACAATATATGGAAGATTATTATCATAGAGATTTAAGGAAGTAATCATTCAATAAACAAATATTTCTTTAGTGCCTAATAATGTGCAAGGCATTGTGCTAGTTGCTGGAGATGCAATGATAAAAATAAAACAGTCCTTTCAAGGTATTTACATTCTATTTAGAGAGGCAACATAAATGAATGAGAAGGCATATATTAAATATACCATCCCACCCTGTGATCTACTTGCTAGAATAGACTAAGGAATCACTGCCTACAGGGGGCTTCCTTACATTCTAATAAAGAGAAAAGAAAAAAAAACTATGCATACACACATATATACACATACAGATAAACATAAAATACATGTAACAAATGTTACTACTACTAGAGAGTAGAGGCAAGATCCAAAAGAATATGAATATTCTATGTTATATATGTATAAATACAGATATACACTCCTATATATAGATATATAGATATATATATATAGAGAGAGAGAGAGGGAGAGAAAGAGAGAGTGGGAGAGAGAGAGAGAGAGAGAAAGAGAGAGAAATGCTCTGATAATTTACAAGAATGGTGAAACTCTAGGGGAAAAGACTGATGCAAGACCTATGATGAAATGACTGGTTATGATTACAGATTAAAATCTGGGTGACTTGAGGGTGGAAGGAGGAGGCAGGTGATGTACCCACTAAGCAGTACAGCAGGGGAACCTGGGTGGGAGTTTCAGAGCTGAAAGGATTAAATGCTTCTAGAGATAGTCTCTTATCTGAGAGTTAGGTGGCTGGCAAGATTATGTCCAGGGAAGAGGAAGTGAGCATATTCAAGTATATATAGAATAAGTACAACATGAATGTAAGATAGTCATGAAGGGCACCAACTGTCATATTGGAAAAGGGAATAATAAAAGGCTTGATGTAGAAAATGGTGCCTGAGTTGTGTCCTGAAAGAAGAGAGATTCTATGAGACATAGATGACGAAAAAATACTTCTGAGGTACTTAAAAATAGCGGAGGTGACTAATAAGCCACCATTAGTGATATTTGAAGGATCAAGGAAAATTGAAGTCCCACATGATTGGAGAAAGGGAAATATCCCAATTTTCATGATAAATGTGCAAAGTATAGGTCAGTACACTTGACTAATTCCCAGGAAAATGTTGGAAAGAATCACTTAAAAGATGGTTGGTGAATAATAGAGAAATGGAGATTACTATGAGCCAGCATAGCTTTCTCAAGAATGGAGAAGGATAGGATAAGCTTTTTGAACAAAATAATTAAACTAGTATGATCAGGGAAATGTTGAGGATATAATTTACTAAGATTTTAGCAAAGATTAATTAATAAAATATCTCCTGCTTTTTGTGAGAACATGGAGAGCTATGGATAAGATTAAAATATAATCACACAGATTCAGAGCTGGTTGGATAGCTGGGCTCAAAGAATATTTATTAATGGTTCTATCATACAGGGTAGTGCTAGAAAATGTTAATGACTAACTCTGGGGAAAATGCATGCACTACAGAATTTTAATATTAATCTGCATTATTAAAATTTTCTTCCTTGTTTTCTTAAGACTAAGCAATTAAAAAACAATAAATCAATTTCTGTTTTGTACTGTCTGCTGATTTCTTAAGTGTAAATGCTCATACAGAAAATTTAATAATCAGCTCTTATGAGATACCCTGATTCAAAGTCAATGTGGCAGAAGGTCTCAAGTAGAATACTCTCACAATCTATGGCTGACCCTAGGTTGCTCAACTTTTTATTAATGACTTTGATAGAGGCATAGCTATTATGCTCCTCAAATTGTCATATGGCACAAAACATGGAGGGATATCAGATGGTAGAGTCGGTGTCCTAAAACGATATTGACATGCCATAACATTGGAACTAAAATAATGAAAGTCTTTGGAGATAAATGTAAAGGATTGTACTGAAGTACAAAAAGTCAACTTTACAAATACAAAAAGAATGGGAAGCAGTTTTTAAAAAGATTTGAGGATTTTAGTGAATTGTAAGTCAATATGTGTCATTATTGTGATGTGGAAATCAAAAATTAAAATTAAAAATTCCCCAAACCTAAAATATCCTTGGGATAGGAGGAAGAAGGTGATAGTCCTTTTGCATTTTGCCCTAATAAGATATTGTCTGGAATATTATGTTAAATTCTGAATACCATGAATTGGGGTTAGCAATTTACCCACCCAGAGGAAAACAAACGCAACAAATAAATGACAAATAATTATTGCCCAAACTGCCCTATATCAGCTGTATGAGCAATCCATTATGAATATCCCTATTTTTAACGTTATCAGTAGCCTAATTATTTTATATAACCATAATCTATGTCACAATAACAATTTAAAGAACTAAAATTGTTGGTGACTTGAAGGACAATAGAAAGATGCGTGGTGAGTTGTAAGTAGACTGTACCATATTTTTACTGATTATTTGGTCAGAAAAAGGATTGGCCTAAAGGAAATTACCTAAAATATGTCTTGATAGGATATGTTTATACCAATAAAATGCTAAAAGGTCCAAAGGAAGGCTTCACTGTATAGAATAGATTTACTATGGAAGAATTATTGAATAACCTGGGTAATAATTGCATAGGATAGATATGAAAGAGTTATGATCCCACCAGTAAAGAGTGTTCATATTGGCTCTTTGCAATATGAAAGCATATAAAATAACTTCTCTTTACTTATGTTCTGAAGATTCATTCCTAGCCACATTTGTAAGTGAAAATCAAGGTGGAGCAAAATGACCTTGTCTTGTTATTTGATCTTTTATGCTTGATCAAATTCATTCTCATGGAAAGATATTATTCTGAAAGTGAATTGGACTTTATATCCAAGCTCAAACATATCTTGAGAGATTTATTTGGCAGAACTCTCAAATGATTTTGGGTTCACATAATTTTACCTTCTTTAGATAGTTGTTTGGAACAATGGAAAATGATTTAGCTGTAGATACAAGAAGTTAAAAGAATAAACTTAAATTTAGCATGGGAGTTTTCTGGATTTTCTTTAATGTTCTTTGGCTAGGTGTGATGACTTTTAAACTTGTTGCTGGCCAAAGAACTCTTAACCCACTCTTATTGAAGAGAGGTTTTCAAGTCATTGTCCCATAACATGTAAAAAGCTGAAGTGGAGCACAAACTCCTGAAAAGATGGAGCTGATAAATTGATAGTCGAGAGAGTGTTGGGGTATCAGTCAGAGAAGTGGGGAGTTTCAGAGAGAAGTGATATTGAGAGGGAAGAGTGGTAATATAACCTTGGTATTTGTGTTTCTTACCATTATGTCTTCATATATGTTGTACATTTCTAACTCAGAAGTAGATGGGAATCAGCCACAATTTATTAAATGTATTGTTTAGCTATGTCTGACTCTTTGTGAGCTCATTTGGGGTTTTCTTGGTCAAGATTCTGAAAAGTATTCCATTTTCTTCATTGGGGTGTTTGGGATGTTCCAGGAGGACCAGTACCTCTTGCGTGAGACCTTGCTGAGCCCTGTTTTCAGGGCTGCTTATCTACCAATGGTGTACATTTTTCACCCAATTCTTACCTAGGGCTCCAAAACACTGTACCCATGTAAGCAGAGACACCCTAGTAAAACCATTCCAGCAGGTGGGCTGGTGGAGGGTAACTGAAAGATCCCAAACCTGCCAGTGAGTTAGGAAGGATGTCTAGGCAAAGCCCATGAAGATGTCTCTCAGTGCAATGGGCTGATGAAAACAATTCATTCCAATGGCCGCAAAAGTGGCCAACACAGCCACTGTGAAGTGCTTAGAGCTTGTTCAGACTACAAAAACCCCGAAGTCATCCATCAAATCCCAGGCCATCACCAGTCCTCTTCACTTTTATCCTCCCATTGGACTTTGATGATCTTGGAAGAGAATAAGGCTGACAACTTTGTGTAACTCTGCCTTACTTAAATCCAACTTATGTGTAAGTCAAGATGTTACTCTTGTGATGTCATTGGTCCTCTTGGAAAACAAAGGATGGATAACAACTCTTCTAACTGATAATGTGCATATTTGGTGAAGAAAGTTTATGGGAGGAATATGCTATTTCTACTTTTCTTACTCTATTATGTCAGCATATGCATTTCATTTTTTAAAATTGTGCTTTCTCTAAGATTAACAAAAATAAACACATCAGTGAGGGCTCATGAATGATCATTTTGAGTGCAAGTTGACTCACAGAGTACCTTTGACCTGGAGGGGGCTTTTTAGGGGTCCCATGGGCAGAAGGAATTGGTGCTCCTTACCTGTTTATAATAGCTATTACAAAAACAATTCTACTGGGTATTCATGGGGATAGCCTTGGGCATAATTTTAAATTGTAGCCTTCCTTTACAACCTTCAAAAGCAGCATGGCCTGAGGTATAACCTTGGTTGAACAAGGAAGAGCCATTTGCAGTGGAAGTATGATGCTGTGAATGGTTCCTCTAGTTAAAAAAACCCTATGATCTCTAGAAGTGATGAATAAACATTTCCCCAAGCTACTGGTTTCAAGCACAGTATTTCAAGTAGCCTCCCTTTCTTCTTTGGAGGAAGACCTATTTTTCTCCTTATTCCCCATAGACTTCATTGCAAGGTAAAGGATGAATTCACCAAGAAAGTTTTTTTAAAGAGACAGAGATAGATGTATTTGGGGTTCTTTATGCTTCGATGTATGGGTTGATTCAAATCACCTAAATCAAAAAGCCCCAATACATTGGGGAATGCTTTTAGATGACTTATGAAAGAAGATGGGAAAGAATTACAAAGGATGCAAGTGTATCTATGGGATCATGAGATCACAGAATCATAGGTTTAAATTTGAAGGATTAATCTATAAGTCATTAAATGTTAAACATCATAGAATGCAACGTCCTCATTTTGTGCTTGAGGAAACAGATCCATAAACTCATGACCCCAAAGTGACTCAAGTAGCCAATGTCAGAACCAAGATTTGAACCTGTCATCACAGATCTAGAGTGGAAAGGGAGTTCAGAATTCATTAGTCAAATCTCCTTAATTTAAGTTTCAGGAAACAGAAATCCAAGTATGTGAAGAAACTTGCACCAGGGAGAAAGGCAGACTAAAAAGTTGAAGGAGAAACTGAACTGGAGTTCTCTGATTCCAAATTCAGGCCTCTTTCCCATGATCTTTATCTTTATATGGAGGGCTCATATGAAGAGATTATGAATCCACTGATGTCAAATTTTTACATTTTTTGGCTATGCCACAAAATTAAACACAAGGAAGACATTGTCGGTTTGTCATGGCATCCATCAAACAGTTGGTAAGCATTTGTTAAGCAGCTACTGTGTTCTAGGCACTGTGCTAAACACTGAGGATAAAAAGAAAGACAAAAGACACTCCCTGTCCTTAAAGTCCATCCTTCCCCCCTAATCTAATGGATTCAGACATTTAGTATTTCTAGCTCAGTTTCCTGGGAATACAGAACTTTGGCAAAGATATTTCTGTCTCCAAAATGAATTGTTTAGTTAATGAGCACAAAGAAACTAGTTCCTATATGGTTTGTAGCTCAGCTGAGCAATTTGTGACTAAACATTGGATTCTAGACACAATTAAACTACTCTTCTTTTCTTACTCAGTGTATAGGTCAAATAGCTGCCGATAAAGACAAATGTTTTAGGGAATGAGCTAGTTTTTCTTTTCTTTTTTTCATTTGCTGCCTATATTTGTATTGTTCCCTTTTAAATCTCTTATAATTAAAAATGCGATAACAAAATTGCAACATGAAGTACCTTTATTTAGAAATCTATTGCTGCATGCCTCTTATTCTCTGGCAACATTTCAATTTGACTTTTTGACAACTATGGAACATGTTTTCAATGCCAGATGATAAGTGATAGGATCTTTGCTTCAGGGTGAGGAATTTTGAGAGATGGAGTTTAGCAGAAAGGCAATAGGCTATAGTGGCAGGCTGCTAAGTGGTAGCAGAGTACACAGAGTTCTGAGTCTGGAGGCAGAAAGACCTGAGTTCAAATCATAACTCAGACAGTAGCTGTGTGACCCTGAGCAAGTCATTTAGTCCTGGTATGCCTCAGTTTCTTCAACTGTAAAATTGTGAAAAAAATAGCACCTACATTAGAGAGTTGTGAGGATCAAATGACACAAAATTTGTAAAGTGTTTAGCACAGTGCCTGGCATATAGTAGGCACTATATAACTATGATGATGATGATGGATAGTAATCCAGGAAAATCAAGTCCTGTCTTTAACACATAACACATGTGTGACACTAGACAAGTCACTTAATTTTTTAGTGTACTAGTTAACTCTCTAATATAGTAAATTATTTATAAGTAGCAAATCAGGAACGCCTTACTTTGCTGTGACTTCCAATCCCTGTGCCCTTACACTAATATCCTGGGGCATCTTCCTCCATCTTTACTCTCTCTTTTCCCCTAAATGGCAAACTTCCAGCCACTTCTCCCAGAAGCTATTTATGATTTTTGTCTCAGGAAAAAAAAAGTTTAAGTTTGGGCTTCTATACATGATCAACAGGTCAGATATTGACAGATACGATTAGAGAAAAAAGCAAAAGTGTCTTCTAAGGAACCATTCAATGGATGCTGTTTGTGTCCTGTTTGATAACTTAACTAGGTGGCAGGAAGATTTTAAATAGAATGAAGATGAACTAGAGACTTAACCCCAAAGGAAAAATATAATCATCCCAGAGCTTCACAAAAGGATAACTTGAGGATTTTGATCAACATAATTGATGGGACCATCCAATCATCCTTTGGATTTGATGATTTGTGCCTGAAAAGGAGATAGAATCCCTGATTGGTCTATCTTTCCATATACCCATTTGAACAGAATATATTGGATGCAAGTTGAATAAAAATACAGTATTTTGGTTATGGGGGAACAAATTCTGCTCCTTGTGAATGAGGATAGAGACTAGATCTGTGATTTTAATGGTATAAATTGTAAGTTCCTTGAGGATAGGAACTGATTTTTTACACTTTTTTGATCCTTAGTGCTTAGGATAGTCACATGGTAGATGCTTAATTAATATTGGTTTCAGGGAACACTCGGGTGAGGAAAATCACCCAACCAATGCAGATTGATACCTTTTCTGCAATTTTTCCATTGGTTTGGAATATTGAGAAGTTAAGCACTTGGTCAGGCTAGCAAAGTCACGATCTATCTCTTCCTGGCTTGGAGGACCATTTTCTCTCTGCTATCCAGCTAGAGAACATGGCGAATAAAGTGCTGGACTTGGAGTCAGGAAGTCTTGAGTTTAAATCCTAGCTGAGGCATTTAATAGCTGTAGGACCATGGACAGAGAAGTCATTCTCAGCCTCAGTTTCCAAATCAATAAAATTGGAATACTAGTAACACCTACCTTGAAGGGTGAGGATCCAATGAGAAGCATAAAGGGCAACAACTTTAAAGTGGGGACAGCTGGGTGGCTCAGTGGATGGAGAGCCAGGCCTAGAGTCAGGAGGTCCTAGGTTCAAAGTGGGCAAGTCACTTAACCCCCTTACTACCCTTCTGCCTTAGAGTCAAACATAGTATTGATTCTAAGATGAAAGGTAAGAGTTTTATTTTTAAAAAATATAAAAAAACTTTAAAGTGTTATATAAATGTAGCTATTATTATTTGTTATTATTATTTTCCTGTGCTATCTCTCTTTGAACATGGAAATGTCAGCCAAATACTGAAGAGATTATTCATGGATTCCAATCATTTCTGTTTATTCTTCTTGCTCACTCTTTTTTTAAAATTTCTTTTTCTAAGCTGTTGTCAATATAAAAAAGTAGCCTAATTCAGAAAGGTGGGCTAGAGAAAAGTTACAAGAGTCCCATGTCATTAAGGGAACACCTAAATAACATTTAAGCTAAAAGTTTACTATCTGGCACATAATAGGTGCTTAAATAATGAATTTGTGAATTAATTATTTGTCTATTAATTGATTGATTACCTCCTCTGCATCTTAATTTCTTTATCACAGGCTCAGGTGATACCTCCAACAAGGGGATTTTCCTGACTCTCCTATTTGATAATGCCTTTTTTAAACCAAATTTATTTTTTTATTGTGTATTTCTTTTTAATTAATTTATTCATGTATATTTCATTCCTCCTATCCCAAAATAATACAAACTTCTTGAGAGTCAGTGTTTTGTTTTTGTGTTTGTAAGCTTATTATGTGGGCACAAGACTAGTGCTAAATCAATGCTTAATGAATTGAATGAGTTAGTATTTCCTAGTTCCACCCAGAGAATTACAACTTGTATGGAGTAGCCTATATGAGGAAGATACTGATAGCATAAAGCTTAATCTCAGAATCATAGAACTGGTGAGTTGGAAGCAATTTCAGCATGTAGTCCGACCAATAAACACAAAGAAATCCCCTCTACAACATGAGTAACAAGGCAACAACCAGCTCTTGTTTGCAGACTTCTTTAAAGACTCCAATACCTCTGAGGGTAGCCTGTTCCATCTTGGTGTAGTTCTGGTTGCTCTGCTCCTTTTCATGACATGCCTAAAGTTGCCTAATTAAGACCTAGATAACAAGAACAATGGCAGCTAGGCAGTGCAATGGATAGAGTGCCATGCCAAAAACAAAACAAAACAAAACAAAACCCAAACCCAATAGGATCACAAAGAGTCAGACATTGATGAAACTATTGAACAACAATGACAAGAACAAACGAAAATAAAATGGCACCATATACTGGAATGGGATGTGATATTCCTTTCCATCCTACCCTCTCATGTTATCTCATTAGGGTAGGAGGAAGCCATACTTTCTGCTACTTGCCCTAGCTCTGGTTTCCAGTATTTGTTGAGACCACAACAATTCCTGGTTTCAACTCTTGGTCACCACCACTTCTTGAGCTTTCATTAGTAAAAACGTCTGTCCCTAAAGTCAATAGAAAGTGCTGAGAGCAGTTGTGAAATGTCATTGACTTTTGCAAGAACAAGAAATCCATCTCTGTGAACACAGATTGGGCTCTGTCTGTTTGTATTCCAATAAACTTCTTGCTGGCAAGTAATTTCAATGTCAGTAAACAGAAAGGGTCATGGAAATCCAAGTTCTTGACTTTCTTTTAGAACAAAATGACTTCAACCTTGCTGGGATTATTGAAAACTATTGAATCTGGCTGTATTTGATATGGGTTTTTTGAAGAGAACCATGATTTTTCTTTGCATTTTTCTATCATAAATATCATTGGATGTATACATACATTGTGTTTAATTTTAAATGACATTATACTAATAATTCAAGGAAAGGGACTGGATGTCTGATTGAATCAGGAGAGGAAATTTCTAGGTTTAGAAATTCCCTCTAAAAATGCATATTACCGCCTTCCTAAAACCAATTGGCCAGAGCACTAGAAGATTCAGTGATCTGGGATCACAGGGTAAGGTAGGCTGTTTCAGAGACAGGACTTGAATTCACAGCTTGGTTTTGAGAATGGTTTTCTATTCATTCTACTATATTGTTTCTTATTGTTGAAAGAAATTTTCATCTTTAATAGCCTGGAAAAAGGCTTTTCTCCTTCTTAAACAGGCACTGTACTTTGTTAGAATAGAGCTTTCCCCACTAACTAACCCACAACACTTATCTCTTCTTCCTGAAGTGCTCTATAAAAGAAAAAAAAAGTACTCATAAGGAGCTTTCTCAGAATGGATCCACTTGAGGACCTCTCGCTGTCTAGTTTGGCCATTTGGTGACATTTAGAATATCACTTCTAAACCTTGGATGTAGACCGAATCTTTGTGATGTTTCTGGGTGTTGGGACCTATGCGCGTCTTTATTTTGGGGAGTGAGAATGAGAAGTCTCAATGAGTTCAAGGCAATTAGAGCCAGATAGGAACCTATCTAAATATCTAAAACCATATATCTAAACCATATCTAAAACCATAGAACTAGATTCTATCACCTTCCACTTTTCAGTGTTTAGCTCCTACACTACTGCTAATTCTCTCCCTTTTTCTATGTCTCTGCCTGTTTCTCTGTGTGCCACATACAAACAGCATACACATACATACACACGGAATACACACCCATAAACACACAGCATACACACATGCACATGCACACACTGCAGCAACAAATTACAAGGTGCATTGGAGTATTCTAATAGGGAACATTAGCATAGTAGCTCAGAGGAAAGGAATTCATTTATTATTCCCTTGTATGTTGAGGATGGTTTATTTTTTTATTATTTTTTAAAATTAGACTACTTCTCCATGGTTACATGATTCACGAATTTTTCCCCTCCTCTCTTCCCTCCCCCTTCCCGGAGCTGACAAGCAATTCCACTGGAATATACATGCTTCATTTTTCAAAACCCATTTCCATGTTATTCATAATTTCAGTAGAGTGATCCTTTAATATCAAAACCCCAATCATATTCCCATAGAACCACATGATTGATCATGTTTTTCTTCTGTTTCTGCTTCCACAATTCTTTCTCTTGATGTGGATACATTCTTTCTCATAAATTACTTTGGATTGTCCTGAGTCATTGAATTGCTGCTAGTAGAAATGCCCATTACATTTGATTGTACCACAGTGTACAATGTTCTCCTGGTTCTTCTCCTTTCACTCTGCATTAATTCCTGGAGGCTGTTCCAGTTTACATGGAATTCCTCCAGTTCATCATTCCTTTGAGCACAATAGTATTCCATCACCAACATATACCACAAATTGTTCAGCCATTTCCCAATCAATGGACACCCTCTCTTTTTCCCAATTTTTGGCCACTAAAAAGAGAATAGCTATAAATATTTTTGTACACATATTTCCCTTATTGTCTCTTTGAGGTACAAACGCAGCAGTGATATGACTGGATCAAAGGGAAGACACTCTTTTAGGGTCCTTTGAGCATAATTACCCTCCAAAATGGTTGGATCAATTCACAACTCCACCAGCAGTGTTCCAATTTTGCTACAACCCCTCCAACATTTATTATTGTCCTTTATTGTCATATTGGCCAATCTGCTAGGTGTGTGAGGTGGTACTTTTAAGTAGTTTTGATTCGCATTTCTCTCATTATGAGATATTTAGAACACTTTTTATTTGTTTATTGATAGTTTTGATTAGAAAGAAAACTTGAAATAATTATGCATAATCAAGTAAAATTAATATCATCAATGGCTATGAAACAACCTCTTTTGTGAGAACCTCCTGAGACCTTTTCAGGACTGTTCATCCACCCATCTTTGGGGTCTATCTTTTGTTTAATTATCACCTGCAGCTCTAAGAAGCTATAGGATGTAAAGCAGTTATTCTCCAGTAATCTCTACAGATGGGCTAAACCAGATTGAGAGTAATTGGCAGATATCAAAACTGTCAGCGAGTTAGCAGACATGATTACCCCATATGTGTGAGGGTCTCCCCTGGGTAGAATGGATGGATGAGAACAGCTTTATCCAAAAGCTATGAAGTTGGTTGAAGCAGGTTCTGTTGAGCACTTAGAGTTTTTTCAGACATCAAAGGTGCCCAGGTCACCAACTACATTCCAGGTTATCACCAGTCATTCTAATTTTTGTCCTGTCATTGGACTTTGATGAATCCAGAAGAGAGAGTGAGGCCAATGACTTTGTGCAGCTCTGCTTCATTTAAATCCAACTCACACAAAGTCAAGACATCTTTGGTCCTCTTTGAAAATAGAGGATGAGCAAAAGCAACCCTGACCATAATCACAACAGGTGACACCTCCTCTAAGAAGTCATTCCTGAGCACAGAGTAGGTATCTAACTTATATGCTGAATTAATAACTTGTATCTATATAGCAATTTAGGTTTTGCAGTGTTATCTTATTTGATGCTCAAAACAACCTGAGATGGGGAAGTGCTATTATACATATTTTATAGATGAAGAAATTGAGGCAGAGAGAGGTTAAGTGACTTGCCTTTGATCACACAGCTAGGAAATACCTAAGGGAGTATATGAATTCAGGTCTTCTTGGTTTCAAGTCTTTCTACTGTTCCACCTAACTGCCTCAACTGAATCGAAGTTTTTTCTGTTCACTTTACAATATGTTGTAGTGGGTAAAGTGTTGAAATTGGATAATAAGGAAAAAGATCTGTACAAAAATATTCATAGCTGCACTCTTTGTGGTTGCAAAAATTGGAAAATGAAGGGATGCCCTTCAATTGGGGAATGGCTGAACAAATTGTGGTATATGTTGGTGATGGAATACTATTGTGCTCAATGGAATAATAAAGTGGAGGAATTCCATGGGAACTGGAATGACCTCCAGGAATTGATGCAGAGTGAGAGGAGCAGAACCAGGAGAACGTTGTACACAGAGACTGATACACTGTGGCACAAATGAATGTAATGGACTTCTCCATTAGTGGCAATACAGTGATCCTGAACAACTTGGAGGAATCTACAAGAAAAAACCATTATCCATATCCAGAAGAAGAACTGTGGGAGTAGAAACACTGAAGAAAAACAACTGCTTGATTACATGGGTCGATGTGGATATGGTTGGGGATGTAGACTCTAAATGAACATCCTAATGCAAACACCAACAATATGAAAATAGGTTCTGATCAAGGACATATATATTACCCAATGGAATTGCTCATCAGCTGCGGGAAGAGTGAGGAAAGGGGAGGGAGGGAAATAATATGATTCTTGTAACCAAGGAATAATGTTCTAAATTGACTAAATAAATTAATTTTCTAAAAAGTGTTGAAATTAGAGTCAAGAAGACCTGAATTCAAAACCCGACTCAGACAACTAGAATATAATTGAGTGATTGATTTAGCCTTTTGAACCCTCAGTTTCCTCAATTTATTTATTTTTTAAAAATCTCTCCCTTATCTCAGAATTCATATTAAATATTGGTTCCAAGATAGAAGTGTGGTAAGAGAAATACAATTGGGGTTAACTGACTTTCCCAGGGTCCAACAGCTAGGAAGTGTTTGAAGTCAAATTTAAACACAGACCTCCTCTCTTCAGGTTTAGTTCAAGAGTTAGACTTGATAACCCCCAAAGTCTTTTCTAATTCAAACTTAACCTCCAGTAATACCCTTGCTTTTACACTATTTAGCGCCTCTGTAAAATGGAATAATAATACTAATACTGTAATAATTATAAGCAACATTTGGCATTAGTAGAGTTTCCAAAACACTTTGCCTACATGACTTAATTTCATTCTCACTAACTTTGTTGAAATCCTCTCCAAATTAAGATGGAGCCAAAAAGCACAATCAGGAGGTACAATGGATAGAGCACCAAGCCTGGAGTCAGGAAGACCTGAGTTCAACATAGGCCAGAGATTTTGACTAGCTATTTGACCCTGAGCAAGTCACATAACTTTTGCCCCAATTTCCCAATCTATAAAATGAGCTGGAGAAGAAAATGGCAGACCACCCCAATATCTTTACCAAGAAAAACCCAAATGAGGTCACAACGAGTCAGACATGCCTGAAACACAAATTGAACAACAAAATACTCTGAATTCTACTCTCCTCTTCTCAAAAACAATGTAGCTCTTTGGGTTCATATTTTACAGTAGGATGGCCATGTATTGACTGATGACAGATTTCAAATGATGTATTTGGCCCTTTGGTTGCTGAACTAACAGATGGGAGTAATGGATGCTTCCACTGTGAGTTCTGTGTAATGGAAGGCAATGTAATAGTAGATTTCAACTTCCCACTTTAAGTAGGAATAATATCCTTAGAAGACCCACTTCACAAGGTAATGCCCTTTGTAAGCTTTAGAGTCCATAGAAATTCAATTTTGAATAGAAAACAAAATAGAAGCATTGGGATTCCATGGTCCTTAAGCTACCTCAAACTGTGATTTCAGTAATGAGGTAGAGTGACTAAGGGGTTGGCCTCAAAGTCAGGGTGACCCAATTTCAGCTCTCACCTCAAATATACATTAGCTACATGGCTGGGTGTGGGGGACAAGACTTCTATGTCTCAGGCATTCTTTAAGATTGGCGTTCTCCAAGGTTGCAGGAGAGTTGTTAATCAGCATTGGTAGAGGAAGTTCTTCACTGAGGAGTTTCTTATCCTGTTGAAATCTTGGTTCTATAAAAAAAAGGTGAGCTTCAGTCTTGAAATTGACTGATTCCACCATTATTCACCGAGCTTGTTGGGTTCTGCTATGATAAACTAGCTGAATTGGGCTGACCATTCTTTATTCCTGCCTTTCTTCCCATCAAGAATTCTGCGTTCACTATTCAATGGGGTAGAAGAGCTGATTGACAGGGATGGTGATTCAAATGAGATGCTCACATCACTGGGGAAGCTGTTTATAAATGGAAGCGATGACAATCATCCTTTAAGAATATTGACTATTGGAAGAGAAACAAAAATTACAGGAGTGCATTAGTTAATTATTTCCAATTTCTTTGATTTTTTTTTTCTTAAGGATAAAAAAATAACAAAACAGCTAGCCCCCAGGAGGCATCCCCTGCCTTCTGAAGAATGTTGATGCCTGAACACAAGATGGAAAGATAAGACTGTAATATGAAAAGTCATTGGACCATGAATGCATTATAGATCAATTTTGGAATTGTTGTTTTTGAAAATGGACGCATTATTCATATACCTTCCTTTAAAAAATAAAAAAAATCAGAAATTATGTCTGGTTAAATAGAGCAAGAAATTATTATTTCTCTCCCAAAGATATTTCTTTTTGTTCACTTTTTATAGACAGGGAATAGGTGGGAGGAGAAGCAAAGTTACAAAAGAATGACCACCTGTTGAGAAATTTTGATTGTTTGCCCTAATTAGCTTCCCTAGAAAATGATGTCACCTGCTTGTCATTTCCATACTCCCTATGGTTCAGGGAAAGGAGTGCTGTTTCTTTAGTGCATTTAGCAGGCAGAAGTGAAATGAGGTAGAAAATATGAAAACTGGCCTCAGTCTAGGAGAGCAAGAGCCATCACGGTCTCTTCTTATATGGAGGGAGGGGTCACTTTTCTAGTGTGTTTGAAGGTTTACAAAGAATACATTTTCTCAAGAAGCAATATACTTGGTATTATTTGTACCATGTACAATGAACCAGTGTGCCACAGTTTATTTACAAGATGGCAGTAGAGCAGATAGAGCATTGGTCTTGGAGTCAAGAAGATGTGAATTTGAAAGCTTCCTCAGACACTTACTAGCCTTGTAACCACTTTGATGACTCTGAGCCTCTTTACTTCTCTATAAGATGGGAGAAATAAAAATAGTAGCACATACCACACAGAGCTACTGAGAGGAACACATGAGATTGATCAATCAACATGAATCTTTTAAACAGCTAGTGTATGTCATGCACTGTTATGCTGTTATCAGGGATATATATGAAAGATTAAACAATTTCTGTCCTCAAGGAGGTTATATTTAATAAGAGAAGACAATACATCCATGTGCCTATTATGCATACATACACATGTGTATTTACACCACAATGTAACTGTCAGGCATTTTGGGGAGGGAAGGAGATACCATATACAGTAAGGTGCATCACAGACCTTAAACCACTATGGCAATGAATATCAGGTTGCTAGGTAGCTCAATGGACAGAGAGTCCTGGGTTTAGAGTAAGGAGGATTGAAGTGAAAATGTTGTCTTGGATACTTACTACTTGTGGTACCCTGGTCTCAACCTCAATTTCCATTGCCTGTTAAAAAAAGTTATTAATAGTACTTGCTTCCCAGGGTTTATTTTAACTCTTACCTTCCATCTTGGAATCAATACTGTGTATTAGTTCCAAGACAGAAAACCAGTAAGAGGTAGGCAATTAGGGTTAAGTGACTTGCTCAGGGTCACCCATCCAGGAAGTGTATGAGGCCAGATTTGAACCCAGGACCTCCACATCTCTGGACCTGGATCTCAAACTACTGAGCCACCTAATTGCCCCCACTTCACTGCAGTGTTTTTTAAAACCTTTATCTTCCATCTTACATTCAATACTGGGTACTGGTTCTAAGGCAGAAGAGAGGTAAGGGCTAGGCAATGAGAGTTAAGTGCCTTGCCCAGGGTCACACAGCTAGGAAGTTTCTGAGTTCAGATTTGAACCCAGAACCTCTCCATCTTTGGGCCTGGCTCTCAAGCCACTGGGCCACCCAGCTGCCCCCACCCCTGTTGTTTTAAGGACAAATGAAGTAACACATATAAATGGTAGTTATTATCATTTTCATCATCACCAACATCATTGTTGTCATCATTACCATTATCATCAACTCCTTTGAGTCCTAGTAACAATGAAAGAAAGAGGCTCCTATTACATACATTTTATAGATAAGAAAGGAAAGGAAAGATAAAAAGATAAAATCACCTGCAGAGCATTCACAGAACAAGTAAATGTCAGGAGCAGAATGTGAGCTCAGGTTTTTCCAATTTTAATGTTAACATACTTTCCCCTCTTGCAGGCTCCTGCTCTGGAAGGCACCTTAGAAATCATTTGTCATCTAATGACAGGATCACAGATTCAGACCCAGACAGACTCTCGGAGGTCATCTAGGCTGATCCCTTCATTTTACAGATAGGGAAACCAAGGCTCATGAAGATGAAGTCACACAGGTGGTGAGTGTCAGAGGTGGGATTCAGACGCAGGTTCTGCTGATTACAAGTTGTTGAGGAGGGCGAGCATCATCACTTCTGTGCCCAAGCTCATGGGGAAAAGAAGCCAGTAAATCAAAGCAGCAGAACCATAAATGAGGGCACAGACATGGAGATCTTTCTCCATCGTTGAGATGTAGCACCCTGAATAGTTTAACTTTCAAAGGTCGGTTAACCCCTGTTAATTGCTTTTGTAAGACAGGGGAGTCAATGGTGCCTGTTCAAATGCTCGGAGAATCTGAGAAGAGAGGATTGGAATGATCAGCTCTGGCTCTGCACTGATGGGTGCATGAGTCACAAATGTTTCCACATGCAGAGCCAGCCATCAAACGGACTGAGGACCTGTCAGTGGGACCAGGTGAGGCTTGGCCAAGACATTGAATTTGCTCTTTCACAGAGTAGAGATGGAGAGAGAGTTTTTTTTAAAAACAGAAGAAAGCGTCTTGTAAAAGGCTCATTTGAACACATGGAATGTTTTCACAATATTTATTTGCCAGCTCTTTTCTCCTTGATTGCTTCTCTTTTGAATGCTGGGTCCTTGACTAGAATGATAGACCTTTATTACCAGAAGTTCTCTAGGCTTCTTTCCTGCTTTAATAAGGTCATCTGCTCCTTTGAGCTGGTAGGAACAAGCCATTTTTAATTGGAAAGGAACTCCGAAGTCATCCAGTCTATGTAAACATTGAGTCCCAACGTTTCCTCTGAGTCATATAAAGGGCAACTTGTAGCTTAGAAATGGGAACTCAGGTGATAGGTGCTTATATATTTAGATTTGGAAGGGATGTTAGAGGTCAGCTACTCCAACCTTCCTATTTTACAGATGAGAAACTGAGGCTCAGAGAAGGCAGGTAACTTGTTCAATGTCACACAGATACCAAGTGGCAGAACTAGGATTTGAACGGATGCCTGGTGACTCCAAGTTGTCATCCCGCATGGTTCTCATTTTTCTGCTGAGAAATCCAAAGTGAAGAAAAGTCAGGAGTCTGGTTCAGACCACACAGATAATAAATAGCAGAGCCAGGATTTAAACTCAAGTTTTGTGACTTCTTCCCTAGGATTCTTTCCAGTGCATCTTTCTGCCACAGAATACATATATGAATGTACTTTAGTAGGAAAAATCTGAAATGGCCCTTTTAAAAATAAATCATGAGAACAGGGCAAAGAGAAGTAGCTTTCTATTATCTGGCATAACATGAGATGGGGCAACATATAGAAATGAAATCCAAATTTTAATTTGTAATCTGAAACTCTTTTGATGCCCACTAATCCTCATTTTTTACAGATGCTAAAAAGCAGCAAAAATATTTGGCCATTTTCTTCCCTTTGCCTGCCAACTAATGAACATCAAAGTAGATCAAATCAGGAGGAAATAGTCCAAGAAAATACACAAACCACGGGAGATCTGTTCTTGAAAATGGTACCTAAATGTCTTCAATACTGAAATCAGTTGTGAATTTCCCAGATATAAATATCTGTCTTTCTTGAAATAGGGATTGGTTTAAGGAAAGGCAGATGCTGTTGCCAAGGGGTGCCCTCTGGTGCCTACTTTGTGACTATACACAATATAGCCCTGCTTTGGCTATCTATGTGAATTGACTTTCCTTGGTGTGGTTTGCTGGGAGTTGGAAGTACTTGGGGGAGTATGAATGGGGAGGACTTTGAAGCCTGAAGGCTCTACTGTTCAAAAGTGTCTTATTTACTGAGGACTGAGATATGGAATTCTACTGTATTTAGTTTGCCTTCCTTGTGGTCCCTCCTTTAAAAAAAATTATTTGTTGCATTAAAATATCTAGTTCATTCCCTCCTATTCTCCCAGCCCACCATTACTGAAAGCATCATTTGATAAAAAGATATATTTATATATAAACTATGTCTTATTTATTTCTATTTATCAATTTTCTCTCTGGAGGTGGACATACACAAGTCATTCTTCAAACACTATTTCTGTGGTTGTACATAGTGTTCTCTTGGTTCTGCTCGTTATACTCTTCAAAATTTCATGGAGGTCTTTCCATGTTTCTTTTTTTCCCCAAAATTAACCTGCTAGTCATTTCCTACAGCATTATACTATTCCATCACATTCAGATTTCACAACATGTTTAACAATTCTCCAATTAAAGGACATCCTTTAAATTTCTAGAGAGAAGAAAGCTACTCTAACTTTTTTAGAACATAGAGGTTCTTTTCCTTTTTCCCTGATCACCATAAAGAATAAATCTAATAGTGGTATTTCTGGGTCAGAAGGTATACCCAGATTTGAAACTTTTTGAGAATAATATCAGATAGCTCTCCAAAGTGATTGGATCAGTTCACAATTCCTCCAACAGTGTATTTATGTTCCTATTTTTCTACAACCTCTTCAACCTTTGTAGTTTCGCCCTTTTATCATTTTAACCTATAATTTTAATGATACCTCAGAGTTGTTTTGACTTGCATTTCTGTAATCAACAATGATTTTGAGGATTTTTCATGTAGTTACATATAGCTTTGATTTCTTCATCTAAAAACTGTCTAGTCATATCTTTTGAGCATTTGTCAATTTGGGAAATGACTCCTATTCTACAAATTTGACACAGTTATCTATATATTTTAGATATGAGACCTCTATTTGAAAAAAAAACTGTCTGTAATTTTCTGTTGGCTTATTGCTTTCCTTCTACTCCTGGTTACATTTGTTTTATTTGTACAAAATCTTTTTAATTTAATATATATACTCAAAATTATCTATTTTTAATCCCACAATGGTATCTCTTGTTTATTTACAAAATCTTCTATCCATAAATCTGATAGATGATGTTACCTGCTCTTCTAATTTGCTTATAATAACTCCCTTTATGATTATGTCAGATATTCAGTTTGATCCCCTTTTAATAGGTAAATTCATTTCAATTGAGGTCAATAAGTATTTCTTGAGTACTTATTATGTGCTAAGTATTGTTCAATTGTTTCAGTCATATCTGACTCTTCATGACCCCATTTTCAGTTTTCTTGGCAAAGATACTGGAGTGGTTTGTCATTTCCTTCTCTAGTTCATTTTACAGATGAGGAAACTGAGGCAAACAGGGTTAAGTGATTTGCTCAGGGTCACATAGCTAGTAAGTGTCTGAGGCCAGATTTGAACCTAGTTCTTTTTAACTTCAGGCTCCATCCACCATATCACCAAGCTGCCTCATGTGCAAGGTATTGGGGGGGGGGGGAAGCAAAAAAGAAACAGAACTTGGCCTCAAAAAGCTTACTTAATATTAATGGTTAGCACATGTGTATCACTTTAAATCGATTATTCCATTCAAAGTCAGGTTCTTAATCTTTTGGCAGTCTGATGAAACTTATGTGTCCCTTTCTCAGAATAATGTTTTTAAAGTCATAAAATTAAACACAGGATTACAAAGGAAAACAATTATATTGTAATACAGTGATTAAAATATAATGGGGAAAAGTCCACAGACCCCAGTTTGAGAGCCCTTAATCTAAAGGAAGACATTATGTACATTCATTAGTAAGCAGGACATATATCATATATACACACACACACAAGGGGGTTCCCACTCACCCCAATCCATCAGTCAGTCCATCAGTGAAGAAGGTATTGAGAAAGTTTCCAATAACTTCATCACAATGCGTAGAGAAGCCCCTAATCAATGTGAAAGAAACTCAGAACTTTGGATCGTAGGCTAAAAGGCTGACATGATGTAGGAAACAGCTTTTATTAGGTCAAGAAGATTATTGAGTGAAGACTCTTAGACTTTACAAAAAGGTATAAATAAAAATATATTAAGAAGAGCAATTAGTCTAGGACTAATTGCTAGGACTAAGCTCATTATAGCAATGAAACAGTTTGGTGGTAGATGACTTTGGGAACTGCAGATTCAAGTCTCAGAGTTTGAGTTTGAGTTAAATCCATGGGAATCACTCAGGTGAAGGGAGTTTCTTTTTGTTTTCCTCTCCTCTCCTTCTTCCCCCATTCACCATGATAGAAGAGAGACTAGAACAATGACAAACAATGAATCCAGGAGTCACATCAAAGACATGACAGTGAGGGGTGGGAAGGAGAGCAAAAATAAAGAACAAGGAATAGATATTTGGACAGAGCTAAGGTAAAAATTTATTTTTCTTGAATAAACATTTACTTTAATTTAGTACATATTTATAACAAATCACACATATTCTATTATCTATTTATTATGTTATATAACAAAATAAAATTAAAAAAATATCTTCTAGTAACCAACAGCTTCCAATTTACCTTTTGGTCATATGTGTTCTCTCCACATGTACTTGACTACCATCATTCTCTTCTCCTAGATTCTTAGTGTATTTTTGAGAAAATGTGTTTTTTTAGGAAAAAAGATTTTGTTTCAATGTTCTTACAAGACCTCAGTAAATAAATACCTTTACTAAACACAAATTGACATCACTGGCTGATAATGAAAAGAATACTGGTGGAGACTTGTGAGCAACAGTACTATAAAACCAGATCCTCAAGGTTATTCTCTAGAATTCAGAACAGAGAAAAATTAAGCTGTCCTAACTTCTGATTGTACACCTATGGAAGAATGGCCTTTGAGAGGGTGCCAACAGCTGACTCAGGGAGAAACATATTGGTATCTAGTTATTAGGTTAGAAATGGATGATTAAACTAATTCATGCTAATTTGTTACTACTTATCAAATATTTTCTTTTGAGCATTAGTCCAGATCTAATAAGATGTGATTCAATATAAATATAATATCTGGCATTTGATTTAAAAATAGGTTAACTTCACAAATGAAAGACAAGGAAGAGCTGGAAATTTAGGATTATGTTATGATACACTAAGGCACACAGAAAGTGCAGTACTAGGTCTTCTGTACTCTCCCTTGGCCAGTCCCCAACTGAAACTTTGTATTTACTTCTGCATGCCATATTTTAAGAAGGTTATTGATGAGCTCAGCTCTCACCAAAGGATGTAACCAGAATGATGAAGGACTTTGAACTCAATTCTTGTTTTATGAAGGATCAGAAAAAGGAAATGGTAATGTTTAGCTTGAAGAAGAAAAGATATGACTTGAGGTGAGCGGTAAAGAAGGGAGGGATAGGAGAAAGACCAAAAGAACATAATCATTTCTAAATATTTGGAGGGTATTAATGTGAAAAAGTACTTAAAACAAATGGTAGTAGTTGTAGAGTGGTAAGAGGTAGACTTTCTGATCAATTAGAGGTAAGAACAAAAGGGATTTTTCTTCAAGCAAAGCCAGGTGACCCCTTGTTGGGTATGTTATCTGTGAATCTTGAAATTTCTCAGACTTGTGAATGTTAAAAGATTCTCAGACTCTACTTTAGAACATTTGGTTAAGACCATTACCCATTTTAAACAATGAAGCTACTTAGATCTAAAATGTGAGAACTCTACTTAGATCAGAAATGGGAAGACCTCTACTCCCCCATACTTAAGACTGCTTTAGGGAAGAAAACTCCTTGCAAAACAATGAAAAATACTTAACCCCATACTTAAGCCATGCCTATTTTTAAAATTAATACAATAGGGTGCTAAGTACCTATAAAGGTCAGGCAACTTGTGAATTTACAAGGAGCAAAGAGGTGAAAACTTATTCAGAAGTTTTTTTTCTGGTTCAAACTTACTAAAAGGATTAGTTGACTCAGCTGTGTTTTTTTCTGGTTCAAACTTACTAAAGGGATTAGTCGACTCAGCTGTGAATTCAGAATGGGCTGTCCTTTCGAAAACATCTACTGTGATTGGTAGATGGAAGAACTTAGGGGAGGTGACATAGGAGAAAACCCCCTATATAAGAAAAAGGAATCTCTTGAGAAGGAAAAGCTCTTGAGAGACAGGTTCTAAGGAGGGTCTCTTGAGAAGAAGCTCTTGAAGGACAATCTCTAAGGAGGTCTCTCAAGGGAGGCTAACTCTGGCTGGAACTCTCTCTGGGGAGATTCTGTCACTAGATTCCTTGCTTGGACAGATCTTGTGGTGAGTGATTAAGGACTGACTGATCTTTTCTCTTAGGGCTTAGGTCTGGGTTGGCCAGGACTGGCCAGGGCCAGCTTATCCCTTTCTCATTATTCCCTCTTTTTCTCTTTTTCTCTTTCTTTAATTCCTCATTGTATTATTAATTAAAGTCTCTATAAAACCCAGTTGACTTGGGTATATTTATAATTGGGAATATTTCCCTGGTGACCACCTTATATATTTGATTTGAAACAAGACACTGTAGTGAAAACTTATTTCCTGAGGTCAAATTTACTCACCCACTCTTATATCTATCACGATTTATATCTTCCACTATGTTAACTCACTACAGTTTACAACCTCAACTATTTTAACTCTTACAGTTTATGGCAGACAACTCTTTTAAATGCCACATATCTAGAAGAAACGTGGTCAAAAGTGGATTGGGCTAAATGAGTTCTGGGGTCTCTTCCAAATCTAGAGTTTGAAGATTTTGTAATTTTGTGATTCCATGAGAGAATTTCGTATGATGTGTGACACTTACTAATTGTGTGACACTAAACAAGTCACCTTTCCCTTTTTACTTCAGTCTCTGCATCTGAAAATGAGCTGGAGAAAGGAGTGGCAAACCACTCCGGTAACTTTGTCAAGTCACACATATCTGAAATGACTGAACAACCACAAGAACAATAGATTGTTTGAAGATGACAGTTATTCCCTGCCATGTGAAACAGAAAAGACTACATGGAAGAAGTTGAGAGAAGATAAGTAAATATAACCACATCAAATATGTATACCAGTTGCTTTTTGATAGTTCTATGCATTTGCACAAACTGGACCATTAACCCTTGGAGTATAATTAATTGCCTCTTGACTATTAACCATTTATGTGACCTTCATAGAGTCCTCCATTCTTCCTAAGACTCAGTTTCTTCATTTGTAAAAAGGAGGAGCAAGGCAAGTTCCTTCTAGCTTTATCTACCTTCCTCAGAACTTTTAAGATCTCTTTCTTAAGTTTTTTGACTATGGAAATCACTTGATTACATTAATCATGAAACAATAAAAGTTCTCGAGAATGCGGCAGAGGGGCCTGTGGGCAAGGGATTGAGAGATTGTCCTTGTCCAGATAGTCATAAAGTTAGCAGAAGTGATCCACCTATCATTCTGGAGTAATACAGCTGAAGGGAAAGATTATTTTGCTCTCTCATCAGTTCTGGAAAGGTCTTCCTGACAAAAACTTTTTCAACATGGCATTCATCACTGATCCATTCTTTATTCTGACCTAATCTTGTGCATGAAAAAAAGATTATGGAAAAAAATGATGATTCCTGGCTACAATTAGAGTATACTCATATAATACACCTAGCACATTAAATCAGATGGAACTAGTGACTTTTTCCAGGAATTCTACACATTTTCCACAACTGTGAACATGCAACATATTAATACAAAAGCAATTTAAGAATTGAGAAAGGCATGATAATTTTCTTCAGATGTCTGAAGGGATGTCATGGTAAAGAGGAATTAGACCTCGTTTGCTTGGCTCTAGATGGCAGAATTAGAAAGTTACTGAGAGACAAATTTGACTTGGCACCAGGAAAAGTCTTCTAACAACTAGATGGTGAGTCCTCTCTTTCTAGTAGTCCTTGAGTAAAGGCTTATTAACCCCTTGCTGGGGGATATTTCAGCAGGATCTTTGTACATGCATGATTCAGACCAGATAGAGATTTCTTGTCTCCTCCTTTGCACTAGGTTCTTGTGCTTTCTAATTAGCTGCCAACAGACCATAATTATGCGAGGTACTAAATCTGTTTATTTATTCTAAATATTCCCTTTCATTTATAAATCCCAGTGTTCACCTACAAGATCACTTTATCTTATCACAAAACCTATTACTACAAACTTAATTAAAGATAACATGATTTTAGTGGGAAAGTGCATATGAGCAGAAAATGGTACCTGGAAAGCCTAGAATAGCATGATTCACAGGATTTAGAGAAAATTAATAACTGACAAATTATTTCCTTTTCAGGTTTAAATAAATTAAATTTATGATGTACCCGATATTTCATAAGGGCTACTCTAAAACACATTTTGCTTCATTGCATATTCTTGATAACATTTTAAAAAATACAGAAGTGATGAGTGAAGAAGTATATGGTTATCTTAATGTTATGATTACAGAAATACTGCATAAGAGATTTGAGTAACAGAGATTCAGACAATTATGTGGAGTATCCTGAACATAGGTCTTATATTATCATCCTAGGAGAGAATCGGAGCATCACAGATTCTCATAGCTAGAAAGAAACTTAGAAACCATATATTCCAACCTATTCATGAATAAGAATATGCTATAAGTAATCAGCCTCAAGGTAATACAGATTTTGTTTGAAGATTACTAGCAAGGGAAAATAAAAGTAATAATCTTGAACATTTACAAAAGACTTTACACACATGATTCCATTTGGTCTTCTTCATATACCTATGATATGGTATATTTATCCTTATTTTGTGAATGAGGAAATTAAGGCTTGGCTTAAGTGGACCATCTAAGGTTATGAGCTAATGAGTGTTAGAGGGAGAGTTTGAACCTTGGCCTTCCTGACTCAAAGTCCAACACTCTTGCCCTTACCAGAGACCTTTTGGTGAACCTTTTCTGAGTTTGAGTACCCAAAAGTCAAATTTAAGCTATCTATAATCCCCCATATTACCAGAGAGAGAGAGAGAGAGAGCTGATGGAGGTAGTGCTTGCCTTGGGCAGTTGGACAGAGGGGAAAGGCATACAAAAATGTCCTCAGATGCTGAGAAGAGGGGGAATGGAGCAGCTCCCTCTCTACACTCAAGCCACTTCTTTGCCAATGCTACCATAGACCACTTAACTTTTGGATAGCTCCAAACTAATTTTTTAAGGTTTAGAATTTTTTACCTTCGTGGTTTAATGTAATTTTCTGAAATGTCTCAAATCATTCATCAGCTTTAGATACTGACAACATTCTACTTGGCCACTGGGAGAAGACAAAATATTACCTTTCAGGATGTTCAGCTCCAGAGTTAGCAATTTCTAAAGAGGAATAAAAAGAACATATTAAAAATAGGGCAATTTTGCTTTTAGGGATATGCTCCTTGATTCCCCCAATCTCTTGCATCTCTCTCAGATTTCATTTTATATATATCTGAGTCCCATGTCATTGGTTTGTTTTTAACAAAATGCTTATTAACTAGATGCTAGATTAACTAGAGCCAGATGAGTCTTTTGATCATTGTGAAGATAGAATTAACTCTCCCCTTGTCTATTTTTAGCTAAACAAATCAAGAATTTAAAGTACCCCTACTTGACACTAACCAAGAGAGCTCACAAGTCACTTACTAGAGTAAGCTCATACCTCCAAAAGTCACAGCCCCCCCCCCCCCGCACCCCCCTGGCAGTGCTAGGCAAATTGAAAGACTACAATTGATTCCTGTAAAGTGAGGGAGCAACAGGAAGTGTTGTCAAGAAAACTGCTTTAAAAAGGCCAGCTTGAGGATTCAGTCTCTCTGCATCAGTGAGCTGGACTGGAGGAGGAGACTTTCCCCCTGGATCCTGTGTTGGCTTGCTGAGTGAGTAGGTGGTTTTCCTTTCCTGGCTTCTGGAGATTGATCCCCTTCCTGGTGTTTGGAGAGATTGGTTCTAGAGATTCCTTTCCTGGCTTGGAGGACACTCTTTCCCTGGATCCTTTGTGTCTTGTGGTGGTAAGTGGAGTGATTCCTTACTTGGTTCTTCGTTGAGGAGACCCTCTCTGCTCATTGGCACTTCAATGGGACACTCCTATCAGCATGAGTTCTGTTGAGAATCTTGGAAGTCTTAGCCTTGTGTGCACTGAAGTTTCTCAATAGATTCTTCAGAGTCTCCTGGCTCTTTGGATTTTGGCTTCCTAATTAGAACTTTAGATTCTGATGAGATTTGCTTTTGGATTTGCATTTGTAGTCTAGAGATATTAGGATTAAACTCAGGGTATTTGTAGTTAGGTAGTACTTTGTCTCTTTATCTACATTTTTTCATTTTGCTCTTTCCACCTCTTTGTAAATAAAGCTCTTAAAAGTCATTTTGACTTAAACTGTAATATTTTTAAACCAGCAACCACAAAATTACTTTAGAACTTTTATTTTAGCATAAAACCTAAATTAAAATTTTTATACCATCTAAGCCTCAATTTCCTAAATTGTAAATTAAGGGGATTTGACTAAGTAGTTTCTAAGTTCTCTTCAAGCTCCACAACTTCTCTCTGGGCCTCAGTTTCCTCATTGGTAAAACTAGGGAGTCAGAGATGATTTCCAAAGTTCTTTGCAACTGTTAATCTTTTGATCCCATGTGAAAGTGAATTATTATCATTATCTTTATTATTATTACTTTTTCTTCAGGGTCTAAATATAGTCCTACAAACTCTATGAGGCTTTTTACCTCCTTCCATGGGCCTCAGTGGTCACTCTATTCTCTGGCTTCTAACACTAATCAGCCACATATCACTGTTGATCTGATTATTTGCATGTCTTATCCCCTTGACTAGTTTTTAAACACAGAAACAAGAATGATAGTCATAGTAATAACATTAGGAGAGCAAACACAAATCTTATACCTGTAGCATTTTAAATCTTTAAAAACAGTTTGCAAGAAACCACCCTATGAGATAGGTAAGATAAAAATGATTCCCATTTCATAGAGATGAAAACAATAAGCACTCAAGAAATGAAGCTACTGATGACATTGATGAATTCCCTCACTTTTCTCTTTCCTTTTCATTGATCCTAGAGAACTCCCATGTAAGAAAACCTACTCTACCTTGGAAAGATAGCACATTCTTTACAACTTATAGTCTTAGAATTATTTAGAATACTACTATTATACCTCCTCCTTCTCCTCTTCCTCCTCCACTACTACTATTACTACTACTACTACTACTACTATTACTCCTCCTCCAACTCCACTCCTCCTCCTCCTCCTCCTCCTCTTCCTCCTCCTCCAACTCCACTACTACTACTACAACTACACTTACAATGACTACTACTACTATAAAAGTAATCTATATTATAAGCAAATCTATTTTATAATAGATTACTACTATAATAGTATAACCAAATAATAATCTATTATAATAATAGATCTGATTATAATAATAGATTCCTATTATAGTAGTAGTGGAAATAGCTAACATTAATATCTTATGAGGTAATTTCTGTTATCTCCATTTTACAGATGAGAAAACTGAGTTGGAAAAAAAAAAGATTACATGCCCATAGTCTTACAGGCTAAATAAATAAGTAAGAGGGCACCTCAAACACAGGTCTTCTTGACTTCAAGATCATTTCTCAAACCACTATACCAGATTGCCTTTGGCATCAGACTTCAATTCAATTTCATAATTATTAATTTTAATACATTAGGGGAATACAAGACACAAATCAAGTGGTTTGCACTGCAATGGGGTAAAGCAATATGAACTCAGATTAGTAAATATAACATACAAAATAGTAATTGAAGGAAGGATGAAACTAACAACTTGGGAGAATTGAGAAATATTCCAACAGGAGAAGGCACTAAAACTGAGCCTTAACTCCAGCCACTGGATGGATCTAAGAAGCAGAGGTAAGGAGGGACAGTCGTCCAGACATAGGAGTTGGATTTGTGAAGACTCAAAGACATCAGATGGAATCTTGTGTTCTGGAATTAGCAAGAAGGTCATTTTCACTGAGATGCATAGTTAATGAGGAAGAGAAATATGGTCAGCTGGAAAAAATAGGTCAGAGCCATATTGTGAAGGGTCTCTAATATCAAATAGAGGAATTTGTATTTTATCCTAGGGTCAATAGGGATTCACCGACATTTTTTTAAGTGGAGAGTGGCAGGATGAGACCTGTGCTTCAAGCATATAAATTAGGCATAATACTAATGTTCCTTGGTTAATCAACAGCCATACTGGAGTTCCAGTATTTCTTCCTTCATGAGTTATGGGAATGCTAGTGCTAAAGAAGATAGTTTTTTCCCCTTTACTAATTAATTATTAACAATTAAGTTGTTAATCCTATTGCATATTCATATTAGCAAAGATTGACAATGAGTAAGTCACAAGAATAATTTCTTCACAAGGCTTTTGAGATTGGGGTGATGATACCCTGCCTATAACAGAATCCTCTTGAGAATGAATGTCAAAGACTGAAGAAAAGCAAGGCTCTGATTTTTACAGAGTCTGATCATTCTAGATTTTCAACAAGTATAAAAATTTTAGGAATATTATATATTATATGTGTGTGTATTTTTTCTGTAAGTGATATCTTCTTTAGTATAGAGAAGAGAAGGAAGGAAGCAGATACCTGGGAGCTTTAATATAATAATTTTTGACAAAAAGGAACATTAGGTATTAGAAACAGCATACAATCATGAAAGCTGGGGCTCAGATTTCATTTGAATCTTATCCTCCTGGGGCCGCTCTCTTTCCTCACCTCTAATTCTGAAAATGCTTAGTTTCCTTCAAAGCTCATACCAAATGCCACCTTCCACATGGACATGAGGCTTTCTTGACTCTATCCCCACTCAGGTGCTAAGATTTTCCTCCCAATCAAAATCATCTTGTACTTACAGATGTACATGCAAGCTACTGGAGGGCTGGCATTGTTTTATTTTTGTCTTTGTATTCTCAGCATACTTAATGTTATGGGGTTCAGATGTGTACCCCTGGGGTTTGGGAAGGATACCTTGTGCAAGAATGCAAGACTCCAAAACTTATCTTAAAAACAAAAAGAGAAATTTATTAATTTAGGAAAATAATGTTGAGAATGGCTAGGTGGATAGCAAGGTGGAACAGCAAGATGGAAGGCTGCCCCAGAACCCATCAATTCTGGGGATTTTATACTCTTGCAACAAATGCTGTGTCATAGTGTGGACACGACTCTAGAGTGGTCGTCATTCAGACATTTGGTGGGGTGGGTTGGTCATCTGACTGGGGTCTGCCTGGAGACCTAGGGAATGACCCCCATAAAGATTCCTTAGTTTTAGGGAACAGACAGAGATGTCTGAGATAGTCTGAGATGTAGCCCGATAGAATCGAGGTGTAGCCTGGAGGTGCATCTTTGTCCATCTTAAATCTAAAGGATGATCAAAGGAGGACAATCATGTCAGGGTCCTATAGGGGTCATTGCATGTTTTAGGCTAGGAGTCATGAGGATATAAGGGAGCAAAGGAATTTCCCTGATAATAGTTTGTCTGAGCTTCTGGAGGTACAGTGCCCATGTCACTTAACATGTGGAATTTTCAGTTTAATCATGCAGGAAACCACAATTTTCATTCAAAAGGAAGGAAAAAAGGAGGTTTATTACATGTGCATGTGTGGACCCAGCTGGGATCATGCCTCTAAGGGATGGGCTCTGAGTTTTGGGGCTCTGGCTATTTTTATATACCATCAATCAGGGAGGGGACTGAGGGGTTATTGGTGCAAGTTTCTGGGTATGTTGGCCTTGCAAAGTCAGACCCCATAAGGGGGTCCCTAAAGGGGAGATCTGAGGTCCACTAATATCTGGCACTTAAAAAGATTGGGCATTTATATAGAACTTTAAGATTTGCAAAGCCTTTTATAAAAGAATATCTAATTTGACAATAGCTAGCATTTATATGATGTTTTAAGATTTGAATTGCTTTACAAATATCACACTATTCTTACAACAATTGTGGGAGCCAGGTACTATGATGATGCCCATTTTACAGATGAGGAAACTGAGGGTAAGTGTTCAGCTGGCCGGGGTCACAAACTACTAAGTATCTGAGGCAGTATTTGAATGCAGATCCTCCTATCAGAGTCTAACACTTTATCCCACTAAGCCACCTACATGGCTTAATGCTTGTAAAAGGTTTTGGAAATGGATCTGAATTCTGTTTTGGTTCATTGGTTCCTTTCTTCTCCTATTATGTCCTAAGAAACTTAAAAGTTTAATGAGAGATGCCCTTTTCCAACAGGAAAATAATGTTTATCATGCAGTAACATTCAGGGCATTCACATTAGAATAATCACCCCTCTAGACCCTTCTTTGCCCTTCCTGGTTCCCTCCTACCAACAAAACAGATTATTGTTCACACCCAAGCTTTGCTCAGCTCCTTGGCATAGTCATGTGCTGGCAAACCTTAGAAACAGGAGGCCAAGTGCTAAGGGTCACTGGGACACTGGGGGGACCTGGAAGCAGCCAGAGGTTTTTTGCTCCTACATCTCTAATTCATAATTACCTTGAATATGATTATATCTGAGTAGGGTAGGAAAAGTCCTGAGATTTAGAGAGAAGATTCTAGGAATTTAAAAACATAGTCACACTAGTTGCCTAGCATTAGAATCAGCTGTCTATTGAAATTATACTGTAAATGTCTACGAGAAACCTGACCAATACTTGGGACTTTCTGTTATCAAAGATGTCAACCATCTCCTTATATTACCTGCCTCGCAGGAGAGAAGCTGAACTCTCCTTAGCCCTCGCCCACTGGCCACTGTAGAATAATGTACAAACAATCCTCCTCTTGGTCATGTCCTCTTTCCATTTTCTACAAGTGATTAATTTCTCTTCATTGTCCTATCAGTCAGAAATTGATTTTGCATCTCCCTTTATTTTGATGCTGAGCCCACATCATTCCTGAATGCATTTCTTTGCTGTTTACTAAGCAGCAAAATAGTCAACATTCATCCTCAAGACCATTAGCTGCACAATGGCTATGGCTGAGCTTGAGCACCAATTCCCTTTGACAACATTTCTTAAATCTTACCTTGTAAAAGCTTATTAGAAAAACAGAACCTTACAAATCAAATTTCAAAGTGTGCGAATCTCACTTGGACAGAGGAGAGAGATAGAGTCACGTTGTTCATGTTGGGAGATGGCAACCAAGCTTTGGTCCTGTTGAAAGAAACTGGGAAGCTGTCATATTTATGTGATCAATGAAAGAAAGCCATGGTCATCTCTCACTGGGAGGGCAGTAACAAATAAATGTCAAATGAATTTACCAGTGGAATATCCCAGTTTTCACATATTTAAGAATTTGCTGTCCCTCTGGAGTCTACCACACTATTTCCTTGACACTCTTCATCCTCTGCCTAATTCAATGTTAAAGTCAGAGATACTTTTCTTTTCTTTTTTTTTTAACTCTTTCTTTCTGCTTTAGAATCGATACTAAATATTGGTTTCCAGGTGGAAGAGTGGTAAGGAGAAAAAAAAGAGTGGTAAAGACTAGGCAGTTGGGGTTGTTATTTTCTCAGAGCCACATAGCTAGGAAGTATCTGAGGTTAGATTTGAACCCAAGATCTCCTATCTCTAGCCCTGGCTCTCAATCTACTAAGTCATCTACCTGTTCCTAGAGGCATTTTAAAAATTGGCATTCTCCTCGACCTCCTCTGTGGCATTTGATATACCTATGACCCTTTTCCTGCTTGAAACCTTACCTTCTTTTACATTTAGATCACTAATCAGGTTCCCCTGCCTCTGACTACTCTGTAGCCTTCCATAGCTTTTTTTTGTCATCTCCCATTCCTAAATTGAGTGTTTCCTAAGGTTCATTCCTTTACCTTCAGTTTTTCCTTCTCCTCAATCCTTTCACTGGACAAGATGTAGATTCTCATAAAGTATAACTCCAAAACTCTTTTTTTTAAACCTCTGTCCAGGGACTTCTGTTTAAATACAGAAAGTAGGAGGCTTAAATAATCTTAGAAGAGGGATAAATAAGGTCAACAGTCTGATTGCATAAGTTTATTGAAACTTGAGGAAAGAAGGGTTAGTCATGTCACAGAGGTTCCAGTGATTGATATGTACTTAAAATTTTTTATTGTCTTTAACTAATCCTTGGTAGGTGATTGGGAAGATACTTGAGAGTTCATTGTCTTCTTTAAACTCAGTCCTTGGGAAAATGGCAAATGCAATTCATAGTTAATTCAGTCTTTGCCTTTTGTTTTAACTCTCTGGGAATAGTCGGGTAACAAATCAGTCTGGAGATTCTTTGAAGGCAATGCTGTCACCTCATTTTGTCATATGTAAAAATGATGATAAATAGTAACAAAAACACTTAACACAGGACCAGGCATAACATAAGCACTATATAAATGTGGTGATATAATTACTATTATTAATGAGCATAAAAACAAACAAAAAAAGAAACAAATTTATGGCATAACTATACATGCTCCAAACAGCTAAGAAACTATGTGATGGTACCTCTGTTGTATTCTAATGGGGTGTATGGGGTGCTCAGGGAGGGTTAGTATCTCTGGTATGGAGGGCTTGTCGTGCCCTCCTAGGGCAGCTCTCCAGCCTCTGACCCCCACCTGACACCCAGCTGTCACTTGTGGCTCCCAGTAGCTGCTAGCATGCGGCAGCGGCCACACCCCGGGCAACGGCTTCAATAGGCCGGCTAAACCTTGTGAGGGTAGCCATCGGGTCGTCGACCCCTGGTGAACCAGGACTTTGCTCACCCAGCATGTGAAGACTGTTTTGGCGGAACAGGTGGAAGAAACCAACAAGAAGTTTCAACGGCTGAGATGGCGATGCAGCAAAGCACTGTGGAGTGTTTAGGGCGTGTTGGAGCACAAAGGACAACACGGCCATCCAATGCAGCTGAGGAAGTCTCCAGGTGTAACGACTTTTCGTGCCACTGGACCCAGGCTTCCAACACCAAGAGAGTGGGACTGTCTCTGTGCATCGGCTTTTCCACTTAAATCTCTTTCACGCACAAGTATCTTTGTGCACACTCATCTATCCCGACCCCGTCCACCCTCTTCAAGACCTGCGGCGATGGGGGAGTGACAACGCAACAGCTGGAGGTGACCACTGGCAGTTGTAGTCACGATCCTGCACGTAGGTGGCCCACGGACCAGTGGTCGCTCGGCCCTGTGGGCAGCAGGGACGTTCGGCAGCATCCTGGGCGACTGAGCAGCCCTCTCTAGGACAGCACTGCTCACCCTAATCAAGGGAGGGGACTAGAAAAGGTGTCCCAAACATTGCCTGCCCTACAAACACCCGGTCAGCACACCGCGGCTGGCGGGTCATCCCTTTAAGCGGTCAAAATCAAAGAAAAAATACAAAGAAACTCCTACTAGGAGCATGGAACATCAGGACATTATTTGATAGAGAGAATACCCCAAGACCTGAGAGAAGAACAGCTCTAATCAGTAAAGAACTGGCGCAATATAACATCGACATCACAGCCTTAAGCAAAGCACGCTTACCAGAAGAGGGATCACTCAGCGAACCCACCACTGGATACACCTTCTTCTGGAAAGGTAGAGCCTCAAATGAAGACAGAATCCACGGTGTTGGCCTGGCCATCAAGACCAGTTTGCTCAAACAGCTGCCAGACTTGCCTGTGGGCATCAGTGAGAGGCTCATAAAGATCCTTTTGCCTCTCAGCAAAGACTGGTATGCCACAATCATCAGCGCATATGCCCCAACACTGACCAGCACAGAGGAGACCATCGAGTAGTTCTACTCTGACCTGAGTGCCGTCCTGCACTCAGTGCCCACAAATGACAAGCTGATACTACTGGGAGACTTCAACGCCCACGTTGGACAGGACCATGAAAGATGGAAAGGAGTGCTCGGCAAACACGGCGTGGGCAAAATGAACAACGGCCTACTGCTACTCAGCAAATGCTCAGAGTTCGAACTCACCATCACGAACACTGAGAATGGCGAACAAATATAAAACAACATGAATGCACCCAAGATCAAAACAGTGGCATCTCATTGACTACATCATTGTACGCCAGCGAGACATCCAGGATGTACAGATCACCAGAGCCATGAGAGGAGCTGAATGCTGGACAGACCACCGATTGGTTAGAGCGACTCTTCAAATGCGTATTGTTCCTCGCCATCCAAAACGCGCCCAGACAGTTCGCGTATTTTACAATGTGAGTCGTCTTAGAGATCCATCTTATTTGCAAACATTCCAGTCTTACCTTGACAACAAGCTGCCTGCCAAGGAACCACTCACTGGAAGCTCAACCAAGAAATGGAACCAGTTCAGAGACGCAGTGAAGGAAACATCAAAGGCAGTCCTAGGCCCAAAACAACACAACCACCAGGACTGGTTCGACGAGAACAACACTGCTATTGAAGACCTATTGAGCAAGAAGAACAAAGCCTTTATGGAGTGGCAAAATAACCCAAACTCTGCTCCTAAAAAGGACAGATTCAAGTGTCTCCAAGCCATGGCGCAGCATGAGATCAGGAAGATGCAAGACCGATGGTGGGGGAAAAAAAGGCAGAAGAAACCCAGCAGTTTGCTGATACGAAAAACTACAAACAATTTTTCAGTGCCCTCAAGACTGTCTATGGGCCATCAAAAACTACCACCACTCCCTTGCTATCCTCTGATGGTGACACTCTCATAAAAGATAAAAAAAGGCATTAGCAACAAGTGGAAACAACACTTCAGTCAGCTTCTCAACCGACCCCCTTCAGTCGACCAAAGCTCCCTTGACCAGATCCCCCAAAACTGCTCCATTGAACAACTTGATGTCCCTCCTTCAATAGAGGAAGTCCAAAAAGACATTAAACAAATGAGTGCAGGCAAGGCACCCGGTAAAGACGGGATCCCAACCGAGGTGTACAAGGCCTTAAATGGAAAGGCGCTCCAGGCATTCCACATAGTACTGACCAGCATATGGGAAGAGGAAGACATGCCCCTAGAACTCAGAGATGCCTCCATCGTAGCCCTATACAAGAACAAAGGCTCACGAGCAGCCTGTGACAACTACAGAGGCATCTCACTACTCTCTACTGCCGGAAAGATCCTCGCCCGTGTTATACTCAACAGACTCCTGTCATCTGTTTCAGAGCACAACCTGCTGGAATCATAATGTGGCTTCTGACCAGATCGCAGCACCATCGACATGGTCTTCACAGTGAGGCAAATGCAGGAAAAATGCCTTGAGCAGAACCTGAGTCTCTACATTGTCTTCATAGACCTGACAGAGGCGTTGATACAGTGAACAGGGACGCATTGTGGGTGATCCTCAGCAAGCTCGGTTGCCCAGCAAAATTCGTCAAACTGATCCAGCTCTTTCATGTCGACATGACAGGGGAAGTCCTATCTGGTGGAGAGACTTCTGACCGCTTCAACATCTCCAATGGCGTGAAACAAGGCTGTGTCCTTGCTCCGGTACTATTCAACCTATACTTCACCCAAGTATTACGACATGCTGTGATGGATCTAGACCTGGGCGTCTACATCAAATACCTCCTGGATGGCTCACTATTTGACCTTTGCCACCTGACTACAAAAACAAAGACAACAGAGACTCATCCTGGAAGCTCTCTCTGCAGATGACTGTGCTCTCATGGCCCACCAAGAAAATCATCTCCAAACCATTGTGGACAGGTTCTCCACTGCAACAAAACTGTTTGGCCTATCAGCCTCAGCAAAACAGAGGTGCTGTTCCAACCTGCACCAGGGAGGCCAACGAACCAGCCATGCATTACAATCGACAGCATGCAGCTTTCTAACGTCAACACCTTCAAGTACCTGGGCAGCACCATCGCCAACGACGGGTCCCTAGACCATGAGATCAATGCCAGAATCCAAAAGGCCAGCCAGGCACTCGGGCGGCTGCGCTGCAAAGTCCTCCAACACAGCAGTGTAAGCACTGTGAAGAAGCTCAAAGTGTACAACACAGTGGTCCTCAGCTCGCTCCTGTATGGTTGTGAGACATGGACACTGTACCGGAAGCACATGAAAGAGCTGGAGCAATTCCACCAACGCTCCCTCCAGTCAATCATGAGGATCCGATGGCAGGACCGAATCACCAACCAGGAAGTCCTCGACAGAGCCAACTCCACCAGCATCGAAGTCCTGGTCCTCCAAACCCAGCTACGATGGTCTGGACACGTCATCCGCATGGACCCACAGTGAATACCAAGACAGGTATTCTAGGGCGAACTGTCAGCTGTACTCAGGAAACAAGGCCGACCAAAGAGAAGATTCAAGGATCAGCTAAAGTCCAACTTGAAGTGGGCTGGCATGACACCAAAGCAACTAGAACTCGCTGCCTCCGACAGAAGCAGCTGGCGAACCCACATTCACCATGCCGCCGCCACCTTTGAAGATGAGCGACGTCGACGTCTTGCCGCTGCGCGTGAACGCCGACACCAGGCCACAGCCGCACCTCCCGTAACAACTGGCGTCCCAGGCCCCATGTGCCACAGACTGTGCGCCTCAGCCTTTGGACTCCAAAGCCACATGAGGGTACACCGTAGATGAAACTGCACAAAGACAATAGTCATTCTCGGTCACCGAGAGACTACTACTATAACTACAATGACTATGTATTCTAATATTTTAATGACTTAAATAGGTAGTGAAATAGTTTTTATTCATTAAAATTTGAGTATAAAGAGTTCCCAGAAGCATGCACTGTCTGAAATGGATCTCTTTGAAGATAATGGAATGGCTGAAATGGAGGGGCACTATAGTCTATCAGTTTACTCAAATATAATTATTTTAAGACAAGATGTTAAAATTCACAAAATTGGGATATTTATCATTGTGAAGAGCAGGGGATGATTATATAAGGATTGTTGATTTCATAGAAGATTTTCAGTGCCTTTTGACCTCAGAAGGGAACATCTAAGTACCAGGAATCTGTAATTTTAAGCTTTTGAAAGTATGTAAAGATTGGATGAAGAGAGTGGCAGATGAAGAGCTAAATGGGTTTATGTGCCTTGCCCCGAGAGTCGACCCAAGCTGTTGTACTGTGAACTCAATTTGCTACAAACTGCCAGAATGATGCAGTATCCTAGTGAATGAATAGCTAGCTGGGTGGACTATATTGCCCAAAGAGATCCAGATTAATGATCTTTGTTGTTCTTTGGCTTAGAGGCAACTGTTACCTAAATTAAGAGTATATCATTCTCTAAGTGCCCTTTTAAGGCTGATTTTTAAGTTGAAAGAACTTTTAAATGCTTCATTGGTTTAAAAATAGGAGACAATTTCACCATCCAGAGGGAAGTGAGAAGTTGAACACTTAGCAGAGAAGAGGCATTGAATAATGTTTTTATATTCTTGAATAGATTAATGACATCAAAGATGGCAGACAAGGGTTGTCATCTACTCTATGCACATTCCTTTCATTCCTTCATTTGATTCCCTTCCAACATGTCTGTAAATGTATGTTCACTTTCCTCCATGGAAAATGAATGTTTTATTGGAAGATTGGGCCCCAAGGTTTACGAGATGATTGTAATATAATCATTATTTCTGACTTTGTTTTAATACAAAATTGCCTATGATATTATATTTTCTCTTACTTTATTGATAATTAAATGGCTTTGTTTAAAATATAAAAGTGTTATCATTGTGAGTGGCCAATGTGTATAAATGCAAATACATTGATAGGGGCTCAAAGATTACAGTGATTAATAAGAGGAATCGATTCCCTAACATCAGAAACCCTGAGAGAATTTAAGTATAACTGTGTATTGGTGATCTTTCTATGGGACCCCAGACATGCCAGTGTGAGAGCACATTAGAGAGAGCAAGCTGACTCATTGTGCATATGCCCAAATAGTCCACACACGTGGGCACCCACATAAGCATTTTGTTGGCCTTTGTCCAAAAGTTCCCAAATTACAGTATGGAAAATGAAATCATTTTTATACCTCAAATCCCTTATTGTAGCAATTCTATCCTTAATAGCTTTTGCAAAGAGCATAGGGATTATCTCTAAACAAATTTATTAGAAAATATTGGATAATGACTTTAGGAAATCATGCAGTATGACTATAAAGGCATCAAAGTACATAGTGATCAAAACTTTGGATTCAAAAGGCAGAAAAATGAGTTCTAATCCTGCCTCAGATGCTTATTAGCTGTGTGTCCATAGGCAAGTCATTGAACTTCTTTCATCCTCAGTTTCCTCATATGTAAAATGGATATAATAGTATCTTCCTAATAGTGTTGTTGTGAGGATCAAATCCTAAAATGTTACATAAATGTGAACTGTTATTACTATTATTAGTTGTTTTAAAATGTTACATTTACATAACATTTTAGAGTTTATAAAATATTTAATGTCTTTTTCATTTTCTATGCCATTCTTTTCCCAGAAGTTTTGTAAAACTAGAAGGCTAGCCTACAATATATTACAGTTTACCAGTACTTCTATCAAATGAGTACTTTTGAAGAGTTATTTAATCTTAAGAAACTGATGTGTAACACTGTTTTGGGAAGAAGCTAAAAAATACTTCTTGGTACCAGCAAAGATATGTAAATAAAGTACACATCCATTGATTAGAAAATGGCTGAACCAACTGTAGTAACCGAATGTCATGAATTATTATTATTATTATACCCTAAGAAATGATGAATATGAAGAATGCAGAGAAACATGTGAAGACTTTTATGAACTGATGCAACGTGAAACAAATATAACTAGTATTAGGAATAAAACAAGTAAAAATGTATAACCAGAAAAACTATATACAATTCCCAAAGCAATGTAAATAGAAATAAAAAAGAAAAACCCAAATAATGTAATTAAAATGACTTGTCTTGAAGAATAGATGAGAAAATGCATCTTCTCTTCTTGGTAGATGTGGGAAAATACAGGTATAGAATAGTTGGTATAGTTTAAGACCCAGTTTTGTAAGTTATCCTTTCTTACTCTTTGTTATAGGGGGTGGTTCTCTGGGAAGGGTAGGGATATAGATAGAAATTAATATGACATATAAAAAAGATAAGGAAAAATTTTTTAATCATTTAAAGGGAAGAAACTAAGAAAAATAAGGCAGAAGGGAAGGGGGAAGAATGGAAGAAAGGATAACTATGTATGTTTATGGGAGGTTTGCATCAGCACATATATTTTCAAAGAGGACCAATGCAGTTGAGTTGATTTTGTGAAATTCACACTGACTCTCCCCCTCAACCTTAAATTCAAGCAGGAAATCAAGTTTAGATAGCAGGTATATGAACATCTCTTAAAGCCAAAAATGCAGAGGGAAGAACAGTAGGTCAGCAGAAAGGAGCTTAGAATTCTTTGTTGTCTTCCACAGAATGACACAAACAATTTAACTTTGTATAGTAGAGAGAACACTGCCTCTGGAGTCAAACAACTTGGGTTCAAATCCCACCTTTACTCCCTGTGGGACCCTGGACTTGTCAATGAACTCTCCTGGACCTTGGGCTCCTCATTTGTAAAATGAAGGAGTTATATTAGGCTTGGAAATTCTTTCAAGGTCTAGATCCATTATCCTATGGACTCCATCAAATTCTTTATTCATTTAGTCCCAACTTATATTTGTCTTCTATTTTCATTTGTAATGAAAACATCATTATGTAAGTGACTCAGTTCCTTCAGTTATATATAACTAGATTGTCATTAAAGACCATTCATTAATGTTAATGTTTGGAAATGGTTTATAAACTGTTTCCCAGGACTCTCTGTCCCATTGACTGCAACAAGAAAAGGGGTTGAACCATTCTGTCTTTTGATCTCTCTCATGGGTTGCCATTACCAAACTATTTGACCTCTATTGATGGACTTCTTAGTGAGAAACCTTTCCATATTGATATAGGTTTCTTATCATATAATAAACATAATCTGTCATCACTGGCCTCATTCTTTCCATGTTGATAGAACCATCTTGAGCTTGTGCATTTCCTTCAGAGTCTTTTCTTTTTAAACTCTTACCTTGTGTCTTTGAATTGATGCTACGTATCAGTTCCAAGGCAAAATAGTGATAAGGGCTACTTGTCTAGGGTCACACAGCTTGGAAATGTTTGAGACCAAATTTGAACCTAGGACCTCTTGTTTCCAGACCTGGCTTTCAATCCACTGAGCCATCTAGCTACCTCTTCATGTTCTTTTCATTCAAAAGCTTTTATTAAGCACCAATTCTGTGCCAGACACTATCCATTTATGCCACTAGCTATCCTCAAGAAGATTACATTCTATTTGGGACCTTTTAGAACCCGAGATTATGTCCATAAACCATGAAGACTTTGGTGAAGGGCTCTTCTTCCTGGCAGAGACAACAAGATCCTTCCACCAAAGAAGAAAACCTAGGTATGTTCAAAGTGGAATCCTCTAACTATGGCTTTGACTTCTCTGTCATCCTTGGCACGGCAGATGATGCACCAGAGCACTTTGGGAAATCTCATAAAGGGAAATGTTTCCTGAGGGCATTGACTTGATAAAGAAGCAACTTTACCTTCTCACTGAGTTTAAAAGGGCATTTGGAAAGTCATAGAGGAGTGATGTCTTGCCTGCAGAGGAAATAATAATTACATTAGCCTCAAACTCTCTCACCGAAGGCTTATTTCAAATGACTATGAGGAACTACAGTCACATAATCTACTAGGTATTTATTGTTGTATGGGTCTATTTATAGATGTTCTTCCAAAGAAAATGAATCAAATTTATTAGTTTTCTGACAGAAATTCAACAGCAGCAAAAAAGCAGTGCCCGCCTTGAAGTATACTTCCATTACTCCAAGAGTCAGGGTGCCAGTGCTTTTGGGGTATGTGCCTGTGTGTGAGCGTGTTTTAATGTTTCTACTCTAATACCTAATAAAGCCATCCTGAAGGCAGCAAGAGCCCTCCTTCTTTCAGATAAGCAGCACCTGGGATTTGCTGAGTCCAGGATAATTGATATCCAAGTTAAATCCCCATTACCATATCATCATTCACACATTTGTTCTTTGGCCATCTGAAATTGATGGATTACTGGAGAATGGTGTGTGACAGGCTTGAGAAAGTCACGATGCTCTTAGGCATGAACAAGTGCACCCCAGAAAAGTGCACGAGAGACTCCCTAGATGCTTTTGACAATTCAATTCATTGAACATTTATTGAGCCCCTACTGCATACCAGACACTATAATAAATCCTGGGAATACAAAACAATCACGAGACATTCCCTGACTTCTTGAAACTTTCTTTTTATAGAGAGGTAGGCAACATACACAGAGGAAAGTAAATATTTGAATAGGAAAAAATTTAATAAAATGTATCCATTTTCCCCAATTTCCCCAAAAGATAATATGCTATTTACTGAGTTCTGGTAACACTGAAATTCTGGAATAGCCTATAAGAAGACAGAATTTGAGCTAGACAGATTATGCTTGACATTTTTTATCCATATGCCCACTGCAGGTTATTGAAGAACAAACAGATCGTTTATCAGATTTGGGGTCAGGAGATTTGGGTTCAGATTCCACCTGCGCCAGGTGATGCAGTGAATAAGAATCAGACTGAACTGGAGTCAGAAAGACTTGATTTCAAATCCAGCCTCAAATAACTTCTGACTGCCTCATTTTCCTAAACTGTAAGCAGGGATTCATAATTATACATGCCTCAGGTTGTTGTGAGGATTGAATGAAGTAATATGTGTAATGCATTTAATACAGTGTCTAGGACATAGCTAGGTGCTTAATAAATGTTTCTTGCCCTTTCCCTTTCCTTTCAGACACTTATTACCTGTGACCTCAATTACTTATTTACTCTGAGCCTCAGTTTCTTCATCTGTAAAGTGAGGATAATAATAGTCTCTACCTCATAGGATTGTTGAGTGTATGGTGGTGTTCATACTGGACATGGTTAGCAACAAATGACATCACAAAAAATTAAAAGGCAGGAAGCAACTATTTATGACATGGGAGGTTTGGGTTTTTTTCAGTATTGGTCTCTTTTCATACAGTCAAGTCATTAGTTAGTTACAGCAAAGAGAAGTCAGGACCAAATCAGAATCAGAGCTATTTATGAGAAGAAGCTAATGAGCTGTAGACAGCAGTTCCAAACACACCCTATTAACAAGCAAGATTTTGCTGTGAAAAATTGGAAATTGACTGACTATATTTTCTCAGAGAAATTTAAGGGGGACAAAAGAGTTGTCAGAAGGAAGTGGATAAAATATGGAAGGGGGAAAGAGAATAAGCATTTATTTAGCTTCTACTAATATTTTCTCATTCCAATCCTCACAACCTTGTAAGATAGATGCATCTTATCCTCATTTTATAGTTAAAGAAACTGAGGCAAACAGAAGTTTATGTGACTCATCCAAGGTCACACAACCACAGAGTGTCTGAGTTTCGATTTAACTCAGGTCCTCCTGACTTCCAGCCCAGTGCTGTACCCACTGTACCACCTAGCTGCCTCCAAATAGTTCAAAAGCCCATTTAACCAGTAAACTCTGAATGCCATTGCACGAGGTAGAAATGCTTCAGCCAAGGGCAGGAGTGGTTTATAGTACAGACTCATTTTCCAAGCATTATGGAGTAATATGGCAACTATATTCTCACATAACAACAAAAAGAATTCGAGGGGGAAATGGTTCTGTGGAGAGCTTAGTGTGAGATCCAGAAAAGACAGAAATTCCCAAAGATCATTTGTAGATGAAATTGGAAGAAAGACATGAAGGATACATGACATGGAGTAATTTAATGCATTTGGACTCCATTTCCTCAGTACCCTATATGTGACTGTTTGTGAAAGAAGCAACTATGGAGATTGATTCTTTTTTAAATGATGCTTTCACTGAGTATCAATATCAATTGGTGCATCCATAAAAGAGGCATATGGCTATCTACAATGTTTTTTGTATTGTATTGTAGAGGATGGACTACAATAATGTTTTTAGAAAAATACCCCTTGTCAGAGATCAGTTCTCCACATGCTTCTGTTAGTCAAAGCTATGGAATTAAGAGTGCAGATCTCTTTTAATTTATGGTCTTTCTAGAGAACTTGACATTATTGCAAAGGCCTGTGGGTAAACTAGGTATTTCTGACCTGAAGAAACTTCATCAATCTCCTATCTTTGTACTTCTCTCTCCCAGCACTGCATACCCTCTATTTGTCTTTCAACCCTATACCACCCTTAATTATCCTTTTGTCTTCTAAATGAGATTATAATGATTATAAATCATTTAACCACACTTAACTGGAAGGAAGGGTTGGTAATGACATTGGGTGAGTGTGTGTCTATGGCTTGGATCTTCTCTAGGGACCACTAGTAATAAAAGTTTCCCTGTATAATTCAGAAACACAGAGTACTGAGTTAATTATTCAACAGTTACAACATGGGGCCTCCAACTCAAGAGGTCATCCTGGACATAGATGTTCATTCAAAAGAATTAGGCTTAGTAATTCACACTATTTTATCCACACAAAGTGGATAAAAAGTGACCTGCTCAATTGGAGAGATAGTACACCAATTTTAATACATACACATATATAATATGACTATATATTCATAGTATATAATATATACTATATATACATATGCTTCAAATATATATACATTTCATATAACTGTATATATTATGCATAAGAATGTATGTATGCATGCTGATGGACTCATTCAAAGGCTGTCTGTATATACATACAAACATGCAATAAACATCCATTTATATGCACATACACACTATACATGTAGGAAAGGTGAATGATTGTATGGGAAGACATTGGACAGGAGAAGAATAAAGAGCATTTTGTCATCTCAATTTGTTGCCATACATCTTGTCTTTTTATATATTTTTTCTTCCAACAATTTTATATGTCCATGAATAATGGAAAAACACCCTCTCAGAGGAATCTTAGAATCCAAGAGCTGGAAGAGAAGGGCCTCCAATAATATCTAATTATGATGTGATGGAAGAAGCACTGGATTTGCAGTTGAAAACTTAGGTCCCAAACCTGACTACTTAATACTTGTTTGAGTGTGGACAAACCTCTTCTCTTTTTTTGGCCTTTTTATCTATAAAATGAGGGAGGAATGTTAAGCTAAATGATCTCTTTTATCCCTTCCAATTCTAAATCCTTTGATCCTACAGAGGCATCTCACTACTCTCCACTGCTGGAAAGATCCTCACCCGTGTTATACTCAACAGACTCCTGTCATCTGTTTCAGAGCAGAACCTGCCTGAATCACAACGTGGCTTCCAATCAGATCACAGCACCATCGACATGGTCTTCACGGTGAGGCAAATGTAGGAAAAATGCCTTGAGCAGAACCTGAGTCTCTACATTGTCTTCATAGACCTGACAAAAGCGTTCGACACAGTGAACACGGATGCATTGTGTGTGATCCTCAGCAAGCTCGGTTGCCCAGCAAAATTCGTCAAACTGATCCAGCTCTTTCATGTCGACATGACAGGGGAAGTCCTATCTGGTGGAGAGACTTCTGACCGCTTCAACATCTCCAACGGCGTGAAACAAGGCTGTGTCCTCGCTCTGGTACTATTCAACCTATTTTTCACCCAAGTATTACGACATGCTGCGATGGATCTAGACCTGGGCATCTACATCAAATACTGACTGGATGGCTCACTATTCGACCTTCGCAGCCTGACTGCAAAAACAAAGACAACAGAGAGACTCATCCTGGAAGCTCTCTCTGCAGATGACTGTGCTCTCATGGCCCACCAAGAAAATCATCTCCAAACCATTGTGGACAGGTTCTCTACCGCAACAAAACTGTTTGGCCTGACTATCAGCCTCAGCAAAACAGAGGTGCTGTTCCAACCTGCACCAGGGAGGCCAACGAACCAGCCGTGCATTACAATGGATGGCACGCAGCTTTCTAACGTCCACACTTTCAAGTACCTGGGCAGCACCATCGCCAACGACGGGTCCCTAGACCACGAGATTAATGCCAGGATCCAAAAGGCCAGCCAGGCACTTGGGCGGCTGCGCTGCAAAGTCCTCCAACACAGCGGTGTAAGCACTGTGACGAAGCTCAAAGTGTACAACGCAGTGGTGCTCAGCTCGCTCCTGTACGGTGTGAGACATGGACACTGTGCCGGAAGCACATGAAACAGCTGGAGCAATTCCACCAAGGCTCCCTCCGGTCAGTCATGAGGATCCGATGGCAGGACCGAATCACCAACCAGGAAGTCCTCGACAGAGCCAACTCCACCAGCCTCGAAGTCCTGGTCCTCCAAACCCAGCTACGATGGTCTGGACACGTCATCCGCGTGGACCCACAGCGAATACCAAGACAGGCATTCTACGGTGAACTGTCAGCTGGACTCATGAAACAAGGCCGACCAAAGAAAAGATTCAATGACCAGCTAAAGTCCAACTTGAAGTGGGCTGGCATTACACCAAAGCAACTAGAACTCGCTGCCTCTGACAGAAGCAGCTGGCGAGCCCACATTCACCGTGCCGCCACCACCTTTGAAGATGAGCGACGTCGACGTCTTGCCACTGCACGTGAACGCCGACACCAGGCCACAACCACACCTCCTGTAACAACGGGCGTCCCAGGCCCCATGTGCCACAGACTGTGCGCCTCAGCCTTTGGACTCCAAAGCCACAGGAGGGTACACCGTAGATGAAACTGCACAAAGACAATCGACATTCTCGATCACTGAGAGACCACCACTACTACTACTACTATTAGTCAATTTAGAACATTATTCCGTGGTTACAGTAATCACATTATTTCCCTCCCTCCCCTCAGCCCACCCTTCCCACAGCCCATGTGCAATTTCATTGGTTATTACTTATGTCCTTGATCAGAACCTATTTCCATGTTGTTGATGTTTGTACTAGGGTGATCATTTAGTCTACATCCCCAACCATATTCCCTCGACCCATGTATTCAAGCAGTTGTTTTTCTTTGGTGTTTTTACTCCCATAGTCTTTCCTTTAATGTGGACAGTGGTTTTTCTCATAGATTCCTCCAAGTTGTTCAGGATCACTGCATTGCCACTAATTTAGGAGTCCATTACATTCGATTGTGCCACAGTGTATCCATCTCTTTGTATAATGTTTTCCTGGTTCTGCTCCTCTCACTCTGCATCAATTCCTGGAGGTTGTTCCAGTCTCCATGGAATTCCTCCACTTTATTATTCCTTTGAGCACAACGTCTACCACAATTTGTTCAGCCATTCCCCAATTGAAGGGCATCCCCTCATTTTCCAATTTTTGGCCACCACAAAGAGTGCAGCTATGAATATTCTGGTACAAGTCTTTTTCCTTATTATCTCTTTGGGGTACAATCCCAGTAGTGCTATGGCTGGATCAAAGGGCAGACAGTCTTTTAGTGCCCTTTGGGCATAGTTCCAAATTGCCCTCCAGAATGGTTGGATCAATTCACAACTCCACCAGCAATGCATAAATGTCCCAACTTTGCCACATCCCCTCCAACATTCATTTTTTTTCTGTTGCTGTCATGTTAGCCAATCTGCTAGATGTGAGATGATACCTCAGAGTTGTTTTGATTTGCATCTCTCTGATTATAAGAGAGTTAGAACACTTTTTCATGTGATTTTTAATAGTTTCGATTTCTTTAACTGAAAATTGCCTATTCATGTCCCTTGCCCATTTATCAATTGGAGAATGGCTTGATTTTTTTGTATAATTGGTTTACCTCTTTATAAATTTGAGTAATTAGACCTTTGTCAGAGGTTTTTGTAATGAAAATTGTTTCCCAATTTGTTGCTTCCCTTCTAATTTTGGATGCATTAGTTTTGTTTGTACAAAATCTTTTTAATTTGATGTAATCAACATTATTGATTTGACATTTTGTGATTTTTTTTCTAGCTCTTGCTTGGTTTTAAAGTCTTTCCTTTCCCAAAGATCTGACAAGTATACTATTCTGTGTTTGCCTTATTTGCTTATAGTTTCTTTCCTTATATTCAGGTCATTCACCCATTCTAAGTTTATCTTGGTGTAGGATGTGAGATATTGATCCAAACCTAATCTCTCCCATACTGTCTTCCAATTTTCCCAGCAGTTTTTATCAAATAGTGGGTTTTGGTCCCCAAAACTGGGATCTTTGGGCTTATCATAGACTGTCTTGCTGAAGTCATTTACCCCAAGTCTATGCCACTGATCCTCCATTCTGTCTCTTAGTCAGTACCAAATTATTTTGATGACCACTGCTTTATAGTATTGTTTGAGATCTGGGACTGCAAGTCCTCCTTCCATTTCATTTTTTTTTCATGATTTCCCTGGATATCCTTGATCTTTTGTTCTTTCAAATGAACTTTATGTTTTTTTCTAATTCAGTAAAAAAAAAGTTTTTTGGAAGTTCAATGGGAATGGCACTAAATAAATAGATAAGTTTGGGTAGGATTGCCATTTTTATTATGTTAGCATGTCCCACCCATGAGCAATCAATGTTTTACCAATTGTTTAGATCTAGTTTTAATTGTGTGGAGAGTGTTTTGTAGTTGTGTTCATATAGTTCCTGTGTTTGTCTCGGCAGATAGATTCCCAAGTATTTTATATTGTCTAGGGTGAGTTTAAATGGAATTTCTCTTTCTAATTCTTGCTGCTGAAATGGGTTGGAGATGCTTCTTTATTTTGCATTCAGTTTTGCTTTCAATTGCAAAGAAACACATCTTATTCCTTTATGCTGAAATAACTCACATCCCCCTATGTTTCTTCTTCTTTAAAGACCATAAATTCTTTCAGTTTTTTCTTGTATGGAACTATACACACTCCTTTCCCCATCCTAGTCATCATTCTTGTCTGATTTACTCCACTGTATCAAAGTCACTCCTTCATGGCTTCATTCAGAACTGAACATAACACTTAATTTGGCCTGACTAAGGCAGAGTATAGAAGCATCACCACTTCCCTCATTCTGCATACAACACAGCCACATGCAGTCTAATGCAATGAGCAGACTGAACTTGAATTCTCTGGGCAATGAGAAGAGGAAAGTGGGGAAGTTTTACCTACCACTTTACTATTTATATGTCTTAATCTAGGTTTAGCCTTAAAACACATTGAAACTGGACTGTTACCAGTTTTTTTTACTCAGACCTTCAAGTCCAGAGATGTGACTAAATTATAGAAACACAATATTTGTGTTTTGGAAGTGACTGAACTCATAGTCATCTAGCCCAATGTATATATGAAAAGGAATACTCCTATAATATTCTCCACAGATGGTACTCCAGAAGGAGGAACACACCATCTATAAGGGCAACCTATTTCTCTTTTGGGTAGTTCTAATTGTGATAAAGTTTATTCTCTAACATTAAGCCTAAGTTTGTCCCCCATTACAATTATCCTAATTCTGATACTTCAGGAAAAGCAGGATAATCTATTTACACTTTCACAGGAGAACACTTCAAATCCTTGAACTATTATTTCATGGCCCCATCTCCTGGCCAAGTCTTATCTTTGTAGTTTAAACATACCAGATTCCTCCTAGAATGCAACTGGCTTAATGGTGATATACCTCATAGTATAAAAGTTCTTGGGAAAACTCTTGCCTTGGTACATCATACATCTGAATAGAAGGGAAGGCAGTTCAGATATAAGCTCTTTGGATATATCCTTACCTTACTGACACTTTCCTCCCATTATAGATTCAGTTTCAAGAACTAACAGACAAATCAATCCAGGGACTGATTATAATTCTAATTCTATTCTAACTACACTCATTATTACATAGATTAGGAGTGCCTTAGACTTAAGATGAAAAAGGAAAATTGAGGAGTGTAAATTTTGGAATGGACAGGAGAGAGTAGAAAACATGGTGGTTGCTGTTGGAAGTCTTGAAAGAGGAACTATCTATGCAGCAGGCTAGAGAATACAACCTAAGCACCATTTAGCATAGAAAAATAAGGAAGTCATCAAAGCAAAGCATAAAAAGGTGAGGATCTCTTTTAAAAAATAGATGTAGGAGTAGATCATCCAGTGTTTAGGGCTTAAAGATATGAAGGCCAGCTGGGAAGATGGTGTTGTATTTGCCCAGTGACCTTTGCATATGAAGAATAAATGGCATTAGAAGTCTTATCCTTACTTCCCCTCCCTTTACAATTCTGCTTAATGCCATATATATTTCCCAAGTTTGCTTTCTAGGTAGGTGTCAAACATTAGACTTTTCAGTATAGAAGTGAGATCAGTCCCAAAGGAATAAGAGTAAAAAGACCTTAGGAGGTGAAAGCAGTAGGTACATTCATATGGTAGGGATGCTTGGCATAGTTTTAGAACCCTGTTTTGACATCCTGGGTCCATACATATAATTCTAGGATCCAAGATCTTCTTGTTATATCATAATATCAAAGTTAATGAACTTCAATGGGTCTTCTAAAATTGCAGGTGACCCAAAACCCAATGGAAAGATGCATGATGTATATTTATAGTACAATTAGAGAATATATAGAAGAAACAGTACAAAAGTTATCACCAGGAACACATAATTAAAAAGGAAGGTGGGGACAAGTTGTGTAATGAAAGTTCTAAACTGCCTCCCAGGAATATTAAAAGAGACAGAGGATAGCCTATAACACATTGGGCAGATCCTTCATGGAGGATTTTTGGAAAGACATGAATATGATTCATATAATCTGGTAAAGTCAGAGGGGCTGACATCTGCAGGGGTTAAGAGACAAGAGGCTGTAAAGAGCATTGGTTTTGGAATCAAAGGGCCAGTGTCTGAAATCTAAGCTCTGATACTCACTACCTGTGTGAATATAGGATGGTCATTTAATTTCTCTAGGCTTCAGTTTCCTCACCTGTAAAATGAGGGGGATAGACTAGATAACATCTTGGGCCTCTTCTAGTCTTAGGACTATGAGTCAATCAGGAAAGGGCACGGATAATTAATATTACAGATTTATATTGATCTATACAGATCTATATAGAATTGATGAGATCAATTCTATCTCTAGTTCCTATATAATTAAATTTAATCCATGTCATTGCATGAATACAAGCATTATCCTTGGATCAGAGAAAGAAAGAAAAAAAAGGCAGACAAAAATAATTATATCAGACTTAAGTTTTTGAGACTAGATCCAGAATAAAAAAGAAATGTCTTGAGAAAATTTGAAAAAGCCCATTTAAAAACACTGCAAGCCAGTTTGTTAAATTCTTTGATTCTTAGCAAGTTGATTTTTTTCCTTGCAGTTTACAGTAGCAAATGGCTTGACTGTTTATACAATTAACATGACATGATGACATGATACTTATTGAGGCTTATGAAGTTGTATGATATGCCAAATGCCAGAAGTGGCTGAAGAAGGCCATGTGGAACTATTTGAAGACTGATCAATGTTAACAAAATTTTCCAAGAGCTGTCTCCTTTTTTGCAAATAGAACCTCGCTGTCCTGAAGACCAAAATGTTGCTTTCTTTATCGCCTATCATCATCGTTATTGTCATCGCTGTCAACAACACCAGTGTTATATAGAATACTGGTTCTAGAGTAAGAGAGCATGCATTCAAAACCTGTCTCTAAAGTTTATTATCTTATGCGTCCTTAGGCAAGTGAAAACATCCTGGACCTTAGTTTTCTCATCTGTAAAATGAAAAAGGTTAGAGTAGGCTGCCTCTGAGATTCCTTCTCTCTCTAGATTTATGATCTATGACATATAATGCTTTAAGCCTTACATAGGGCTTTAAATCCATGTAGAAAAAAGCAGTAGAGCAGAACAATGGGAGAATTCTGTTCAAATCTCATCTTTCCCACTTAATATAAAGTTGAAAAATCTATAAGAGATCTTCTATCCAATCCCCTCATTTCACCAATGAGGAAACAGACTCACAGAGAAGAAATGATTTGTGTAGGCTCACACTTAGAGTCAGGATTCAAACTCATTTTGAGATTCCATGTTCAGGGCTCTTTCTGCTCCTTTACATTATTTGGCTATGTCATTTCAGACAAGTCATTTAACTCCTCTTACCTTTGATTTAATTATCTGCAGGATGACAATACTACCTGGCCTGTAATGAGATGCAGATGTGAAAAGATAAGGAAAACATTCTTTGGGGAAAATATCCATATGGGTTATCACTCCTTCAGAATGTGAGCTCCTTGAGAGCTGGAACTGTCTTCCTTTTGTATCTATAGCACTTGGCATGGTGCTTTGCACAAAGTAAGCTTTTAATAATTGCTTTATTCATTCATTCATTCTTTGTACTTATGTTCCCAGTCTTAATAAATATTGCTTGATTGATTTGTCAACATTAAAATGCCATAGAAACATTAGTTGTTATGATTTATCTTGGCCTCAGTAATTTGAATAGATAGGCAATATATGTAATATCATCACTCTTAAAGAGGTAAAGGAGCTTGTCTAAGGTCCCATAGTAGAACCAGGTTTGCAGTCAAGGTCTTCTGGGTTGAAATCCAGTGTTCATTTGTAGAACAAAAAGGTTGGAATGACTAAACTCTGTTTCTTTCTGCCACCCAGGATCCCATGATCTTCTTTCTTCTATTAGTCTACAGACCAGCACTATACATGGTACAAGGAGCAGAGATCATGATGTACATCCTCCAATTCATCCTCCACACAGGGATCAACTTTTTGTTCCTAAAATATGGGAGTGAGAAAGCCAGTGTCTTTCTCAAGGAGATGTATTGTCTCCCTGTTATATCTATGATAAAATAACAAACTCCTCTGACATTGAAAGCCCCTCACCAACAAATCAACAAGCATCCATTCAGAGCTAACTGTATGCTAAGTGCCAGGAATGCAAATACAAATTGAAAGAAAGTCCTTGCCTTCAAGGAGCTCGCATTATAAAGGAAGAAGACAACATGTAAAAGAAAAAAAGAAAAATGGTAGTGGGCTAGGAGGAAGAGGACCAAGAGGATATTGTAGAAAAAGTCCAGAATGGAGTCCAGGAAGGAAGGATGATGTGACTCTCGTGCACATTACTTAAAATAGATGACCTATGTAAGGATAAATTTTAGTGTTTTGACTTACAATCTAAATAAGTGGTCACCATGGGAAATTTCCAAATATGAAAAATAACCAAATCAGCTGGGGATTTATGGAGATTTTAATTAATAAAAATGAAGGAATTAAGGGAAGGAGAGAGAGAGAATGAATGAGAGAGAGAGAATGAATGAGAGAGAGAGAGAGAGAGAGAGAGAGAGAGAGAGAGAGAGAGAGAATGAGAATGAATTAATTTTTCTGGCTCAGACTGAGCCAAGCAGTATAAAAGAGCCTAGGCCAAAATGGCCTAGGCCTGAGCTTAAGGGAGAGCGAGTCAGTCTTTATCACTCACCACAAGATCATCTCTAAGAAGCTCTCTGAGGGGGAATTCTCCAGGCTGAGCTCCAGTTCTCTGCTGAACTCAAAAACTCCTGAACTGAGTTCAGCCTCCAACTCAATCTCGAACTGAATTCCAATCCAACCTCGATTACCTGAACTGACTTCTCCTTTTAAAGAAATTTTCTCTTATGTCACCTCCCCTAAATTTTCATGTCTACCAATCACAGTAGATGCTTTTTCCAGGACTGCCCATTCTTAGTTTTCACCACTCTTTAGTTCTCACCTTCTCTGGTTAAATTATATCTTCTGAACACTTCACAACTCTTTGTTAAGCTTGCCTTTTGTAAGTTACTTGACATTTTTGTGATTAATTTAACCTTTACAGGTACTTAACACCTTTTTGTATTAGATCTAAAAATAGACTACCTAGCTTAAGGTTTTAGCTTTACTATAAGGTATGAGTTGGGGACTTTCATTGGTTAATCAGGAGTTTTCAACTTTATCTTCCCCTAAGGCAGTGTCTGAGTAGGGTGGAGTAATTTTAAAAGTTCCCAATACATTCCTGATTAGGTATCTCCATTGTTACAATAAGGGAATTTGCTTAACCAAATCTTCTAAAGTAGAGTCTGAGTAGTTTTAAGATTCACACCTAAGAAAAACTGACCAATCAGATTAAGGGACAATAAGGGTGGGGTGAACTTCTAGAATGAGAAGGCTGCTGTGGAATAGTAAAGAAAATCAAAATGTTCAGTAGTTCAACCTTCATAATCTGACTCCGGCTCAGTCAATTTCACAATACTGCCTTTAATACATTCTACTTGACTAAAATGACCTATACATTTCATTGTTCCCTATAATTTACATTTCATCTCTTTGATCTATGCTTTTGCCTACATTGCTTCTAAATCTTGGAATATCCTCCTTCTAACTGTCTTCCTCTGTGAACCTTTCATTTCCTTTAAATTTTACCTCAAAGATCATCTCCTACAAGAAGCCTTTCTTGATCTTTCCAGCTTTTAGTGTTCCACTAAAATTAATTGATACTTACTTTGCAAGTATTTTGTGTTTACTAGTATATGTCCATATCACCCCCTCTCCTTTCCTCTAATAAAACATAAGCTCCTTGAGGGTAGACACTACTTTGCCTTTGAATCCCCAGAAACTAGCATAGCAACTAGCACACAGTTGAATTCAGTCTTATATTGTTGTATACATAACACATTTTGTCCATTTTATCTACTTCAGAAATGGTTACTTGCTAAATGAATGACTATATAGGTTTTCCCTTAAACTCACTGCATAATCATTATTTAAAAAGAATAAATCTATAAAAGAAGTTATCTTTTGTGTAGGTAGCTATTATTTGCATGAATTGAATCTGTAAACCCCATCTTCTATTGTCAAAGAAGATGCTTCTCTTCAGCACTTTGACTTACCCCTATCCATGGTCCTGTCTGGCAGGAATCACATGGCAGGTCTAACAGTTGAATCAATCTTTCTTTTTATCCATAACACAGAAAAAAGCTGCAGGTAATAAAAGATGAATGGATTCCACCTGACAGTGTTCTGTGTGTGGAATGAGTGCTGTTGAATGTGCAGTATGGGTTTTTCTGACATCTCTAGAGAAGTAGTTTGGTGTTTTCTCATATTAGCAACATTTGGGTCCTTTGTTGCCTCCATTCTCCTCCCTAGAGCCTTACAAAATGAGCTCTGACTATTTTGAATCAATCTTTCAAACATTTATATTCTCAAGACAGCTTGAAATTTTCTTTCTTTCCTCTACATTTCATAATTTCAAATAGCCTCCCAATTTGATTTCTCTCATATCGTCTTCTTCCAATCTCCCAGGTTTCTACTTTCCTTAGCATTGCTTCCAATTTCTAACTCAGTGTGCTCTACTTAAATCATTTCCCTGCTTCTAATTAACCTGACTCCATTACATGTATTCTCTATTCTTAGCTTCCTGGTGTTGTCTAGATAAATTACTAAAGTTATTTGGCTTTATCACAATCCTCCTTTAACACCTTTTCAGAATTTTTGGTTTCTTGCCATGATCCCTGATTAGTCTCACAGCTCTTCTTTCTAGTAATGGTCTGGCAAGAAAATAATTTGGACTTTTTGTGTTATCCTCATTTATTTTAATTTTTTTCCATTGTGGGGCCAATATGTTCAGTGTCCTAGTGTCACTGTAAATCTCTTTGATTGTATCTTTCTCCTCTTATGTAGAAGCAAAAATCAAATAAATAGGGAACATGGATAAATGCTAATATGGTACATTTGCTATCCTTCTATTACTAATTATAGGCTAACAACCAGAAATTGTTGATCTGTGCTCTGTGTAATGAAACAGATTTCCATGGATAATGTAGAAACTGAAAATATCTACTTATTAAAAGGTTAGATTTTGATTTTATATTTGATTTATGACTTCACAACAGACTAAGCAGCTTATATACTTTTAAAGTTCCCTTTGGAAAGCACTTTGGAAGACACTTTTTGGGTTCATGCTACACAGACCATGTTGGGGTTGATTTCTCATCACAGGCAGTTCTCTGGGTGATAGTAAACAATTTTATCCTTTTATCACTACCAAGAAAAAAGGTAAGATTAGTAATTATTTAAATCAAGAAATGCCTCTTATAAGAGGTTGCAATTTAATAAATCATTGCAAAAAGTTTATTTTTTTAATCACTATAGTTTTCTATGAATTTTATTTGGTATTCAAAGAATATCTTTTCTACCTTTTCCATTCTTTTTCTTCTTCAAATATTTGTCTACAGTAAGCCATATATTTTATTCTTCTATTAATAGAAGATATGACCCTGAGAGTAAGAATGCAATTTGGGTTATATTTTTGTTAGTCAACTACTAATCAGACATGTTAATAGGAATAATTTCAAGGGGGCTTTATAAAATAAATCTAACAGAATTAAAACACTTTTGTGCTATTTTTATCTGTGTCCTCAAGAAAAGTATGCTACTATGGACCCTCTTACATCCAAAGATCATACTCTTTCTTTTCCCATCACCATGTTCCATGGTGATGGGACTTGGCTTAATAATATCCTCTTCTTGAATCTTGATATCTCCAGATGATGCTTGACTTAATTGGGTATTTAAGTTTATAATTTAGCTTGGAGGAGACATCATATATATTCCTCCAGGTCTTTTTACACCCCCATCCCTTCAAAAAAGACCTATAACCTCTTTAGGTGTTTTTATAAGGTCTTGTGTTGCCATAGCCAAATAATTTAACTCCAAGTTTTAAGACTATTAGAGATGAATTTCTCCAAATTTAGTTGGGTTGGTTTAATGATAGATTTATTCTATCACTGAGAATGTAGATTAAGCTTTTCTATCATGATAGAACCTGGCAGTTTTGTCATCCATTGGATTAGACTGAGAGAGCTTAGAATCACATTGATACCACAGTAAATTATAGCATGAGTCATATAGTAAAAAAAGGTAAGGAGGGACTATCATCTACACCACTGGAGACTATATCCAAATGAGTTAGATGGCAAATCCATCTCATAATGGAGTATTTAAAGATTATTAGGAAACATATAGGTTAATTGTAACATTCACAGAAAGGAAAATGAATATGTGGTACTAAGATTGACTAGATGATTCTGTTCTTTTATGGGAAGTGAGCCTTACATTTTTGCATCTCTTCCTTCATTTCTTACTAATCCTACTTCTGCATGTCATCTGGCATCAACTAACTCACTTGTATCTGGACTAGATATTTTATCAGTTGTGGATTTCTTTCTGACTGAATCTACATGGCTCCTCACTACTTCTAAAATCTGATTCTTCCAAACATTAGTTCCATGTGTGACAGTCTTATCCTTTCAGCAAGTATCTTCCCTTCTCTGATTCCCTCATCTGGAACTTCAGGAAATATAAGGAACTTGGAGACACCTTAGGGCAGGAAGAGTTGCAGAGTCAGAGCAATTGGGTTCAAAGCCCACTACAGATGACTGCTACTCATGCAACTTTGCTAAAACCATTTAACAGCCTTGGGCTTTGGTTTCCTCAAATGTGCAAAACGAAGGAGTTGGATTGAATTACTTCCAAGCTTTCTTCCAGCTCCAAATCTATTATGTACTTTATGAACTTCCTTCACCCCATAATCACTGGCCATGGAATTCCTTCTTTTGACTCAAAAGTTCTTGGACAAGAAAGATCTTTTCTTATTTTTCTCTTCCATGAAATCTTAATCTCCTTTGCCTACTTAACAGAAGCCTCCCATTCTTCTCCTAAAGTAAGTGATGTCTGTTGACTAATGTTTTTCTTTTTTACTTGACACATTTCATTGCCTTGCACATAGTAGAGTTGTTAATATTTTATTTTTATTTTTATTTATTTTTTTAAACTCTTACCTTCCATCTTGGAGTCAATACTGTGTATTGGCTCCAGGGCAGAAGAGTGGTAAGGGCTAGGCAATGGGGGTTAAGTGACTTGCCCAGGGTCACACACCTGGGAAGTGTTTGAGGCCAGATTTGAACCTAGGACTTCCTGTCTCTAGGCCTGGCTCTCAATCCACTGAGCCACCCAGCTGCCCCCTTAGGGTTGTTAATCTTGTCAATTGTGTTGGCACCACCCTCTTACTCTGTTATGGTAGGATTTGGGGTGAGGAAAGAACAAGAGGGAAACATATAAATAAATTCTGATTTATTTTTTGGAAAAGGTAGGAAGGAATAAGGGTTTAGGAATAAACTTATACTTAATTTAAAAGCTAACATCTATAACAAACTAAACTATATTACTAAGCTAAACATTAACTTTCCAATATCCAAGTCTTGCACCAGGAGTCCAATCAAATAGGGCCAGGATCTCAAGTTGGTAGATGTCCAAAGATCTTCTCACTGCTCCTGTCAATTGTTCTCTAAGGTTTGCATCTCTCAGTTTCTGTAACAGTTTTTGCAAACCTTCCATCCTTTATCACAACTCCCCATTTCAGGAGCATTTGTCTACTTGTAAACTCAAAGCCAGTCAAATTTGGGGGTTGGTATTGACCTATTGCAACAGCCTCCTCATCATTATCCTTACTTCAAGTCTTTTTTCCACTCCAATGTATTGTTCATTCAAGTCCCCAAATGATTTTCCTAAAAAACAAGGCTGACAGTTTCACCCTCCAGGTCAATCATCTTCAGTGGGAATTGTTGTTTAGTGATTTAGTCTGTCTCTTAGAGACCCCATTTAGGTTTTCTTGTCTAAGATGCTGGAGTGGCTTGACATTTCCTTTTCCAGATCATTTTACAGATTAGGGAACTGAGGCAAGAAAAGTTAAGTGACTTGCCCAGGATCACAGCTAGTAAGCATCTAAGGACTGATTTGAACTCTTGAGGGTGAATCTTCTTGACTCCAAACTCAGTGCCATATCCCTTGTGCCACCTAGTTTTATGCAGTTTTCAGTGGGAAATAAAAACACCAAATATAAACACTCTGGCATTTTAAGCCCTTTACAACCCAACTCCAGCCTCTGTGCTCTGCTTTACATACTTTATGGTCCAGCCAAACTGGCCTTCTAGGCAGTCTTCACATCCAATATTTTATTTCTTATATCTATGAGTTTGCACATGCTGTTACCAACTTTTGGAACGTCTCAGTTCAGTCACTTTCTCCTATTGCTTCTCCTGATCCTCTTTCCTCAGTAATTTCCCCCTAAATTTCCTTGCATTCATTTTATATTCATGTAACATATGCTTACGTACATATGTATTATGTTCCTTGTTATAAATGTTCCTTTTGGAGAGTCCCCATTTGTCGGGGAGTTTAATAAGTGCTTGTTGATTAATTTAATTGGTTTCTGTCTTCACAAGAAGTGTAGGAGAGCTTTGGACCAAGACAATGATAGATCAGGATTAACTTGGGTTCTAGTATCCTGTATCCATTGCCTAAAACTCCTTCCAAATTAGTTTGGAGCAGTTAAGGACTATCTTTTGTAAATGACTTTCAACCATGTTTGAATAAGCCTGACCATGCCATTAGCTAACCCAAGTATGTTGTTTTTTGCTGAAATCGAGGTAAATTTTATAGCCATCACTCCCCCAAGTCATATTACATCAAGTATATGAAAAATAAAAAACAAACCTGGAACTACATATCTAGAATAAGAAGAGTTCTCAGAATCTAACTTCCATTTTGTAGATAAGGAAATAAATCTTAGAGAGCACAGAGGGTTTTATTAAGGTCATGCAACATCACAAGTAAATTTTGAACCCACATCCTCTGCTTGCACAGTCAATAGTTTTTTTTTAAGAAGTTCAAATGTTAGTTTCAAAGTTAGAATATAATCAGAGTGATCTTTAGCCCTTAAGGTCTTGCTTCTGGCTTTCATCACTAGCTTTCTCTCAACCACTGGGCCCCTAGACCTTCCTATTATTTCCCAGATTAAAAACCCTAGAGTCTACCATTCCTCTAGTCAAATGCCCTTTGTTCTTTAACAAGATGGTAAATTAAAGCTATAACTAGGGCAAGGCAATCAGGGCTTTGCTGCAGGGTACAGAAATTTAGAGGTCATAACATTCAAAAATAATTATTTTAACAGATGCTGCAATTTAAAATTTTGCTACATTTACCCTTCAATGACACTTTGGCTCTTTTAAGAGCATAGAAATGAGTTAGGAAGAATAATCACTTAACTTAAGAAGATGCCAGATGGCCCAGCAATACTGTTCTCTTCTGCAGGTGGCAGCATCCATCACCATTGCAACATGCTGGGGTCTTGCCTCACAAGAACTGATGCCTGAAGCTCTCTGTCTTCCCATCATGTGTTCTCTTCCACATGGCTGGGGTCAAAAGTCTAAATGCCCATGTTTGATTTTTAGGGGTTATTTTGTGTTGCTTATATCAACATGGCTAGTTATGACTTCAGTAAGTTAAAATTAAAAAGCACTGATTCAATGCTCTTTTCAGATCAATGTATATAGTCCAGGAGTTTTATATTTTTGTTCTTCAACTATTGGCTAGATGAATTTTTTTTTCATGATCCTTACCTTCTGTCTTAGAATCGATACCAAGTTTTAGTTCTAAGACAGAAAAGTGATAAGGTCAAGGCAATCAAGGTTAAATGACTTGTCCAGGGTCATATAGCTAGGAAGTTTCTGAGTTCAGATTTGAATTCAGGTCCTTCCAACTCCAGGTCTGGTACTCTATTTACTATGCTACCTAACTGTCCCTGCCACATGCAAATCTTAAAAATATTAATTATTTTTGTCAATACTTTCTCTTAATCTTTTGATACACCATAAAAGGCAGGAGTACAACGTAATCAGGGCATAAACATTTTGGGACCATTGACTCTTTGAGATCTATTCCTTATAAAAATCCTCTCTGATCAAAATTACTCTCTACTGGAATAACCAATGGGAACAGACAGGCATTTCTCAAAGTTTTACTGGGGTCCCCGAATCAAAAGATATTTTTGTTGCTCTGGACAAATAAAAACAGAAAGATTCCTAGAGGTTTATTGAGCACCTACTAAGTGCAAGCCACTAGATTGGAGGATGAAAAGATGAATACAACATAGTCCCTCTCTTCCCCGAGCTCTCAGATGTGTCTGCTTCTACATCCCATATTTCACTCTGCTCTGACTTTTATTTCTGTTTTGCCTCTATTGGCCCTTCCACATGCACATCGACACCCCGTCTTATTTCCTTGGTCCTATCGTTAGTTTTATTTTACTGCTCAGAAGCCGAGCGCAGTTGCTTCTCCCAGGTGATGATCTTATAAATCACACTCAGTATTTCTGAGCCTTGGAAATGGAGGCCACAGAAAGGAAGCCTTTATATTTCTGAAAGGCACGTTGTCACGAAGACTGTACTTTATTTCCAAGGAGATGACTGCTAATGGAAAGCACAAATGTTACTTTTAAAAAATCACCAATAGAAAATCATCTTTATTCCTATATGTCAAGAGTTTGTTTATTTTATTATTTTAAAAAATCTAATAGCTACAGATGGATACATTTTATTTTTTCTCATGTAGGTGTTTACTTGCAAGTGTACGGTGACTAAAATGTAAGAAATATAAAATTAATTAACACCTCACATAGCTCATTTGGCTCCCATGGCTCCTGTAATGGCTTTATTTATGGAGAAGCGTGTGTGTGACTTGTATCTGACAAGTTTGGGCAGACTAGACACTTGGTAAGATTTTTTGGATGCTGCCACTGCTGAGCTCAGAGGGATTGGGCACTGAGCAAAAGAAGAGAGAATTGTATCGACACCGAGTGCCCATAAATCTTGGTGTTGGATTAAAAATGGGAAGATGATTTAGAATTAATGGCTTCTCTTATATAAATAAAATTAAGGACAAGTGATGGCCAGAAAGGGCAGTTTTATTCAAGGTCACAATAGCAATTTGTATATTGTTCTTTGCTATTTGATTTCTGGACCCTTTCCACTGACAGAGAGTTCTACAGATGGTGCCAACAAGGATGACCTGGATTTCATGTGTTTATCCTTTCCATTCTTCCATCTTTCCATAGAATGGAAAGCTAGAAGGGATCTTTGAGATTAGTTCACCTTACTCTCTTTAGAAAGGACAGTGCTTATACATGACCGAGATCATAAAAAAGATATAAGGGATCTCTGTGACCTCTAAGCCAAAATAAGTTACAGACTTGTAGGTTGGCTCTAGATATGGCAGAGATCATTTTGTACAACTCCCTCACGCTACAGACTAGAAAACTGAAGAGCAGAAGGATGAATGACTTTTCCAAGGTCACAAAAATACTCAGGAGCAGAGATATCACTGAAATTCAAGTTGACCAATTCTATATCTAAGACTTTCCCCACTGCATCATATTGCCTTTATGGTTCATGACAGGATTTCATGATGGAAGGAACCATAAAGAACAGCTAGCCCAAACTATTCATTTAAGAAAGTAGGATTGATAGAAATGAAATGTGTTGCCCAAGGTCATACTCACAGTTAGTGGTTTTTAAATTGAATTTAATTAAATTTTTTTAAATTTAATTAAACTAAATTTAAATTGTGTGACTGACAGGACAATTTCCCTCCATATTCTTTAAACTGAAGTTGTGCTTCATAAAACACTTACCTGGTATGCATAGAATGAACAACGGTTTTTTAAATATACGCCTACGGATAGGTCTGGAACTGGTTTTGCCCTTTCTTTTCTCTCCAACGATGAATACAAGTTTGGAATGACTATTTTGTATCTACTATGTACATTTTGAACCCCTCCCCTCATACACACTAGAATGTAAGTATTTTGAACTAAGAGATTATTTTCATTCTTGTTTCTATGTCTCAAATACCAAGAACAATCTAATACATAATAGATAATTTTAAAAAGCTTATTAAATTGTATTAATGTTTGTTTGTTCTGTGTATCTCTTTGCCTGGGAGGAAAATTGCCCAGTGAAAAATGCCAGGGATTTATGCACCTAAATTGGACATTTCCATGACATTAATTTATACTTTGATCATTTAGATGAGATGAACGCGTTTTATTTCTTGCACGTCAGACGATAGTATGGATCAAGAAACTGAGGATCAGAGAGGTTAAGAAACTTGCTCTACATCATACAGCTGGCAAGAGATGATGTGCCCAGACTCAGATATTCATATTCCTGACTCAGTGTTCTTTCCAGATCATTATCCCATCTCAGGAACGTGTCAAAATATAACAGTTTGCTATATCTAGCCTTGTAACGAGCTCAGTCCAAACCCTCCTCCAAGAACCTCCATGTGGCCAGGGTTTCACCTCAGTCTCCACACGCCACATTCCATGACTTCCACCAGTCAGGAATGCCATCTGTCATGCTGGCAAATGAAGACACATGACTGTGATTCATCTTACATAAGACTTCCAGGATCTGGTGGTCTCCTAGATATTTAATTCACACAATATAAAACCAATAATCTACTGACTCAGAAAATAGTCATTAATTATTCAGAGTCAGTTGAGTAATAAGTCTCCAGGACATGGGCTCAGAGATCTGTGTTTTTCCCTGAATATTTAACATTTTTACCCCTCAGTCAGATGATAGCAGAGATGACATTTTTAAAAAATTTACAGATGATGGGCTGCTGGGAGGGACAGCTGATATGATAGATGATATAGAAACATGCAAAAAAAACCCTTGATAAGCAAGAATATTGGATTTAATCTAGTATGATGCAACAAAATAGGGAGAAGTGGAAAGTCAAACTTCATTTAAGCATCATTTTCACAAATATAAGATGGAAAAGATAGGGTTAACTGAAAAAAAGATGTTTTGAATTAGGTAGCTTCTGAGGTTCCTTCTAGGACTAGTTTATTGTCCCATGAATTATTTGAAAAGTTGTCATATGGAAGAAAGGTTAAGCTTGTTCCATAGCTCCAGAGAGAACTGGAAGGAGTGGGAAGTTGCAAAAAGGAAAATGTAGATAATGTAAAGAAGAGCTTTCAAATGATGAAAACTATCCCAGAGTTTAATGGTTTTTCCAGAAGGTGGTGGTGTTTTCCTCACTGGGGAGCAAAGACTCAATGATTACTAGTTGGTCACCCATGTTTCAGAGAGGGTCCTCTTAACAATAGTTGGATTAGTTGGCTCTCAGAGGCACCTTCCAACTCCATGCTTTGGTGATTTTGTGACTCTGTGGCACATCCGCCTGTTTTTCCCTGGGCCATCCCATTCCAATATGTGATGATTGTCTGTAGACAAAATGCCTTGGTGTGTTTGGGGAGGAAAAAAAAACCCTTCTATTCCTTATTCTGCTCACAGTTCCAACAAAAAGCTGAAATGACCAGTTTATTGCCCTGTAGGGAAAGAGAGAGCCATTGCTGCCCATTGGATATTAAGAGGGTCACTCTGCTGTCCTATTATATATAAACTGCTTTTTGTTAGAGCAGAACAGTGCTTCACTAGTATTGGAAGCTTGGTAGTGGCACTAGTGTAGAGAAAAGATGGGAAGAGAGGTTGGACCTGGGAATCACTGTTAGAGGGTACCAGTGGATGAGGAGATCCCTCTAACAATATAAGTTGGTTTTTTACTGCAATATATAGTCTTAGAGAGCTGTGTTGAGTACTAAGTGATTAAATGGCTTATCCAGAATAACAGTCAATCTGCAGGATTTGAATCCAGGTCTTCCTGGCTTTGATGCCAGCATTCTATTTAAATACCATGCTTGACTTTCTGGGCACAGATGTCTTTTGTTATAGAAAAAGTCAATAACTCAAAAGATATTTAGGAGAAAGAACAGATCTATTCTTTGTTGTCCAAGATGGTCCAAAACAGAAGTGTATCGCCAATGGACCAAACTGCTCTCCAAATATGCACAGATAGAATGGTATAAAGGTTTAGTAGAAAGAGCTCTGTCTTTAAAATCATACATCCTAACTATAAATCATGGATCTTGTTGTTCAATTGCTTCAGTCATGTCTGACTCTTCAAGACCTCCTTTGGCAGTTTCTTAGTTTGTCATTTCCTTCTACAGCTCAGTTTTACAGACCAGAAAACTGAGGCAAACATGGTTAAGTAACTTGCTCAAGGTCACACAGTCTTCCTTAGAAAAAAATAAGAACTCTAACCTTTCATCTTAGAATCAATACTATGCATTGTTTCCAAGGGAGAAGAGTGATAAAACCTAAGCAATGAAGATTCAGTGATTTGCCCAGGGTCACACATTTAGAGAGTTTCTGAGTTTGGAAGATCTTGTCAAAGTCTTTGTAGAATTCTGCAATAGACATGAGAACAGCTACAGTAATTTTCAGTTCTGCAGAATGAGATGACCAAATGTATCCTTTTAAAAAAAATATCATTCTGCCATTATCTATAGAAGCTGAAAGTGGCCACATAGGACTGAGGGTCATTTTGCATTTTTACTGCCATAGTCAAAGACTTCATCATTTAGTGACCAATTTACTTGTGATCAACCTTCAAAACTTAACTTGGCTGGTCCTTGGGTTCAGACTGTCCCTGAAAAACTATTCTAAAGTTTCCCAGCTTGGCAGCATACATTAGAGCTTATATTCTATCAGCATAACTTTTGAAAATTAAAAGTCATTTCCTTAGCATGATGGAGCAACAGATTTGAACTTTTGTGATAGTTTTTTTAAAATGTCTTTATAAAATACATTACAGATATGGGTTCAAATTCACATATTTTTTTCTGGACCAATTACTTTAGGATATAGTTTTCTGTGGGAGGTTTGCTGTCCTTGACATCTGGACCCTTGATCATTGCAGTTCTCAATGATCATTACCTAAATTCTAAGTCAAAGTAAAAAGAGAAAGAATTAGGAATTCTTATAATAAATGGTTTTTGTGTTTAAACAATGCCTTACACATACAGAGTAATCATTCAGGATGAAAGAAAATTTAAGGTAGGAGATATGATCAGAGAATTTAAAACTCCAAGGTATGACTCATTGCTTTCTAATTTGATTTCTTCCTTCATTCTAGAAAGTTGTAGAATAGTTCTACAAAGAATCTGATTATCACTTCCTACTGAAAATGGGCAAGTTTAGGCACTGTTCTACAATCCCTGTGAAACTGAATATAATGTACACACTTTTCATTGAATGATAATTTCTCTCTTCCAATCCTACCCCTAAATATGTCTATAAACATAGTTGGAACTTTCCAATCACAGCTGTGGTCATACTTTAAGACTTGATTAAATATCATAAAATTCTGTTCTTTGTTATGACATTCATGCTTTAAGTTTATCTATGTTCAGAAGTGAAATATGGAAATTAATATCCCTCTAAATGTGTCTTAATCCATTTTTTTTGCTCTTTAAATTTCCCTTTCTTTGTCTTTTCTGTGGAATTTATTTAAACTACAATGACCAGTTTTCAAAGTAAGACTTTGCATACCTGGAAATCTGTATACACTCTGGGTCATTTGCTCCTTAGCATGGCTTTGAATCTTTCTACCTACCACTTTTAATTAAAATAATATATAAAGAGATAAAAAAACTACACTCAGCAGAGGAATCACTATTCCTTTCCTGGTTTTCATTGTGTTCACATTGTTCTAAAGTGCATTTTCTCCATTACATATTCATCAATTAAAGTGGAAATAAATTCATTGTGCTCTGAAAATCCTATTCATATATAGCATATGCAAGCCTCCTCCTCATTCTTTTACTTCATAGTTATGACTTTACATCATTACATTATAATTTTAAGTGACAAAAAGAATTAACATTGACCCTTTTGCCTTTTAAATATGATAATACATGGAGTTGCTTCTGTTGCATCTTTGTCATTTTACATTTTGGAAGCTCATAAAATGGTAATGGGTCAGAGATCTTCGACCTGATTAATTCACTAGCATGATGTTGAGTGGCATTAATTGTCATTTAATTCTGGGGTTTCTGATACATTATAAAGCCAACCTGATTTGCCAAAGCAAGAAGAAAGTGGTGCCTATAAACCACAGACCAGTGAAGTCAAGTTAATTTTTTGGCAAAATATTAAAAAGTCAATAAACTACAGATGATTAATGAACATATAGGAAAAAAATCAACAATTGCAAAGAGGCAGCATTGCTTCATCAATACTCATTTTTTAAAACCTTTACCTTCCATTTTGGAAACAACACTGTGCATTGGTTCCAAGACAGAAGAGCTGTAAGGGCTAGGCAATGGGGGTGAAGTGATTTGCTCAGTCACATAGCCAGGAAGTGTCTGAGGCCAGATTTACCTCCTATCTCTAGTCCTGGATCTGAATCCATTGAGCCATCTAATTGCTCTCAATTCTTCATTTTCTTTCTTTTATTTGATAATGTTGCTAATTGATAGATCAAGGAACCATTGAAAATATAGCTTTTAGCTAGATGGTACAGTTGATAGAGTGTTGGACCTGAAGTCAAGAAGATCTAAGTACAAATTTGACTTTATATACTTACTGTCTATGGGAACCTCAGCAAGAGGTGAGGTAAGCTCTTCCTGCTTCCTTATTCCTCATCCCAAGATGCGACAATAATAGCACCTTACTCTCTGAGATATTATGAGGATCAAATGAGATGTTATATGTAAGCTTTTTGTAAAACTTAAAGCACTATATAAATAATAGCTATTATTGTTGTTGTTTTCATAGAATGTCTTACATTCTTCCTTCAGAAAAGATGGGAAAATGTTGGATAGATGATTATTTAGTTACTTAATTTCAGAACTAGTTAGGCGGTGGGATGAAAGTATAATCACAAAATCATACAATTTCAGAGATGGAATGGAATCCAAAAATCATCTAATCCAAACTCATGACTGAAAATCAATCCCCATTATGGCATCTCAGTTTGTTAACCAGACTTTTCTTAAAGAATATTGTGCGAGACATGAATGTGTGGATATGTGAGTGGGGAGGGTGGGCTGGGAGGGAGTGACCTTTTCCTCTCAGCATGATCCATCTGCTTTTGGATAACGCAACTTTTGGGAAGTTTTCCCTACATTTTTATCTTTCCATGTTTTCACCTATGGCCCCAAGTTCTGAACTCTTGAACAAAAAAGCTCAATCTATTCACCATATGACAGTCTCTCAAAGTGTCCTCAGTCTTCTCTTCTCTAGACTAAATATTCCCATTTCCCTCTCTTGATCCTCATTTGGCATTAACTCAGGTTCTATATACCAGTCTTCTTTCTACACTGGTACACAGAACAGAAATAATCAATACTCCTACTGTGGTGTGACCAAAGTAGAATCCAGGGAACAGAATCTCATCAACAACCAGCATTTATATAGTACTTTAAAGTTTACAAGTTGTTACATATAGATATTATCTTTTTTGATCCTCATAACCATGTGATTTAGATGTATTAATATTCTCACTTTATAGCAGAGGGACTGAGGTTGAGAGACACCAAGTGATTTTCCAGAGTCACATAGCTAGTAAGTAACTTTACTACCATTCAAATTGATGTCTTCTTGACTCCAGATCCTATAATACTATTCACAGAGACATTGGATTGCTCTGGAATCCATGATTCTCTTTATGCAAGTCAATATTATATTAGCTTTTTTGACTGCCACATCATTCTGATGCTTCATACTGAATTTGCAGTACACTTAAAGCCCCAGAATTAGTGATTTATCCAGACCTTTTCCATTTTGTATTTGCAAAATTAGTTTTTTTTCAATTGTTACTAATTGTGACCACATTTATTCACATTAAATGTCATTCTATTTGATGGGCACAATGTCCTAGTTTGCCAATAACTTTTCCTATCATCATTTTATCATCCATTGTGATCTCTGTGCCAAACTTTGTGTCATTGGCAACATTGGTAAGTATGCCAGCTATGGTATTAAGCTATTAACAAAAATGTTAAACACCAGAGAGCCAAGGAATTAATCTTGGGACATTTTATTGAGGACCTCCTGCTAAGCTAAAAAGCAAATCATTAGGGGTTTTACTTTGAGTTCAGTCATCCAATAAGTTCCAAATGCATTTAATCATGCTATTCCCTAACCCATATTACACACAATATTTCCTACACTTATATTCTGAGATATTTCATCAAGAATTTTGCTAAATTCTAGGTTTTCTGTTATATCCCAGCAATTTGAGAATCTTGAGTAAAATAAGTTTACCTAAATTTGACCTCTCCTTTCCAAAGCCACATTGTCTCTTTGAGACTGCCTTACTTTCTTTGTTTACAAAAAATTCATATAACAATATGTTTTAGAAATTTTGGCAGATATTTAAGTCATGCTCATTGACTTTTAATGATATATTATTTTTCCTTTTTTGAAGTTAGGGACAATGTTTCTCCTTTAGTCTCTCCTTACCTCTCTTATTCTCCATGATTGGTTAAGTACTACTAGTCTCATCCATCCATTCTCTGAGTACCTGAAGATGTAGTTTATCTGGACCAGGTATGGAGGGAATTTTCAAGGGCAATTACATACTCTCTTACTATCTATTTTATGCATGAATTCCCTCTTCAAACATTGTTGTTCTATTTCTTTCTGTACAAAGATTATTCTCCTTGCTAAAGATAATAGAAACAAGTATGAGTTGAGCAGATGAGTCTTTTCTATGTTACTGAGTATTATCATTTCATCTTCTCCAAGTATCAATGCTGTCCAATGTTTGATCCCTCTTATACCTAATGTTGTGGCTTAATGGATAGAAAGTTGACCATGAAACTGGGAAATCCTATGTTCAGGTTCTGGTTCTCAGATATACTGGTTTTATGATCCTGGGCAAGTCATTTTGCCTCTTTAATTTTCTAGGAAATTCTTTAAGACTTTTAAGTCTGAGAGAAGGTATTGCTGTGCATTGATAAGAGTGAGTTTCCCCATCAGCACATTCCTTCTGCCAGCAATATCATAGACACAGTCCCCTTTTATATTTTCCAGGCAATTTATTGTTCCTCACACTCTCCACTCTCCTATCCAATTAAATTTTATAATCTATTTGGGAAGAAAAGACATAAATTCACAAAAATCATGTAACAAAATATTTAAATAACAGTGCAAACTCTCTCTCTTACTTTGTACCAACTGCTCTGATTGCAGAAACAGCCTCAGTGACTTTCTTCAAGACTCTGCTCAAGTTCTACCTTCTACATGGAGACTTTTTAAATTCCAGTTGTTAATCCATCTCCCCAAAAATGAATTTGTATTTATCCTGTGAATATTTTGTATTTCCTTATATATGTACTTGTTTTCTCCCTCATGAGAATGTAAGTTACTTGAAGAGAGAGGCTTTCAGTTTTGATTTTGTATCCCCAGCACTTAACACTGAGTTTGGCACACAAGAAGGCTTTTAAATTTCTTTATGATTGATAGCAGAGCTTTCTCAGAATCAGAAAAATGTAGGTTGAATTCCTGCCACTTACACATGCTATCTATATGAACACAATCCTGTTTCACTTGACTTTTCATTACAGCCTGCTGAAACTAGAGTAATAGAATATGCAGAAGTACATTGGTACATTGGAGAGAGTTTCCTCACTGAGCGTTCCTTATATCAGCAAAATCAAAGCTCTAGTTTCTAATACTATAAAATTCCTCACCAGTCTCAGTACATAACCTGCTTTTAGTGCTCCCAAAGAATTGTTCCCAAAAGACCATTCCTGTATATTTGCCCCTGGATGTTTCTTTGTATCACTAATATTTAGCCCAGTTCTGGACACATAGGAAGTGCTCCATAAATACTTATACATGAATTTATATTCTTTTATTTGTTCTTGCTTCCAGCCTCTATACCTACTACTTAAAAAATCAAAGTTGCTTGATATGCTTTGTAATCCACATCAATCTCTTTAGATGGCTTTCTCCCCTCTATGTTAGGATTTGTATCATCTGTGAAGATTGGATTTAGCTATTTCCTGTTTGTAACAATGAAGATACTTAGTTTTACAAAATCAGGAATGTCTTGGGAACTCTAAATTACTCCACCCTATTTAGACCATACTTTAGGGGAAGATAAAGTTGCAATCTCCTGATTGAACAATGAAGTACTTAGTTCTCACCTTATAATGAAGATAGAACTTTAAGCTAAGTCTATTTTTAGATCTCAATACAAAAAGGTGTTAAGTAACTATGAAGGGTAAAGTAATCACAAAAAGGTCAAGAAACTCACAAAGGGTGAATTTAACAAAGAAGTGTTAAGTAACTCTAAAGATATAATCAAATCAAAGAAGATGAGAACTAAAAGTATGGGCAGTCCCAGAGAAAAGCCTTTGATATGATTGGTAGACGTGAAAATGTAGAGGAGGAGACACAAGGGTGAAAGGTCTATATATTTGGAATTTTTGCTCTCTCCGGCACCTTATTGGCAGTGGAGAGTTAGGTGAGAACAGCGTGCTTAGCTTTCTGGCATCTTAGTGTGGCTACAAGCTATTTGTCTGGTTCGGTGGTGAGTTTCTGGCTGATTTTCCTCCTTTACTTTTCCAATGTTATCACCTTAGAATCCTCTAATTTTCTTCAGAGACCTAGAGGCAGGAATTTTAAACTCCCCCTGGCACAGGCCAGGCAAGAAGAATCCTATATCCTCTTCTCTCCTTCTCCTTAAATTCCTTCCCTCTATATTAATTAAATTACCATAAATTTCCATACTGACTTGGGTATATTATTTGGGATTTTCCCTGACAACCAATTAACTCTAGATTTTAAGTCACAACTTTAAAATTATCTTTACACATCAAAATTTCATATTCGAGAGTTTACATTTCTTTCCTCCTGAAATTATCCTGCAGCATTTTAAGCTATGGAACCTATCTGTCCTTCTAAGTGCTCTGAAATCTGCTTTCCCCAAATATGGGATACACATCAGACTATGTTCAATCTCTATATTTTAATCATAAACTCTAGTACTGATCATTTCCACCCAAAGTTCCTACCATTCCCACCCAAGGTGCCAGTTCTTCTTTTAATGAGCCTCAGAATATCTAGTATAGAATTTTCCTTTGTAGAGTCCTGTGTAATTAGAATTTTGTACCCCAGCACTTCATTTCCTAGAATTCCTCTTTTGTCCCCATGTTACATCCTTACATTTTGTAGATAAAATTTTGTGTAACTCTGCCCTTTCTCTCTTCTCCTGCTATTGTGGCCCAGAAAAGTTCTCTTTACTCAGCTTTTTCTATTTCTTCAACTTCAAGTGCTTATTAATAAATCTTATAGAATATAATACTTGGAGTTATTGGATATTAATTTTAATATTACAGTCCTCAACTTTGAGAAGGATGGAATTTTTGTTAGGAAAAATCAAATTATTATTAGCAGCTCTCTTTTTGGTATGAAAGAATGACAGCATCAATCTAGACAATTGATATCCTTAATGATTACTATACCATGTCCTTTGTTAGACTTATAATTTGATTTCTTTTTTTCTTTTTTTAAACCCTTATCTTCCATCTTGGAGTCAATACTGTATATTGACTCCAAGGCAGAAGAGTGGTAAGGGCTAGGCAATGGGAGTTAAGTGACTTGCTCAGGGTCACCCAGCTGGGAAGTGTCTGAGGCCAGATTTGAAACTAGGACCTCCCTTCTCTAGGTCTGGTTCTCAATCCACTGAGCTACCCAGCTGCCCCCTATATAATTTGATTTCTAATCAACTCATTTATTTCCTTTTTCTATCCAGGTAATCTAGACAATAATACTATAATGACAAACTTGTTTCTGTTTTTCCCTCTTTTGATCTTTACCCCAAAACTTCCTACTATGCTTCCTTCCTCTGGTTCCTGAATTCCCCTTAGTGAGTATGCTTTCTTAGTACCCAATTCTATACCTCCTCCCATTTTGCCTATTTTTTTTTCTTTTGAGCAAAGTATATCTATCCAAAACTTCATTCTATTCCTGGATCTTACGTATTCAGGACACCTATCTTCCACTTCATCTTTTTGGTTGCCTGTGGATTGTGCATTTGTGCATACTCATTAAATATTTTGTACTAATTTGGATTGAGTTTATGAGTGACTATCCTGTTGATTTTCATTTGGGTCTGAGATGTTTAAAAGATTTTTTCAATGACTCGGAATAAGACATGAATGACCCGGTTAACAAATTTGTAGATAATTGAAAGCTAGAATTCATTGATGACACACTGAATAAAAGGAGTGGGCTCCCAAAATACCTCCACAAGTGAGAACATTTAGCCATACTTAATATTATGAAGGTCAAGTATTACTAAGTATAAAGTGAACTATATGTGAATTTAAACATACAATCTCATAAGTAGAAGATAGGGAAACATGGTTAGAAAGCAGCTTTTCTTGGCATAATCTGGCAGTTTTAGTGGACTTCAGGCTCAATATGAGTCAACATTGTGAAATAATAGACAAGATGATGAATCTGAATTTCCTAGAGATTAAGTGATCATTCCATGGTCAGCAATAATAATAATTACCAGAAATCAAATTTGAACCCATTTATTTTCAACTCTAAGTCTATTACTCAATTCATTATACCCAAGGTAGTAAAAAATTGAATCTAATCCATTTATTGTAAGTTTGGAATGAAGAAATAGTGTATTTTTTCCATTAAATTCAGTTCCACAAATATTTATCAAGTCACTACTGTTTACAGAGTGATTGATAATATAAAAGTAACATACAAAGAGACAAACATACAAGATTTTATTTTAATGGAAGCTGTAGGACATAATACAGTAGAAAAAACATAAAATTAAATATTCATGGATTAGGAGCCTGGGAAAAGGTAGAGACTAAGGTTACCTCATTTTCCTCACCTTAGAGGACATAAGATTTTCTGGTCTCTATCTCTTCCCTCAATAATCTCAAGAAGTGGAATGGTGAACAAACTGGACCCCGATGGGTTTTAACTTCTGATGTAATCAAATATGTTAGCACTTGGTTGGTTTCCTTCTCTCTTTACTCTCTGTATTTCCTTCACATGGCTGAACAGAGTCAATATCTGCTTCTTGAAGGGGAGAAGTTGGGCAAGGGATGGTTGACCAAAGTCACTGTCATTGTGTGACTCCCTATCCCAGGGATGGTACTTACTGTGAGTTTGTTTTTGACCCTGCATGGAGGAAGATAAAGAAGTGACTTTATGTGAGTATCCCAAGTGTTCATAAAATATTTTATCTTGTCACAGATTCTTTCTCTTTCTATAGATTTAGTTTCAAAGACTCCACCCTCTGGCACATCATAACTTCTTGGTGGGATTGAAGGATTGTGAAAAGGTTGGAAGAAAATGACTAATCTTCCATATTTCTGGACATATGACCCATTGTGCCCCTTTGAAGGACATTGCTATGATGGGTTATGGCAACTTTTTTTTTCTTGTAACTTCATTTGCTATACTATTAAATTTTGTTTTGAGCCAAGATATCTTGTGGGTTGATGAAAGTAAACACACTGATGACACCATGAAATATAATTTGGGGTTTCATTTGTCAAGTGGACAGAGGGGGGCAAAATTGGTCTGAGCAAATGAGCCAACAATTTCTGAGTTATTTGGAAAATTATATTCTATTCCTGAGAGACAGCTCTGCCCTGGGACACCAGGCAACAAAAGAACAAATTTATACTGTAGTAGAAAGTCCAAACTTAGACTAAGGAAAGAAAGAGGCTATGATAGATAAGAGTTTTCATTTTAATTTCTCCAGTGTACACACATACACACAGAGAATTGCCTGGAATGACATTTTTCTAATACTACCTTTAAAGTGTTATCTCTTTCCAGACAGTTTTCAAGTAGCATCCAGAAAGCCTTTAAAGGATGACATCCCTCTGCCAATGACCTGAAAGAGGGGTCATGGTTATGAAGGAAAAATTGAGCCACAATTTCTTTCTTATTTTTCCTTTTGATCAGACACTTCTCTATTTCATTATTGATTTTCCCACCCACCATGCTTTTGCCTGCACTTCATTTCTTCTGGTCTCTTATTAGCAAATAGTGCAGACAATGGGGAAATAAACGGTTTTCTTTTTTTCTCTTCATATATTATTCTCTCCTTACATTTCTTGAGTTTGAAACTTTCCTCAATACACTTTTCTCTTCATTACTTTCACTTCATCTCTGTCTCTTTTCTGTTCACTTCTAAAAATTCAATTTTATTCTTTAACCTTTGCTCTTTTGCACTTTTCTTTTCGTCTGACTCTTCAGACTGCCTCCTTCATCTTTCTAATCCTATTTTCTCTTTTTTCCCACTTATTTTCCTTCCTTAATCAAATTCCTCCTCCAATACCTCTTCATGACAGCCAAAATTTACTACATGCCTACAATAGACAAGGCATATTCTAAAGAATGTGAGTGACTCAATAATGTTCAAAATTTGGCTGCTTCCCTGTTCAGAATGTATAATCTAGTTAGGAAGAAAAGACTCAAGAAAAGTAATGTGACACAAGATTTAAATAATAGTTCAAGACAGTAATAGATGATTTGTGACAAGGAATTACATGATTAGAAGCTCAGAGGACCTTAAGTGGTTAAGAGCATTGTTAGGCACTGAGGATAAAAACAAAACAAAACAAAAACTTAAAAGACAACCTTTAGCCTATTTGGATAGCCACAGCTAGCTCTTTCCTATTTTCTATATATCATTGATCTATTTATTATTGCATTTCTCAAAATCCTTTTTTCCAATCCTCCTCCTTTCATCCTCATACCCAACCTTGGATTCACCATTAGCAGTGTATGATTGAAAATGTTACCCTAAAAAAAGAACTACATATCCCAAGAGTCCACTGACTTCCTGTTATTATGTACTTCCTGTAGACAGAGGATAAAAGGTTGGGCTTTGGAGGCTCCCTCTCTCTGATGTAGAATCATCATTGATGGTGGTGAGTGGGATTGACTAAAAAATGACTAACCAGCCATGGGCATGTGGTCTTTATTTTGTATCTTCTTTATTCCTTGATTTCTAATGATCATTAATAAATCTCTTAAAATATAATATTATTACTGAGATTTAATTTTAACTTTTATAGCAGCAAATGAAAACACTCCCTGCTTATCTGAAACTCCTCAGTTTATCATTTAAGGTTCTGCCAATTCATGACAGCATTCTCCCTTGCTCCACAGACTCTATGGTTTAGTCACCTTTGGCTTCTTTGATGTTCCTAAGACAGGATACTCTCTAGGAGTGTGGCAGGAGTGCTGTGGTAGGCAGTGTGGTACAGTAGTGAGAACACTGAAGTCGGAGGACCAAGATTCCCAGTTCTGTTTCTGATGTTTCTGTTTAAAAGGAGCAAGTCTCTTCTCATCCAGGCTTCAGTTCCTCTTTTGTAAAACTAAAGGCTTAGATTAAGTTTCTTGTAGCTCTGAATCTGTGATTGCATGCATCCATTTCCTTTTGCACCATTATACTTTGCATAGGCAGAGACTGCACTTCTTCTAATTTGCCTCTTTCAAAGCCTGATTTCCTTCAGGATTAGGTCAATCTCTGCTTTGTGTAGAAGGTCTTTCCTGATCCCCCTAGCTATGCTAAGCAGTCAGTGTCTTGTATTATTTTCACTTGGTATCCTGCACATGTTGTCTTCTTGGTTAGAATATAAGCTCTTTGAGATTAGAGATGTTCCATTCCTTGTCTTTGTACCTCCACTACCTTACATAGTACCTGGCCACATAGGATAGAGGCAGGTCTATGCAAAATATAGGTTGGGGTGTGAAATCTCAGCCTAACAAAAGGAAAAGAAGCAGAGAAGGACTGGAATGGCATGACTGCTCTTTAGCCCTGTACTGCTAGTCATCTCCTGGCAACCTAAAGCTAACTATCCAACACAACTAAGCTTCATTAGTACTTGCTGCCCTGTTAGGTGGCAGCAGAAGTGGGAAGAGCCAGTCAAAATCAGTGGGAGCCTTAGATTGTTGGACAGAAGCATGAATGGATATTCTGGTGCCTGGAATGTCTGGTCTACATGATAAATGACCAAGGAGTCTAGTAGAGAAGAGCATGATGAGCATTGAATTTTCATAGAAGGTGCACCTTTATCTGTATCTACCTTCTCCTATACCAGCACATGAGCTGTTATTATATATATATATATATATATATATATATATATATATATTCATTTAAACATAGAAGACTCCTTGGATATCACCAAATGAGTTTCCCACCAGAACTGCAAACTCTATATGTACAATATAAAACTCATAGCATCATAGATTCTCATGTGAAGGGGACTTCAGAGCCCATCAATAGCCCATATTTTTTCTTGCAGATGAAGAAACTGAGACTCAGAGAGACTAAGCAGCTTCTTTTATAATCACAGAGGTAGAACAATTCATAGGTAGGATCTGAATCCCTGGCCTCTGACTATAGCTCATGATCTTTGCACCATATCCCAACATCTTCTAGTTAAATATCGAACTTCTAAGTTTGTCTTAGTAGATCTCCCACAACATAGCTACAACCTACAGTTCATCTACACTCCTCTCTGTATTTCTCTCTGTCTACCTTTATTTATGCTTTAGGTAAATGAGCTATTAGGTGAGCAACATACATTTCTCATCATTTTCCACATTTGCCTTTTTTATGTTCTTCCTCATGTTCAGAGTATCTCTACACACAGCTTCCCAACCCCTGTTAACCTTCCACCACTAAACTTTACATCCTACTTACCTGGCAAGACTCAACTCAAAAGAGACTTGAAGCCTTCCTTGTGATGATCAACTGGGAATGACATCAATTCTGATCGATACTTATCCAAGACGGTTCCAAAGGATCCAAAATGAAAAATTCTATCTACCTCCAGAGAGAGAATTGATTGAGTCTTTATATCAAATCATATTGTTTTTTTACTTTATTTTTTTTGTGATCCAATTTTTTTTACAACATGACTACAATGGAAATGGGTTTTGTACAACTACACATGTATCATTTATAGCAAATTGCTTGCCTTTTCAGAGGAGAGGGGAGAGGAAAGGAAGAGAAATTTGAAATTCAAAATTTTTGAAAGTGTTAAAAATTATTTTGAAATGTCATCAGAAAACTAATAATAAAAACAAATGAAAAAGTCTCCCTTGGCATCCTCTCCACCTTCAATTGGAATTGATCTATCTTTCAAAATTATACATAAGTACTGTGGTCCAAGAAAAAGACAGCCTCCTGTCCAACCAGCTTAGAACAAAGAAATTCGTGACCATTAGTTTGGCCATTGGGGTGACTGATTCTTGAATTGTGGCAGCCTAGGAAATAAATAAAAGTAAATAATAGATCTTAGCTTTTTCATCTGGTGTTAAGGCACAGAGTATTTTTCTAATGAATTTACTATACTCTGATTTATTTCTGTGTCTTGTCTTCCTTATACCACATTATACTTCCTGAAGGAAGAGAATACTATTTATGTATTTTCCTTTTTGTCCCTCACCCCAATCCATCACAAGTAGTAGGTACTTAAGAAATTTTGGCCAGTGATGGATGGATGAATAGATAGATGAATGGATAAATTGAGGAAATGGCTCCTTCATGTCAGACTCTTTGATGGCATGTTATTTTTTGACCTTCCAAATCTAATCTATTATTGGACCTGCATATTTCTAAATAGCACAGTTCATAATCACACTTCTCCATTTTCCCCAAAGTTCTTTATTTCAGTCTCAGTTCACCTCTCTTTTTATTTTTTCTCCTTATGTGCCTCCACATCACCAACTTCCTTTCTATTAATCCAAAATGCCAGTGCTATTTTCCTTCTCAGTAACTTGTGTTAGTTAAATGTCATTCACTGAGCTACTCCAACCCCCCCATTGGCTCTCCGTTGTGGTTTCCATCAAATCTAAATTCCTGATTATAAGCTTCAAGTTTCTTTTATCAGCCTACCCTGTCTAACCTAATCTCACTCATTTGTCAGGATCTCCTTGCTTGTTCTCCCTGCACCAATCAGTTTAAAGTCACTTTTCAACTCCCTTTACATGTCTCCCCTTCACTTTAACTTCTAAGACTTAGAATTGCTCAGAAAATTTATACCAACTCTGCCTACCTGGGCTAATTACTCTCCTTATCGTTATTGGATAAGACATCTTGAAAAATCTTGGTTCAACAACCACTTTCAATAAGTACTTGCTGTGTGACCCTGGAAAAATAATTTAATTTCTCTCAGCTTTAGCTTCCTTATTGCCCAAATGGGGATAAGGAGACTACTTCTCTAAAAAGATTATGTGGGGTTAGTTTTACACTCCTGGAGAAATTGCTCTTGGACCCTGGCCTTACTCAGAAATCGAATGTACCCCAATTTCTTTCATAAATATCTGCAAATAAATTGAATAAAATGTGGTCATTTAGTCTAACTCTGATGCCTCCTTATGTCATGGGGATGGTCATATGTCTCTGAGGCAATGTATTCAGAGACCTACTATACTGTAAGTAGTCTTTTCCCACGATCCCAGAAAACAGAGAACTTCATGACCATTAGGTTGGCCACTGGGTGATTGATACTTTGACTCTGGCAGCCCAGGAAAGGAATAAAAATCAATGACAGCTCCTAGCCTAATATGGACTCCTTCTGTTTCCATACTACCAAGAGTAGAATAATGTAAAGTACATTTAGAATGGCTGTTGCGGTGAGGTGGCCCAAAGATAGCAGACACCATCTTAACCAGCTGCCATGAGTTTATTGCCATACCATCAAAGAGTCTGACATGAAGGAGCCATTTCCTCAATTTATCCATCCATCTATCTATTCATCCACCCATCACTGGCCAAAATTTCTTAAGTACCTACTACTTGTGATGGATTGGGGTGAGGGATAAAAAGGAAAATACATAAATAGTGTCCTCTTCCTTCAGGAAGTATAATGTGGTATAAGGAAGACAAGACACAGAAATAAATCAGAGTGTAGTTTACATTCTGATAGAGGAAGACAAGACCTAAAAGAATGCTGGGGTGATGTGGCATTGGGAAGGTGGAAAAATAGTCTGGGTAAACATGGACTGAGCTGGGTTTAAAGTAAGCATGGCTGGTATGTGTACTTCCTTAAATGGAGACATCAGATGGAGTAACACAATTAGAAGAGGAAATTTTAGATTTAGAGTGGTGGCCAGTATGGTCCTGGGGGTGGAAATCAAGCAGTCTGGAACGAAAGGTCATCTAGCTTTCCCCTGAAACCCTGTAGTGAGGGAGAATCCACTCTGTCATAGGGCAGCCCTTCCCACTTGTGGATTAGAAAGACGTGGTCATGGTCATGAACTTACCTTAAGGAGAAAAAAAGGGAAAAAATTCAGTAAGATTTATGCAGTAAGATTAAAAGGGTCCTTGCCTCTATCTCTTCTTTCTAACTATCATTAGCTTCTTCCCAAGGAACAGTAAATAACTGGAAGAATTTGAAAAGTTAATTTTATCTAATTTTGTTGTTGTCATTGTTAATTTGAAACTTGATCTTCCTTTCTTGCCCAGGCTGGAAGTACAGTGGCTACAAAGGTCTCCTCATTGACCCAGAAGCTTTAACTTTCTAAATTTCCAACCTGGGTCTATTTGGCCTTCTTGAGGCAGTTGAGTGGAATTCTGTTCCCCGTGACTCATCACATTGGTGCCATATAATTCATCTAGTCTTATCCCTTATGAGATTAGAAGCTCCAGGCTCTAGCAATCCGCCAGATCCAGCCTCCTCAATATCAGTGATTCCAGGCATATGCCCTCAAGTCTGGCTAATTTTTCCCTAAATGGATCAGAGCTTATTAGCCCTTTCAAGAGTCAATATGACCCTTTCCTGAGACAATTAGTATGTAATCCACTGAATGCAAAGAAGAGATATTTAATGAATGCTTATATCAAGATCTCTTGGACTTGGATCTGATTCTCCCTGGTAGTCTTTTCACCATGATTATCGGTCCCCAAAATGAAAAACTACTCTAAAAACAGGAAATAAGATTATGACTTGAGGAAACAGCATGGTTCCCTAAATCTGTTCATGGGGGAATTCCTTTGGTACTCTTTTGACTCCTAAATATGAAGGCATGGCTTAAATATCAGGCATGACCTAGAGATTGAAGCTACAACAAAAGAGATAAAGTGAGTTTTAGAAGAATCCTCTTGGTGTGGTCTAGAGGTGTCAAGCTTTCTGGCACACAGATGCTGCCAGCAATACTTGCCAGTGCACTAATTGGGAAATATTGAACAAAATAAATAAAAATATAATAAAACAGGTAACATTACATTTTAAAACTCAGCCACAATCACCAGCAGGGATCTCTATGTGTGAATTAGTAACCCCTTTCTATTTGAGTTTGAAAGCACTAGTGTAGACACAGCATCCAATCTGGGAAAGAGAAGGGAATCAGAATTTATATTTACCCATTATGTATCACACACCATGCTTATTTGTTTTTCCCTAATCGTATGGATAACCAAAGGGCAGGCAAACACTTTGAGAGTCTTAGTTTTTTTTTTTTTTAATAGTCATAGATCTTGGAACTGGAAGAATTCCCAAGAGGTTGAATCCTCTGTCATAGAGCCAAGTCTAATCCAGGTATAATTACTTCTCTTTTACACTGAAGTAATTGAGGCCAGAGATGTTTAGTGAGGTGCATAGAGTCATAGATTTAGAGCTGTTATCCTCTCATTTTATAGGTGTAGCATGTTAGGCACAGAGTTTCAATGACTCCCCTTGAGCTACTTAATCAGTAAATGAGTGAGGTGGGATTTAGTCACCCAATTGCTGACTTCAGCTCTAGTGTCACATCCAATTTGCCTTTGGTCACCTCCATCCGGTCCTTGTCCTGAATTTATGCTAGTGTGTCAGGTTGAAGGATGTTCCTTGTTGCCATGAAGATGTTGTACCAAGTACATCTTGGAAATCTGAATGTCTTTATTTAGAAAGTCAGAGCAGATTTTCAGAGGAGGTTCTGAGCTCATTCAGCTGACACCCTCTGCTATGCCAGCAGGAGTCAGTGGGCACAGCTGTAGTGGGCTTTGCCAGGAACACTTACATTTGTGGTTGAATATTTATGGTTCTCTTTGAACACCTACCCAATTTCTCTTTGCCAATAAGCTCAGGAGGTTATTAATAATCACTCCTATGCCTATGTATATAAATATAGAGGGAGATAGAGATAGTCATGATGGTTACAGAGGAAAAAATTCAAATCCTCTCTCTAATGCTATCTATGGATCCTTAAACAAGTCTCTTAACCGCCATGTGACTCAGTTTCTTCAATTGTAAAAATGAGGGTTTTAGACTGGGTGGACTCTGAGATTCCCTTTTAAAACAGTGAGTCTCTTCCTAGTTTTTCACACAAACAAAACACTTTCTTTACAACAGATTAGTGAGATATACTGGGCAATCATTTCACAGATTAGAAAAACAAGGTTCAATAAAATGGACTCAATCACCCAAGACTACACGAGTCTCCGAGTCATCCTTGGTCACCTGGGTCACCTGATTTCCAATATGTCGCTTTTCCCTTTTATTCTTATGTTGCCTTGATGTGGTGGGTCTCTATTATGCTTTCTTGAGATCATTAAGTATGGGGTGAAATGAGTTAATGAATGATTTTCTCCTAATTTGAAAATGTCTTTGACATCATTCTTTTTCTCATTTTTAACAGTGACTCTGTGAAATAAAGCCTATTTGAAAGTGAAAGGTACTATTTCAATGATCATCTCCATATGAAGTAATGTATTTTTTAAACATGGGACAATTAGGCATGTTAAATTCTGAGGAATTCTACCACATTAATTTCCTGTTCTTTATTTTGTTAATTTCTTCTGAACTATGAATTCTGGTTGTCATTATCTGGATATAGATGGTCAGCTAGAGGATTAGAGTTAGTTTTAAGAGCAGTTAACATACTGAGTGTTATGGAGACAGGTCTTGGAGACTGATTCGAGAGGGCAAGACTAGTGGCATTGGAGTTCTCCTTATCACTGGTAGTGTGGAAACACCAGCAAGAGGTCACAGATAAGGAAAAACTGGAGAAAGCCAAGGATTTTGGAAAAAGGTAATGCAATGTTAAATGTGTACTGAATTAATATTACTGGTCTACAAGACAGGATGAAACTGAAATGATGCATAACATAATGTGGTCCTGAGGATTATTTATTCCAACCAAGGCTCAAGAACCATGCAATTAAAACTTGAGGGACTTTAGAAGTTATCAATTTTATTTGTTTTTTCATTTAAAAGATGAAGAAACTAAGATAGAGAGTGGTTAATTGACTTTCTTGAGGACACATAGCTAGTAAATCTCTGAAGCCAGATTTGTACTCCTCTTTCTGACTCTAAATTCAGTGACCTATCCACTAGACCAAGTTAGTTATTACAAGCTAGTCAATTAAGCACCAGAGTAGGACTTCAAGGCTAGGGTAGTTGACTTGTAGTTAAGAATGCCACAAGGATGGCATAGTCAAAAGAAACTTGGATTTTCAATGAGATGTCCTGGGTTCCAATCCCACCTCTTCATTACTACTGTGTGACTTTGGGCAAGACATTCTGATTCTATATACCTCAGTTTAAGCTTCTGTAAAATGAGAGTGTTGGACTACTGACCCTGGGGTTTTTTCTGATTTTGTACATTAGTAATTGAGCTTCTGAGGGTAAGATGTAATCTTTACAGTTATATCTCTTGCTTTAGTGCTTATCACAGTAAATGCTTAGTAGATCCCATTCCAGCTCTGATTCTATGTTCCTATGATAAATCTACATAAATAATGACCTCATTTCATCCATTAATTAACAAATGGTTGTTAAGTGGCTATTATATTTACTGGGTAATCCGTAGATGAATAAAACATCACTCCTGTCCCCAAGGAACTGTTAGTGTAGCAGGAAGACCATTCATTATACAGTTAAATAGAAAATGAAGGAACAACAAGAGAATAAAAGAAATATAAAGGACTACCTGAGCTGGGAAGAGTTGAGGAGATGAGTCCAGGGAAGACTTTAAGGAGGAGAAACCATTTACCTTGAACTTCAAAGGGTGGAAAGGATTCCATTGATTGGAGATTGGACTAGCACATGAAAAAAAAAGCACTGGACACATTTAGTGAGGTCTATTTTTCAGTTTGTCTAGACTTGGAGGCTTTGACTTTTGGGGATATTGGATAAAAAAACCCAAGATTGTGATTAGATTTATGGAGTATATTGGGCCTGGTCTTCATTTAGAAGACACAGGAATTTTGCACAATGCAAAATGTGATCATTGTAGGAAAACCAATTTGGTACTTCTGTGTAGAATGGATTGGAAGGGGAAGAGACTATTTATTCCAACCAAGGCTCAAGAACCATAGAATTAGAACTTGAGGGACTTTAGAAGTTGTTGAGTTTAATTTTTTCATTTAAAAGATGAGGAAACTAAGATAGAGAGTGGCTAACTGACTTGCTTGAGGATACCTAGCTAGTAATTTAGGATAGCTTTTGAAATAGTCTCAGTCAATGGTAACAAATTCTTGAATTCTCAGGGCTGAGTGGGAATGGCAAATAAAAGGACAGAGGCAGAGATACAGATGATAGTGTTAATGAGTGTTTCATTGTGCAGGAGGAATGAATGGGGAAGTATCAAATATGTTATTATTTAGTACTGCTGGAAGAGACTTTCTCTCTCCATTATGTTGCTTTGCTTAATATCACCCCTCAGTGACCTGGAGGTCAAAGAACACTGAGATGTCAGGTATAGACAGATCCTCAGAGAAAGGAAGTTAGAGAACCAAAGAACCAATGAGACAGGAAGCTGATTCCACAGGCACTGCCCCCTTGAGAGGCCCAGCAAATTAAGAAATTATGGTTAGTTTCTGAGATGAGACATGTGAGAGCTAGTGGGTGGAGAAAATGGCTTACAAGTGGAAGACCAGGAGGTCTTCTGAGCCTTCTGCCTGGAGTGAGGAACCTGAATGAACTATTGTTGGTGGTGAGTTTCAATCCATCATGGTGACCAATAGAGTAATAGGCTAAGTAACTCTCTACCTCTTTCCTTCCTTTCCCTCTCTCTACCATTACTACTTTGATTTAATAAAATTATAAAGCTACTAACAGCCTCATAATTTAATTTTAATTATTACAGTACTGTGCCTGGCATACAGTAAGTGCTTAATAGATGTTTGTTAATTAATGGACTAATTATTCTAGGAGAAGGGTGGCACCATTTTCAGGGTCAGGAGGTTTTAGAAGAGGAGAATTCTGAGGGAAATAATGAGTTCACAGTTAGATATGTTGAATTTGAGACACTGCATCAGGATAGAATGTCATTAGTTTTAGATGGGGGATTCAAAACTATTTTGCATGATAAGATGACAATTTTGGCTTAAAGAATGAGGGCTGAAGTTGGAAGGAGAAGGAACACACTCCATCCAGCAAAAGATCTTTGGTAACACAGAGTTGGGGTGATAATATTCCACTTATTAATTGATATTTCAATTTTTCATCAATCATTTTAGAATTGAAAAGTACCTCAAAAGGTCATCTAGTCCAATTTGCTCCTGAGCTAATCTTTATTATAACTTTCAACAAAGGATCATTCATTCTCTATTCAAAGACTGGCAATAAGGGGAAGTCCCTATCTTCCAAGGCAGCCCATTCCACTTTTAGATAACTGTTAAGTTGGGATATTCTTTAAATTAATTGAAATTGTCTTCTTTGAAGATTCCACTAAATTCTCTTGATTCTGTGTTTTGGGGCTAAACAGGAGAAATCGAATCTTTCTTCCACATGGTTACTTTTCAAATACTTCACAATAATTATGCCTAGATCCTTCAACTAATGGTCATGAGTCATTGATTCAAAACCCTTCATTATCAAACTAGTCACTCTCCTCTAATGAAATTCAGCTTTAATGACTTTCCTGTTAAATTGTTGTACCTTCAACTATTGATCCCTTTAGTACTTGTCTATTGAAGTATGACATTAAGTAGAGTTCCTAAAGTTGTTTGATAATAGGCATACCAGAGATCATAAGGGCAAGAATTTCTTTCTAATTAATAATTTAGGTTCTAGCTAAAGTGATTTTGATTGTAGAAAAGCTTTTTACAATTTTTCTCGTACTAATTATGATCAATTTTAACTTTTGTAATTCCTTTATCCTTTTTCTCTTTGTGTTTTGTCTTCATAGTCATATTGCCAAGGAAAGAATATTTCATTTTCTTCTTATATATGATTAAACGTTTTGTATTGAGTTCCCTTGTTCATTTGAGCTTATTCTGTTACGTGGTGTATTGTACTAGTCTAAATCTATTTTCTGACAAATCATGTTCCAACTTTCCCTGAAATTCTAATAGTTCTATTGAGTATCAAGTCCTTTCCTCAGTAGTTTTTGTTCTTTGACTTCCTGAATGTGAGCTTATAATGTTTACATCTTATTTAGCCTGATTTAATTTTCTATTTTTACAATTTAAATTTCTATTTTACTGACAATTTTAAGCACTTCTTTATAATTGAAAAGCTATTAGTGTTACAATCTCTTTCTTCCTATTTCTTTTAATTATATGTCTTGAAATTTTTTACCTTTTTGTTCTTTCAAATTAATTTTTCCTATTTTCCTAGAGCTAAATCTGTAAATTAATTTGGGCAATTTCTGTAATATTATTGTATTGGTATGCACTCATCATGAACACTGAATATATCTCCCAATTATGTAGCCCTTACTTTTTTTCCCTATAATAAGTGTTTTGTAGTTGTATTTATATTAACCCAGCTGGTGTCCTGATAGGCTCATCCCTATATATTTATTGCAATTTGTTGTTATTTTGAGCATTTTTTCTATTGGTTCCTCCTGTTTTTTTTTTGTTACTAATGCATATAAATACTGATGATTTTGTGGTTTATTTTATGTCCTGCTGCTTTCCTGACACTATTAATTGCCTCAATTAGTTTCTTCACTGATTCTCCAGTTTCCTAAATAAATCAAAATATTGTCTGGAAATAGTGACAATTTTGTCCCCAAATTGCTGATGTTTGTTCTATTAATTTCTTTCTCCTGTTCTCTTGTTATATCTCACATTTTTAGTAATATGCTAAATAATGGTAGAGGAAAAAAAGAAATCCTTGATTTATACCTGCATTTATTAAGAAAACGTCAGCTTCTTTTCAAATAAAAATTAGTTCTTCATTCCAGATACAGCTTTTGAATTCATTAAAGACCAATTTTTGCCTATATTGTTTTGGTTGTTTTTTTAAGCAGAAAGGAATGCAATATTATTTTAAAGATTTTCCTTTGTCTAGTGATTTTACCATGTGATTTTGTCATTTGTCATTTATGTGATTGATTTCTCTAATTACATTCGTATTGTAGATGTACTATTGAATTACTATTAGAAATCCAAAGTTTTCTATGAATAAGAAGGAATATTTCTTGCATATATTGCTATAGTCATTTTAGTAGAATAGTGCTAAAAAGTTTTGCCTTAATGGTCACAAGCAATATTGGTCTACAATTCTCTTTCTTTGCTTCATTCCTCTCTAGTTGGGGTATCAAGGTAATTTTTTACACCTTAAAAGGAATTTTGTCTAATGCCTTATTATACTATAATTTAGAGCAGTTTAAGTAGCTTAGGTTTTAATTGCTTTTTAAACATTTGCTAGAACTTACTCACATCTATATCTGGTCTGAAAATTTTCTAGACTCAGTATTTCATTTGTGGCTGTTGGAGACTAGGTGATTTAATATGTCTATTTTCTCTCTTATGAATTTAAATATATACATATATATTCACTCACTTTCTTCAAAATCTATATTTTGATGGTGTATGATTTTGCTTAGTAGCTCCAAATAACATTTTTTTCTCTCTCTGCAAATTGTGAATTTAAGGCAGCTAGGTGACTGAGTAGATAAAGTGCTGGGCCTGTAGTCAGAAGTTCTGAGTTAAAATCTTCCTCAGAAACTATTTTGTTACTCTGTGCAACTCATTTAACACTTCTCTGTTTCTCATTTTCCTCATCTATAGATTGAAGATAATAGTCCCTCCCTCTCAGGAGTGTTCTGAGGATCAAATGAGACAATGTCTATAAAGTGCTTAGTATATCATGTGTTTAAATGTATTTGTGGTTAGACTCTGAATATTTAATTTGGTGGTTGCCAGAGATTTAATTTCTAAATCCCAAAATGAATTAATAAAGTAAATGGAACTTATGATAGTTTATTTACAATGGAGGGAAGATATTAAGGAAGAGAGAAAAGGGGAGAGAGAGTGAGAGAGAAAGAAATATCTCTGGCTTCCACTGATACCAGTTAGAAATTCTAAGCCCCAGCCAGGGGAAAAGAGTCTCAAGATGATGGGCCTTTCCTAGAGGCTTCACGCCTCAGAAAGGTGGGGTCACTAAGTCAGCCTTTCACTCACCAACAGTGACCTTCTAAAAGGAAAGCAGTCTGAGGTCTCCTGAATGAGTTCCTCCAGGGTCTAGTTCCTCTTCAAGTCTCTCCTCAAGTGTCTGTCCTCCAGTCCAATTCCGAGTCAAAGTTCTTCCATCCAACTTGAATCTCTAATTGAATAGAATATATCCTCTTCTGTCCTCTGGTCCTCTTTTTTAGATCTTTTTCTCTTATGTTACCTCCCCTAAATTTCACATCTACCAATAACAGCAGATGCTCTGCTCTAGGACTTCCCAGAAGGCAATTAGTCAATTCTAATTCATTACCCACTATCGCACATGTGGGTCACAGACCTCCCACCTCATGATTAAGTGTGAGATTTACACCCTTGGTGATCAGATCTAACATGGGCAGATCTTCTAACTCCAAGTACTGTGTTTAAATCTCTGGGGATTAATCAACAAATTAATCAACAAATAGACAGAGGATTACAATTCAATCTTCACAATCAAGGAAGAACTAATTACCTTCATTGTTACAATCAGGGGAGAGCTAAATTCAATCTTCACAATCCCCCCTGATGATCATTGGGAGATTAGTCTCCCCATTGATCATTTTACAGAATCATCTCATAGTCCTAAAACTTTCTAACTACAGATGTATACAATATTTCAGTTTCTAAGAGTAAGTTACAATAGTTAGAGATAAATAAAAAAGAGAAAAAGCAAAACCAATGTTTTTCTAGGTGCATTGACAAAAAGCCAAATTAGGGGGCAGTCCCCTTTGGCATAAAAGTGTACATTTACAATAAATGTTCAATCCCCTTTTGTTCAATTTATTGCACCCAAAAGTTCATTCTGGATCTTCTTGATACATAGTATTATATAAATGTTAGCTATTTTTTATAATTCCTAATTCACTTTAATTTTTTAAAGACAGTTTAAATTTCCTCTCTTTAAACAAAATATTTGATTTGTTCATTTATTTTTTAAGCCAACATTATCCTTTGCACAACCTAGGTACCCCCCCTGATTTCTTCTTCTTTTTAAAAATATATTTTAAAAATAATTCTGTTATTTTTTATTTTGAAGTTCACTTATTTCTCTTCTGATTTTCTATAGCTAAATAATTTATTACATTATTATGTGTTTCTATATTACACATATTATATACACATATTTTTATATGTAAACATATATTATATACTTATATAATATATGCTTATCCATTTATTATCTATCTGCCTATCTGTGGGGCAGTTAATGTGTGCATGTGTGAATATATTCACAAGAATGTAAGTATACTTGGGGAAGTTATTATTTCATTGGTATAGCTTTTATTAAATTGAAAATAATTCAGCCATCTTTTTTTCTATTTCCTGAATATATGCCTTGAGTCAAAAATTTTATTCTGAGTACTGCTTGATTTGAGGCTTAAAATTATTGGTATATTTTCTCATTGTTACTTTTCCTATTTAAGATAATTGTTTATAATTTACATTATTTTTTCTTTTATCTACTCATTGTTTAAGATATTAATTTATCTCTATTGAGATCTCAATCTTATTTTTGTCTTAAATGATTGCTACTTTCATTGTTACATTCTTTAAAGAATATATAACATTTCTGACTTTCTAAATGTATTCATGATTTCTTTTTAATTTTAAATTTAAGTTTAATATGATAATTTTTTTGAACACATGGCATAAAGTTGAGAATTATTTAGATAGTATGTCCTCTGGTACACACACACACATATATTAAGTAATGGCATTATTTCCTTTTAATTGGAGTAATTAAACATAAAGCAGGATTCTTGATTATTTTTCTTGATAACACCAATTTTTACTATTGCCTCATCCAAAATAATGACTACAACTTTCCTAATTTTGGAATCTCCTGATGTATATAACAACTTATTCCAGTCCTTCACTTAAGAAAAGTTAGACAAGGCAATGGTTATCTATTAAGTATATTTCAATATATAAAATATCAAAGAATGTTTTTTCAGTCATTCTCTCTAAACCCCTCTACTAGATTCCTTAGCTATCAATTCTCATTCATCTGGTTCTGCTTTTAATTATTTCTTTGAATCATTTCATAAAGATCTTATCAAATTTCTTTGTATTTCTAATAGTTGTTTGCCTTAATTGAATTATAGGGATCTACTACATTAATATTCTACAATTTATTTCACTACTTCCTTAATGTTTCCCTAAGTAAAATTGTTTCTAGTTTTTTGTTTCCAATTACTTATAATGAATGGTACCCTAAAATAAGGAAATCTTTGAACAAAGAGCTTTTTTTTTGTTATTTTTTGATAATCTTTTTCAGGGTACTTGTCTGAAAATAGAAAAATCAAAGTATATGTCAATTTTTATAACTTTTCCTTTGAACTTCTATTTCTCTCCAAGATTTTATACGCTTGCAATTCTACCAGTAATGGATGAGTATACCTATTCTTTCACAATCCCATCATCATTTAGATAATAGCTTTTAAAAATGTTTGCCCATGTCTTGGGTATCAGGAGGTACCTGAAAGTTATTTTATTTGCATCATTTTGATTATGTGAGTGAATTTTTTTCAAGTTTCTTTTGTAAAAATTGGCAGCTAGGTGGCTCAACAAATGAAGTTGTGTGAAGTAATTATTTAGGGAGCTTAAATCATGCATACCCTGGTGGAAGGACAGAGTAGTCACAAAATCAGTGTGCCAGAAGGGAAGACTCCTGTGTTCCCTGTCAGGATTGGCATCCCAGTGGCAGAGTCATCAAGATATGGCCATGGAGGTGTTGTTCAACCCAGGCAGGAAGCCCAGTCAAGCTCTCAGCTTCCATACCTGTCACTGGGTTGGCATTGTTCTCTTGGAACTACTCCCTTGTCTCATCATGCCATCTCTGGCAAGTCAAGGCTCTGCCTGAGCCAGCTAAATGAATTATCAATTCTAGTAAGCCTGAAATCTCTCTCCTTTATTCTCTCTTTCTCTTTACTAATAAATGATAATAAATCTGGTTAATAGTCTCCAAGTCAGTTTTATTTGTAACAAAGGTCTGGAAATCAAGAAGACCGGAATTCAAATCCAGCCTCAGATATTCAATAGCTGGATGACTGGGCAAATCATTCAATCTCTGTATATCTCAGTTTTCTCAATTATAAAATGAGAATAGCAATAGCATCTACTTCTGAGGATAAAAGGAGATATTTGAAGGGTGGCTTTAAAATATCACATAATAACTTAGTTTTTTATTAAGATTGCCTTTTCAGATTCACTCTGACTTTGAACTTTCTTATATATTTAGATGTGGAGAGTTTATGTCACAGTTGCAATAAACTTTTCTCCCAATTTGCAGTAAGCCACCCCTCCCCCCAAATTATATTGCTTGTTTGTGGTGTGAATATTTATTTTCTTTTCATATGGTCAAAGGCATCTCTTAAAATTTCTTCTATTACATAAAAAAATCTTCCCCCTAATATATCTATAAATGAATATATATACACACCTATACCTATATATTATTTTCTTACAAGTTTTAAATATTTTAACAAATATTTTATCTTGCCTGAGTCCTGGAGTGCCACCTACTATAATAAACTCCCCTTCTATGAGTGCCTGGAGTCTCACTGATGTGTGTCTGCCACACTTTCTCACTGAATGTTAGTGATAAAAGAGACACTTGCTACCATATTTTTCACCATCCATACAACTTCTACCTGTCTCCCTTTTCTCTACCTCACTTCATTCACTGGAGGATAAGTGGTTGTGGATCATCAGAACTGGGTCATCAGAGCAATAGGTTACTAATTCTCTCTTCCCTTCCCCTGTTGACTGCTTCTTTCTCAGTGAGCTCCCAGTTTCTCTTTAAGTCATTCCTGAAGGTTCCTCCCTTTGCTATCCCCCCTTACTTATTCTGGGAAACAACCATGATGTCTAATTTTGAGTCTGACTCGAAATACCTTTGAGATTTTATAGTATAATTTTTTTCATTTAATGGTGAAGAAAATTAAAAACAAGTGAAGTTAAAAGTCTAGTGCTTGGGGGCAGCTGGGTGACTCAGTGGATTGAGAGCCAGGCCTGGAGATGGGAGGACCTAGGTTAAAATCTGGCCTCAGACACTTCCCAGCTGTGTGACCCTGGGCAAGTCACTTGACCCCCATTGCCTAGCCCTTACCACTCTTCTGCCTTGGAGCCAATACACAGTATTGATTCCAAGATGGAAGGTAAGGGTTTTAAAAAAAAGTCTAGTGCTTACTCTCATATCTAGTAAGTGGTCAGGTCTAGATGAAAACCCAGGCACAATGTTTTTTTTTCACTATCCCAGAATAACTCAAACTTTTCATCCAGATGATTAAATTAACCCTATATCTTGGTTTCTCATATTTCTTTGATTTTGAAATTTATCTTAGAATTTAAAAAATCAAATTGCTAATGGAAGGGATCACTGAGAAGGGGGAAGGATTTGGAGAAGAGGGTAGAGAAAAGATGGTCAGCTTGATAAGGAAAAATTAAAGGGAAAATGGGGGTATTTTTCTCACAGCTAAAACACAAAATGCCCAAATTTTCCTGATGGCTAGTCTGAAGAAAGGCTAAGAAATACAAATGGCTAATTTTAGGAAATTGATATTCAGAGGACAATTCATTCTTTAACAGCATATATAACAATGAGAAAAGAAACTTCCATCAATTGACCCTTTTTTCTCTTTTTATATGTTTTTCCTATGGAAAAACAAAGAGTCCAAATGGAGAAATAAATGTTTGAATTCTGTTTAAAGTTAACATCAAAATATACAAAAAAAAAACCCTCCTCAAAAAGCTCCAAAGAAATAAAAAATTGGAACTGAAAGGCTTACAGGAGTAAAAAGTCATGGCCCCTATCAATTGCTAATGCCTCAGAAGATTCAGTGTCTTATTGAGTTGGGTTTGCATGACAATAGTAGAGATCTCAGGCTATTCACACTTTCTTATTCTGTCCAGTTCTTGATTATATTCTTCCAAGAATTCTCCATAAAGAACCTAATTCTCTAGAGGGAGGTCTCCCTGTCCTTTTCACATATCACAAATCATAGTTTCAACCCTCATGCTTTCCTTCTCTTATTCTTTTCTCTTAAGGACCAGGCAACCTTCTCAATCATACTTTTTCTAAATACTTTTATGGTTTTTTATTGCAACTCAAATTGCACATATTGCAATTCACTTCAGTATAGTTTAATTTAGTTCCTTTCATCCAATTCAATTCTACAAATGATTTTACTCTATTGTAATAAGTATATCTAGTATATATTATCTAATATTTATATATTAGATTTCATCTATTTTACCAAAATGTTATATATTACATAATAGAAACATTAGATGAATATATTCTACTTTTATACATATGCTAAAAAGAAAACATATACGCATATTACACATATGGTTCAAATTCATTTTTATAAGACCCTCCTTAATTGTCTATATCAATTGCTCAGTGCTCCTTGCCTGAGTGAGATGTTGTGTAGACAATACCTTGAGGTAAGAGATATCTTAATCTTCTAGCTTCCCACGGAGGAGACATGTAATTCCAGATTTCATAAAGTAAGGGATCTCTATAGGAAGAAGATTATGAGAAAAAAAAATCAGCATGTAGAGAAACCAACATTTCTGTAATATCCCTATTCCCAGTTTGCTACACTAGATAATTTGGGGGTCTTTGCCTTTGAGGTCTGTCTCTCTGTTTCTCTGTCTTTATCTCTTTCCCTCTCTGTCTCTTTCTGTCTCTCCCTCCTCATTATCAATCCATCCATCTCTCTATCTATTTATCTATCTCTCTATCCATCCATCCATCCATCCATCTATCCCTCCCTCCTTCCCTCCATCCTTCCATCCCTCCATCCCTCCCTCCATCCATCCATCCATCCATCCATCCATCCATCCATCCATCCATCTATCCATCCATCCATCCATCCATCCATCCATCCATCCATCCATCCATCCATCCATCCATCTATCCATCTATCCATCTATCCATCTATCCATCTATCCATCTATCCATCTATCCATCTATCCATCTATCCATCTATCCATCTATCCATCTATCCATCTATCTATCTATCTATCTATCTATCTATCTATCTATCTATCTATCTATCTATCTATCTATCTATCTATCTATCTCTTTTATTCCATCAGCTTATTGAGGGCAGTGACTGCTTTTACTTCCAAGCATCCCCAAGGCTTACCAAAGCCCCTGACATGGTAAGTGCTTAATGAATGCCTCCTGACTTGACTATTGAGTACCAGGCATGGTGCTAGATGATGGGAATGCAATGACAAAAATGAAACATTTCCTCCCCTGAAGAAGAGTTCTTATAGAGTACTGCCCTTTACCTACTCTGGCTACACTGTCCTCCTTGAAGTTCCTCCCGTATGATGCTCCAACTCCCATATTCATGTTCTTACCCAGACTATCTTTGTTTCCTGGAATGATTTCCCTCTTTGGTTTCTTGGCTACCTTTGGCACAAGGCTTTTCTTGCTCCTCTCGATTCACTTGCCTTTTTTATTACCTACATTTACTCTTCCATATAGGGCAGCTAGGTGGTGCAGTAAATAGACCTCCAGGACTGGAGTCAGGAAGTCCTGAGTTCAAATCCAGTTTTGGACACTTGATAGCTGTGTGATCTTGGAAAAAGTCACTTCACCCTATTTTTCTCAGTTTCCTCATTCATAAAATAAGTTATAGAAGTAAATAGTACCCCCACTCTAGTATCATTGCCAAGAAAACCACAAATGGGGTCACAATCATATATGATTGAACAGCAACAATAACTTTATATATCTTCAATGTAAGTAGCTATTTATGTATTATCTTTCATTAAGTTGCTCCTTGAAGCCAATGCCTTTAAAAAAGCAACCCTTTCTTGTAGTCTGTAGAGCTTAGCACAGTGTCTTGCACATAGGAAGTATTTCATGAATGCTTATTGAGTGAATGACTGGTATTATACTTTACATGTACATTTGTGTAAATAATCCATCCTCTGGTAGAATGAAAACTCCTTGAGGACAGAAACTATTTGATTTTTGTTTCTATATTTCCAGTGACAAGATAATGTTTTACACATAGCAAGTGAACATTGAATTGGGTTGAATCAAATGAAATTTTATTCCTATTTCCCTAGTTGGCTACCAGCTAGCATTCTTAATCATTGAGAGAAGATTGAGTTGGGAGAATTCTTCTTGGTGATTGCTTTTAGCAAATAGAGGTTTCATGATTAGAGTTTATTTCTATTGCCCTCAGAGTTTCATTAAATGCTGATCCATAATATTCCTTTGGCAAGAGAAAGTAATGAAAAACAATCCCCACACAATGAAAGTTTTGGTATCAAATCCAGATAAGAGGAGATTAAACAGAGCACCAGTGCATAAAATAGCACATTATGTAATTTAAAATAAAATTATGTGTATGTGATATGAGGTAGCCTGATATGGGGGACAAGATAGCTGTCCTTGAAGCCAAGAAAATAGATTCAAAGCTTACTTCTGATGCATGCTGGTAACATGGTCCTAAGCAAATCATTTATGCTTTCAGTGCCTAAGGCAACTCTCTTGACTTATACATTGCAGAGATGGTCCTGATCTACATTAGAGAGGGGATTTCCTCATTAGGAATTCCTTATACCAAAGAAGTACAAGAATGGGAATAATGCATCTAGAAAAATCAAATTGCCCGATATAGGATTCATAATAACCAAATCTGTTTAAACATTATAGTTGTAAGAGCCTTGGGAGAAAGCACCTTAATTCAATAAGACTTCAAAATTCAGGTCATAGAATAATATACATGCTCTTCATTTCTCATCTTGATACATTCTGAACTTCTTCATGTCCCATAAACCTCTTCTTCTTAGACTTCTCCAATTAAAGAGGAACACCCAAGTCAGAGCTTGGCATAATGTCTGATATATAGTGAAAGCTTGATAAATGATTGTCAATTTTTACTGATTATATCAATTAATAACTAAGGGCACTTTTGTAGGAGCATAGAATCTCAGAGGTGAAAAGACCTGGGGAAGGGCAAATGTCCTAATCTTCATTAAAAAAAGAGGAGAGAATGTAATTTGTAAATAATAAGCTACATAAGCTTGATTGCAAGGATAATTCTGAAATGCATTATTAAAGAAACGGTTAGTGAATATAGCATCATCCAGAGATGAAAGGGCATAGTCACCACTGATTATATATTCAGAACACTTTAAATATGTATATATATATAGTATCCTTTATATATAGATATGCATACACACATATATGTATATATATATATATATATATATATATATCTTCTGAGCTTCAAAAATACAACAAACATAAAATGTGAAAGGAAAAATATTACACATGAGACCATAAATCTTATTTCATACAACTTGGTTTTTCAAATATATATCCAACTCTGAGCACTGGGTACCCAAGCTATCTCACTTGTTTGTGTTGTTGTCTAGACCTCTTTCTGATCTCTTCTGAGTATATCCTTTAAACATTTCTATGATGCTTAGTTTTTTCCACTTTTCTTTTTGGCATTGTTATCACAAGCACCCATTTTCTCTTAATTCCCTCCCCTTAAAAATCCAAACAATCCAAGCAAATAAATTGATATAATAGCCATGTCCAGAAATGTCTGCCTTATTATTCTACTCCATCATTGTTGGTTGGATGCTTCATCAGTCCTATGGAGTAGTCTTGCTTGGCATTATTTTGAATGAAATTCTTAAGACCATCAAAATTATCTTTATTTACAGTGTTGGTATCATGGTAAAAATTGTTGCTCTGGTTTTGTTCCTTTTACTCTGTCTAATCAAAAATATCTTTTCAGGACTCTCTGAATTTGCCCCCTTCAGAGTTTCCCACTCTCTGATAATATTCCATTGCATTTCCATGCCATAATTTATTCACCCATTTCCTTTAGAATCCAGTTGTTCGTTATAACAAAAAGTGTTGCATTGTGTATTCTAACCTGTATGGGCACTTATCCTCTTTCTTTTAACTCTTTAGGGTATATATCTAAGACCAATTATCACTGGGTCAAAAAGTATACAGAGTTTAATGATTGTCAGCTATGGTAGAGGCATGGAGAGAGAGAGGACTTGTAAGCCAAGATGCAAGAAACAAGCTGGGGAACCTAACCTGGCCTGTCAGTCAAGGAGAAGGATTCAAATGGAATGTTACCAGGAGTTGGCAGTTGGGGTTTTCTGGCCACAGAGGAGGAAGAAAAAACTTGGCTTTGACTTCATCTCTGTCTCTCTGGCAGTTGAAGCTGACCAGGGGAGAAACCTGGGACTTTGGTTTCTCTGAGAGACCTTGCCAATTTTAAGCTGAGAGACCTTGCTAACTTTGTGAAGAAGAAAGAAGAGTTTAAACAGTGGTTGTCCTCCATCTCTCTAACTGTCTTAGAGTCACAGTTTGTGACTGGACGACTTTCTCAAACCCTCAATTCTCCCTCATTTTAGATTAGGGACATCCTCATCTCTCTTACCTCAGTTTCCTATCCTATTATCCCAATAAACCCCTTGACTTGAAAAAGGAAAAGAAAAGAGTATCTTTATAGTTTACTCAAAAGGGGAGGGAAGAAGCCAAAGGCTTCAAGAAGAACTGGAAGGTGAGGGAGGCAGGGAGGAGAGGATTGGAGAAGGGAGTGAAAGGGAGGAGGAGGTTAGAAAGATAGACTGATCCATCAGCCATCAGTAGGGATCAGTAAGCAAAACCCAGAGCATTCCCCAGAGCAGTTCCCCTGTGTGGCAGCATCCCTGTACTAGCATCCTTCTCATTCCTACCTCCATTACAACCAAGCAGTTTCAGGTTCCCCTCTAGCAGCTCTCTCTAGTCACAGTCAGTCAGAGTACAATAGTCATTGCAAAAGAAATAACTTCCTCAGTTTATCTCTCTATTTCACAGGGTACAGTTTTAAATTGTTCTCCAGAATCATTAACCAATTTCTAGTTTCACTAACAGTGCATTAATAAGCCTATTCTTCAGCATTCCTTCTAACAACTGTCAGTTTCCTTTTCTATCATCTGTGCCTCTATGATGTTTATGAAATGGAATCTCAGTTCTAATTTACACTGTTATAATTATTAGTGATTTGGAGCATTTTATATGGTTACTGGTATTGTATCTTTTTTCTAAGAATAACAAAAATGCCTATTCAATTCTTTTTATTATTTATTAAACAATTCCTTTTGTTCATACATACTTGAATTTTGGATGTTAGACTCATATTGTAGAAATTTGCTGCTGAGATTTTTTTGCCTAGTTACATATTACTAATTTTATTGTGTTTGTACAAAAGCTTTCCTATTTTATGTATTCAAAATAGTCTACTTTGTCTCCACAGATCATCTTTATTTTGAGTTTGGTCAAGAATGTTTTTCCTCTCAATAATTATGAACATTAACTCATTTCCTGCAACTCTAACTTATTTGTGATCTGACCTTTTCTATCTGGTTTATATATGTTTCTTGAGCTTCATGTAACATAAAGTCAGAGATGTTAATTGAGGCTTACTTTGTGCCAGACCGTTTTTTAGTTTTCCCAGAAGTCTTTCTTGAATAGTAGAACTTTTTGGATTTTTTGATTTTTCAGGGTAGTGATTATGGTTAATTTCCTTCTAGATCTTGTGTTTCTTTTTACTTGCTTTTTAAAAAAGTATATACTTGGTAATCCCCACCAATCAACAACAACACATTTAACTAAACAAATGCATAAAAAGTTATGTGCAAAATCACAAACTACACATTGCTTATAATTTGTTTAAAATATGCAAATGATATATATGCTAATATAAACAACTCTGCTTTTGAGTTCCCTTTGGATTTGTTTCACTTGGATACTTTTTTCAATTGCTTTTGTGGCTGTTATTTTTTTTTAAAATGTAATCATGGTGTGTAGTATTCTTATTCTCCTTTCTTCCCTTTTTGTCTCTTCCTAGTTTCCCTTATTCTCTTCATATTTTCAGTGTTTGTCATTACTAATAACAAAAGAATCTATTACATTCAAATATCACAATATGGTCAGTTATTTCTCCAATTCACTGTGTTTGTGTTATGACCAATTATTTTGTCATAACAAACAAAGCTCCCATGAATATTTTCACAGGTATAGCTTTCTATTCTTTCAATCATGCCCAATCCATCCCATTGATTAACTTTTCTATTTTTTAATCAATAGCAAATAGTTTCAATGACTCTTCCTTTGTAGTATAGCTTAAATCTGAAACTACTAGATCTCCCCTTACACACCTCTTCCCCAATATTTTCCTTGAGATTTTAAATCTTTTCTTCTTCCAACAATTCAGTGATAAGAGAGGGAGTCTGTTTTTTTTTTTTTTAAAGATATATGGATTTGTAATCTCCTTGAGGTCAGGATGGTCTTTTACTTCTTTTGTTTCTCTAGTGTTTAGTATGGTGCCTAGCATTAAACTGGTGCTTAATAAATGTTTATATATGGACATATAGGTCACTATAGAATTGAAAGGTGATCCTTTTTTATTTCTCTGTCTAGGAAGGGGTGATTGAAAGGTGCACTCAGTGATCAAAATATAAATTATAATTATTATCTATTTCTCATTAATATCAACAGTATTTAAGCTTACATCTCCTTAATGCCCTATGTTCCTATGGTCTTTCCTTCCTTCTAATAAGAAAGAGGAGATGTTGTAGAACCCTTTACAGATCCTCCATTTAAGGAGGATACTCTAAGACTTCATGATTCTCCTTTAGCAGATATTTTCTTCTCTCCATTCCCATTTTTGCCTTCTTTTTATGTGTACACTTCTTCCATTATGAGTTCCTTGAGGACTGCCACTTGCCTTTCTTTTCATCCCCAACACTTAATACCTGATACATATTAAGTGTTTAATAAATGTTTATTCACTGATTGACTTCAGATATTACATTCAAAGTCATATTACTATAAAAATATTAATTTCTTATTCTAATCTTAGCTGGTAATGGTCACATGGTTCATGATACCTATTGAAAAATGCTGAAGTTGACATTAGGGAAACACAGCACTTTCATTTAGGGTGAAAACATACCTCTATAGTTGCTAAGCTGATCTATAATTAGGCATTTCCAACTCTCAAATGCCTTGACTGCTTCTCAATTTCCCACTTGTGTTACAGTTCTCCTCCACTGAAATATGTAAGCTGTGTAAATCAACTGAAGACATTACATTGACTTCCAACCAGAGGCTATATAGGAACCAGCAGATGGCCATAGTGATACAATTCTGCAAGTGGGTGTGGAACATGAGGGGCTCATATATTTTCTCTTGGGCATAACCAGAATAAAATATTTCCTGGGAAGAATGCATGATGGGAGATAATTTTCTGGCATTTAACTTGGTTTTCACTTTTGCCTTTTCTCAGCATTAAAAAGCCCAGATTAAGGATCTGTTTCTACTGATCCATATAATGAGAAAAAAAGAACCATACAATAACCTCGTGAGCAAAATCAGACCTGGATAATTCTTATCACATTTCCTGAGATAACAGATTTCTTTACTTTGTCTAGTAATTCATCAGAAAAATAACATCGGAGAGTACTTTTCAAATAAGGTTAATGGATTGAGATCTTTGACTCATCCTTTGGCACAGTATGAATCAATCATAGAAAAGAGTCAAATATTTCAATGAATAAATATATCTCTAAGTGACTTTGGACTAGTCATTTTCCTTCTCTGGAACTCATCTATGAAATAAAGAAGTGGGATCTCTGAGATCCTTGAAAATTTTTATGATGCTGCAATATTCTCTCTGTTTAAAGATGGATAGGTTTGTTGTTTTTCTTCTCAAAAATATATTTGCTACATGAAAATGTGAACATATAAAATCTAGTTAATTTCTCTTTTATCTGAAGTATATGAAAAATTAATTTTTTCTTTCAATTAACATTTATCAAGTGGTTACCATGAGCTGGGAACTGTGCAAGATAATGATGTTATAGGATAAATTATGAAATAGTCCCTATCCTTAAAGGATTATCATTTTACTGGATGAAGAATATGCACAATGATTAAATACTAAAATATATGTATACACATATACACACATACATATGTGTAAACACAAAATAATTTGGAGGAGATGGTAAAAATTAAGAGGTGAAATATATCTTACCTAAAAATTGGAACTTGAGCTATTCTTTAAAGGAAATTAGAGATTATACAGGTAAAGGTAAGGAAAGAGTACAATCTAGGCTTGGGAGACAGTCTGTAGCAAGACATATAGATGGGAGATAGTATGTTGTCTATAAGGAAGAGGAAGTAATAGAGTTACACTGGATCTAGTAGTGTGAGGGGAAGTAACATAGAACATACCTGGGAAGAAGAGCTGGATACAGATTGCGAAGTAAATTAAAGGCCAAACAGAAGAGTTTATATTTTGTCATAGAGGAATTAGGCAACCACAAGAATGTAAGTCACAGAATATTTAGCACTTTAAACAAATTAAAGGTGATGAACTGCATTCTTTTATTTGTTTGATAGTTTGGATAATGGAGGCATATAGCCCAACTCCCTTATGCTTTGATCATGTTCCTCTTAAGTGGTTGCCATATTCCTTACTTTTCTCTCATACTCTGAAATTTTGTGGAAAGAGGAATTGTGGATCCAATCTCAATGATCCTACAACTCTATGCCTTGAATTTGTCCTCTCTGCTGTCTCTTTTTTGGCAGGGATTATTGGAAATGAAGTTAAAATGAAATCATGTATGTAAAAGAACTTTGACCACATAAGTCATCAGCATTTCTATATAATTCCAACACAGCTCAGCAGCAAGAACTAGAAAGAGAAATCCCATTCAAAATTACCCAAGACAAAATAAAATACTTAGGAATCTATCTCCCGAGACAAACACAGGATCTATATGAACACAACTACAAAACACTTTCCACACAACTAAAACTAGACTTGAACAATTGGAAGAACATTAACTGCTCATGGGTAGGACGAGCCAATATAATAAAAATGACCATCCTACCCAAACTCATCTATCTATTTAGTGCCATACCCATGGAACTTCCAAAATTTTTTTTTACTGATTTAGAAAAAAACATAACAAAGTTCATTTGGAAGAACAAAAGATCAAGGATATCCAGGGAATTAATGAAAAAAAACACAAAGGAAGGGGGTCTTGCAGTCCCAGATCTCAGACTATATTATAAAGCAGCGGTCATCAAAACAATTTGGTACTGGCTAAGAGACAGAAAGGAGGATCAGTGGAATAGAGCGGGGGCAAGCAACCTCAGCAAGACAGTATATGACAAACCCAAAGATCCCAGCTTTTGGGACAAAAATCCACTATTTCATAAAAACTGTTGGGAAAATTGGAGGACAGTGTGGGAAAGATTAGGCTTAGATCAACACCTCACACCCTACACCAAGATAAATTCAAAATGGATTAATGACTTGAACATAAAGAAGGAAACTATAAGAAAATTAGGCAAACACAGAATAGTATACATGTCAGACCTTTGGGAAGGGAAATACTTCAAAACCAAGCAAGAATTAGAAAGAATTACAAAATGCAAAATAAATAATCTGGATTACATCAAATTAAAAAGTTTTTGTACAAACAAAACCAATGTAACCAAAATCAGAAGGGTAGCAACAAATTGGGAAACAATCTTCATAAAAACCTCTGACAAGGGTTTAATTACTAAAATTTATAAAGAACTAAATCAATTGTACAAAAAATCAAGCCATTCTCCAATTGACAAATGGGCAAGGGACATGAACAGGCAATTCTCAGCCAAAGAAATCAAAACTATTAATAAGCACATGAAAAAGTGCTCTACATCTCTTATAATCAGAGAGATGCAAATCAAAACAACTCTGAGGTATCATCTCACACCTAGCAGATTGGCTAACATGACAGCTATGCAAAGTAATGAGTGCTGGAGGGGATGTGGCAAAGTGGGGACATTCATGCATTGCTGGTGGAGTTGTGAATTGATCCAACCATTCTGGAGGGCAATTTGGAACTATGTCCAAAGGGCGATAAAAGACTGTCTGCCCTTTGATCCAGCCATAGCACTGCTGGGCTTGTACCCCAAAGAGATAATGGACAAAAGACTTGTACAAAAATATTCATAGCTGCGCTCTTTGTGGTGGCCAAAAATTGGAAAATGAGGGGATGCCCTTCAATTGGGGAATGGCTGAACAAATTGTGGTATATGTTGGTGATGGAATACTATTGTGCTAAAAGGAATAATAAAGTGGAGAAGTTCCATGGAGACTGGAACAACCTCCAGGAAGTAATGCAGAGCGAGAGGAGCAGAACCAGGAAAACATTGTACACAGAGACTGATACATTGTGGTACAATCGAAGGTGATGGACTTCTCCATTAGTATCAATGCAATCCCTGAACAATCTGCAGGGATCTAAAAAAAAATACTACCCACAAGCAGAGGATAAACTGTGGGAGTAAAAACACCGCTGAAAAGCAACTGCTTGACTACAGGGTTGGAGGAGATAAGACTGAGGAGAGACTCTAAATGAACACTATAATGCAAACTCCAACAACAGGGAAATGGGTTCGAGTCAAGAACACATGTGATAACCAGTGGAATCATGCGTCGGCTATGGGAGAGGGAAAGGCGGGGGGGGGGGGGGGAGGAAAAGAAAACGATCTTTGTTTCCAGTGAATAATGTATGAAAACGACCAAATAAAATAATATTAAAATTAAAAAAAAAAAGAACTTTGAAAAATTATAAATGTCATATAAATTTCTTTCTTCTTTTTTGATGGGTTTTATAACTGAGATGCCTATAACCCAGATGAGATGATGAAAGAGCCCAGAAAGTATTTTCAGACATCTAGCTTGTTACTGCTCTAACAGAATATTCATGACTTAGCCTTTTATTGTATTTTGTGCCCAAGACCTCAAGAAGTTTTCAGCACTGCCAGATGGGACAAGACTTTCCCAAGGACACATCAAAACAGGGAAAGTTTCCAGGGAAAATCAGATCCCCTAATGCTATTGCTCTTTGCTACAAATATTTCATACTTTGTTCTCTGGTTGTCTTTGTTTTTCCCTACTTCCGACAATATCAACACTGTAGCCAAGCTATAGCACAAAAGTACACATTTGGATCAGTTTAATAAAGTGGAGGTTGCAACAGTTTCATCCAGTTTCATCTAGGGCTTGTTGAGACTTGTTGTAGTGTCATCTGTAGTTTCTTCAGGCAAAGGATGGTGCCATTAACTTCAGTTGATTCCTTTCTTATTCTCATATCTCAGCAATGTTGCTTCTCTGAATATATTAACACTTTTCTTACATGTAATCTTGTTTAATCTATATTTCCTTTTCAGCTTCTCTCTCTTTCATCATTTCATTCTTATTGTGAACATCTGGAAAATTCTGCCAAAGAGGAAAACCCAAGGATTCAGAAAGATTTCTTCACTAGCTTGAAAACTAGAAATGTTTGGTTATTAAACAGTAGAATGAATTTTTAGGTAAACATCTTGGGGAATTATCCATTTAGTTACTTTTTACTTTGATTAAAATGAAAAGAAGATACCATTTTGTAGAGACTACTATGACATCATCCAAGTTTAAAATTTGCAATTCTTTCCTCTCCTTTTCTTTTTTTCATTTTTGAATTGTAGAATGTGTCTCTGGAATGTTGAAAATATAATCCAAATATTTCACTGTTATGAATGATCTGTACTTTTTGGGTTAAAAGTTGGTTTGGCCTTTAACTAGGTTCTACTAATGGATTTGTCAGAATATTTTGAGAGTGCCCCTGGAGGTGTGATCCATAATGATCAACCATTGTTTATCATTTTTGACTGGATGATGACTTAGCATCCAAAGGGTCCTGAGGACTACTCATCACAAAAGAAAAGGAAATTCTATCTCCAGGCATTGTTAGTTACATAAAGATAAATTAGACCTTTCCTAGCTTGGCATTAATGGCATGGGAGCACCATGGTAAAGTGTTTCAATGATGTGTTTCATTACAAAGGACTAATGCTCAGGCCAACTAAAGAAGAATGAATTAATAACAAATGTTATTCATTTATATTTGGTTCTGGGTTGTGTGAATTATTTATGTTCCTTGGCAGGGCCTGCAAAGTATTTCAATGAAGACTAATTTGTCAAGGTTACTTATACTTTACCATATTTTTTTCTAACTCTGTCTCTCTGCATAGTGCCATGCATAAATATTTTCATTGTGTTGCCCATCTATTTACAATATCGAAGTCACCATAAAATGTAGGGCATTAGCCCCTCTTTAACAAATGTCATTGTTAAGAATTAGGAAAGGAAATACTAGTGTCTCACTTTAAGAAATATGACAGTTAGCTTGGATTATTATTCAGTTTTTGTGGCTGATGAGCCAGCTTTATGTCATAGGGTAGAAAATATATGGTCTAGAAATCATGCTACTGAATATTTTATCTTTGTGGAAATGTGCTACTAGGGGGCAGCATCTTTAATCAAACCCATGATGATGTTGCAATCTCTTGGTTATGTTGTCATATTAAAATCTAGAGGTTAAACAATGTGGAGGTTAAGCTAAATGAAATGCCTAACTCCTGCAGGGAATAATAATTGATTGCTAAACAGTTATGCAGCCCCAGAAGGAATTCTGATTTTGTTTGGTTCCTAAATAACTAAAAATGAAATCTTCCCATGATTTTGACATTTGGTATAGAGATATAAAAGGAAGAAGGAAATAACAGAAAACCTGAGAAATAGGTAGGGAAATAAATAACAAAATTTGGGTTGTGGTTCTTTATTTGTTTCTAAGTTCTGATCTTTGATCATGTACATCAGTTCTTGTTCCCAACTCTATCATTCCCAAAGTAAGCAGAATAGGGATCCCAGGACTTCTAATTCAATTCTTTCCAGTGTACTATAATTTATGCCAGGCCTCATATGGGCTACTGGCTCCATTCTTTTTAGATAATTTCAATTCTGTCTAGTGTTTTGAACAGTAGACAAGAGAGAAAGCATCAAGGTGGAAATTTTAGAGCAGCAATTGTATCTGGGAGGAGCTTTATTAAAGAGAAGTCCTAAGAGTTTCATGGGCAATTCCAGAACAGAACTATTTTAGGTGAATAATAGACTCAGGAACTCATTTGAACTGTTGCATGTAGCAATAACCATAGATCCCAGGCATGTCTCATGAAAGGAGTGTTATGGGTCCCCTGAATTAATGGAACCAATTGTATAAGGAGAAAAGGATTGAACTATTGCATTATGCAATCTCACAGCATGGTCAATGACCTTTAAACATTAATCCCTAACTGTGGCATATGGAAATCAAGGAAGGTAAACATAGGGAGGAGATGTATAGGATCCTGCAATAGTACTCTATGTTTGAGCAAGGGAAAGGAATGGTCCATGGTCATTCGGTGTGGTTTGACGCCAGGAAAATATCATAAGGATTAGAGGTGGTGGGCCAGGGCATGCCAAAGAAAAGAAGCATAGACCCTAGTTTATGCATAAATGGATTCAAAATCTTTGTTATATGACCTGGTTTCATTTTTTACTTCATTTGGACTTTATTTCTAGAACTGATCAAATGATGGGATAGGAACAAGTAATTTCTAAGATTTCTCTCATCAAGCTTTAAAATTGTCATCAGTGATTTTATTTAGAGAGGGCTTAAAAATCCCCTGGGCTTGTGGAAATTGGGTGGCCTGTCTTCAATGACATTTGGGTTCTTAACCTTTCAGTCTTAAGAGGAATTTGCAGATTTTGCTCTTTCATGCAGAATGATAGTCCATATAATCAGACCATTCTTCAGTATGGAATGTGAAAAGTAATGGATGTACTTTTTCTCTTTAATTACCTCTGGTAGACTCAGGTTAAGAACACTAATATTTGGAAGAATTTTCCTCTCCATGTATCATACACTACAACTTCAGCTTTTTAAGGTATCATCAAGTTATATTACCATTTTATTTTTTTTTTCTTGGGACATGGGAGAAGGAAGGGGATTAGTCCCTTGTCTATCTAATCATTTTTTGTTTTTCCTCTTGGTTTTTCTTTTCTTCTATCTAATCAAGTCTTGCTGAAGTCTCTTCTTTTCTACTTTCCATGCACTCTCCACAAAAAAATCCAGAATTGAGCTAAGATAGTTGATGAGCCTTCACTTGGTTAAAGAAGTATATTATTTCTGATACTTACTACCAATATAAACTTGAGCAAGTCAATTAAAGGCTCTGGGACTCAGTTTCCTCATGTGTAAAATGAGTGATTTAGGGTCAAATTTAAATGAGTGATAAAGGGCCAATTTTAATTTATGATACTCCAATAGATATAGATAGGTGTGTGTGTGTGTGTTTTGTGTGTGTGTGTGTGTGTGTGAGAGAGAGAGACAGAGACAGAGACAGAGAGAGGAGACAGACAGACAGAAAGGGGGTAGATAGAGACAGAGACAGAGAAGAACAGAAAGAGAGGGAGAAACAGACAGAGACAGAGATAGAAGAACAAAGTGAGACAGAGACATACAGAAAGAATTTATTGAGCATTTACTATGGTCTGGCTCTGAGCTGAGCATAGAGTTCTTCTGGAATTTTCTATCAGTCTATTAGAATTTACATATATCTTTAAAAAACGTCATTTGACTATAGAGAAAAAATTATGGAAAAAAGAGAAAAATCAAAACATTTTTAAACATTTCATGATGTTAAATAATTTGAAGCTTCAGATTTTCAGTGATTGGAATACTATGCTATGTCAGCCAAGTAATTCTTAATTTCCTTAAATAAGCAAGACACTTCCTGCCTTCAAAGAGCTTCTTGTAAGGAGGAATAGCACATAAAAGGGGGTGGAAGAATTTGGAAGGGGAGGTGGACTGAGGTTATGTACCTGTATTGGAAAAAGATGGCTGGAAGGGAACAGATGTCTGGAAAAGGAATTTAGGCTTAAATGAAATGAAGCTTGGCTAAAGCCCTAAGGGAGTGACTTTAGATGTGACATGGATTCAGATTCTCAACTGTTACATACAGAAATAACTTTCCATCTCTATAATTTTCTCTATGAGGGAATCACAAATCAGGAGGACAGGGATTGAGGTTGGATATCCACCTTCCAGAGTCACTTAAGTGCTTTCTACATCCCAGGCATAGTGCCACATGCTGGCAATAAAAAGAACAGTAAAAATCACTTGAGGTCAAGGATCTTACCATATCATAGGGGCACAACTTGTACCTAAAGAGGGATCTACCAGAAATGTAGTCATCGGAAGATCATCTCAGTGGAAGTCATTAGCAATGGGGTCTGCTTGCAGAAAGTTAGGTGTGCTTTGGTAGGAAGGTGATAATGAAGACATCAGAAAGAAATCTACATAAAACCCAGTGTTTGATTTTGAGGATTAGTTCATATAATTCGTCTTCATATCCTACTGAAAGGAATCTTGTCCAGTACCAATCCTCTCTCCAAAGACATCTTTCAGGGTTTTTTTTCCTCCTCTGATTATTCTATTTCTCTTCATTCACATTGCTTTTCTTCCTCTCTCAATACAAAGGGAAAGATAAGTGATTGCTGAGGGCTTCATGCCCACATTGAAGGGTTTGTTTTTATCCTTCACTTTGTTCCTGATCCTCAGTCAGTGGGTTCAACTTTCCCAGAATTTGAGATCAATTTCCTTTTCAGACTGATGATGAAAACAAGTGGCCCTTTGATTTGAAAACCATCCTTCTGAAGAAGTGAATGCCTGGCCTTCTCAGGGATCACTACAGTCCTTTAGAAGAATGAATTACGTGTCCAAATTGCCCAGCCAATTCTGGTGTGTCCCATTTTTATAATTTTCTGAGCAAGATGTCATTTCTTATTGCATTAAAAATATATCAAAAGAAATTCATCAAAGAGCATGTGCCCAGGAAGGCATTTAAATAAACAAAATAAACCATTTATAAAAGTCCTGTATTTGTCAACTCTTTGTGAAAGCAAGCTAGTTGCCCTTCAAGCTTTCAAGGATTTATTGCAAATGAAATAAGGCAGGTGGCACAGCATTTCAGAAGTAATAATAATAATAGCTTACATTTATAGAGTGCTTTAAAATTTACACTGTGCTTTTCTCATAACAACTCTGAGATAGACAGACCAATATAATAATATTGAGATGTCAGAGTTCCCCAAATTTAACTATTTTCATAGCATAGATCCAGGCTTGGGAAATCAACTGTAAACGCCTCTTGAGTGGCTAATGAGCAGCAAAGACACAGTGGATACAGCTTGCCATGCTGGAAAGATCTTTGGCTCTGGAGTTGAGGCCTGGATTCAAATCCTTCCTCTGACAATTATAACCTATGTGACCATCAGAAGTAATTTGTTCTATGCTAGGCTTAGTTTCCTTATCTGTAAAAAAATTATTTTGTGGGAGTTGGACTTGATGCTCTCAGAACATCAAAGGTACATAGAATTCTTCTTTAAGTCCAAACTAAAATCCCTCTTTCTACAAGAAGTCTTCTCCAACTCTTCTTAATTCAATGCATTCTCTATGTTAATTATTGCCTATTTATCTTTGTATATATCTATTTGTACATTGTCTCTCCCTATAGGCTGTAAGTTCCTTGAGGGCAAAGACTCTTTTTTGTATTCCTGTAGCTTCACACAGTATCTGATGCAGAGTAGGTGTTTAATAAATGTTTATTGATTGAATCAAAAGATCTGGGTTCTAGTTCCAACTCTGCTTCTTGCCAGTGAAATGACCTTGGGCAAATTGTCCTTTTGAGCTTCAGTTTCCTTGTCTGTAAAATGGAGATAATAATAGAAAGACCAAAGAGATGAAGGACCTCAAAAATATACCAAATAATAGCTAGAATTTATATAGTTATTTAAGATTTTCAAACTGATATATATACATACATACATACATACATACATATAATCTTATTTTATCCTCAAGATAACCTTGTGCTGTCAAAGCTATTATCAGGACCATTTTACAGATGAGGAAATAGGTTGAGAGGTTACATGGTTTGCCAGGGTCATTCTGGAATGAGGGAACAATGCAGATAAGAGAAGTCAATAAACCAGATCCAGACCTTCAGTACTAGCTTGTTTGAAATGTTGCTTTCCATTTCAAATCTTATAATGAGTATTAAAGGCAATCTTTGTGTACGGGGGGTCAAGAATGGATGTGAGATGATATCTCCTAGTTTTCTTTTTTCAAGAAATCAATCTTATTCCATGAGGATCCCAAGAAGTGGGTATAAATACAACCCAAATGGATATGATCAGATTAATCCCTTTCAATTTTTGTCAAGTCCCAGGCAGTTAAAACCTGAGTTATTGTAATTCTCATGATTCTTAAGCAAGACTCAAGGAAGACGTTAGTGCCACTGGAAGTGGAAGTGGAGGAAAGGGGGGTGAACTTTGTTCTTGTATCCCTGCTGCTGAATTAAATGTACTCATATCCCTTATAGCTATCAAATGGAGTGATATCCAGGTAGCAAGCTAAATAGTCCATTTATTCTCAGCATATTTCAGTTTTGACCACCTTAAAATAGATTGAAATAATTTGGAGAACTTATTTTAAAATGGTGAAATTACTTTTGACTAATAATTTAAAAGAATTGAAAATTGTATTTTCCCCTTGTAGATAAGGCATCATAGGTAATATATTTGGTAAATAACAGTTTAAACAAATGTCTAGATATTCAATAAATAGTATAACTTAGCCTGGTTCCAGTAACATAGTGCCTGTAGGTTGGAGAGAAACAATTCTTGATTAAAGAAAAAATTACATTGTAATAATCATACATATCACAAATGGTAGAACAGATTTTGCAAAGAGTCAGCGATCAACTAACATAACTTAGTTTCTTATAAGGTTGTCCAAGGTAGAAAGATTAAGTGATTTTTCCTGGCATGACTGAAACTGAAGTCTTCTTGACTCCAAGGACAGCCCTCTATCCACTAAAACACAAGGCTTCTTCTGTAGGGCATGATACATAGTAAATGCTTGCCAAATATTTGTTGATTGATTGTTTAAATTTAATTTATTCATTTAATGTATAAATTAGTGACTGTAAATCATAATATATTGAAAACACAGTTGTAAATTATTTATAAAATAAATAATTCCTTCCCTTTCCTAATTCATCTTCCACATGATTCTGGATTTTCATCTCATCTGTTGGGTTAAATTTAAAGTGAATCATAAGTTTAAAAAACAACTATAACACTTTCTACATAACCACATGTGGTCAGTAAAACATTGTGTCTGAGTAAATATCCTTAGAAATAACTATAACCGACTTCTGGGTAAACATGGCTGCAATCTAGATGCTACACTCTTCCTCTCCCCGGCACAGAACAAAATAGACTACATCAAAGGAGCATAAAAATCACCTTTGCAGGGAATAGAAGGACTCCCCAGTACCCCACAGAGGTGAAGGTATGTGGGGTTTGAACATTTCCACACTATAATAAGAAGGAGGAAAAGCTTGCACAGAAACGTGAACTGAGCCGTCCTTCCCCCCCCCCACCTCCCCCACCAAACCAGAGTGAGCTACCGGAGCGTTCACTGGGACAGTGAGTGAGTGGGGAACCTCTCTGTCTGGGGGGGCACTCCAGGGTCCTTGGGATCTGGGGACTGCCAGGAAACAACGTCTCAGAGCGGTTTCACAGGAGAATCCTGCGCTGAACACAGGGGGCCTGCCAAGCTGTACTCGGGGTGGTTGTGTTGAGCACCTAGGCAGAGCTAAACACCAGGGGCGGACCACGCGCTGATTATCTGGGCGGACCTGAACACCTGGGCAGTGTGGCTGTGATCAGGGGCCCAGCGCTTTAAGAAACCTCAGAGGCTGGGAAGAACTAGTCTGAGGCAACCTAAATTCACAGAAAACCTGCCCATATCACCCAGACCCCAGACCAAAAAGGAAAGGGGAATAAAACCACCAAAGGGTTGGCTCACATGGCCCAAAATCAAGCCTCCAGGAAGAAAGGGAAAAAGGTGACTATTGAAAACTTTTATGGTGGAAGTACCCAAGGAAAAGAAGAGAATGAGGAGGAAATCTAAAAAAAATCAGAACATGCCTCCCAAAATGGAAACTATCAACAAGCTCTGGAAGATCTCAAACTGGAGCTTACCCAAAAGATGGAAACCTTGTGGAAAGAAAAATGGGAGAAAGAGATCAGCAGTCTGATAGATAAGACTGCACAATTGGAGAAAGAGTGGGAAGCATCCAATAGAAGGGCAGACAAAGCTGAAAAGCAAAACCAGTCCCTAAGGACCAGAATTGATCAACTCGAAGAAAGTGAGATCATAAAACATCAAGAATCAATAAAGAAAAGCCAAAAATTAATGAATTAGAAGAAAACATAAATATCTCACTGAAAAGGTCACAGACTTGGAAAACAGAGGAAGAAGAGACAACCTCCAAATTATCGGTCTCCCCCCAAAACCAGAGATAAACAATAACCTCGATATTATTCTACAGGAGATTATAGAAGAAAATTGCCCACATGTTCTGGAGCAAGGGGGCCAAAATAGAAATAGAAAGGGTTCATAGAACACACTCTATACTAAATCCCCAAAAGACAACCTCCAGGAATTTAATTGCCAAATTCAAGAGCTTCCAAGAAAAGGAGAAAATCCTACAAGAATCCAAGAAGAGGAGCTTCAGATATAGGGGGGCTCCCATAAGGATCACACATGACTTAGTGGCTAACACACTAAGAGACCGCAAAGCATGGAACACGATATTTAGAAAGGCAAGAGAGCTAGGTCTCCAACCAAGAATCAACTACCCAGCAAAATTGACTATATACTTCCAGGGGCAAGTATGGGCATTCAACAAAATAGAAGATTTCCAAGCATTTGCTAAGAAAAGACCAGAACTTAGTGGAAAGTTTGATATCCAAGCACAGAAAGCAAGAGAAACATGAAAAGGTAAATATTAAAGAAAGGGAAAAGGAGATAAATCTTATCTTTTTCTTTAAGTCAAACTCTCTTCTATAAGTACTACATTTACATCAAATTATATATATTAATATGTGGGGAAAATGTTTTGTGTAACTCTCAAAAATTGTATGCATCATAAGAGTAGTTAGAAGAAACATGCATAGGGAAAGATTGGGGCATTAAGAAGATTTGGGGAAAGTGGGGGCAAAGAAAGGAAAAGGGAGGGGGGAACCGTCAATAATACTAAGATTTACTTCAAGAAATAGGGGGAGACTTAATAGAATAATCTTTCCCATATAAAGATACATATGGGAAGGGGAGGGGAAGAACTCTCATATGAGAAGGAGAGGAAGAGAGCGTGAAGTGGAATTACTTAAACCTTACTCTCAGTGAGATCAAATCTGAGAGGGAAGAACATCTAGATCCAGTGGGATCCTGAATTCTATCTTATCCAACAGGGCAAGAAAGAAAGGAAAATTAAGGAGGATGAGGGGGGAAGGGGGAAGAGAGTATAAAAACAGAGGGAAGGAGAGGGGGGAGGGGAAGGGAGCATAAAAACGGAGGGGCTAGAAAGAGAAGCATATCAAGGGAGGGGACTAGGGGGACTGACCTAAAGTAAATCACTGGTTCAAAAGGAGATAGCTAAAGAAGAAAGGTCAGAACTAGGGGAAGATATCAAAATGCCAGCGAATCCACAAATGACAATCATAACTTTGAACGTGAATGGGATGAACTCACCCATAAAACGTAGACAAATAGCAGTTTGGATTAGAACCCCAAACCCTACCATTTGTTGTCTTCAAGAAACACATATGAGGCGGGTTGACACTCACAAGGTTAGAATTAAAGGTTGGAGTAAGACCTTTTGGGCCTCAACTGATAGAAAGAAGGCAGGAGTTGCAATCATGATATCTGACAAAGCCAAAGCAAAAATAGACCTGATCAAAAGGGATAGGGAAGGTAAATATATTCTGTTAAAAGGGAGTATAGACAATGAGGAAATATCACTAATCAACATGTATGCACCAAATGGTATAGCATCCAAATTTTTAATGGAGAAACTAGGAGAATTGAAGGAGGAAATAGACAGTAAAACCATATTAGTGGGAGACTTGAACCAGCCACTATCAAATTTAGATAAATCAAACCAAAAAATAAACAAGAAAGAGGTGAATGAAATCTTAGAAAAATTAGAGTTAATAGACATATGGAGAAAAATAAATAGGGACAAAAAGGAATACACCTTCTTTTCAGCACCACATGGCACATTAACAAAAAATAGATCATACACTAGGTGTTGGGAGAGGGGTGGAGGAAAAGAAAATGATCTTTGTTTCCAGTGAATAATGTTTGGAAATGACCAAATAAAATAATGTTAAAAAAAGAAATAACTACAATCAGTCAATATAAATTTATTAACCACCCACTTTATGTCAGACAAAAATTCAGTAAGACCAATCTTAGATATCACACTGTTGGAAAAAAAAATTATCAGTGATAAGAGAAGTACATATAGAATAATATTTGCTTTTTTTCTAACTTTAAAAACATTTTATTTGTAACCCAGACTGGCATCTCTATATGTCTGCTATTTCAAAGTCTTCTGTCTCTCACCGCAGTTCTCTCCCTGATGAGAGTCTGCCACTCTATGAATCTTCACTCCAGGGTTGAGCAATAAAATCTCTTCTAAGCTCAGGCAAATTGCACTCATAGGCACAAAGTGTTAAGTAATCATTCTCTCCATTATAAAAGAAAGTCAAGTAAATATATTCTATGCTTAGGTGCAGTCTACATGTTGATATTATTTTCTTTTTCAAAAATATTCTTGTCTTTTCCCAACAATGCCAGCTATACCTCCATAGCCCTCTGTAATCCTCCCTTGGAAAAAATTATCCCAGTCAAGCAAACCTAATGAATACATTAGTTATGTCTTAAAATGTATATCCCATTTGACATTTCTAGTTTAGCACATTAATGCTTCATAATCAAGTCCTCTGAATTCACAATGATTGGTCATAATGTTTGCTTATGGTATCACTCTTCATGACTAAATTATATACCTATTTTGAAATTGTTCTGGTATAGTGTGTGAGATATTGACCTGTACCTAGTTTCTGCCATACTGTTTTCCAGTCTTTGCAGTAGTTTTTATCAAATAATAAATTCTGATATCCAAAATCTAGGATCTTTGTTTTGTCAAACACTAGATTGCTACATTCATTTACACCTGTATATTGTCTATCTAATCTATTCCACTGATCCACCATCCTACTACTTAGCTAGTAGCAGATTGTTACCACTTAATAGTACAGTTTGAGATCTAGTACTGCTAGGCCACCTTCCTTTGAGTTTTTGTACATTTGGAGGGGAAAAAGATTATTGAAATCAGAGAGAGTTTTAACTTTGTCTTTGTATCTCCTAGGACAGACATAGAGAACCTTTTAAAGATGGAATGTTGGACCTAACTCCCACCCCGTTCTGAAGACTGAGTGTCTTGCCCCTATTCCACCCCCTCCCTCTATCCTAGACAGGGAAGGGAGGAAACACTTCCATTCAGCAGAGGGGCAAGTGAAATGAGGAATTCTGTTAGGCATAGGGAGAAAAGGAGGGAAATGAGTGCACCCTGTATCCCTTTGGCTTTCTAGTAACAAATTCTGGCTGGCAACTATAGGCATGACCACAGAGAGGGTTCTACATGACCTTTTTGGCACATGTGCCATATGTTTACCATCACTGTCCTAGGATATGTAGCATAGTGCCAAGAATATAGTTAAGTACTTAATGATTTTTCTTTATATTGAATTAAATTTTCCAAAGCTAAACAAATATTGAGTAGCTGGTCATAGAATGAATTTGTGAGATATCTGAATTACAGCCTACAGAGTTTTGGACTGAAAGGCATTTTTCAACATGTAAATTTGCAGAAAAGGATTATGTTGTGTTCACGGTGTTTAGAACAAAGAGTTTGACTTGCTTTATTTCTTTGAAGGGATACTCTTGTTAAACTCCTCATAGTGACCTAGGACCCTCTTATGGAAATTTGATATCTACATTGCCAAAATTATTTTTTTATTCTGAAGCATGAACTTAATTGGTCAAATAGGATATAGGCTTCTATAATAACAGTTCATTCCCCAAATTTAATTGCTTATAATGAATATGCCAGTTCCTTTGACAGAGAGCTTTTTCTGCTTGTTAAAACTATGAAGCAACTCCCAGAGTGCTTTGATTCCATTTGGCTTGCTTAATTCATTATAGTTTTTCATCTGAGGTTAGAAAACAGTCTTTTGAAATAATGATACTGGTCTTCAATCATCCAGACTAAATGTAGATGAGATAATGAATGCATATTCTCCACCAGAAGCCAGTAATGACAGTGGTGAATATCTGTTAGTTGAGAGTATTTGGAAAGGTTAATAGGATCGTGTATTTAGACCTAGAAGGAGTCTTAGGGATCATCTAGTTCAATTTCTTATTTTAAATTTGAGGAGAATGAGGTTAAAAAAAGAGAAATTACTTACCTAAAGTCATATAGGTAGGATGTGGGAAAATCAGGATTTAAACACAGATTCTATGATTTCAAATGTAACTAATAGTTAACATTCATGTAGTGTTTACTATGTGCCAAGCAGTGTGCTAAGCATTTTACAATTATCATCTCATTTGGTTCTTACAACAACCCTCAAATGTAGTTTCTTTTACAATACCCATTTTATATATGAGGAAACTGAGGCAAAAGATGTTAAATGATTTCCCCAGGGACACACACTTAGTAAGTCTGGGATTGGATGTGAACTCATATCTTCCTAATTCCAGCCCTGATGCTCTCCATTGGGACATATATTTTTACTTTTGCAATTTTTTATAGAGAGTTGTTTATTAATATAATTAGTTATGTAAAATTTATTTTGAAATAAATGTATCTTAGCTTTCTTTTCTTATTAAATTTTGAGTTTCAAATTCTCTCCCTCTCTCCCATCACTTCTCCAAATTCTTAAAAGGTAAGCAAAATGACATCCATTATAAATGTGAAACAATGCAACCCATATTTTCATATTAGCTATATACAAAAAAAAATGTAAAGAAGGTGAGAAAAATGCATTTTAATTTGCATTCAGAATATATCAGTTCTTCTATGGATTTGAGTAGCATATTTTCATCATGAATCCTTTGAAATTTTCTTGGATCATTGTTTTAATCAGAGTGGCCAAGTTTTTCATAGTTGTTCATCATTATAACATTACTGTTACTGTCTTCATGATGTCCTGGTTCTTCTAATTTCATTTTGCATTAGTTCATATAGATCTTGGCATGTTTTTTTTTCTGAAACTACCCCTTGCATTTTTTCTTGTGGTACAATAATACTCTATCATAATCATATGCCACAAGTTGTTCAGTAATTCCCCAGTGGATGAGAACCCCTTCAATTCCAATTCCTTACAACCACCATGAAAAAGAGCTGCCATAAATATTTTGGTATATATAACTCCTTTTCCTTTTTCTTTGCTTTCTTTGAAATAAAGACATAGTAGTGGTATGACTGCATCAAATGTTTGTATCATAGTTTGATAGCCCATTGAGCATAGTTCCAGATTATTCTTCAGAATGATTGCAATATTTAATTTTTCCAACAAAAGTTCATTAATATATCTACTTTTTATTACTCGCCTGCAGCATTTGTAATTTTTGATAAGTATGAAGTGATATTCTCAGAATTGTTTTAATTTGCCCATCTCTAATCAATAATGACTAAGAGCAATGATGGTGAACCTATGGTACATGTGCCAAAAAGAGCATGCAGAACCTTCTCTGTGGTCACACCTGCAGTTGCCAACCAGAGTTCATTACTAGAGAGTCAGAGGGACTTGGGGCAGAGCTGTTCCCCTCCCTCTCTCCATGTGCCTGAGGACATTTCTCACCAAATCTGCCCCTCTGCCCAGTAGCCCAATGGGTGGGGTGAGTTGGGGGAGGGAGGTGGTGGGGTGAGGCACTCAGTCTTTGGGGGGGTCAGCCATAGCCCTTGGTGGGGGTTTGGGGGTAGAGGAGGGGCAGGGCCTGGCACTCCATCTCTAAAAGGTTCACCATCACTGACTTAGAGTACTTTTATATGACTTTAAATAGCTTTGATTGCTTCTTTTGAAACCTGCTTATTCATCAATAGATGCAGAAAAAGATCTTTTATGAAATACAACACCCTTTCCTAGTGAAAATACTAGAAAGTATAGGAATAAAAGGTCATTTTCCCTCAAAATAATAAATTTGTATTTATTTAAAACCATCAACAAGTATCATCTGCAATGGGGATTAATTACAAGTCTTCCCAATAAGAACAGGAGTGAACCAAGGATGCAATATGTTTTTTTGTGATTTACACAATACCTCTTTTTTAGGAATACGTTTTTAAGGTTCAAATTTGAGTGTTCATTTCTTTAGTGCATTTTCAATGGAGACGGATATGGAGAACACAGAGAGCCTGTATTAGTAGGTAAATTAGATATTAATACATAACTGACTTCACCAAAATTCCAACCCATACAAGTTCCTTTGATATAGCATTTTCAATATTGAAAGTGAATTTCATTTTATCCTGTTCCTCCTCTTGTCATAATTCTTATTGTATGAATTAGAATATATTAGAAGGAAGAAAATACTAAACATAATTTTCTGATCTCTCATTTTGATGATGAGGAGTTTAATGAAAGAAAAAATGGTGGTGAGTCATTATATAGTATAGTAGTAGTTTCTCGGTAACCGAGGATGACAATTGTCTTTGTGCACACTCATCTATGATAAATGAGTGTGTACAAAAACACTTGTGTGTGAAGGAGATTTAAGTGGAAAAGTCGATGCACAGAGACAGTCCCACTCTCTCAGCATTGGAAGCCTGGGTCCAGTGGCACGAAAAGTCATTACACAGGCTTCCTCAACTGCATTGGATGGCCATGTTGTCTTTTGTGTTCCATCACACCCTAAGCACTCCACAGTGCTTTTCTGTGTCGCCCTCTCAGCCATTGAACCTTCTTGTTGGTTTCTTCCGCCTGTTCAGCCAAAGCAGTCTTCACATGCTGGGTGAGCAAAGCCCAGGTTCACCAGGGGTCGACAACTCTATGGCTACCCTCACAAGGTTTGGCCGGCCTGTTGAAGCCTTTGCCCAGGGTGTGGTCGCTGCCGCATGCTAGCAGCTACTGGGAGCCACAAGTGAGAGCTGGGTGTCAGGTGAGGGTCAGAGGCTGGAGAGCTGCCCTAGGAGGGCACGACAAGCCCTCCATACCAGAGATACTACCCCTCCCTGAGCACCCCATACACCCCTGAGTCATTATAGTTCTTCAGGAAACACGACATGCTGTTCTCCAAATTCCCACACCATGTCACCTAAGATTTTGTCTCAGCATAGTGACTAAAGCAGTCAGTATCTTTGGTGAACATAGAAACCATTACAACAGGATGTTAATACAATGGTTTGGAATTTTCTCTCTTCCAGGGTATTTATTGTACAGTGATGCCATACCTATGACAGGAATTACATTCCAGACACCCCCCAAGGTGAAAATCCATGCAGTTATATTTGTTTTATTATTTATATGTATTTTAAGGTTTTATAAACCCTTCCCACTCTCCAATAAACCTTTTTCACAATTTTATTAATGCTACAGTTACTGAGCCAATCAGTGCCCAGGATGTAGAACACAGTTCTGTGATTGGTCACCTTTCATACAACAGCCAATAGTGTAACCCGATAAATGTAACTCCATGATACTGAATTGGATATATTGTTTAAAAAAAAAACCCTCCCTATAGTGAAGCCATATAAGTGAACCACAATATAGTGAGGGACAACTGTATAGCTATAATTTCATTTGGGATGGGAGTCAAGTTAGCTTGAAAACATCAAATGGAAGATTAGATTGAATTTGTATTTACTCTCTATATTTTTAGTTTTCTCAACTGGGTAAAATTTTTATACCCCTTCTTACTCCCTAATATAATAGATCATAATCTCCTTGAAGGCAAGAACTGTTTATATTTTATCCTTTTAGTCTTGAAACCCAGCCAGATGTCTAGCATATATCAGGTCACAGGATAAAAGGACTATATATTTAAATCTGGAAGGAACCATAGAGAACAATGAGTTCAAGTTTTTTTCCATTTCAGAGATACCAGATATAGTTAAGTGACTTTTCCAGAGTTACAAAGTTGGAAAGTGTCTGAGGGAGAATGATAAGTGTTGTGAAGACTGGATTTTGCTATTTCCTGATTGTAACAATGAAGATACTTAGCTCTTCCTTTATAGTGAAGCTAGAATTGTAAGCTACAATCTATTTCTAGATTTTAAGTAGAAAAAGGTGTTAACTAACTACAAAAGATGAATTAATTACAAAAAGGTATTAAGTAACTACAAAAGGTGAACTTAACAAAAGAGGTGCTAAGTAACCCAAAAAGATATAATCTAAGCAGAGAAGGTAAGAACTAAAGAGTGGGCAGTCCTGGAGAAAAGTGTCTGCTGTGATTGGTAGATGTGAAAATTTAGGGGAGATGACACAAGAGAAAAAGATCTTTTAAAAGAGGAGATTCGAAGAACACACAGTTGTTTGGAGATTTGGGCACTGATGGAAGAGCGATGGGATGATAGACCCTTGAGGAGCAACTGGAAGGCAGACACCCAGACATCTTTAGACTGTCACTGTTGGTGAGTGAAAAGCTGACTTAGTGATCCCACCTTTCTGGAGGCATTAAGCCTCCAGGAAAGGCCCATTGTCTTGAAACTCTCTTCCCCTGTCTGGGGCTTAGAAATTCTAACTGATATCAGAAGAAGCCAGAGGATTCTCTCTCTCTCTCTCTCTCTCTCTTTCTTTCTCTCTCTCTCTCTCTCTCTCTCTCTCTCTCTCTCTCTCTCTCTCTCTCTCTCTCTCTCTCTGTCTTTCTCTCTCTCTCTCATTTCTTAATATCTTCTTTCTATTGTAAATAAACTACCATAAATTCCATTTACTTTAGTAATTCATTTTGGAATTTAGAAATTAAATCCCTGGCGACCATATAATTAATAATATATTTAAAGTCCAACCAAAAATAAATTTAACAATATTATAAGTCTAACCCCTTAAAGCAATAATATTTGTTGAATGAATGAATGATTCCTTTGGAGGAGAGAATATTTCAGTAACAGGAATAATAATTTCAGTATTAGGAACAATAATAGAAAAGGATCCAGATCTCAAAGTGGCTTTAGACCTCATCTAATCCAGGCTTAGAGTCTATAAAACTACCATTTTATAACTGAGAAAACTGACAAATTGACACAATATGTTGAGGTCCAGCAAGTGTAAGCAAATGATATGATTTCATCACCCAGATAGCAAGTGGCGGGCAAAGGAGAATTTGAACCCAAGTTTGCAGACATTAAAGCTTTCTCCTTATCTCTCTGTGTTTGTGTCTATTGTGGGTTGTGTGGGTGTGTTTGGACATGTGACTTCATAAGTTTAGGAAGAATTATCTGGAATGGTAAGAGCATATACACGAGGTAGCTTGGTATAGTAAATGAAAGAAAGTTCTAAACTAGGATCCTGAAAAACCATAATTCAAACACTGCCTCCGATAATTGATGGCTGTGCAACCCTGGGCAAGTTCTTTAACCTCTCTGTTTCTTCCACTGCAAAATGAAGGGGGTAGACTTGTGAACTGCTCAGACTATTTCTAGATCAAAATGTATGATCCTGTGATCCAATAGTGCTTACATAGCTACTTTGTGAAGTGGGCAAGACTTGAATCCAGGGTTTCATGATTATAAGACCAGCTGTTGATCCACAACATTTTGGTGCCTACATCACTTGGACCAAATATGTAATGGAAAGGTACTAGCAACATAAACTGTCAGTTTACTTCATCCAATTTAATATCTTCATTTTTAATTTTACCTTGAAGAAAAGATTTGATATTACAATAAAGACCCAAAAAACTAGTTTTTAATTTAAAACATTTAAACACCTATAGTATAGTAGGAAGGTAAATTGTTATTTTTCTTGTTTAAATTCTGGGAATCACATTCTGCTATTGAAATTGGAATATCTCCAACCCATTGTACAGTGAAATACAAAGAGAGAACTCAAGCTGAGGCCAGATCATCCAGATAGAGGCTCCCTCTTGAGTCACCTGGAAGATCTTTGATCTTTGGAGCACAACAGATTCCATTCAATGGGGAGCCATATTAATATTTCTTACCCATGGACTATGGCACTCAATAGGACCTCCGTTAATTGGTCAAACCATCTTGGAATGAATTTAGCCACTGGTGGGCAGGAGTAAGAATTGTCGAGCAACACATCTGGGCTGAGCAGTAATTTGTTTTTAATTACAGTGCTTGCTTGGGAAAGATCATAAAGTCAATATATCTCTCATGTTGCTCTACTAATTGACTACTTGGAGATTTACAAACTCAGCATCCACTTTGGGAGCCCGTGGTGTTGAGGGAAACGTGTTATTCATTTAGTGGTCATAATACCTTAAATGAATACATGAAAGCCTGCCTTGATCAAAGATAAGAGTAGGTGGCTAGATCTATAGCAATCAGTCAACAATCATTTATTAAACTCCTACGATGTGTCGAAGATTGGGCTAGGTATTCTGGATACAAAGACAAAAGCAGAAGTCCTGACCCTGAAGGAGACATTATTTACATGTAGAGAATATACAAATGGATGTGTAAAATAAATAAAGGAGCATGACGGGGATGGGGGAAAGGAAGGTTCAATAAGAGCTTCAAGTGGGATATAGCCAATAAGCTGAAAGTGGCAGAAAACTAGGGATTCTAAAAGGTAGGAATGAGGAGGATGTATATTCCAGGCTTGGGCATGAGTTAATGCAAAAGAATCATCATTGAAAATGGTGTGTGTGTGTGTGTGTGTGTGTGTGTGTGTGTGTGTGTGTGTGTGTGTGTGCAACAGTAAAAAGGTCAGTCTGGCTAGCCTGTGAAGTTTATAAAGAAAACTAATAACTAATAAGTCTATAAATGTAGAAAGGGGCCAGGGTGTGCGAGGTTTTAATTTTTTAACTAATTAATTATTGCCAAACAGAGAAACATGTTAAAAGCTAAAATTGCACTTTATCAACACAGCATCACTAGTGCCCAACACAGTGTAGGCATATAATAAATGCTGGTTGAATTCAATGAAACTTATATTACCCTACAGTGAGGTACAGTTCACAGAGTTCCAGATCCAGGTCTAAGTCCTATCTCTGATGTGTACTCACTCTGTGACCCAAAGTGAGTACTACCAAGGACTTGTCTAGTAAGAGTTGGAAGGCTTTCAATCTGTTTTGTGGGTGGGAGTTCTTTAGGCTGACAAAATCCCAAATTCCCGCTATTTTTTTAGGGTTCTTATTTTATTTGTTATCTTGAAAGTTCTTGTTCTTCTTTAAGCATTTCTTGTTTTAATTGCCTGGGCTTAAAAACAGAACTATTGGGGGAGGAGAATGAATAAATGGACAAACGCATATTCCTGTGAACAAGTACATATTTATTCAATCAACCAACATACATTTAACAGGTACTTACTATATTCTAAGCACTCGGTTTTCTTAGCTGTAAAATAAGGGTATTGAATAAATCATTTCTGAGGTCTTTTCCAGCCCTAAAATATTGTGACTTTTTAATACAGCCTTGTGTTATCTCTTCATCTGTGGTTCACTTGTAGGCAGTGAAAAATGAGGCAAATGGTTCAAGATTCAGGTGCCAAAATACTCTGGTCTGATTAGCAAAATATTTCACATTTTTAGCCAGTTAGGGATAGGCGGGTACACTATAGGGAAAATTGACTCAATTCTTAATTTAATTTGTTGTCAATAGTGATGCCAAATGTTTGGACAAAGCTGGAAAGCTACATTCAAAAGTCTGGTATTCTGGTCTATGGCCAGGTTTTTAAGTGAATGTTTTAGTTTTCAGGCAGGTGTTTGGCAACATTAAGACAATTATTGTGCTATGTATATGTGTGAGAAACATAAAGATGTAGAAATAGCCAGAGATACACAGAGACAGAGATAGCCAGCCCAAGATACACACACACACACACACACACACACACACACACACACACACACACACACACACACACACTCCAGAGACAGAAAGAGACAGAGACTGAGAGAGAGAAACAGAGAAATGCATAGAGAGAAGTGACGGACATTGAGGAATGTTGGTCAGGCTTGAAGTCAAGAAGATATAAGATTGAGTTTTCCCAATGACCTATTAGTCAAATTACTCAAGGTAAGAGTATATAACCATCAGTAAGCATTCCGGGCAAGTCTCTAAGACTAAAAGTCACAGATGAGTTGCTTGCCTCCAATAATATTCTGTCCTCAGAAGAAGAGTTCTTTTGCTTCATAGGATACTCGATGATGAATTGGAAGCATGCCCAGGGCTTATCAAATTCAACCCTCTCATTTTACAGATGAGGACACTGAGGTCCAAAGACAACTGATTTAGTTAAGGACATGGTACCAATAAATTTGAAGACTGAAATTTGAACTGTGACCTTTGCTTCCAACCAACTAGTCTTCCTACTCTTCCAATTTGCTTTCATCTATCTGTGTCAGTGGAGTGAAATCCTACCTCTGAAGTCCTTAAACCCATGTTGACCAACCTATGGCACACATGCCATAGGGAGTTGCTCCCTTCCCCTTCTCAACCATGCCTAAGGACATTCATTTTTTCACATTACCCACCCCTCTTCCCAGAAGCCCAGTGGGAGAACTTCCACCTCCCCTGTCTGGGGAAAGGGGGGTGGCTCACATGCCACATGAGGGTACAGTTTGGGCACTCAATCTCTAAAAGGCTCATCATTGCTGCCCTAGACTATGTAATCATGCCAAGACCAAAAAAGAGAATAAATAATTTGATATCTTAAGTTGGATATGAATTGATCTTTTCATGCCAAATGTTATGTGGAAATAATACCTGAGGATAAAGACTTTGAGGAAATGGTCGCACTTGTACATTTTACATGCACTTATGAAATTCAAGCGCATTGTTTTTTAATGATAAATAATAGGTTTCCAAAAATCAAAAAGAATGCAGCTTAAACAAATAGGTGATCATAGTTGACAGCAGCGCAGTTTGGTATGCCCTCCACACCAAAGAACTCTCCAATGTGGCTCAAACCATATTAAAATGTAATTGGGAAATGTTTAACAAAATAGATAAAAATGTTTACTTATAGTTTTCTACATCAATATGTGGTCAGAAGAGATCCATTTCTATTTCTTTGACACCAGTGGTGTGGACAATGGGGCTCAGTGGACTTGGAGTCTCAGAAAATCAACCTCAAACCCCACCTATGGTATATGTTAGCTATGTGACCTTGAACAAGTCATTTTAACATCTGCTTGATTCAGTTTCCTCATCTGTAAGGATTCCATTCACCACCCTTGAAGGTCTCTTACTGCTCCAGAACTATGATGTTATGACAAGAAGAATATAAACAGTTTTGATCCACACATATTCTAACAGTACTTTCTTGTTTAAGAATATGAGTCCAAATCCATCATGTGCCAGGGGCCCTTAGATACAAATGTATAAAATCTAAGAATGCATTCCTCCTCTCCCTCCTGCACACCCACAGAACAGATTCTATTGTTTGAATTCACATTGAATCTTGCCACAATAGGAGGCCAGTATCCAATTGTGAATGCTTGGTTCCTGTTGGCTTCCACCTTAATTTGGTCTGAAAAAGCCATTTTGATAAACTAATATCCTGCTTCAAAGCAAAGTACAGTGGGAATACACAATACCAGATCAGGAGGAGTTCCAGCACTTAATTCAGGGCATCATATTGAACAGTAAAATACAGGATGTGCTATGGAAAGGAAATGAAGATGTCCTGCTGAAAAACAGTTCAGTATACTGCATGGAAGCTCCCAGGGATTCATTTCATTTAGGGCTTCAGCCCCTGTCTCAACTTAAATAAGAGAATCTCTCATTAGTCATCAAATATAGTTTTACAAACCATCGGGGTAAGAGGAAATGGTCCATCCTAATTGTCTCATCAATAAGAGGTTACCTGAAGGAAATAGAGGAGAAGATAAAGAAAAGGGTTTGTGGAATGAGAGGTGAAAGAGCATTCTTCCATAGGAAATATAAGGAAGTGGAAGAAATGTCTCTTCAGCTGAAGGCCAACTTACATGGTGATGGAAGGGCAGGAGAGAACGCTGGAGAGAATTATAGAAGAAGAAGGGTAAAATAGGAGATCACCTAGCATCCTGGTCTACATAGCATCAACACAATTAGTTTAAAAAGGGCAACATTCCTTGAAATTGGGTGTTTAGCCTCAGTAGAACACATATCACCACAAGTTGTTGTAGCTATTGGATTTCTCCAGGGGTCAGTTTCTGTTATTTATTGTTTTACTAACAGGAAAAGCAATTGTGACTGTAGATGTACTCTATGGCACAATAATATTGCTGAAATCTATTTATCCAGCCCTGAGTTTTCTCCTGACCTCCATTCTCACATCTCTAACTGTTCCTTGTTCATCTCAAACTGGATGACCTATGGACATCTTGAAATAAACAAGTTAAAAAACTGGACTCCCTCTTCCTCACTTCTCTATTAATAATAAGAAAAGCATCATACTCCCAGGCACCTTCACTAGCAAACAAAGTGCCATCTTGGATTCCATACTCTCTCTCACCTGCCCATATCCAATAAATTATCAATTTCTGTTATTTTTGCCTTTGGAGCATTTCTTGTATACTCCCCCTTCTCTCCTCTGACATTGCCATCACCCATGTTCAGGTTCATATCACATCATTATGGGACTATTGATATAGCCTTCTGTTTGGTGTCATTGTCTCATCTCTCCTTACTCCAATACATCCTCCACTCAGCTCTTAAATCTATTTTCTTCAAGTACAGATTTGACCATGTCATCCCTCCCATTAAATATACTACAGTGACTTCCTGCAACTCCCTGTGACTCCCCTCTGCCCAAAAGACCAAAGAGAGCACTTCCTCCTTCTGCTGTTCAAGATAATGTGGGGGGCTCACAGGCAGCTTGAAGATACAGTTTGGACACACAATCTCTAAAAGATTCACCAATGCTGTCCTATAACCTCTAGGATCAAATATAAAATCTTCTCTTTGGTTTTTAACACCCTTTCTACCTTTCCAGTTTTCTTGGACCTTATTGTTTAGTTGTGTACTACTCTCTATGACTCCATTTGAGATTTTCTTGGAAAAGATAATGGAATGGTTTGTTATTTCCTTCTCCCCCTCATTTTATAGATAAGGAAACTGAGGCAAACAGTGTTTAGTGACTTGGCGAGGGCCATACAGTTAGTGTCTGAGGCCAAATTTGAACTTAGGTCTTCACAGTGCTCTATCCACTGTGCCATCTAACTTCACCTCCAGTGATACTACACTGGCCTTCTTGCAGGTCCCCAAATAAAACATTCCATCTCTTCAATACTAGGTATTTTCTCTCCTTGTTTCCCATACCTGGAAACTTCTCCCTTCTTCTCTCATGGCTTCCTTCAGGTCTCAGCTAAAGTCCAACCTTCTTTGAGAAGCCTTTTAAAATCTTTCTTATGCAGAGTGCCTTCTCCATTTTATCCTATTAATATCCTGTTTGTACATAATTGTTGGAATATTCTCTCCCATATTAGACCATGGACTCTTTAAAAGCAAAAGTTGTACTTTTGCCCATCTTTGTTCCTGTGGTCCCTTTGACTTTTACCCCAAACTAAACACTGGATTCCTTTTGCTGGCTTGGAACTGAATGATTTGGCTTTATAGATATCCTAAATTTGTCATTTCTTAGGGACTCCCTGGAGGAAACCTGCCTTTACACTAGCTTGTGATTCTAGCCCATTCAAGGACAGCAGCTTTTCCCTCAGAATACATCTTTTTGTTAAAAGAAGAATCCTCATGTCCTTAAAAGAACAGAAATAGCAAGGCTATATTTTTGGACATTTGCTAAACTGAAGCCTTCTCTAGAAGCATTAAGCTAGTACTTAAATAGCTCTATGTGGAAATGGAATCCTGTTACTGAATTTAGCAAAACGATGGCAAAGTTCCTTGAGCTACATTGGCTCAAGATGGCTTTGTTATCACACAAGGGGTAAAAATTCAGAATACCAGGCAATGGCAGAATGAAGGTGAATGGTGAATGGTTGAAGATGGATCACCCAAACAATGCCCTCCTATTAGTGACAAAAATATAAAAATCCAGGGTTCTGATCCAGGGTTGGAAAGATTCCCTATCAGAGGCAGATTGAGTTAATTTCTGCACACTTTCTCTTCCTGAGATCTAGCTCCTTGTGTTCGTACTCTTATATTACTTTTGGTTTCCTTCAGCATCTCATCACCTTTTCAGTCCCTGAATCAGAGCAGATAAGAAATGAGTCATAGGATCATAGATTTGGAACTATGAGACATTAGAATCCATCTACTACAATCCCTTGGTTTTAAATATGAGGAAACTGAGGCTTGATCTAGAGGTGAAAAAGCCTCCTATAATTTAAGATAAATATCACTTGATCATCTTCCCCATTGCTAACCTTTGTATAGGAGCAAGGAAATATCAGTAGATCATGCCTTATTGTTTTGGTCACATTGGCATTCTACTAAATTAATGAATCAGCTGGAACCATTAAGTGACTATGAGAAGGTTTCATCTTTGTCATCTTTATCTCACCTTTTATCATTTCTGTCATGTTTTACAACTAGAAACCTTGCTTTGAAGCAAGGAAAGCACAGGTTTAAGCCCCACCTCTGTAGCATAACTGATCCTGTGGTCCTGAGATCCCAGAACCTCTGAGTGCTCCAGAGAACAATCTCAGTATAAAAATAAAATAAAATAAAAAATAAAATCTCAAGGAAAATGCTAACCTGCATTGATTGAAGGAATCTACTCACCTGAGGATCCCTTATGCCCAGGAAATCAGAGGTCTACTCTCTATTTTCCCATAAGGCTCAACTCAGGTGCCAGCTCCTTGGTGAAATCTTCTTCAGATTCTCTAGTTTTTAGTATTTTAAGGAATTTGCATTTCTTTGTTCATTTATCATGCCACCCAAAGAATGGTAGCTCTTTGAAGTAAAAATAAAATAAAAAAAAACTTTTTTTCCCTTATGTATTAAATTCTTTATGGATTTAGCACACAGACAAAGCTTTATCTAGTTCTCGGACCAGAAAATGTGTTTCTCAATAAAGTGTTTATTCACATGTCTTAGAAATATCAATCAAAGCCAGAGGGCACTCTCACTGAGTGACTATTTCTCTCTAGAGCTCAGAGAAGGACTGTTAATGACACCTTTGCTATGCATCACTTCCTTCTCTTCAGTTTCGATGATGTGTGGATTGTATAGTTCACTTCAACTTTTCTCAAGGAAAGAAAAGGAAAAGAAAAAAATAAAAAACAACTCCTCCTTTTGATGTAGATTCCAGCTGTTTCTTCATTACTCAAGTCTCTATGTGCAATTAAAATAAACATTTAATCAAAGCAATAGAAGTATGTAAAACAGAAGTATCAATGAAGGTCAACATCAACTCCCATTTACTTGGTCCCTTTATAACAGGGTTGTATCTCCCAATTCAAGGATTCATTTATGGTCTCACAGAATCTTAGAGCATACTGGAGAAGGGGTGTACATAGACCCACCTGCCTCCTCACTCTATGAAGTCTTCATCATCTGAGTGTCACTAGAATAATGTCTCTGATGCACTTTTTCTCTAGCAAAGTTTGAGGCAGTTCTTTCTCTGTTTCTATCCTACTTCCTACTACGGGCTCCTTATTAGTCTAACTGCAGAAACCCTTCAACTGATATTCATCTCATGCCCATGAGTAAGTCTAGGTTTGATATTAAAATCTGAGCAAAGAAGAAGAGCACAAAGAGGCTGTCTCTGTTCTAATCCCCATTTTCTCCTCAAATATTGCTGGGCTCTCTTCTTGTGATCTCATAACTATGGTTCAGCTCTCTTGTTAGGTCAATCTGCTGACTGGAAGAAAGCAAAATTCACATCAGATACTTGCTATCTGTGTGACCTTGGGGTAGTACAGGGGAGTTCAGATGAAAAAGTGGCAGTGCACACAGAGATAGCTTTAACCAACTTTATTGCTACTCACAAGGAGAGAACAGCTGCTAAAAGAGACAATCTCAGTGTGTGGTTTCCATGCCTGCAGCAGGGGGAGGGTGATGGTGATATTATCCATGATCCCATCAAAACTCCAGTGTTCTTCAGGATTCAAATTCAATTTGAAACAGAGAGGCAGTTTGGTACCAATGGGAAAACCATCCTTTTACTTATAGGACAAATAAAGTAAGGGTGTTTTCTAAATGACCTAATAAAGAGTAAGGAATTCAACTAGGAAAGTAGAAAACTTAACCCTAATAATGCCATTCCACCAAGAAACTGAACATTCATTAGCTTTGACATGTGCATCATAGGGATTGAGGGTCATCCCAGTCAAACCAATTTTCAAAGAGATGCTCAGTAGTTGTTTAATTCTACCTCATTTGTGAGTGGCAATGCTAATATCTTGAGTTTTATAGGTATGGAATGCATGGATTTATCCAATTAAAATCTTGGCTCAGTCCTCCCAAATCCTAGGAAAACTGCTTTCCTTTTCTCCCTTCTGCATTTTCTTCTTTTTTCTCTTTTAGATGTTCTTGCCTTATAAACTTTAAAATATTAACAAACCTGAATATTTCTATATATAAATTAGGAGAGAAAAAAGATGATTCTATATGAAACTTTGAATCTATTAAATTATTATGCATAGTTATTTTAAGCCTATATTGATATTAAAAACATAATAGTACCAGCCTAGTCTTGCTTCTCTATGTTTCCTTTGGAGTTTGCTTCTGCACTCTTCTCCAGTATGAATTTTCATTCAAAGGACCTCGATCATGCAAAGAATCCCAAGTTTTTTTTAACTATACAAGCCTGGATTTATTGTGTACATTTTTTTCTCATTCTCAAAGAAATAAAACAAAAGAAATAGGAAAAAAAATATCAAAAAAGCATCTCCTAAGTAAGTCTGAATCCCAGGAGGTCCCAGACACAAGTTAATAGCTTAGATTCAACCTCCTTATTAGCTACTTCCAAAGATAGTGAGCACATGTGAATGAGTGTTGTACTCACAGCATCCAGGAAGACCAATGTCCAGCCAATTGTTCTTGGACAGTTTACAGGTCTCTCCTTCAAAGGCAGCCACCTTCAGCCTCTTTGTTTTTTTCTTTATTTGGCCTATGATTCTAGCTCTTCTTTCCTTATTATTCTCCTTCTCAGCCTGTTCTTACTCCACTTTGATATCAGGAACTCACTATGGAAAAGTAAAGCATTAGAAGAAGACTTTTGTTTATGATGGTGCTTTCTGATCTTCTAAAGATGGATATCCACCTTTTGCCCAATTCCCATTAGTGGCTCCAAGAAGCTGCAACATGTGCAGTGACCACATTCCAGTAAAACTGTCTTGGTAGATGTACTAAATCTGTGTTAATAAACCTATTGCATGCATGCTGGAGGGGGCTGCTCCCCTTCCCCTCTCCACACATGTCTGAGGACATTTCTCTGAGGACATCACCTGCCCCTCTACCTAGCAGTCCAGTGAGAGTACTTCCTCCCTCTCCTTTCTGGGGTAAGGTGGAGGGCTCACATGCTGCATGAAGATTGCAGTTTGGGCAATTGATCTCTAAAATGCTCACCATCACTGTACTAAACCATGTTAAGGACTCCAACCCATCAGGGATTGAGGGGAATGTCTATCCCAAGCATGTGAAGACTTTCTCTAACATAGGAGGATGAAAACAATTTGTTTCAATAACCAAGAAGATGGCTGAAGCTAGTGCTTTGGAGCACTTAGAGCTTGGTCAGATATTGAAGATGGGAAGATCATTCACTGCTTTCCAGACCATTGTCAATTGTTCTGACTTTTGTCTTGCTCTAGAAAAGTGTTAGGCTGATGATTTGGTGACCACCTCATTTAAATACAATTCACTAGAAAGTCAAGACATATCCCTTGATGCCACTGGTCCTCTTTGAGAATAAAGGACAAATAAGATTTTCCCTTCATTTCAATTCTCATTTTACTAACATTCTTGTGGTGGTTACCCCTACTTCATTTCTGACCTTTGCCAAACTTAAGCTCTTTTTTGATTTAACTAAGCTTTATTGATAAGGCCAAAATAACTTTTAATTTGTTTTATTTATAAGAAGGTGGAAAAATAGAAGGGAAATAGAGGAATGTAAAAGGAATGTAAAAAAAAATAGGAAAATAGAGGAATGTAAAAGAGAGTAGAGAAAATGTCTAGCCTATCACACTAAATATTGCTCTGGTGCCCAGCTCAGCCCAGAAGAGCTTGTTAATACTTCAGTCAGAGGACTCGGTGGTGAATTAACAAGGGTTCAACCCACATGGCCTCTTCCACAAAGGGGAAGTAATCTCTGGAACTAATCTCTCCAGAAGTCAGGAAAGGAGGATCAGCTTCTCACTCACCCAAACTGAAGCTCCAAAAGGAAAAGATCCAGGAGCAGTCTTACCAGAAGCAGTCCAAGAGCCAGAGTCCCAGGTCCAGGTCATAGCTCCAAGCTGCAGTCCTAGTCCAAGCTCCTCTATGCCCAAGATTCAGGATGAAGGACTTTTGGACAGGAAGTTCAAGACCTTTTATAGTCCTTTTTCCATCTCACTTCCTGTCTCTTCCTCCACTTTACAGGAGCCAATTGCAATTTTTACATTTGCTTAAATTTAGAATGCCCAGTGGATGGTCAGTTGCTTCTGGAGTTGTCACCCACTTTAGTAAGTGGCTTGTGGAACTCCCCTACTTAGTGTTAAGTAGGGGGTGTTCTTAGTTTTTGTTTATTAATTTAAAAATAGTCAAGGGGAGAATTAATCCTATCATCACAACTTTAAATACTAACCTTGAGATTGCATTATTTCTCCCTAAAGGCAATAGGGAATAATTGAATCTTGATCATGGAAGTGATATAGTGAAGTCTGTATTTTCAAAATATCATTTTGAAAACTATATGAAAGATGAGTTGTGGACACAGGGGGATGAACTACAATTGTCAAGTTCAATTAGGCTCAATTAAAAAGGCATTTATTAAGCTTCTAATATTGGTCAAATACTGTGGTATCCACTGGGAATAATAACAACAACAACAACAAAAACAACACATAATGCTTGTCTTCAAGGATCTTTTACTCTACTGAGAGTCTAGTTGAGGGTTGATGGGGACCTGAATAGGTTAGAAGTTGTGTGAGGTTATAGATGGAAAAGAATGGAGACAAGTGAACTCTTGTGGAGACAGAACTAAAGCTTTGGTAGTGTTAGATAATAAAGATTGGGGAGAGGAAAGAGTTCAAGGTGATTTTAAAGTTATGAACCTGCATGTCTTAAAGAAATGGAATGGAAAAATTTTAAGGAGAAAATGTGTGCATGTGTTTTTTTTTGTTTTGTTTGTTATGGAGATACAATGAGCTCTGTTTTAGTCACTTTGGGATTTAGAAACCTAAAGGGCAACCAGATAGTTAATAATAATAGTAGAAATTAGAATGGTTTGTCACTTTAGCAAAGTGCTGTGTATATATATGCTACCCACCTTGAACCTCACAATGACCGTGTGAATAGTTATGTGCTATTATTACCCCCATTGTACATGTATGGAAACTGAGACAGGCATAGGTTAAGGCACTTGTCCAGCAACACTGAACTAGTAAGTATCTGAGATGAGATTTTATGTTAGGTTTTTCTGTTTCCACATATGATGTTCTTACCCACTGTGCTATGCAGCTGCCTCTTTTAGAGATGTCCAACATCAATGCCTTTCAGCTATGACCTCTTGGGGTGGCAGGAGGAGTGTGGGTGGGAGGAGTACAGGGGGGTCCCACAACCATTGGTGAAATTGATTTCTTCCTATTTCTTTCTTGACTGATCTGTGACAGACAATTCTAGTCATGCCAGTTATTTCTACACTTCATTGCAAGAATACTTATCCACAATTGCTGTCTAGAAAATGTATCAAGTAAGTCTGTTATTGCCATGACAGCTCATGAACTACAAACTGTTTTTATGAAGTCAGGATTTGATGCAGCTAAAGATGAATGTTACTACTTGGAACATTTTTCAGCAGCAATTTCAACAGTGACTAATGTAACTGGGATAAAACAAAAATCGTGGATGTTAGAAGGGATCTTAGAAACTGTCTAGTCCAACCCTTTCATTTTATAAATGATGAAACTAAGAAATGCAGCAGAATAGAAGGAGCGCTCAATTTGAAATCATAGTTCAGCTGTCAAAATTTCAGCTCCATCATTTGTTTGTGAATTACCTTGAACACCCTTTCCCCTCTGGATCTCAATTACCTTACCTATAAAATGAGGAAGGGGAGGTGGCCTAGATAATCTCTATGGTTCCTTCTGGTTCACAGATGTTTCAGTTTGCTGTGACTGAGTTCCTGCCTTTAAACACCGATTGGATTTGAATTTTGCTCCCAAATTCTAGTCCTTGTAGCTGGAATGAATATTCCTTGCTGTTGAGTCTCTGATGCAGACTATTTTCCAAATGAATTTATATTTATTTTCTTTTGCTAAAACCACCCCTCATTGTCTGCTCTATCCCTGTAAAGTTATGTTCTTTGAGTCCTGATCATTATCAATCTGGACCATACATTGCTGATTAAAAGTCAGATTAGGGTATGTAATAACCTCTAATCAAGATTGCTCACTTTATTGCCCCCAAACTGAAAGTGATAAGAATTTAAAAATAGTAAGTAGCACCAAGCTGATTTATTTTTAAAGGTTATATCCATTGGCTCCTTTGGCTTCCTTTTAAGTCTCACCTAAAGTCCCATCTTTGACAGGAAGCCTCTCCCAACCCCTCTTAATTCTAATGCCTTCCCTCTGTAAATCATTTCCCATTTATAAGTTGTTTGTATATACTTGTTTAAGTCTCCTTCCATTAGATTGTAAACTCCTTTAGATGCACGACTGCCATTTGCTTCTTTTTGTATACCCAATGCTAACTACACAGCCTAGTATGTACTAGGTGCTTAATAAATGTCTATTGGTTGATTGTTATCTAAGAAGCTATTATTTGTCCATGCTTGCAGAAGTAGTTATAGGGGCGGAAGCCTCTTTTGATGCTAGGTCCACTCTACCCATTGCCTTGCACAGTGGATTGTCATATTCCCTTGACCATTGTAGCACTTACTGTCCTTACAATTCTTAGCTTGCATTCTTATCTTTTAATGTATATATGCCTTATCTGTCTCCCCCTTTTAAAGCTTAACTTTTTGGATACTATGGAGAGAGTCTTAGATATGAAATCAATGAGTGTTAGTTCTGTCTTTAACCAATAGCATCTGTGGAAGTACAATCCTAGTTTTCTGACCACCATTCCTTTGAGCTTTCTGCTCTGGATTTTTTAATTTTATTATCCTTCATATAAAATGAGGTTGTTGGACTAACTGAACTCTGAGATCCCTTCCAGCTTTTAATATGAAGACATGATCATCTTACATTGTTTCATAGTATAGGCAAACTCACCTATTCTTTTTAATCATTAGTCATTCATTTGGTCTTTCTGAAAAGAACTCCATTCAGTTCTCTAAATTTTCCATTCTCAGTTCCATCCAGAAATTGGACAGCTCATTAGTCCTGATTATTTGTTAGTTGACCACCTAGTGAGCCCAATTGTGGTTTCAATATGTTGTGAAATACTCTGTGGAAAATAGTAAAAAGAAGACTTGACTGGGAGTCCAATGACCTGGATTCAAATCTCAGCTTGGCTGTTTACTGACTGTGTGGCATTGGGAAAGTCATCTAACTTCTCTGTTACATTATAAATTTGTACTAGATGACTTCAGAGACCTCCTTCTGCCTCTAAAACTATGATCCTATGTTGCAGACAATAATACCAATTCATTCTACTGACTCGCGAGCCACCATGCTGAAAACTGAGAAAGCATTTCAATTATGTTGCTTAAACAGAAATCAACACTATCTTATGGGTTGCTATTTGCCCTGCTTGACTTCAATTAAAAGGCAAAAGATTGACACTTTTTGAGACACAGAATTAGAAGGGGGGGTTGTTAATGTGTGTATGGGGGGGAGAAGGATTAATTAGCCTTTCCCTAATTAAGTTATTTTGCAGATGTTTTCTTGTTAGTTGCATAACTTCCATTCCTCTCTTTCAAGCTTCAAACTAGAGTGGGGACAATGGTTTCAATGAAGACAAGTGCCTGAGGCATGTTTGTTACTTGCAAACAAATTTCTTCACAGTAATAAACACTTGAAAATAGGGTGATTTATGCACAACTCCCTTCCCCTTCCCCCAACTAGAAATCTCAAACTGAAAGAAAATCTGGTTGTGTTTATTTCAATGATTACACAGTCTTCATTCCTGAGAATATGTGATTACCACAGCTGGAAAGCTGGAGCACCAACCAAGAATTAAATAAGATGATTTCCCACTTCGCACAACAGGGGATATGTCTCATGGAGGATCCAGGAGAGTCATTCAGGGAATGGTCCTTTATGCTAGAATGCCAACTTTGGAACTAACCCATGGGGATTCTGAAATACAGACCTTTTTTGTATTCAGCTGATCCCAGGAAATTTGGATGCCCAAATATTCAGGATTGAATTACAAGACCTCAAATTGGGTAGGATCTTCAGTAAGTCGTCTACTCCAATTTGTTTCTGGAAAAAACAATTCCCACTTTATTATATTCAACAAGTGGTCACTGAGATTTTGCCTGAAGAGGACCAATGAAAGAGACCCCAAAGCAATGCATTCACTTTTGGATAGCTCTATATTAGGAAGGTTTTCCCCCCTTTATATCAATTTTAAAACATCATCTCTATAGCTTTGATCAATTATTTTTTTATTTGGGGCTGTCAACAAGTTGAATTCCTTTCCCCTAATAATAGTTCAAATACTTGAGGACAACTTTCATGCTCTACCCTTCATAAGTCTTCTCTTCTAGTGACTATTTTTTCAGCTGATATATATATGGCATAATTTTGAGAACTTTCCCCATACCAGTTGCCCCCCACCCCTTGGACAGTTTCTAACTTATCAATATCCTCCCTAAAATATAGTGCCCAAAAGGAAACACAAAATTAAATAGTTTTATTATTTCCTTATTCTTGACCACTGAGGCAGCATGCAATAATGTAAGAAGAATACAATTAAGAGTCAGATCAAACTTGGATATTGGAGAGAGTATTACCTCAGTAACCAGAGGACTAGGGTTCAAATATTACCTCTGATAGGGTCTTGGACAAGTTACTTATCCACATCAGCCCTCAGTTTTTTCATCTGTAAAATAAAGGTTTGGTTTAGATGGCCTGAGGTGCCTTATAGCTCAAAATCTATGACCTTCTTGGGCAACTTTGATTCAAATTTCAGCTCTTCCATTTACTCTCTATGTGACCTTGGGTTTATCACTTCTTGATGAGTCTGTTTCCTCACCACTAAAAGGAAGGGGTTAGACAAATTAACCATGAAGATGCATTCTGATTCCATATCTAATTGTTGTGATTTCACCTGGTTCATTTTTTATTTTATTAATTTGTTTTCCCCCTTTTATTTTTAATTAGGATAACTGAAGATTGATTCTGAGATTTTTTTTCCAAAGAAATAAATGAGGTTAATAGAAGTAATTATCTAGTATACTATGTATTGTGGTGGAAAGGGTACGGGACCTAGAATCAGTATTACATGACTCTTACTAGCTTAACTGTAACTGCTGGGGGCCATCATTCCATGACACCTTGACAGAGTCATGCGTGGTAGCTGGGGAGACCACAGAGTGGTCCTTGGTGAGATGTGACTGCCCACTCTATCCCCCTTGCATGACTTCTTTCATCAATGCCACTTATCTATGAATTGACATGATTATTATTCCCCCTAGTCTCAAAAGAAATAATGCAAGAGCAAAACACCTGTACCCTAATTCTCCAAAACATCACCAAAAGATCAGTCCCTCAAACTGTGAATTTTAAAATCTCCATCTTGCTTTGTCTAGCACCAAAAAATTGTGCACACCCACACTACATGGGCATGTGCTAGTTAATGACAAATCAGAAATAACTAAATGCCCACCTGGACTGTCCTAAGCCAAGCTGGAGTCACCATTGGCACTTGTGAGGCACAGGAAGTGAGGTAGGGAACAGCCTCTGGAATTCACACACTTCCTGTGAATAGGGCTAGGCAGCAGTTCCTGCTAGGAAGGAGGAAGGAGGCCTGCAGACAGCTTTCCTTCAGATTGGTCATGTGAGTCTAGGACTGATTCTCTTCTCTACCTTGACCTTTGGGCCTAAATTCCCTCTGGCTCTGCCAGAAGGTTGAGTTAACCTTTTCCCCTTTCCTCCTTTCTCCTTCTCTCCTTCTCCTTTTTTCTTACTCCCGTTGTGATTAAACCACCAAAAAACTTCATTCTGACTTGAGTGTTTCAATTTAGGAATTTCATAGGTAAATTCCTTGGAGACCATAATTTAATATTATAACATCTTTAAAGGTGATTTTCACAATTACAAAACCCAATCCCAAAAGACTATCATGGGTTAACTTTTACTTAGGTACATAATCCCCAGCAAAACCACAGCTACAGGCCAAGCCCAAAAATTTCTCATGAAACCAGCACACAAATCAATCATAGAGGCCCATATAATACACAGTACAGGTACACTAAGCTTCAATATGCCTCAGCGACTCAATTACACAAATCAGTAACTCAAACTCCCTAGTAAATCACTCATGACAAAATCATTTATCTTGTATTCTGTCTGTAATCACAATACAAAAATATAGAATATTAATCAAGTGGTTTGTTAAAAGTTAATGTATCACTTTTCCAATTATCTCTCTTTAAACATGTGTGTTAGGTAATTTGATCTGCATGCCAAGAAAATGGGTATAAAAATAAATCCCAGGCCTGGGAATGTTGGAGCAGCTGAGATGCAAAGCAATCGCATGGCTGAAATGATTAATCTGTCTTCCGTTTGTTATTTTTGTTGACTGATCATTCACCACCAGTTGAGATACCCTGGAGTCCCGAGTGGGGCTGGACCCTGACTGCGGCATGTAACCAGAAAAATATTTTTCTTCATCTCTTTGCCTCAGTTTCCTCACATATTAAATGGAGATAATAATGGTACCTATGTTCCAGGATTGTTGTAAGGATCAATTGAAATTATACTTGTAAAACACTTTGCAAACCTTCAAGTGCTAGATAAATAAATATTGATTCTTCTGATGTTCATATGACAATGTATGTAAATATAATCCCCTGGATCCTTTTCATCATTGCTTTGGGTCTCAGGTACTTCATCTCTAAAATGGTAAGATGATATTGTGGGGGGCTAGAGGTGAGCCCTGGGGTTTAGGATGGATATCCTTTGTAAGAATGCAAGATTCCATAGCTTAGAAATAAAAAGAGAAATTTATTAATTTGGAATTCATGTTGAATTTGGCTGGAGGTCAGCATAGCTGCGATACTGCCCCCTCGAAGGGATGAATTCTGCTCTATTTTATACTCTATTTACAACAGGTGCTTCATGACTAGAAAAAGGTATGAATTCAGGCAGAAGTGGTGGGGTTGGTCACCTGACGGCAGTCAGAGAGGTGTCTTATGTCCTTGGGTGTATATTGAGGTAAATGGAGAAGGTCACTCTTAATCTGACATAACCTCATTTCTTCATCTAGACATTGGAACACTAAGATCAGACTTATGATTTGTCATCATCATGAAGGAACCAGAGAAGTATTGTACAATATTAGTCTTCATCATTAGATGTCTTTCCTTAATTAAATATGGCTAGGGGAAGGCTGAATAATGAGTTTCCAAAACTGCATATAATGGATCAAGATACAGAACATCTTTGTCTTTGATCACCGAGAGAGATCACTGACCAAATAATTTATTGGTTATTGCTAGCCTGATCAATAAATTGATTTTCTTGCCCTGAACTCAGTCACTTAGAAATTTTAATCATCACACTAGTATGGGAGACTAGAAGAATTGTAATTTGGTGCAATGAGCAGTCTAGACAAATGAGGCTTCTCTGTAGGTGCCAAAGATTCCTTTGAGATGAATCTGAAGGGAAAACAAATGCATCAATTCCTTTGTTCAATTTAATAGCAAAAGAAGCTTTTTCATAACAGTTATATTTTTTTTTAGTTTTCAAAAAGCAAATGGACAAAAAATTCAATATTATCTATTTATCTTTGATCAAAAAGCTGAAGCAATTGGATGAATAATTTCATTCTATTCCACACTTCTTTGTTTTCCTGGAGAAAATCAGTACATTTCGAGACTATTTGCCTTAAGACGATGAGAAAAAACAATTTGGACACATAGGTCATTCAGATTCAAAGTAAGACCAAATGCATTAATAATTAGCATTTTTACTTGTAATGATCAAAGTATCTGGGGATCAAAAGCTTGGATTAGATTTCTTCATTCAATAATTTGAATTTTCAATAAAAAACTCATCATTTAAGGCCTTTGTCACTTTCAGACATATCTTTTTAATATTGTGATTGTCCAAGATAGACTAAAAAGATAAAATGATTTGCCGATTTTGTGCTGCTAACTTCATTTTTTGTTTAAATTTGAAACTTGCAAGCTGTTAGACTCTGCATTTAATAACATTCATCAGCCAACTGAGATGCAGAAAAATCAACTCTACAAGTACAAGATAAGGAAGACATGTTTAGAAAGCTATTCATGTGGAAAAAACAACCTTTTCAGAATGGGCCCCTATTATCCTGCTACTACTACCACTAAATAAGCACCACATGGTGGGGGAGAGGGGCATCTTGTACCCTATCACTCCTTTTATGCTATCTACTGTCATACTGGCTCATTAGACTTTCATATTACATTGTTGGCTCACATTTATTTTGTAGTCCATGGACTTCTCATCCTATTCCCCAAACTTCCATTATATTTAAACCACTATATTGAAGGAGGACTCAGAAAGCCTTATTTCAGAAGGCAGGCTTTAAACTAAGACTTGGAGGAAGCCAGAAGATCCAGGGGGACATGACAAGGACCCCAGAAATGAGTTCAAGGCCCACTTCTCAAAGATATTAGACTCCAAGACTTTTTATTTATTTATTTTTAAAATTAATTAACTGATGCTTGCTTCTTATGTTACCAGGACCTACTTTTAATCTGTGGCATACAGTTTTTTTTTTCTAAACTGTATTTAAGTGATATAGTTTAAAAACTTCTTTTGTATATGTTTTATTTCCCCCAGTTGAATTTGAGGTTTACATGGGTAAAGCATATTTTGTTTTTGCCTTTGAATGTGCCCACCACTAGCATAAAGCAGACAGAGAATGGGACTTATGATGTCACTGGATAAAGATATTTCTTCTATCATTGCAAGTGGTATAACATTTAGAGTTCTGGAGTGGGAGTTAAGAAGACCTGCCTCAAATGTTTACTAGCTATATGACCCTGGACAAGTCATTTAAGCTCTGTGATTCAGTTTCCTCAAAGGTAGAAAAAGGATGTTTAAAAAAATCAATTTCCCAAGGTTGTTAAAAAATAGCAAATGGGGGGCAGCTGGGTAGCTCAGTGGATGGAGAGCCAGGCTTAGAGATGGGAGGCCCTAGGTTCAAATCTGGCCTCAGCCACTTCCTAGCTGTGTGACCCTGGGCAAGTCACTTGACCCCAATTGCCTAGCCCTTACCACTCTTCTGCCTTGGAGCCAATACACAGTATTGACTCCAAGATGGAAGGTAAGGGTTTAAAAAAATAGCAAATGAGATAAAATTTTAAATCATTTTTAAAAATATTAAAAGCTAAATGTGAGCTAGTAAGTTTTTTTTTAATTAGTTTCTCTTAACCTTTCCTGGAGAAAGAGACAGACAGAGAGAGAGAGAGAGAGAGAGAGAGAGAGAGAGAGAGAGAGAGAGAGAGAGAGAGAGAGAGAGAGAGAGAGAGAGAGAGAGAGAACAAAGCAGTAAGGGCCAGATAGGAAGATTCATGGGCTCCATGTTCTCCATTTATGATGACAAAAAAGAAAACTTTTATGGAGAGTAAAATGTTAAGCATTGCATCATTCTTGGGGAGTGTTGCTTTCCCACAGAATATTGTTTTTGAAATGACTTCACACAAGAATGTAACCAGCTTCCTTTACAAATATAAGGAAATTGATAAAGAGTGACAGCTCACCTATTCTGCCAAACTTAAGGAAAAATAGGTCTGCTTTTTACAGTCGTGATATTATAAACACTTCTTTGCTCTTCAGAATGAGGAAGGACATCAACGTTTGATGATGTCCATACAGAAGGAGGAATCTTTTCTTATCTAAGTTACAGCCTGGACAACAGCTGTGCTGAAAGCTGAGATTGGCCTTGTCAAGAGTCTCGGGCAAACTCACAAGGATGTCTTTTCTGGCTGCTTTTCCTCAGTATGCCCAATTTGTCCTAGGCTTCTGCATATTCTCCAATTACTATATCATATTGACTTTACTTCTGGTATACAATAGATGCTTAATTAATATTTGATTGACTGAATTTTGACTTAGAAAGATAATAGTAATATTTCCCTTGCCCTGATTAGACCATGATTAAAGGACTGAGATCATAGCTAAAGGCTCCATTGTAGAGAAGACATTGGTGTTATGGATATTGAGATGGAAAAGGGCTTTGAGAACTTATTGTTGTTCAATCTTGTTTGACTTCTTGTGACCCCATTTGAGGTTTGGCAAAAATAGAGGAGTGTTTTTGCCATTTCCTTCTCAAGTTCATTTTGAAGAAGAGAAAACTGAGGCAAATGAAAGTAAGCAACTTTCCCAAGGTCACACAGCTAAGTAAGTTTCTGAGGGTGAATTTGAACTGTTTTCCAAATTCCAAGCACCAGAACTCTATCCATGATGTCACCTAAATTGGGCAGGGTTGGGGGTGTAATTTAGTTTTTAGAAGGCATAATTGAATGGGACTATCACACCATTTTCAAGTTTAAATGGATGTTCTTCTTTTCCTAAAAATACAGAAATAGCAGACTTCTGGGTAAACATGGCAGCAATCTAGATGCAGGACTCTTCCTCTCCTTAGCACCTATTGATATAGACTACCTCAAAAGATAAAAAAAATAATAAATTCATATGAACAAAGGGACTCTACAGTAGGGCACTCCAATGAGCCAGGACCTTTAGGTCCTTAGCAGCTAAGACCACCAAAGACCTATCCCTGAGAGTAGCTAGACTTGAAACCCCAACAGTCTGAAGAACTGAGACCATGGGTACCCATGGGGAGATATCACAGAGAAGGGCAGCAAACAGTAGAAGCTGCAGAGTCTGGAGAGGTGACCTCAGGCAAAATCCTTGCTTCTTAGCTCCATACACATAGAGCCAGCTATCCTCACTCAGATTTCTGACTGGAAATGTAAAGAAAAACCACCATAGTTATAGCAAACAGTGCCCAGGAACAGCTTCCCAACACCAAGAAAAACAAGAAGGGGTTGACTCTGGATAATTTTTATAGAGGAAAAATACAAACTAAAGAGTAAATAGCAGAAGAGGAAATACAAATAAATGTGCCAAAAACTTCTCCCTCCCACCCGCAATGGAAATTGACCACAAGCTCTTGAAGAATTTAAATTGGAGCTTATAAAAAAGATGGAAGCCTTCTGGCAAGAAAAGTGAGAAATAGTTAAAAAAGAAAATAGCTTAAAGGACAAGAACTCCCAATTGGAGAAACAGCTGGAAGCCACAAAAAGCAGGATAGAATGAACTGAAAAGGAAAATCAAAAGATTATAGCAGAAAACCAGACCTTAAAGACCAGAACTGGGCAATTGGAAGCCAATGATCTTGTAAAACAGCAAGAATCAATGAAGCAAATTCAAAAGACTGACAAAATAGAAGAAAACATAAAATATCTCACTGATGAATGATCAGGAAAACAGAGCATAAAGAGAGAATTTGAGAATCATTGGTCTATCTGATAACCCAGAAATAAACATAAATCTTGACATCACACTACAAGAAATTATCCAAGAAAAATGCCCTGATGTTCCCGAACAAGGGGACAAAATAGACATTGAAAGAATTCCTAGAACACCCTCTACACTAAATCCTCAAAAGACAACTCCCAGGAACATAACTGCCAAAATCAAGAGTTTCCAGGCTAAGGAGAAAATTTTACAAGAAGACAAAAAGAGACAATTCAGATATCAAGGAACACCAATAAGGATTACACAAGATCTGGCAGCTTTCACACTAATGGACTGCAAGGCTTGGAATATGATATTCAGAAAGGCAAGAGAATTGGGTATTCAACCAAAGATCACCTACCCATCAAAACTGAACTGACTATATACTTCAGGGGAGAGTACGGGCATTCAACAAAATAGAAGATTTACAAGTATTTGTAAAGAAAAGACCAGAACTAAGTGGAAAGTTTGATATCCAAACACAAAGATCAAGAGATACATGAAAAGGAAAATAAGAAAGAGAGGGGAAATGGGAAGAATGTTTTTTTTAACTTTCTTCTTTAAGGGCTTCAATAATATCAAATTGTTTATATTAATATATGGGGGAAATATTATAGTACTTAGAGGAATCATTCACAGGAAGAGATTGGGGTAATAAATGGTATAAGATGATATACAAAAAAGAAAAAGGGAAGGGGGAATCAAAGATGACACCAAGAGAAACTTGAAGAAATAATATAAAAAGAATAGAATAATCTTTATCACACAAAGAGACACATGGGAAGTGGAGGGGAAGAATACTCTTATGAGAAGGAAAGGAAGAGAGTGCTAATAGGTAATACTTAAAACTTACTCTCAGTGAAATAAATTAGGAGAGGGAAGAGCATCTTAGATCCATTGGGGTATTGAATTCTATCTTACCGTATAGGGAGGGAAAACTAAAGGGGTTAGGAGATGGGGAGTACTAAAAGGGAGGGAAAGAGAGGGGGAAGAGAATTTAACAGACCCTAAAAAATAAGAAGGGATTAAAAAGGGAGGGGCCAGAAAGGGAAGCATATCAAGGAAGGGGATTGGGGGATTGATTAGAAGTAAACCACTGATTTAAAAGGATATAGCAAAAGAAGAAAGGACATAACTGGGAGAGTATATCAAAATGCTGGGGAATACACAAGTGGCAATCATAATTTTGAATGTGAATGGGATAAGCTCACCCATAAAATGAAAACAAATAGGAGAGTGGATTAGAAACCAAAATCCTACCATATGTTGTCTACAAGAAAGTCACATAAAGTGGGTAGACACTCACAAAGTTAGAATTAAAGGTTGGAACAAAACCTATTGGGCCTCAAATGCTAGAAAGAAGGCAAGAGTTGTAATCATGATATCTGACAAAGCCAAAGTAAAAAAGAATATGATTAAAAGAAATGGGGAAGGGAACTACATCCTGATAAAAGGCAGTATAGACAACGAGGAAATATCAGTAATCAACATGTATGCACCAAATGGTATAGCATCCAAATTTCTAAAGGAGAAACTAGTGGAGTTGAAGGAGGAAATAGATAGTAAAACTATACTAGTGGGAGATCTGAACTTACCACTATCAAATCTAGATGAATCAAATAAAAAATAAATAAGAAAGATATAAGAGTTGTGAATGAAATCTTAGAAAAAACAGACTTAATATATGGATTATATATAATATATGGAGAAAAAGTAAATATGGACAGAAAGGAATACACCTTCTTTTTAGTAGCACATGGTACATTCACAAAGACTGACCATGTACTAAGGCATAAAAACATGGCAAACAAATTCAGAACAGCAGAAATAATAAGTGCAACCTTTTCAGATCATAATGCAATAAAAATAATAATCAGTAAGGGTACATGGAGAGACAAAAATTAATTGGAAATTAAATAATATGATCCTACAAAATTTGTTAGTTAAAGAATAAATCATAGAAACAATAATTTCTTTGAAGAAAATGGCACTGATGAGACATCCTTTTGAAATATGTGGGATGCAACCAGAGCAGTACTCAGGGGTAAATTTATATCCTTGAGTTCATACATTAACAAATTAGGGAGGGCAGAGTTCAATGAATTGGACATGCAAATCAAAAAACTCAAAAGGGAACAAATTAAAAATCCACAGAAGAAAACGAAATTAGAGATCCTAAAAATTAAAGGAGAAATTAATAAAATCAAAGTGAAAAAACAATAGAATTACTAAATAAGACTAGAAGCTGGTATTTTGAAAAAAAAAACAAATAAAATACACAAAGTACTGGTCAATCTAATTTTAAAAAAAGGAAAGAAGAAAACCAAATTAACAGTATCATAGATGAAAAGGGAGATGTCACCTCTAATTAAGAGGAAATTCAGGCAATCATTAAAAACTATTTTGCCCAATTATATGGCAACAAATATGGCAATGTAGGTGATATGGATGAATATTTACAAAAAATAAAAATTGCCTAGATTAACAGAAGAAGAAATAGAATTCTTAAATAATCCCATATCAAAAAAGAAATTGAACAGGCCATCAAACAACTCCTTAAGAAAAAATCCCCAGGGCCTGATGGATTCACAAGTGAATTCTATCAAACATTCAAAGAACAACTAATCCCAATATTATATAAACTATTTGACATAATAAGCAAAGAGGAAGTTCTATAAAATTCCTTTTATAACACAAATATGATAATGATTCAAAAACCAGGCAGGTCAAAAACAGAAAAAGAAAACTATAGACTCCTTAATGAACATAGATGCAAACATCTTAAATAGAATACTAGCAAAAAGACTCCAGCAAGTGATCACGAGGGTTATTCATTATGATCAGGTGGGATTTATTCCAGGAATGCAAGGATGGTTCAGTATTAGGAAAATCATCCACATAATTGACCGTATCAACAAGCAAACCAACAAAAATCACATAATTATCCAATAGATGCAGAAAAAGCCTTTGACAAAATACAACACTCATTCCTATTGAAAAAACTAGAAAGTATAGGAATAGGATGTCCTTTCCTAAAAATATATATATTATTCATCTAAAACCATCAGCAAACATCAGCTGCAATGTGGATAAACTAGATGCATTTCCAATAAGATCAGGAGTGAAACAAGGATGCCCATTATTACCTCTATTATTTAACATTGTACTAGATACACTAGCAGTAGCAATTAGAGAAGAAAAAGAAATTGAAGGTATTAAGATTGGCAATGAAGAGACCAAGCTACTACTCTTTGCAGATGATATGATGGTTTACTTAAAGAATCCTAGAGAATCAACTAAAAGGCTAGTGGAAATATTCTACAGTTTTAGCAAAGTTGGAGGATACAAAATAAACCCACATAAGTCATCAGCATTTCTATATATCTCCAACACATCTCATCAGCAAGTATTAGAGAAATTCCATTTAAAATCACTCTAGACAATATAAAATAATTAGGAATCTATCTGCTGAGACAAACACAGGAATTATATGACCACAACTACAAAACACTTTCCACACAATTAAAACTAGATCTAAACAATTGGAAAAACATTAACTGTTCATGGGAAGGATGAGCTAACATAATAAAAATGACCATCCTACCCAAAATTATTTACTTATTTAGTGCCATGCCCATCTAACTTTCTTTTTTTTTTTACTGTTTCCTTTTTTTGAAATTTTAAACATTGTTTTATTTGATCATTTCTGAACATTATTCACTGGAAACAAAGATTATTTTCTTTTCCTCCCCGCCCCCTCTCCCACCACCTTTCCCTCTCCCATAGCCGATGCACGATTCCACTGGTTATCACATGTGTTCTTGACTCGAACCCATTTCCCTGTTGTTGGTATTTGCATTAGAGTGTTCATTTAGAGTCTCTCCTCAGTCATTTCCCCTCAACCCCTGTAGTCAAGTAGTTGCTTTTCATCGGTGTTTTTACTCCCACAGTTTATCCTCTGCTTGTGGATAGTATTTTTTTGATCCCTGCAGATTGTTCAGGGACGTGGCATTGCCACTAATGGAGAAGTCCATAACCTTCGATTGTACCTCAATGTATCAGTCTCTGTGTATAATGTTTTCCTGGTTCTGCTCCTTTCACTATGCATCACTTCCTGGAGGTTGTTCCAGTCTCCATGGAATTCCTCTACTTTATTATTCCTTTTAGCACAATAGTATTCCATCAACAACATTCCCCAATTGATGGACATCCCCTCATTTTCCAATTTTTGGCCACCACAAAGAGTGCAGCTATGAATATTCTTGTACAAATCTTTTTCCTTATTATCTCTTTGGGGTACAAACCCAGCAGTGCTATAGCTGGATCAAAGGGCAGACAGTCTTTTATCACCCTTTGGGCGTAGTTCCAAATTGTCCTCCAGAATGGTTGGATCAATTCACAACTCCACCAGCAATGCATTTATGTCCCCACTTCGCCACATCCCCTCCAGCATTCATTACTTTCCATAGCTGTCATGTTAGCTAATCTGCTAGGTGTGAGGTGATACCTCAAAGTTGTTTTGATTTGCATCTCTCTGATTATAAGAGATGTAGAGCACTTTTTCATGTGCTTATTAATAGTTTTGATTTCTTTGGCTGAGAACTGCCTGTTCATGTCCTTTGCCCATTTGTCAATTGGAGAATGGCTTGATTTTTTGTACAATTGATTTAGTTCTTTGTAAATTTGAGTAATTAAACCTTTGTCAGAGGTTTTTATGAAGATTGTTTCCCAATTTGTTGCTACCCTTCTGATTTTGGTTACATTGGTTTTGTTTGTACAAAAACTTTTTAATTTGATGTAATCCAGATTATTTATTTTGCATTTTGTAACTCTTTCTAATTCTTGCTTGGTTTTGAAGTCTTTCCCTTCCCAAAGGTCTGACATGTATACTATTCTGTGTTTGCCTAATTTTCTTATAGTTTCCTTCTTTATGTTCAAGTCATTGACCCATTTTGAATATATCTTGGTGTAGGGTGTGAGATGTTGATCTAAACCTAATCTTTCCCACACTGTCCTCCAATTTTCCCAGCAGTTTTTATGGAATAGTGGATTTTTGTCCCAAAAGCTGGGATCTTTGGGTTTGTCATAGACTGTCTTGCTGAAGTCATTTACCCCAAGTCTATGCCACTGATCCTCCTTTCTGTCTCTTAGCCAGTACCAGATTGTTTTGATGACCGCTGCTTTATAATATAGTCTGAGATCTGGGACTGCAAGGCCCCTTCCTTTGTATTTTTTTTCATTATTTCCCTGGATATCCTTGATCTTTTGTTCTTCCAAATGATCTTTGTTATGGTTTTTTCTAAATCAGTAAAAAAAAATTTTGGAAGTTCCATGGGTATGGCACTAAATAGATGAGTTTCGGTAGGATGGTCATTTTTATTATATTGGCTCGTCCTACCCATGAGCAGTTAATGTTCTTCCAATTGTTCAAGTCTAGTTTTAGTTGTGTGGAAAGTGTTTTGTAGTTGTGTTCATATAGATCCTGTGTTTGTCTCGGGAGATAGATTCCTAGGCATTTTATTTTGTCTAAGGTGATTTTGAATGGAATTTCTCTTTCTAGTTTTTGCTGCTGAGCTGTGTTGGAATTATATAGAAATGCTGATGACTTATGTGGGTTTATTTTGTATCCTGCAACTTTGCTATAGTTGTTGATTATTTCGATTAGCTTTTTGGTTGAGTCTCTAGGATTCTTTAAGTAGACCATCATGTCATCTGCAAAGAGCGATAACTTGGTCTCCTCCTTGCCTATTTTGATGCCTTCAATTTCTTATTCTTCTCTAATTGCTACTGCTAGTGTTTCTAGTACAATGTCAAATAGTAGAGGTGATAATGGGCATCCTTGTTTCACTCTTGATCTTATTGGGAATGCATCTAATTTATCCCCATTGCAGATGATATTAGCTGATGGTTTTAGATATATACTGTTTATTATTTTTAGGAACAACCCTTCTATTCCTATGCTTTCTAGTGTTTTTAATAGGAATGGGTGTTGTATTTTATCAAAGGCTTTTTCTGCGTCTATTGAGATCATCATGTGGTTCTTGTTGGTTTGCTTGTTGATGTGGTCAATTATGTGGATGGTTTTCCTAATACTGAACCATCCCTGCATCCCTGATATAAATCCTACTTGATCATGGTGGATGACCCTTCTGATCACTTGCTGGAGTCTTTTTGCTAGTGCCCTACTTAAGATTTTTGCATCTAACCCATCTAACTTTCAAAAAAACTTTTTTACTGAATTAGAAAAAAACATAACAAAGTTCATTTGGAAGAACAAAAGATCAAGGATATCCAGGGAAATAATAGGGGAAAAAAGCCAAGTAAGGGGACTTTGCAGTACCAGATCTCAAACTGAATTATAAAGCAGTGCTCATCAAAACAATATGGTACTGGCTAAGAGACAGAAAGGAGGATCAATGGAATAGACTTGGGGTAAGTGACCTCAGCAAGATAGTCTATGATAAGCTCAAAGATCCCAGCTTTTGGGATCAAAACCCACTATTTGATAAAAACCACTGGGAAAATTGGAGGACAATATGGGGATTTGGGTCAACATCTCATATCCTACACCAAGATAAACTGAGAATGGGTGAATGTCCTGAATATAAAGATGGAAACTATAAGTAAATTAAGTGAACACGAATTGTATACATATCAGATCTTTGGGAAAGGAAAGATTTTAAACCCAAGTAAGACTTAGAAGAAATCACAAAATGTAAAATAAATAATTTGATTACATTAAATTAAAAAGGTTTTGTACAAACAAAACCAGTGCAACCAAAATTAGAAGGGAAACAACAAATTGAGGGAAAATCTTCATAACAAAAACCTCTGACAAAGGTCTAATTACTCAAATTTATAAAGAGCTAAATCAATTACACAAAAAAAAATCAATCCATTCTCCAATTGGTATATGGGTAAGGGACATGAATAGGCAATATTCAGATAAAGAATCAAAACTACTAATAAGCACACAAAAAAGTGTTATAAATCTCTAATAATCAGAGAAAAGCAAATCAAAACAACTCTGAGGTATCACCTCACACCTAGCAGATTGGCTAACATGACAGTAAAGGAATGTAATGAATGCTGGAGGGGATGTGGCAAAGTAGGGACATTAATTCATTGCTGGTGGAGTTGTGAACTGATCCAACCATTCTGGAGGGCAATCTGGAACTATGCCCAAAGGGTGCTAAAAGACTGTCTGCCCTTTGATCCAGGTATAGCACTGCTGGGTTTGTACCCCAGAGAGATAATAAGGAAAAAGACATGTACAAAAATATTCATAGCTGTACTCTTATTGGTGGCAAATCCTGGAAAATGAGGGGATGCTCTTCAATTGGCAAATGGCTGAACAAATTGTGGTATATGTTGGTGATGGAATACTGTTGTGTTCAAAGGAATAATAAAATGGAGGAATTCCATGTGTAACCATGAAAATGTGAGTTTCCAAGACTGTGAATTGCCAAAACTGTAAAGGTTTTGGCCAAACTGTAAATATAATTTTTAGTGTCTTGATTTAAATAAAAAATAAATGGTCTCCATGGGAAAATTCCCAAATATGAAAATACCCAAGTCAGCTGGGTTTTATGGAGATTTTAATTAATATAAATGAAGGAATTAAAGGAAGAGAGAGAGAAAAAAAAGAAAATAGTAGAAAGGGCCTAGGCCTAGGCCTGAGCCTTAAGGGAGACTAGTCAGTCTTTATCACTCACCACAAGATCATCCTAAGCAATCTCTAGTCCTTCACTGAAATCCTCAACTCCTCAACTGAGTTCAGAGACCCTCCTCTGAACTCCTGACTTCCTCCAATTCAGCTTCCAAACTGAACTAAAAACCAAACTGAACTGAATTCTCCTTTTAAAGAAATTTTCTCTTATGTCACCTCCCCTAAATTTTCACATCTACCAATCACAGTAGACACTTTTTCCTAGGACTGTCCATTCTTATTTCTCACCACTCTTTAGTTCTCACCTTTTCTGGGTAGATTATATCTTCTGAGAACTTCACACATCTGTGGCTGAGCTTGCCTTTTGTAAGTTGATTGACCTTTTAGTGATTAATTTAACCTTTATAGGTACTTAGCACCCTTTTGTATTAGATCTAAAAATAGACCTAGCTTAAGGATTTGGCCTCACTATAGTATGAGTTAGGGACTTTCATTGTTCCATCAGGAGTTTACAACTTTATCTTCCCTAAGGCACTGTCTGAGCAGGTTGGAGTAATTTTAAAGTTCTCAATATATTCCTGACCAAGTATCTCCATTGTAGAAAATGGGGAATAGTTTAATCAAATCTTCTGAAGTAGAGTCTGAGCAGTTTTAAGATTCACACATGGGAACTGAAACGACCTCTAGGAACTGAGGCAGCGTGAAAGGAGCAGAAAAGAACATTGGACACAGAGACTGATACATTGTAGCACCATCAAATGTAACTGACTTCTCTACTAGCAGCAATACAATGACCCAGAACATTTCTGAAGGACTTATGAGAAAGGACGCGATCCAGATTCAGAAGAAACTCTGTGGGAATAGAAACACAGAAGAAAAACAACTGCTCGATTACATGGGCATGGGTCGAGGGGATATGATTGGGGATATAGACTCTAAATGATCATACTAGTGAAAACATCAACAATATAGAAATAGGTTCTGATCAAGGACACATGTAAAACCCAGCAGAATTGTGTGTGTGGTGGCTATAGGAAGGGGTGGAGGAGGTGAGGGAAAGAATATTATTCTTATACCAAGGAATAATGTTCTAAATTGACTAATTACAGAAGTAAAAGCATTAGGAGAAAGTTTCCCATAGGCATGACTGGCTCAGTGCAAGTGGATATAACAACCAAACCAAATGAACCAAATTTAAAAAATAATAAAATTTAAAAAAAATTGAGTCAGTAGCTGCCTCTAGGGGTAGTATCTCTTATTACTAGAACAAATGCTTAATGGTCACTTGTGTATGTTGTAAAAGGGAATTTTGGTTAGTTATTTGTTGAATTTAAATGGCCTCTGTAGTGCCTTCTAATTTTGAGATTCTGGAATTGAGTGACTCAATAATAAATAAATCTGGAATATTTTATTTTGTTGTTAGCACTACAGTTATGAAGGATCAGTGACAACTTGGTACATCCAAAGAAGGTGGCCAGAACTCTAGGGTGTTAGAATGGTGTCACAAAGAGATTAGAAGGAATTAGAGATATTTAGTTTAGTGAGAGATGTGGAAGAGACATGATAGCTGCCTTTAAACAATTGTTATCTGGAAAGATTAATATTTTTTCTCTTTGGTATGATTCTATATGCATTTTTTTACTTCTGCATAGTCTATCTTAGGCACAATAAACACAGGTGACACCTAGATCTCTTATCCTGGGCTCTCTGCCTTTCTCTTGCCTTTCTGTTTCTCTGTCTCTTTCTTTATTTCTGTCTCTTTGTCTCTGTCTTTCCTTTTCTACTTCTCTGTCTCTCTGTGTCTATTTCTGATTGTCTGCCTCTTTGAATGAGTATCCAGATTAAATTTCATCTAAATATAGATGATTTCTAAATCTATATGTTGAAAGTAACATTTATTGACTAAATTCCTCTACCTGAATATCCCAAGAGCATCTTAAATTCAACATTTTCAAAATCCAAGTCATCATTTACCTCCCTAAACCTACTTTCCTTCACAATTTTTTTTTTGCTGAGAATACCATCATAATTATAGTCACCCATTTTTCACAATGGTAAAGGCTCTCTTTCTCTCTCTCTGTCTCTGCCTCTCTCTGTTTCTCTGTCTCCTCTCATTCTCTCTTTCCTTTCTCTCTCTCTCTCTCTCTCTCTCTCTCTCTCTCTCTCTCTATATATATATATATATATATATATATATATATATATATATATATATCTGTCTCTCTCTCTGTCTCTGTCTCTCTCTCTTTCTCTGTCTCTCTCTCCTCTGTCTTTTTGTCTATCTGTCTGTCTCTATGATATCATCAGTTGATATGCCTAATTGATGTTACCTCTTTAACACTTGTCTTGTCTCATAGGCAATTATATGGTATAGTGGGATGGAGCATGGGATTTTTCAACCAAGAGGAACTGAGTTCAAATTTGACTTCAGATACTTGCTGTTTGATCCTAGGCAAGTGATAGAACTTCATGCCTCCATTTAATATAATGACATGGATACCTTGTGATAATGAAGAATTTTTTTCCTTTTAAGATAAACCCATTTCAGTGGTGACACATTGTGTATTGAGGGTATGTGAACTTATATTTCTATTTTTAATTCTAATCATCTTCATCCATCAGTATGAGATTTTTCTATTCAGTTTTTGTGAATCCTTTTTGAATGACTGATATACTACAGAGAGTTTCTCAAAGCAATGACCCCTCTTCAGATGCCAGTATCCACCCCATGAGAGAATACTGTAGGCTTATTAAGTTATTTGGTGTTATGACAATGGCATATCTTTTGTAACATGTTCAAATATTTCTATCAAATTCAAATCATGTTATTTTTTTATCAATCTTGGACAAAAAACAGGAAAATATTCCTTTAGGAGGCTAAGAGGAAGCTAAAATCTAATTTTTATGTTCCAACTAGCTAGACAGAAAACTATAACTGAATTTCATTATTTATTAATAAAATTGTCAATAACATTTTAAATTGTATGAAAAAATTATTCCTGACAGAAGTTTGAATCTACTTTCTAAGTCCCATCCTGGATAAATACTAAAATTCATGAGGATTACATATTTGCCCATGGAATCCTATGAAACAAACAAACAAAAATTAAATTACCCTTAGTTCTCGGGGAAAGAGAAGCAAAGGGACAGGTATTTATTAAGCTCCTACTGGCATGGAAGTCTGGATTTCTCTTTGTACACCCCAAAGCAGAGAAGTGCTTCAGATCAAACTGTAAGCAGGAAAATTCCTTTCCTCCCTTGTATTCTTGTTAATGTTGCAGAAAAGATGTCCCTGAAAATCAAAGACTCACAATAAGAAAGACCCTTTAGAGAAATAGTCCCCTTGGATTTCCCCTAGTTTTTGAGATGGACAGATATAGACATACATTCTGGTTATATCCCAGTGCCATTATGTTTTAATCTAGGACAACTACTTGTCCCCTACGCTATGCCCAGCCCAAACCTATGTCTTTGGGACATAAAACACTTCTCTGACCCTATCAGGTGACCAAATCCCCTTCCTACTTCTGTCTGAATTCATACCCTTTTGGGGTCATGTAGCACCTGCTGTCAATAGTGTATAAAAAGATGCAGAATCCATCTTCTCGGCAAGGCAGTGTATACACTTGAGCCTGTCTCCCAACCTTTCAGCATTACTCTCTAAATTAATACATTTCTCTTTTAATTTTTCATCTAGGTTTTGGAGTCTTACATTCTTACAAAGGGTACCCATCCCAAACCCCAGAGGCTCACCTCTAGCCCCCCACAACACTACTATACACCAGACTATACTTAATGCTTTACAAATATGACCTCATTTGATCCTCACAACAACCCTGAGAAGTAGATGCTTTGTTATCCCCATTTTATAGTTGAGGAAACTGAGGCAGACAAGAGTAAATTATTTATCCAATATCACATAGCTAGTGATTCTGATCACTAGCTGAATCTACTGAATCAGCTGAATCTGATTCAGATTCAACTTCAAGTATTTATCACACACCTAACATTCATTGTACAACCAGGTATGGGTAGAGATGGACAGCTAAGCTCAGTAGATAGAGCCCCAAGTCTAGAGTTGGAAGGACTTGAGTTCAAATCTGCCCTCTGACATTTCTTAGCTGTGTGACCTTGAGCAAGTCTCTTAACCCTGTTTGCTTATCCTTTACCTTCTATCTTAGAGTTGTTACTAAGAAAGTAAAGATCTAAAAAAGAGAGGGGGTAGAAGATCTCAAAAATCACATTGTTTTTGGACCATTTATAAACTATTGGCACTCTAAATGTGAGATTTTTGACCAGTAAACTATAAGTGGGATAAGGAAGTGCTCATTTATCACTTATTCACTCAATAAACAAAATAAGAAGTTAGATAGTAGTTCACAAGTGAGAGTGTGGCTTCCAAGTTCTCTTTTGAGAAACAAAAATGAAAGAATTGCATTTGGTTTTATCATGTATCCAGCAAACAGAATTCTATGGGAAAGGGGAATGGAGAACCAGTATTGATTTAGTACTATGTGCCAAACACTGTATTAACCCCTTTGTAATTATTATATTATCTTATTTTATCCTCAAAATGATTTGGGGACAAAGGTATGATTATTATCTCCATTTTACAGTTGAGGAAACTGAGCAGACATAAGTATTAAGTATTTTTCCGTAGGATCATACAACTAATAAGTATCCAAGGCTAGATTTGAACTCCAGGACTAGCATTCTATCTATTCCATTACTTATTTACCTGAAGGAAATAGTAGATAAGGAGAGGTTGAAATTTCAAGAATGAGTAAATGATAGAAGATGTCCCAAAAGGATTTTGACAAGTTATGGTATTTAATCTAATTAAATCTAAGGACAAATTCAATAGTGGGTAAACTTAAAGGCTTGCTTTGGAGTTAAAAAATTCATCTCCATAAATCAAAGATAGGAAAAGTGTGCTTAGACACCAGTTGTTCTAGAAAGACCTAGAGGTGAGAAGGTTTGTGGGCTGCTAGCTCAACAGGAATCAGAAATGATGTGAAAGTGAAAAAAAAAACAATTTTGATCTTTGGCTACAAAAGGAGAGGCAAAGCTCTAGAAATAGGGAAGTAAGAGTCCCATCATACTCTGCCGCCATGAAAATTCACAAGATTATTGCCTTCAGGTCAGAACACCATGGTAGAAAAAAAGGACATTAACAAGCTGCAGGACCTTAATAAGAGGACAACTAGTATAATGGAGGACCAGAGTCAATGTCACATGAATAGCAATAGAAAAGAACTACAGATGTTTAGCTGTAAGAGGGTAGAAGGAGGGTGGTCGACTGGAATAAAAGAGGATTCAGGGGAAACATCCTACTTCTCTTTTGATATCTAAAAGGATATTATTTGGAAGAGGAATTAGGCTTTTTCTGTTTGTTCTCAGAGGGGAAAACAAGGAGCTGATGTGTAGAAGTTGCAGAAACCAATTTAAGGTCAATCTCAGAAAAACAATTTCTAAAGAAAAGAGCTGTTCAACAACAGAGTGGATTGACAAGAGGTGGTGGTTTCTCTTTCCATACTAGTCTTCAATTAAAGGCACTTGTCTTATATATTATTGGGAGCATTCCTTTTCTGCATGTGCTGGACTAAATAGCCAGTGAAGTCCCTTCCAATTTTCAAATTCTGAGATTCTGCAACTCACAAAATCAGTTTTCTCTCCATTGTACCGGTAGCCTCTCTCTCTCTCCAAGGAAGAAAATACAAGGAGAAAGAAGAGAAGATTTCAGCTTTGTGCTTAAACTTTGAGACTGATAATTCTAAACAATTCCAATTCAGTCTTTGGATTTGTGTAGGAGCATGTATTGTTCAACAATATGTTTTCCTCCAAAACAATACATACCAATTAAGACCAAAGTACAATAGAAAAAGAAGATGGGCTTCGCTGCTGGAGGCACTCACCTCTGAATGTCATGAGCAAATTTGGGGGTAAAAACTGTCTTCTGATGCAAGCATCCTCTGGGAAGTTCACAGATGTGCCATGGAAGTGAACAATGTAGGTTTCAGACATAGATAATCAGGGAGTAGACATGAGATGGGATTGCCAAGGCAACACTGAGAATGTGAATATTGGTGGTTGTTTAAAACTAATGTTGTTATGTAAGGACTCTTGGGTAGGTGGACAAATGAGGACAAAATTAAAGGCTTATAATTTCAAGAAAGAAACTTGTTTGGATTCTGTGATTGGAAATGAGTATTTAATTGCATCTTGCTGCATATGGTTAATACATAAGTATATCATTTCATATCAAAGATTTAGGAATAGAATGTGAGGACACTAGGTTAACTTATTAAAATCAGTGTTATTTTGACTCAGTGATGACAAAAGAAACTGTACCCAGGATTCTTAAGACAAGGTGCTCAGTTTGGGGAGTTGTTGCAACTTCTGTTGATAACAAATGTCCGTCCTATTGTGTTTATTGGGAACAAAACTCCAGAGATCCGCTATGTTGTGCAGATAAGTATTAAGGCATGACCAAAGAATTCAGAGCAACTTGGCCAAACTGCTAACACAGAGCTGCTTCACACACATAAGCTGATCATTGGATGAGGTCAGTCTGTCTCTAATACTGGGCTTAAAGCTTTGCAGGCATGATCAAATCTGCCCACCACCTGTTTAGTGCCAGAATAGCCTTTGAGAAACCTTGACAGTCTCAGCCCAACCTATTTTTTCAGGCAAATTACATATTAGTCAATCAACAAACATTTTATTAAGCATCTACTAAGTGTCCGACACCATAATCTCTAACCTCAAGAAGTTCACAGCTTTATGTAGAAGACATTACATTCTCAAAATATATTTTGAGTGTAGCACTAGCAATTGGGCATATTTTGTGAACATTTCATGAAATGTAAAGAAACAAGGAATTCTAGACATTAGACATGAGTAGAAAGTGCAGTCCAGTTAGAGAGGACAGCCAACGAAAGGCACAGAGGAATGAGGCTTTTTTTTACAACCTTCTTTGCTTTCTGTCTCTTTCAATCTGCCTATCTCTGTCTGACTCTATTTCTCTGTCTCTGTCTCGGTCTTTCTGTGTGCCTCTCTCTATCTAACTCCATCTCTCTGTCTCTGTCCTTGCCTTTCCTTTCTGCACATACACACAATCCTTCTACATGTGTGTACAGACATACAATCAGACATACAAACATATGTAAACCATTCAATATCCCCTCTCTGTGCTTTTGAATAGGCTGACTCCCATACCTCAGATTGCTTTTTGTTATGTTTTGTGGCTACTCTTTGAGAAGCAGAGACTGCAAAATACTTCTACTGATCATATGGTATTGCATCGTTGGAAATTCTCGAACCCCTAAAACTACATTACCCATAATTCCTTTCTGTATCACCTAGAACTCGTTTCCCTTTGTGCATGTTTGCATGATCAGGTTATTGTTTTATAAGTACTGTAGCTCTTCCCTATTGCTCTCTTCTCTCACGACTGGGCTGAGTATGGGTAGTTTTTTTATACTTTAGTTATTATTCATAAGACTTTTAAAATATAAAACTTAGCTATGGAATATTAATTTTAATCTTTACATTTTAGGATGATGGACAAGTTCAGTCTAAATAATCGAGCAGGGATATTCTGGGCTGAGTCCCCAATGGAGGGTGAATGGTGAAATTTAAAGATGTATCTGAATGTCATTGCTGGTTATTGGAGCTTTAGGACTTGGGGCATTAATATGAAAATAAGTAGTTAATGGTTCCCCTGTGAAGTTAATGACTTTATAATAAAGACAAGAGAAATACTCGGCTTTAAAATATGCAAAGCTCAGGATAAAATAGAAACTGGCAATTTGGCTAGTGCTTCTCAGGACTAGGATGCCTTATTCGGGAGAGATTTCAAGGTTCAGGCGTTGTTGGTGGAATGTCAGCTCCCTGAGGGGGGCACCCTATAGTAGTTAGTATCTGTATTCCCCTCACTGCCTATGGAAATCCTTTGTCCCCAGTATATGCTTAGTAAACATTTGCTAGTTCAAATTCACTCACCCAGGTCGTAAAGTGCCATGCTTCCGTAAGAAAATAGCTTTCATAAAGAGAAGAGATGGATTATTCTGATTTGGATCTTAAGAAAGAAGAGCAAATAAAAACAAGGACCATCAACAAAGCCCATGATATCATCAGTTAAGGTTTCCCAACTCCATTGACTCATTTTCTAACACAGCTCTATACTCTAATATTATCTTTAAAAAGAATTTAATTAAATTTGCTATTGTAATGTAACATTAACTATGAATACAAACCATGACATCCATTTACTATTTAGAGTTAAATTACTTAATTTCAATGTTTCATGGTGAAGAGTTGTAGATAGAGGTACTAGTCTTGGAGTTTGAGAGACCCAATAACTATAGTTAAGTTATTCAACCTTTCAGTGTAATGTGTAATTCTTAGACTACAGATTCAAGAGAAGTTGAAGATTTTCAGTGAAATCTATAAGTTTAATTAAAAACCTATATCATGACACTTGTTCTGTTATGTCAAATCCCCATTGAGGGACCGTACATTCTCATACTCTTTTCCTCATGTGATATTGGTCATGGTGTGAGTGAATCCATTTTTATGATTCTATCTTTCTACTTTGTATTATTTCATAACATGTTTTCCAGATTTCCTTGTATTCCTCACATTTATTCATTTTAATAATATGTAATATTCCATTATAGTACCTCCTACTGGTGTATAGAAATCATTTTCCTTTTTTTCTTGCATTACATAAAATTATATCATCATTTATTTTCAGGCCTGAGGGCAGCTGCTTTTCAAGTGTCCATAACAGTTAGTATCTCGAATTTATTCAAAACCAAAGGAAGTGGGGATAAGAAAAAAAGTTTCCCTCATTATTATCAATGTGGAAATGCTCCCTCCTCTGTGCTTCCCTAGCAGGATATTGTGTGCATGGAATATAATAGGGAATAGTTGGCATGGAACGGAAACCAAATACTCCACAGAGGTTTGCATTAACTTGACTCAAATTGCTATCAAAGAAACCAGTTCTAATTGCTGTTCTTCATCAAAATAATTCATTTTTATAAACTAAAGCTTTTAGAGGCTGCATTAATGAGATCCAAATCAATCTAACAAGAAGCCCAGGAAGCAATTAAAGTTTAGTACAGCTAGTATGCAAGAGAATTGTTGATGAAATAAAAGTTTTCTCTAAAGGAGACAGAAATCAGTTCAAATGGTGGGAGAACCCAATATACTGACAAGCATCCTCTGGTGGAAATATGGAGGGATAAAAATGAACTGTAGAACCATTCAGCTGATTCCCCATTTCATCAGTTCTGGCTCAGGAGAAAAATAATGCCATATATATATATACACACATATATATATTATAGTTTTTGAAGTATTGAAGTTGACATTTTATATACCTTTTATATACCAGGTTACATAACTATATTTTATCCTCACAGCCACTCTATAAGGCCATTGTTATCCCCATTTTATAGATTAGGAAACCAAGGTAAAGAATATTTAAATGAATTGCAGAAGAACTCAAGTTTATGACTCCAAATCTGAAGCTTGTTGTCAGAGTAACTTATTTTCAGTTGAGATGACTAGGTGTCAGTAAGATTAAGGGGACTCACCTATACCCCACCTCCAATCAATTCACTAAATCAGAATCACAGAGTTTCAGGATTGGAAGGTATCTCAGGGGTCATCTAGTCTAACAAATTTGGAAAGGCATCCCATCTTCAACATATGAATAAAATTTTTATATAGCCTTTACTTAAAGCACCTAAATAATGGAGAAACCACCATTTTCTAGGGAAGCCCATTTCACTTATGAAAAATTTTTTTTCTGATCCTAAACTTAATTTTTTGGCCCATTGTCCAGATTCCCCCAAAATTCTGGGCTCACATAGACCTAGATATCATCTTGGAGTTCTCAAAAGGATCTGTTTTTAATTTTGGTATTTTGCTTTTGAATCAATGAAAAGCTACTGAAGAAAGTCTACTTGATGTGTCTAAGTTTCCTCACATGTGGGTTATAGTGTTTCCCAACTCATAGCCACTTAAAATAGAATTTGGCTGTTTGAGGGGGCAGCTGGGTAGCTCAGTGGATTGAGAGCCAGGCCTAGAGATGGGAGGTCCTAGGTTCAGATCTGACCTCAGACACTTCCCAGCTGTGAGACCCTAGGCAAGTCACTTGACCCCCATTGCCTAGCCCTTACCATTCTTCTGCCTTGGAGCCAATACACAGTATTGACTCCAAGACGGAAGGTGAGGGTTTAAAAAAAAAAAGAATTTGGCTGTTTGGATATGGGACAACTTTTTTTCTATTGACCTGAAAAAAAACATTGGATTCATCGGATTAATGGAAACTCACAAGGAAATACAATACCAGAAAGTATTGCTCTTTGAATCATTAGATTACTCCTAGGGAGGCAAAGACATTTTGGGGACTGATAAACAAATGCTACATTTATTTGGACCTTTCACTGACAAAGCAACTCATAGTAACATAAGGGAGCATTGGAAAGTTCTAAGTCTCCTGAAACCTTAGATCCTGTCTTTAATTCTTAAACTTCAAACTGATGCTCTGTGAAGATTTTTTCCCCTTCTCTGAGAAGCAAATTGTTACAGAAATCTTCCCTTTCCCCTTTGGAAGGCTAGTGTTTGAGTGTTTGAACCACAAACTCAGAAATCTCAAATCTAGGAACTGTGGTATGTAAGATCACTCCTGAAGTAACCCCCCATTCTGGAAATATGCATTCAAAATTTTAGTCTCAGAACCATGACCAGAACTGGTCAAGATAACCACTGATTGGAGGTCCTGGAATTCCCCTCTCAGAATAGCTGGAGGATCAAAGACTATTCACCAGTGCTTCTACTTTAATCCATCATTCTTTGCTCTCGAGGGAAGAAAAAGTGGGAGGGGGTATCAGAAAAGCAAAAGGGAGGTGCCAATCCCTTTTACACCTCCCTCTAATAGACCACACTATGGGATGGTTCCTCTAATAAGAGTGTAAACTCTTCAGTGTGACTCAGTCAATAATTAAAGACTCATAGTGGCAGTAAATAGGACAAAACACTGAAGCATTAAATATAAGGAATCATGAAGAACTGAATGTCACCAATGGAAGGCATGAGCAAAAAGATTAGAAAAGGGGGTAATTGGTGGGCAGCCTATATGTCCCATTGGAATCTTTCCATTATTAGGAGATGGGAAGATTCCCAGAAGTTTGAGTGAACCTCTAGGCATGATTTATAGGATGGACAGGCATGTGCAGGTTGCAATCTGTATCACTGAAGGCAACACTCAAATCAATGAGATCTGAGGTCCATTGGAGATCTACATTCATTTATATAACATTTTAAAATTTGCAAAATACTTGCATATCTAATCTCACTTTATCTTTACAGAATTCCTGAGGTAGATGATATTATCCCCATTTTAGAGACTGGGGAAAATGAGGCAAACAGAGGTTAAGTATCTGGGGTCATATAGCTGGCATCTAAGGCTAAACTTGAACTCAAGTCTTTCTGACTCCAAGGTCAAGCCTGGTGGAGATGTGGCTGGATAGCCCTTTTGTGAGCACTCCTCATCTTGCCAGGATTCCATGCTTTGTGAATTAGAAACAGCAGATTTTATCCTTCTCTTCTCATTTTACAGATGAGAAACCTAAGCCCTTGTCGATGAAGACAGTTGTCCAAGTACCCACCCTGAGCTTCCTTCCTCTTAGCAAGGTGAGACTTTTCCTTGTCTGAAGGAACATCATTTCCTTACCGAGCCCTCTGCTCAGGCTTCATCCTCAGACTTAGTACGTGTCCCAAAGCTGCTTCCTCATAGGGAATCCTGCCGGCCATTGAGGGGATGCCAAATTTTCATTTTTGTTTAGTATTTCCTGCACAGATGAGTGTCTTTGCCCGGCCAAAGTCTCAGTGGTTATTACAGCCATTTACTCTCTTCCTCCTCTGCAACCACTTTTGCCTTGCAATCTAAATCGCCAGGCTTCTTCTGGGTCACTGGACATGATTCACAAAGAGTCCTGCTGTCTTGGATGTTCAGCATCCAGAAAACAACCTGAGCATCATTATGGACCCCCTGTGCCTTCTCTTTCTTGTGTGAATTATGGGGGACTGGCAGGGGTTTGGCAACCAAATACATCCTTCTTTACTGTGGAGGGACCTTGTAGACCACCTTTAGAGGCTGCCTCTGGGAAAGGAGATGATACCTAACTGCTGGGTTAACTTAGGAGCCAACTCCTGGGAATGAGAGGCGTCTTATTCTTTGAATGAAAGATGCTAGCTGTTGAGGGGCTTTTTTTCCTGCTATTCAAAAATTTTATATATGTATGTCTATCGAATACCAGTATTGTACACATGTGCATAGATGCATACATGTATATGCACAGAAAAGTATGTAGAGGTGTGCCATGTGGTATGCATATATTTACATGCCTGTAGAGATGCACACAGAATACACAAGTACATGTACATATATGAACATAAATGTGTGCCCATGTGAATGCAATATATATGTCTGAATACGATGTTTGCATATAGATCTATCACTGTAGAGATATAGAAAAAGATGTAGGAATCACTTTTGAGGGAGATAGAAAGATAAATCCTGCCCTCATAGCAATTATATTCAAGTTGAGGGATAGAAAATAACCACAGATAAACATTCTATACAATGAATAATTGATGATTCATCCATTATAGAAATGTAATAGAAAGTATCAGAAGCTACTCATGCCCTCTGAGCTGGACAGAATCATTATTCTCTTTTTATTAGTTGAGGAATAGGAGATTAAGGGAAATTGTAGCTTGGGCAAACAGTGGGGGGAAATTAGCTCTCCCATCAGAGGATCTGAATTCAAATTCTCTTTCTAATGCTCACTACCTGTGTGACCTTAAGAAAATCCCATAGCCTCCTTGGACCTCTGTGTAAATGAAGGGGTTTGATTAGTTGGCCCTAAGACCCCGTGTGAGTTTAAATCTATGAGTTTAGAGGATTCACCCCATTTTAGAGATCCAGGCAATATGAAGACCAAAATTCGCTCTAAGACATTTTTACTTCAAGTCCAGTCCTCTGTATCTTTTCTCTTTATATAAAAGGCTAGACTATGGATACACAAATGGGAATTACTATGTCTATGATCCATTTTATCCTAAATTTAAAAATGTGATGTTTATCCAGTGAATGTGGGCACCATTGGAAGCCAATCTGTATACCTTGATCAAATTACCTGAAATCTGTACCTAAACCCCCCATGCTTAGAATATACACCTTCTCCTCTATCTCATAGAATCCTTGTTATTGTTCGATTGTTTTTCAGTCATGTCTGACTCCTCATATTACTATTTAAGGTTTTCTTGGCAAGGATCCTAGAGTGGTTTACCACTTCCTTCTCCAAAAAAATTAATTACATAGATAAGAAAATAGACAAACAAAGTTAAGTGACTTCCCTAAAATCACACAGCTAATAAATGTCTGAGGACAAATATGAAGTCAGGGAGAAGAATCATGATCTCACCACTCAGTCCCTCCCATGGGCATTCCAAGACATCTCTTCATAAATAATCATTGAGGAGGTGGACTTAGAGACCCCAACTCCTTCCTCATTACTTCATCACAAGCAGAGGCAAGTCTTTTATTTTTAATTTTAATTTTTTAAATTTATTTATTTAATTAATTATAATATTTTCCCATGGTTACATGATTCATGTTTTTTCCTTCCCTTCTTTCCTCCCCTCTCCCAGAGCCAGTGAGCAATTCCAATGGCTTTTACATGTATAGGTTCAAAACCTATTTCCATATTATTAATATTTGCAACAGAATGATCATTTAGAGTCAACATCCACAATCACATCCCCATTGAACCATGTGATCAATCATATGTTTTTCTTCTGGGTTTCCACTCCCACAGTTCTCTTCCTGGATATAGACAGAGCTCCCTCTCACAAGTCAAGAAGAGGCAAGTCTTAAGAATGCCAACATACTCCCTTCCTTCCTTCCACATGTCTGGGCCAATCCAACATGGCAGCAGAGCCTGCTAACTTCATTACCTAAGAGAGATTTTACTTATAGATAAGAAAGGAGAAGATCTCCACTTTGCCTTTAAAAAAAAACAAAAGGATCTAATCCAGTGCATTTTCCTGAGATCTGGAAGCAAATTATTATAGCTTGGAAGATAACTGACCATCAAAACTTCAAGATTGCCTTAAAAAATCATCAGAATTCAATATTAATTTTCCACATATGTATAATAAAAATGACCTCTCCTATATCTTATATTTGCCTTTCCAAGGAGAATCTGAGTTCACTTTCTATTTCCCTACATTTTCTTTGGTTATCTGGCTCACTCTTGGAGTAAGAAGGTAAATATTGTTATAATTCAGGTCCTCCAGCTCAGCAGCATGTCCATTAATTATTGGTTACCAGGCTAAACATATTACATTTAGAGAATTTACCATGAAATTAATGTTTGTACCTATCTAAAAACTATATTCCTTTTATCTTCTTCTGCTCCCTTTTCTAATGCTGTGCCATTGCCATCATGGCAGGAATGGAAGACATCCACAAGGCTAAAGGTCATTTTGTAATTTTAATTCCATTTCTTAGCATCCTTGTTTTCTTCAAAGGTCAGCTCAAGTACTACCTCCTGCACAAGGCCTTTCCAGAAAACTCCTTCCCTAAATTCTAGTGACTTCCTTCTAAATTATCTTGTACCTCCAATTACACATTTATTTAAGATATATGTATATAGTTGTTTGGATGTTGTCTCTCCCTGTTAAAATGAAAGCTTCTTCAGGACAGGAAGGACTATTTTTGCCTTCCTTTTCCCCCCCTAAAGTCTAGCACAATGCCTGGCACTTAATAAAAATGTAATAAATTAATAAATTTAATAAATAAAAAATTAATAAAAACTAGCTGATGGACTGTCCATTTTATATGTATATGCATATACAAATACCCATATATATGTATGTTTGTGGGTATATACAAATGTGTGTGCATAAATGCACATATACTATATGGTTAGTTGTTCTTTGTTCTCAAAGAGGACAGAAATGACATGACATGATTTCTTTTGACTTGTTTATAAATTGGATTTAAGTGAGGCAGTTATACAAAATCATTGGCCTTATTCTCTGACCCAGAGTTATCAAACTCTAGAGGCAAGACAAAAGTCGAAATAACTGGTGATGGCTTGGGTAATAGTGGATGGCATTGGCATCTTTAATGTCTTACCAAGTTCTAAGTACTCCACAGTGTTTGCTTCTACATCTTTCACAGTAGTTAGAAAAAAAATTATTCTCATTCACCCCCTCCTCTGGGGAAGTCTTTACATGCTCAGGTTAGACACCCCTTTAATTCACTGATATATTTGAGAACTGTCAGTTAATCTTAACCTGAGTTTGCCCACCTTTGAGACAGTTTACTGGGATGCAGCTGCTGAGTTCCCTACACCTCCTTGGAGCTACAGGTGAGAGCTGTGTAGCAGGTGGACACTAAAGGAAGAGGCCCTGAAAAGAATTCAGCAAGTCTCCATACTAGTGGTCCAATACTTCCCATACAGCCTCTTGAAACAATGTAAGTTCCTTGAGGGCAGGGACTATCTCATCTGTTTTTATATACTAAGATCCTAACACATAGCAGACACTTAGGAAATATTGGTTGAAGGATTGAATGATTTATTGCATGGCTTGTCATAGTCAAAGGTGATGAGCTTCCTCTTCATTAGGAAGCAGGACCATACTCAGGAAGATACTGACAAATGTTGAGCAACTAGCTAGGGAAAGAAAAGAGAAGATACCCATAACATACTTTTATGGCTAATTGGCATTATTTTTTCCCTATCTCTTTCTTAAATATGAATAATCAATAAAACAATTAATCAGAACTTGATTTGTATCTTTCTCATTTCCAAGCTCTCATGAGCTGGTTTGAGATGACTTTGGCAATCCTCTGATCTATACTCAGACTTTGCATTGTTTCTTGTACTCCCCTGGTGTACCATTTGAGAAACCAAATTACCTTCAACTGCAAGAGGAAGAAGAGTGCCTTATAGTAGGACTTTTGCCCACATATATGTAAATAAAATGAGTTCTCTCTAGTAACCATTACATAATGCAAAATATGGGCTATTATGTTTACCCAAACTATTTTTATTGGCCTTGTTTTTTCATTTCTTTTTTTTTTAATGAAATATCTATTCATCATGATCTAAGCATGGAAAATGCTAATACATTCTTATTACAGTTACCAGTATATGAATTATATATGAAAGAAATCCAGGATTTGCTGCCCTTTTATTAGTGTTGCAACTCATTTTCGTATTGCTCTGGCAGGAACATCCAATAAATAAAGCATGAATAGCAACTTCTTTCATTTAATTAAGTCCCTACATTGCAGCCCAAGAGCAGGGACTAGGCTAGCCACCCAAGTTCATTGCTATCAGCACCTAATTGTGCAGTCATTTTACGAAGGTCTAAAAAGTGGGTTTTAATGAAATCTCTCTGCCCCTAACCTGCCATCACCCCATTGTTCTTTGGAATATTTAATTCCTCACCTTTAAACTTAACCTATCTACCATTAAATGGATAATGGAGGCTAAGGCTTTTCTTCATTTAAAATGCAAACCATCTCTTATTAAACAAAGAATAAAACCAGCCCAGAGCAATATAGGCCTAAATCAAATAATTAGTAACATGCAGCTATGCAGAAATCGCTGCAATAAATAAATAAAAGTTGAATAATTTATTCCCTCTCCATGCCATAAGAATGGAGAGGCTAATCCACTTAGAGTGAGAAGGATCCACAGGGACTATTTAGTCTAACTTTATCCTGTTACAAATAAAGAAACTGAGTCCTGAAGATATATCTATGAAGTTGGAGGGCTGGAATTCTGACCCACCTCATCTTACTCCAAATACATTATTTTTTTTTTTCAACAAAGAGTCACAGTAGGCGCTTTCTTGGTATTTTACCCCCCCCCCTTTTTTTTAAGTATTTAAAGTATTAGCTATTAGATAAGCTGAGGTAAAAATTCCAGAGATGCTCTTTTTGGCTTCTTGCTCAACAAGAATGATAAGGAATTTCTAATACAGCACAGAATTTTAGACCTGGAATGAAGAGCATTTTTGGTATTGAAAATCAAACTGGATTTGAAGTCAGACTTCAAATTCTGACAATGCTACTTGTTACTTATGGGACCTTGGGAAAGTCACTTCATCGGGCTTCACATTTTCCAATCTATAAAATGAGATGTTTGGACTAATTACCCTCAAAGAGTTTTTCTATCTCCAAATCTATGATTCTGTCATCCCAGATAAAGGATCTCTGAGACCACTTTGTACCTGAACAAGACCCCCAAAATGATGACTAAGTTATCAAATATTTTTTTGCTGTTCTGCCATTTTGGTCATATCTGGTTCTTTATGACTGTATTTGAGATTTTCTTGACAAAGATACAGGAGTGGTTTGCTATTTATTTAGACCAATTTGTACCTGAAGAACAAGACACCATCTTCTAAGATATCCCAGATAATTGAACATTCTGTTTCTGTCTGAAGATATCCAGATAGGGGAGCCTACTACTCCCCACTCCTGGGCCAGCTCATTCCGCTTCACAATCACTCTAATTATTCAGAAGTGTTGCCTTATGGTTGTCCAATGTGAGTAAAAGAACTTTATGCTTCTTTTTATCCTTATTTTATAGAGGAAATTTGAGGGTAAAAGGGAGAGATCATTTGCCCCATGTCACAAAGTGAATAATGGCAGAAGCCAGGTCTCCTGATTCCAAGACTAGTGTGCTTTTGATTCCATCTGGCTCTCTTTGCACTTTTAAGTTTTGTTCTGAAGAAGCAGGTGCTGATGGACCTCATGCAGAATCTGGCATTCCAAGGTGGTCACAGGTAAATGCTGATTATCTACTTCAGTGGAGGGGAGCACCAGCACAAGTTAATAGAAAGCATCTCATGATAAGAAGTTGACTGTAAATTCAGATACTGCATAATGGTACATTGTTCAATTTCAATGATTCATTTTAGCTCTTTTGTTACTGCTTCAGCCTCCTCCATTAGCTCACTTCAGGTATTCTCTCTGTCCACCCATCTAGAGGGTTGGAATCAGAAAGTAATGAAAGCTGATTAGCCTATAAAGCTGAATTAGCTCAATGGCAAGTGGAAAATCTGCAGAGATGAATTCTAATGTTGATCCTAAAAGTCAGTCCTCTCTGAGAAATGAAGTGATGGCTGAAAAGGTGAGGGAGGTCATGAGTAGGGTTAAGGCTTGAAGCGAAAGCCAAAAGAGGCAATAGCTGGAACCAAGCCCTTTAGGAATGAGAACATCAGGATTTACTAGACAGAAGACTAAAGATCCTGGTGGATTAGAGGTTTGAGGGAGGTAAGTCATCGTGTGGTGGGGGGCTTCAGTGAACCCCCAGGGTTCAGGAAGGGTACCTTTGGCAAGGATGCAAGACTCCAAAACTTAGCTTAAAAATAAAAAGAGAAATTTATTCACTTAGAACCTAATGCTGAATCTGGCCAGGAAGACTTCCTCCTAGGGGAGCAGCATAGATGGAAAGTTGTTCCCAGATGACATGAATTCTGGGGTCTTTATACTCTTTACAACAGTGAAGACATGACCCTAGAGTGGTAAGCACTGAGGCATAGATAGGGGGGTTTGGTCATATGACTGGGGTCTGCCTGAAAATATAGAAGGTGATTCTCATAGTTTAGGGGACATGACAGGTCTTAGATACAACCTCATGATATTAAGGAATAGCCTGGAGGTGCAGCTCTCTGTCCATCTCAAATCTAAAGGAAGATCCAAGGAGGATAATCCTCTCTGGGTCTTATAGGTGTTATCAGATGGGTTTGGGGTTAGGAGTCAAGAGGATAGAAGGGACCAAAGGAATTTTCTTGCTTATAGTTTGCCTGAAATACTTTATAGTTTTTGGGGGTTGCCAAAAACTCCATTTCTCTCTCTTTCCTTTCTACACTACAGGGTACAAGGCCCACAACAATCTCATTATTGCTTCTATTGTCCATAATGCTTTGTAATAGAGCCATCAGAGCTATGAAGGTTTCTTCAACAGCCTCTTTTTTTTTTAAACCCTAGCATTGTAACCAGCACCAAATAGACAATTTTTTTAAACCCTTACCTTAAGTCTTGGAATCAATACTGTGTATTGGTTCCAAGGGAGAGTGGTAAGGGCTAGGCAATGGGGGATAAGTGACTTGCCTGGGCTCACACAGAAAGGAAGTGTCTGAGGCTAGATTTGAACCTAGGACCTCCCATCTCTAGACCTGGCTCTCTATCCACTGAGCTACCTAACTATCCCCTCAAAGAGATATTGGTTAACTGGTTACTTTCTTGTTTTCAGGAATTCACAGAATATACTCCCTCTTCTTTTCAACCTTTTTGTTCTCTTCTGTCAAAACTTAAGTTCTGGTACTAGAAAATCTTCCCTTATTCCTTCAGAAAATTTTGTTCTCTTTTCCTCAAAATATCCCTCAACTATTTTGCTTCTGATCTTTATTTGCCCCATCCCTTTTGTCTTGTGTCATAATTTTTTATTTTCCTGTTATTTCCTCATTTTCCCATGGAATATATAATAATATAATATAATACTAATGAAAGAGACTGGAAAACTTTGGGGTTTTTTATGTATCTAGAATTAAGAACATTTAATGAATTTGTTATTCAGCCATTTCAATCATGTCTAACTCTTCATGACCCTATTTGGAATCTTCTTAGGAAAGATACTGAAGGGGCTAGCCATTTCCTTCTCCAGGTCATTTTATAAATGAGGAAACTGAGACAAACAGGTTTAGGTACCTTACCAAAGGTCACATAGCTAATAAATATCTGAGACTGGATTTGAACTCAGGAAGATGAGTCTTCTTGACTCTTTATAACTTCAGCACTGCCCCTAGAACATAGTATAAGCTTAATGAATATTTGTTGAAAGAATGAATGAGTTGTACAATCTATATCATATTGCCTGGTATCTTGGGGAAGGAGTGTGAGAACCTGGACCACAAAATGTCAGAAAATGATTATTAAAATTTGTATTAACATGTAATTGGGGAAAAATTAAAAATTTAAAAAATAATTGAATGAATGAACACTGGGACCAAGATTTTAGAACTCATTTGGAGATCCTCTAATTTAATTGATGAGTTAACTAAAACACAGAAAATCTAAGGCAATCCCCCATTGCCATATAGCTAGTTTATGACAGAATTAGAACCAAGACCTCTTGACTCCTAATTAAGCTTTATTCTATACCACATTGCTTTTCTCTATCATTGCTGGCTCTCTTTTCCCCCAAAGGCAAGTGTATCCAAGATGTTCCCAAACAATTATTGTGGGCCTTTGAGAAAGGAGACTCTGGGCTTCTTATCAAAAGCTAAAACATTCTTTCCCACATTCCCTGACTTCTTTCAAGATTCAGCTTAAATCAAACCTCCTTTAGAAAGACTTTTCCAAACCCATCCTTCCCATCCAGTGCCTTCCTGTGTATTCTAAATCTTGAACCTACCTACCTATTTACATGTTGTGCCCCCTGATGCTCTTTGAGAACATGGACCTGTGCTTTTTTTCTTCTTTTGTATCATTAGAGCTTAGCAGAGCTCCAGGATATTCCTATTGTTCAGTCACTTTTCAGTTGTTTGATTTTTTGTGATCCAATCTTGGATTTTCTTGATGAAGATACTAGAATTGTTTGCCATATTCTTCTCCAGCTCATTTTATAGTTGAGGAAACTGAGGCAAAAAAGGTTAAGTGACATGCCTGAGGTCAAATTTGAACTCAGATCTTCTTGACCTCAAGTCTGACCCTCTATCCACACCATGTACCTGCCCTTCCAAGCACATAGTAAAATCTTAATGAATACTTTTTGACTGACTGGTTGACTGAATAATGCTGAAAGAAAATGGGTCTTATTGCATTCTCTCCAGAGGAAACTAAAAACAGGACAGTAGAGGTATTTTTGTTGCTCTTATCAGGTTCAGGTGAATCGGATCCTCACAGATTGTAGGTGTAAAGTTGGCATGATAAAAATCCTTCCTGGGAAACAGCTTGGCTTGCCTCTCTGTGCGAGACCTCAGCTTAAGATGTCATTTCCTTGGTTAGTCATCCAGGACAAGAATTATTTGAGGTAAAAGACAATAATCGTGTTTCATTTTGAACCCAAGTATGCAAAGCCAGCCTGCCAAGTCTGAGAGGCAGTGAGTTCACAAGGACAGAAAATCTGAACCCAGGAGAAAAAAACGACTCTGGCTTTTCAACGTCTCTATTCTCAGCCTTCACTGGAGGGCCCCCAGGGCCAGCTGCCACTCAGATCTTTTGGAGCTTTTCCTCTTTTGTGCTCTGCTGGGAGACTTTGTATTTTCACCAGCTCCAGGTTCAGAAATATCAAAGATTAGCATTTTCATAAAGACTCATCAGGAGGTCTAAACTATGGATGCAGAAATGGGAACCTTCTCATTCTAGGAAGTGGATGCCTACCAGGAAGCAGGTGTACACCACGAGATAAAAAGGAAGGGGGAACTGGAAGGAGCCAGAGAATGGCAGCTCTCACACTCAGAAGCCTGTCTCAAGTTGCACCTGTGCCTTTGTCCCTTAATTAGGATTCTCTTTCTTTTCTCTGTTGATAGGTATTCATACGATCTGGGAAAGGAGGGAATAAAAGCCACATATTGCTGTGACTCTTGGGTGAGAAATATAACATAGAAAGTATTTCTTGTCATACAAACTGCAACATTTCATGTGGATGGAGAAAAATATTCTTGCAGAGGGAGGAAGAGTAGACTGGAAGGCCAAGATGCCAAATACCAATGTGACAATGAGCAAGAGCATCATGTCACTTGTGGACACACATTAACTACATTCTTTTCTAGGGAGCATAGTGGATGGAGCAATGGGATTGAAATCACAAAGACTCATCTTCATGAATCTGGCCTCAGAGTGACCCTGGGGAAGTCATTTAATTCTGTTTGCCTCAGTTTCCTCATTGTTAAATAACCTGGAGAAACAAATGGCAACCCATTGAGTGTCATTGCCAAGAATAGTTCCCAAATTGGAGTCATGAAAAGTCTGACACAACTGAAATGACTCAACACAAAAACAACAAATATATATATGAAGGAACAAATAATTCTCTCTTCTCAAAACCTTTGCACCATTTATTTCTTTAGGAAAGTGTGGGGTAGACTAGGTCTTCTTGCAGAAACTGGATTAAGAGTAGAAACCAAAATGTAGTATAAAAAATATTTCTAATGTAGTTAAGATCATGGCCTTCTTCATTCCTGAAAGGGATTGTCTGTAATTTACCTGCGTTATTTAGAGAGGATTAAGGTATGAATCACAGAGAAGAGACTCTTTGGATCCCTGAGAGGGATGTACAAGGAAAGAATTGAGTAGAAGATTAAGTGACTATTGTTCTGGAATATTAACCCTAAGCTGTATCTTTAAGTATGGGACCTTTCTCCCCCCAAGATTCCAACAATATTACCTCAAATCGTCTTGGGATAGTGTCTAAGGACATCGTGGTATGCATGTGGGGAAGCTGTGTTTGGGAGCTTGTCTATGATAGTTTAGCTAGAAATGCTTTGCATTAAAATAATTATGGTATTTGACTATAATGGAAGATGATTGCATTCTAAGTGATAACAGCATTGCAATATGGTAAAATTGAGCCAGCCCAATAGCTCAGATCTGGGTTCAATTTCTGTCTCTGATATTTTCCGTTTAGGTGATTCTGAAGCAGATGATTTTCTCTCTCAGTGATCTATTCTAGTCAGTTTTCTGAGATTTCAAGTTCCAGATGTTTACTGGTAGAAGAAATTTCCTTTTCCAAGTGTTCTATTCCAATTAAATTACACATTCAGTTTCCATCCCTAAGAAATGACAAATGTAAAGAATAAAATGAGACCTGGAAAGGTATTACAAAATGAGGAAAGCAGAACCAGGGAAACAATAGGCAAAATTATTATAATGTCATAGTTAAAAAATAAAACACTAAAAGGAAGCAGTATCAGATTAATTTTAATGATTTGGTCTTGATGCCTGAGAGTACATGTTGACCATGTCTCCTTTTGGTAGAGAACTGAAGGATCCTAGGAGGGGAATATTTCATGCATTGCCAGTTCTTTGGGGGCAAGAAGTTTTTTTTTTTTGGTTATTATTATAACAAAATCAAGTCGTTGATAAAACATAAAAAATAATGTTAACTCAATTAGACTAGTTCTCTAAGATCTGCAAGTGTAAGTGACATGTAGGCGATGCAGAGGTTAGAGTGCCAAGCCTAGAATCAAGAAGATTCATCGTCCTGAGTTCAAATCTGGCCTCAGATATTACTGACTACATGACCCTGGGAAATTCTGTTTGCTTCAGTTTCCTCTTCTGTAAAATTAGCTGGAGAATGGAATGTCAAATCACTCAAATCTCTTTGTCAAGAAAAAATCTGAAAGGGGATCATGAAGAGTTGGACATGAATGAACAACAACTAAAATATGCAAAATACCTTCTTCACAATGACTATGTGGAGGGGTTGATGGTTCAAATGCCACTTACATTTTATATATAATTAAACTCTCATAGAGGTGAGATCCCTTGACATGAAAAGGTAGAACTCAATGATCTCTAACGTTCCTTTAAGGAATAAATTTCTAAGATTTTCTAGAAGCATCATAGTACATTACTAAAGTGTGGCACCACTGTGGCCTCCTAATAAAAATCTATCATATCTGAGAAGATAAGAATCAACACACAATTGATCATTGTATTGCATTTATTCCATTTACCCTAAGAGTCAAGAGTCAAAAGCAGTGCCAAAAGCAGTCAACAATCCCAAAACCCTCTTCTGTGTACCATCACAATTTCTAAGTAACATTTATCACCAGATCAGATACTAGTAATGAGTTGTAGTCTTCTTGGAAGCTGACCTTGATCAATGGAAGCCAGACATAAATAACTGATATATCTAGTTTATATATATATATGTATGTATGTATGTATGTATGTATGTATGTATGAATATATTTGGACACACAATCAATTTATTTAAGCGATGGCAATAAGTTCCTACTTAGTGCTATCTGAAGGGATTCTATGGAAAAGGATCTAAGTCATATAATCTATGCCCTTGATTTTTCTCCCCCCCTTTTTTTAAAATTTAGAATATTTTCCATGATTTATGATTCCCTCTTCCTTTTTCCTCCTCCCTTTCAGAGCTAACAAGCAATTCCACTGGGTTATACATTCATCATTGTTCAAAATCTATTTCCATGTTATTCATATTTGCAGTAGAGTGATCTTTTAACATCAAAACCCAATCACATTCCCATCAAACCACATGATCAATCAATTGTTTTTCTACTATGTTTCTACTCCCACAGTTCTTTCTCTGGATATGGATAGTGTTCTCTCTCGCAAGTTCCTATGGATTGTCCTGGATTATTGCATTGCTGCTATCACATTCAATTGTGTCATAATGTATCAATCTCTGTATACAATGTTCTCCTGGTTCTGCTACTTTCTTTTTTTTTTTAATTTTATAGTATTTTATTTGATCATTTCCATACATTATTCATTAAAGACAAAGATCATTTTCTTTTCCTCCCTCCCACCCCCCGTAGCCGATGCGTGATTCCACTGGGTATCACATGTGTTCTTGATTCGAACCCATTGCCATGTTGTTAATATTTGCATTATAGTGTTCGTTTAGAGTCTCTCCTCTGTCATGTCCCCTCAGCCATTGTAGTCAGGCAGTTGCTTTTCCTCGGTGTTTCTACTCCCTCAGTTTGTCCTCTGCTTTTGGATAGTGTTTTTTTCACTTTGATCCCTGCGGATTGTGCAGGGACATTACACCGCCACTAATGGAGAAGTCCATTACGTTCGATTATACCACAGTGTATTAGTCTCTGTGTACAATGTTCTCCTGGTTCTCCTCCTCTCGCTCTGCATCACTTCCTGGGGGTCGTTCCAGTCTCCATGGAATTCCTCCACTTTATTATTCCTTTTTGCACAATAATATTCCATCACCAACATATACCACAATTTGCTCAGCCATTCTCCAATTGATGGGCATCCCCTCGTTTTCCAATTTTTGGCCACCACAAAGAGCGCAGCTATGAATATTTTTGTACAAGTCTTTTTGTCCATTATCTCTTTGGGGTACAGACCTAGCAGTGCTATGGCTAGATCAAAGGGTAGACATTCTTTTATCGCTATTTGTGCATAGTTCCAAATTGCCCTCCAGAATGGCTGGATCAGTTCACAACTCCACTAGCAATGAATTAATGTCCCTACTTTGCCACATCCCCTCCAGCATTCATTACTTTCCATAATTGTCATGTTAGCCAATCTGCTAGGTGTGAGTTTTTTGATTTGCATCTCTCTGATTATAAGAGATTTAGAACACTTCTTCATGTACTTCTTCATGTACTTATTAATAGTTTTGATTTCTTTATCTGAAAACTGCCTATCCATGTCCCTTGCCCATTTATCAATTGGAGAATGGCTTGATTTTTTGTACAATTGATTTAGCTCTTTATAAATTTGAGTAATTAAACCTTTGTCAGAGGTTTTTATGAAGATTTTTCCCAATTTGTTGTTTTCCTTCTGATTTTAGTTACACTGGTTTTGTTTGTACAAAAGCCTTTTAATTTGATGTAGTCGAAATTATTTATTTTACATTTTGTGATTCTATGTCTTGCTTGGTTTTAAAGTCTTTCCCTTCCCAAAAGTCTGACAGGTATACTATTCTGTGTTTACCCAATTTACTTATGGTTTCCTTCTTTATGTTTAAGTCTTTCACCCATTTTGAATTTATCTTGGTGTAGGGTGTCAGGTGTTGATCAATTCCTAATCTCTCCCACACTGTCTTCCAATTTTCCCAGCAGTTTTTATCGAATAGTGGATTTTTGTCCCCAAACCTGGAATCTTTGGGTTTATCGTATACTGTCTGGCTGAGGTCACTTGCCCCCAGTCTATTCCACTGATCCTCCTTTCTGTCTCTTAGCCAGTACCAAATTGTTTTGATGACCGCTGCTTTGTAATATAGTCTGAGATCTGGGACTTGACATATGGTGTTTTGTAGTTGTGTTCATATAGTTCCTGTGTTTGTCTTGGGAGGTAGATTCCTAGGTATTTTATTTTGTCTAAGGTGATTTTGAATGGGATTTCTCTTTCTAGTTTTTGCTGCTGTGCTGTGTTGGAGATATATAGAAAAGCTGATGACTTATGTGGGTTTATTTTGTATCCTGCAACTTTGCTAAAGTTGTTGATTATTTCAATTAGCTTTTTGGTTGAATCTCTAGGATTCTTTAAGTAGACCATCATGTCATCTGCAAAGAGTGATAACTTGGTCTCCTCCTTGCCTATTTTGATGCCTTCAATTTCTTTTTCTTCTCTAATTGCTACTGCTAGTGTTTCTAGTACAATGATAATGGGCATCCTTGTTTCACTCCTGATCTTATTGGGAATGCATCTAGTTTATCCCCATTGCAAATGATATTAGCTGATGGTTTTAGATATATACTGTTTATTATTTTTAGGAATGACCCTTCTATTCCTATGCTTCCTAGTGTTTTTAATAGGAATGGGTGTTGTATTTTATCAAAGGCTTTTTCTGCATCTATTGAGATAATCATGTGGTTCTTGTTGGTTTGCTTGTTGATGTGGTCAATTATGTGGATGGTTTTCCTAATATTGAACCAGCCCTGCATCCCTGGGATAAATCCTACTTGATCATGGTGGATGACCCTTCTGATCACTTGCTGGAGTCTTTTTGCTAGTATCCTATTTAAGATTTTTGCATCTATATTCATTAGGGAGATTGGTCTATAGTTTTCTTTCTCTGTTTTTGACCTGCCTGGTTTTGGAATCAGTACCATGTTTGTGTCATAAAAGGAGTTTGGTAGAACTCCATCTTTGCTTATTATGTCAAATAGTTTGTATAGTATTGGGATTAACTGTTCTCTGAATGTTTGATAGAATTCACAGGTGAATCCATCAGGCCCTGGGGATTTTTTCTTAGGAAGTTCTTTGATGGCCTGTTGGATTTCACTTTCTGATATGGGATTATTTAAGAATTCTATTTCTTCTTCTGTTAGTCTAGGCAGTTTGTATTTTTGTATATATTCATCCATATCACTTAAATTGGTATATTTATTGCCATATAATTGGGCAAAGTAATTTTTAATGATTGCCTTAATTTCTTCTTCATCAGAGCTGATGTCCCCCTTTTCATCTTTGATGCTGTTAATTTGCTTTTCTTCCTTCCTTTTTTTTAATTAGATTGACCAGTACTTTGTCTATTTTGTTTGTTTTTTCAAAGTACCAGCTTCTTGTCTTATTTATTAAATCAATAGTTCTATCACTTTTGATTTTATTAATTTCTCCCTTAATTTTTAGGATTTCTAGTTTGGTTTTCTGCTGGGGGTTTTTAATTTGGTCACTTTCAAGTTTTTTATTTGCATTTCCAATTGATTAATCTCTGCTCTCCCTAGTTTGTTAATATATGCACCCAGGGATATGAATTTACCTCTGATTACCACTTTGTCTGCATCCCAAAAGGTTTGAAAGGATGTCTCGCCATTGTCATTTTCCTCGATGAAATTATTAATTGTTTCTATGATTTCTTCTCTAACTAAACGATTTTGGAGTATCATATTGTTTAGTTTCCAATTAGTTTTTGATTTGGTTTTCCATGTACCATTACTGATCATTATTTTTATTGCCTTGTGGTCTGAAAAGGCTGCATTTATTATTTCTGCTTTTCTGCATTTGTTTGCCATGTTTCTGTGACCTAATGTATGGTCAATCTTTGTGAATGTGCCATGTGGTGCTGAGAAGAAGGTGTACTCCTTTTTATCCCTATTTATTTTTCTCCATATGTCTATTAATTCTAATTTTTCTAAGATTTCATTCACTTCTTTTACCTCTTTCTTATTTATTTTTTGATTTGATTTATCTAAATTTGATAATGGTTGGTTCAAGTCTCCCACTAATATGGTTTTACTGTCTATTTCTTCCTTCAGTTCTCCTAGTTTCTCCATTAGAAATTTGGGTGCTATATTATTTGGTGCATACATGTTGATTAGTGATATTTCCTCATTGTCTAAAGTCCCTTTTAACAAAATATAATTACCTTCCCTATCCCTTTTGATCAGGTCTATTTTTGCTTTGGCTTTATCAGATATCATGATTGCCACTCCTGCCTTTTTTCTGTCAGTTGAGGCCCAGAAGGTCTTACTCCATCCTTTAATTCTTACCTTGTGGGTGTCTACCTACCTCATGTGTGTTTCTTGGAGACAACATATGGTAGGTTTTGGATTCTAATCCATTCTTCTATTCATCTACATTTTATGGGTGAGTTCATCCCATTCACGTTCAATGTTATGACTGTCACTTGTGGACTCCCTGGCATTTTGATATCCTTCCCTAATTCTAACCTTTCTTCTTCACCTCTACCTTTTAGTCCAGTGATTTACTTTAAATCAGTCCCCCTTGTATTTCCCTTTCTACCCTCCTCCCTTCTTATTCCCTCCCTTATTTTCCCCTGTAGTCTTTTTAAAATTCCCCCCACCCCACCCTCTCCCTCCCTTGTACTGCTTCCCTTCCCACCAGTCTGTTTTTTACCCTTCTACTCACCTATAGGATGCAAATCTATTCTCTTCCCCAATGGATTGGATTGTTCTTCCCTCTTTGGGTCAGTTTCAAAGTACGTAAGAGTTGAGTATTTCCTATCTCCAACCTCTTTACCCTTCCAGTGTATCGATGTTCTCCCCCCTCCCACTATGAGCTTCTTTGTGACATATAAATTTACCTCCATTTGTTTCTTTTCCCATTTCTTTTAGTCATAACCTCTTTTTTTTTAGCTTTAGTCATGTGTATATATATATACATACACATGTATATGTATTTATGCATGTATATATCTATATACCTATTTATGTCTTGTCCTTTCATCCTATACAGTTTGTCACTGTTCCCTCTGAGTGTAGTTCTAGCTGCTTAGGTGATAGCAACAGTTTTTAAGAGTTGCCAATGACCTCTTTTCTTATAGGGATACATATCATTTTAACTTATTGAGTCTCTTAAAAAAAAACTTTTTTGTTGTTGTTGTTGTTTTTTCCCTCTTTTTTAATTACCTTTTGATGATTCTCTTGAGTTCTGTGGTTGGACTTCAAATTTTCTGTTCAGGTCTGGTCTTTTATTTATGAATGCTTGGAACTCTTCTGTTGTGTTAAATGACCATACTTTCCCCTGTAAGAATATAGTCAGTTTTGATGGGTATTTTATTCTTGGCTGTTGGCCTAGTTCCCTTGCTTTCTGGAATATCATATTCCATGCCTTTCGGTCCTTCAGTGTGGATGCAGACAGATCCTGTGTTATCCTCACCATGTTTCCATGGTATCTGAATGGTTTCTTCTTGGCAGCTTGTAATACCTGTTCTTTCATCTGATTGTTTTTGAATTTGGCTATAACATTTCTTGGTGTTGTCAGTTGGGGATTAAATACAGCGGGTGATCTGTGGATTCTTTTAATCTCCACTTTCCCCTCTTGTTCTAGGATTTTGGGACAGTTTTCCTGGATAATTTCCTCTAGTATTATGTCCAGGCTTTTTCTTTTGTCGTGGTCTTCTGGTAGTCCAATTATTCTTAAATTGTCTCTTCTTGAACGATTTTCTAAATCGTCTGTTTTGTGAACGAGATGCTTCACACTTTCCTCAATTTTTTCATTCTTTTTGTTTTATTTTATAGTGTCCTGCTGCCTTGTGAGGTCACTTGATTCTAGTTGTTTTACTCTGGTTCTTAAAGATTGGATTTCATCTTTTGCTTTTGGTCCTCTTTTTCCTTCTGGTCTGAGTTTCTTTGAAGATCGTCTTTCATCCTCTTTATCTCGTCTTTCATCTCCTTTGCGTCATCTTTCATCTCCTTTGCCTCATTTTCCAGCTGGATGATTTTGGCTTTCAAGACACTATTTTCTTATTTTAGTTCAAGTGCCTCTGTTTCCAGATGACTTATCTCAATTTTTAAGCTCTTTTCCCAATTGTCTTCAGCCTCTCTTAGTTGTGTTTTGAGTTCTTCCACAGCCTGTATCCAATTCGCTGGGATTTCTGGTTTATCGTTTGCTGATCTCTCCCCCTCTGTTCCATTTGGTGAGTAGTAGCTGTCTACTGTAGTTTCTTTCTTCTGTTTCTGTTGTTTGTTCAAATTCACCCCTTCTTTCCTCCCCGTATTTGTCTGTGCTCTTGTTCCTCTCATTTTTTTTAGGGACTTCTATCAGTCTCACCTCTTGGAGCTTTAATAGAGGATCTCTTGGTGTAATCTCTGAGGGAGGGTTGTTGGGGGTTTGAGCTTTCCTGTCTTCTGGAGGCTTTTGATTGGTTTAAAGTCCAGCAGTCAATGAGGATGGATGGGGAGCCTGGGCTTCCCTGTGTTCTGGAGACTTTTGATGGGATTGAGTTCAGCTTAGTTGGGCTGAGTTTACTCTGAGTTTTAAACTTCCTGGACGGCTGGAGCAGATATGGAGGATCTCTAAAGCTCTGGCCAGGCTGCCAGGTCTATGCTCCTTCTCGGCTGCCATCTTGACTTCACCTCTAGGTTTCTGTTTTTTTTTTCAGAAGACCCAGCTCTCTAAGGGGGGAGGGGTTGTGGCTTGCATGGACTCTGAGGGCTCCTGATGGGATTAGGTTCAGGTGGTGTGGGCCAAATGATCCTGGAGCCAAAAAAAAAAGGAAGAAAAAGGAAAGCAGCAACCTCCTCTTCCACAGTTTGGGTTGAGTGCCCAGAAACTGGCCCAGGTTACTTTCAAGGTAAGCTCTTTGGAGCAACCCCTTTGCCAGCCCTGAGTTTTCTGTCCTTTCAGTAGCTCTGAGGGCTCCTGATGGGATTGGGTTCAGCTGGTGCCCTAAAGCTGGGACCTCCCTTGAGACTCAGATGGAAGGACCCAGCCAGGGGGCTACAGGCTTCCCCCTTCTCTCTAAGTTTCCCTGCCATCTGTGTTGGGTGCCCTGGAGACTGGCTCAGGTTGCTTTCATGGTGAGTCCTCAGAACCCTGAGGTTCCCACTGCTGCCATGGGCTCAGCACTCTGGGTAGGGGGGGATGGGTCCTGGGACCTTCTTTCTGTCTACCCCTTAGATCCGAGTGATCTAGGGTTTTGGCTTTTGGGGTGTGATACCTTTTGATCCAGGTCCAGGAGGAGGTTTCCCCAGGTCTATCCTGTTGTTCAGCTTGAATTTCGGTGGCCTAGGAGCACTCTGTTTGCGATCGGTAAGGAAGGGTTTCTGAGGTCTGAACTTTCGCTGCTTCTACACTGCCATCTTGACCAGAAGTCCGGTTCTGCTACTTTCACTCTGTATCAATTCCTGAAGGTCTTTCCAGTTCACATGGAATTCCTCCAGTTCATTGTTCTTTTCATCACAATAATATTCCATCACTATCAGGTACCACAATTTTTCTTTCATTTCCCAATCAATGGACTCTCCCTCATTTTCCTTTTTTTTTTTTTGGCAACTACAAAGAGTGTGGATATGAATATTTTTGTTGAAATATTTTCCCTTTTTACCTCTCTGGGGTACAAACCCAACAATGGTATGACTAGGTCAAAGGGTAGGCATTCATTTAAAGCCCTTTGAAATGTTAGATTTAAAATTATTATCCAATAATCCAAGTATTATATTTTACAAGATTTATTAATAATCACTTGAAATAAATGGAATAAAAAGACAAAAGTAAAAACCTGAGTAAAGAGGTGTTTCCCAACCTCTCACTCAGGAGAAGAGAGAGCGAGTAGTGGAGTTACACCCAACTTTATCACTACAATGCAAGGACACAACATGGGGAGGAAGGGAAAGGGATTCTTGGAGATGAAGTCCAATAGAACAAATTTCTATTTACACAGCACATAATTCCAAATTGCCCTCCAGAATGATTAGACCAATTCACAACTCTACCAGCAGTGTATTCGTGTACCAATTTTTCTACATGACCTCCAACATTTATCACTTTCCTTTGTTGCCATATTGGCCAATCTGCTAGGTGTAAGGTAGTACCTCAGAGTTGTTATAATTTGTATTGCTTTAATCAGGAGTGATTTAGAACTCTTTTTTCATGTGCTTATTGATATTTTTGGTGTTCTTTAAGGAGATTTGTCTGTAGTTTTCTTTCTCTGTTTTTGGTCTGCCTTGCTTTGGAATAAATACCATATTTTTGGCATAAAATTTTTGTAAGACTCCTTATTTGTTTATTTTTTCAAATAATTTGTATGATATTGGAATTAATTGTTTTTAAAATATTTTATAGAATTCACATGTGAATCCATCTGGCCCCAGGAATTTTTTCTTAAGAAGTTCCTTGATGGCTTGTTCAGTTAAATTTCTTTTTTTTTTGAGATGGGATAGTTTAAGTATTCTATTTCCTCTTTTGTTAATCTAGGCAATTTATATTTTTGTAGATATTCACCCATTGCACCTAGGTTGTTATATTTATTACCATATAATTCAGCAAAATAATTCTTAATATTTATGTTAATTAGAGGTGAGGTATCCCTTTTCATCTTTGATACTATTCATTTTATTTTCTTCTTTCTTTTTTTAATTAAATTAACCATTGCTTTATCTATTTTTTAAAGTACCAGCTCCTAGTCTTATTCATTAGTTTAATGCTTTTTTTACTTTCAATTTTATTAATTTCCCCTTTAATTTTTAGAATTTCCAATTTAGTTTTTATCTGGGGATTTTTAATTTGTTCTTCTTCTAATTTTTAAAGTTGCAATCCCAATTCATTGATCTCTTCCCTCTCAATTTTCTTGCTATATAGACATTCAGAGATATAAATTTTCTCCTTAGGTCTGCTTTGACTGTATCCCATAAGTTTATGATATGATGTTTCCTCATTGTCATTCTCTTTAATGAAGTCTGTAATTGTTTCTATGATTTCTTTTTTGTCCTGTTTTAACAAATAGTATGTTATTTGATCTTCACAACAACCCTGATGGGTAGGTGCTATTATTATCCTCATTTAACAAATGAGAAAACTGAAGCAAAGAGGTTAAGTGACTGTCCCAAAGTCATATAGCTAGGGCCAGATTTGAATTCAGGTCTTTTTGAAATCCGTCCTAGTGTTCTATTCACTGGGCCACCTAAAAAAGCTTCCTTGAAAAGCAAGAAGGCTAAATACATAATTAATAAACCATAACACAATACAAATAGAAATTGATTCAAGGAATATAAACAATTGTTGATCTACAAGAGTGTGATGGACTCTGGAAAGTTATCAGGTACCTCTGAAGTAGGGATAAGGATAGGGACTAGACCTTTAATTTAATTGATATAAGGAACTTTCATAGAATGTAATTTGTTCTAGCAATTCATGTTAGCACATTTTCTCCTAATCTTAGAGTTGCAATGAATGTTGGAAGGCTAACTGGCTTTCTTAGGATCATTTAGGCTATATGAGTGAGAGAGCAGATTTGAATCCAAGGCCTCCTGCTATCAAGGTTAGCCTTTGGTCTCCTAGATTTGCTTTCTACACCTTCAATCATTGTAATTAATCAAGGACTTTGTGATCACTTGGAGATATTACAGAAGAGATTTCTATATAATTGTATGTTGAATTTCACTATTTCTGAGGTCATTTCCAAGTCTAAAGTTCAGTAATTCTATGATTTATGACCTAAAACTTTAATAAGGATTTGGAAACCAAGTGAGAATAAGAAAGAAGCACAAAATGAGTACTGAGAAGGGGTTTATCTAGGGTCAAGAAGAAAGTATGGTCAGGGAGGAATGAGATTCTGATTAGGAAAGATGATCAAGATAACCTTTGACCTCACAAATCTGTCTAGCAACTTGGCCCAATGAGGAATATAAAATTGGGCAGAATGCTTTCTTGGCATGGCATCTCAATTTATGCCCAACAATGCTGACAACATAGCTGCAACTTTAAAAAAGAATCATGAAATCCCTGAAAAGGTACTAAGCTTATGACATCCTTACTAACCTAATCACATAAGAAGCTGAATTCTCTTGTTTTAGCCAGATGCCAAAAACTGCAATAGACATTTGGAGAAAAATGTTATTTAGTTTAAAGTTCCCCATGGCCCAGATCTTGGAAATCCAAGGAACAGATGGCTTTAAGTTGAAGGACAGATCTGACAATGTACAAAGGCAAAGCAATCTCTCTCTGGGCACTAGACTATTGAGTACTAGCCCAAGAGGCTTCTGGGGCTTTTCTCATCATCCTCTGGTCTCTGGTGGGATTTTTATGCAAAGATTACTTTGCTCATTCATGAAACTAACTAACTTTAACAGGGGCTAGGCCAACAACTTCATCCTAGTCTATATAATTTTTTTTAAAATAAGCATTATTTTATATACTATAGTGTCTGTATGTGTGTGTGTGCGCGCACTGTGTGAGCATGTGTGTGTGTGTGTGTGTGTGTGTGTGTGTGAATTTTTAAAATGTTTAACTTAGGAAGCAAGCAAAAATAACCCAGAAACACATTTATCCCTCAGAGAGGGACCAGAATTTTATTTAAACCATGAGAACTAATTGTAATACTGTGGTCTCATAGCTAGAAGTTGAACTTGAATCTCATAAAGGAGTTTTGAAAAAGATTTACTTACAAAAAACACAGAGGAAGAGCTTACTCATGAGGTGAGCAGTGGCAAATGGAGGAGATGAAGTTCTCACTTCCAGATATTGTTTAATGGGGGTGGTGGTGGTAAATAAAGTGTGAAAAGGGCAATGAAGATGTGTCAGAGAAGGGGAAGATTGGAACTATTAAAGCAAAGAATTTGAAAAGAAGTTGACATTTTCATCAACAACTAAGGTAAAGGTCTATACTTTCTTCAACTTACCTTTCACACACCTTTCCATTAAGAAGAGCTATTCTATACCATTATTGCTTATTATCCTGTGAACAGATTTGCTTCCTCTATATAGAAATCTAGGATTGGTCAAAATAATGACATAAGACAAACAAAAAAATAAAACTTGTATTATCAGTCTCTATTGAGAAAAGGCAAATGGAAGAAAGCAGGAACTAGAAACTACCAAGCATTTAAATGAGGGCAGTAGGACAAACCTCTGTCAAAATGTGAGGGATTTTCCAAACTAGGAGATTTGAGTTACTGTGACTGTATGAATAATTTGTTATCTGGCATAAATAGTGGGGAAAGGGATCACTTGAATCCAAGGGCCATTATATTGTACCTAAGCTAAAAGAATGATTAATGTTCAAACATTCTGGCTAATTAAGTCTCTAGAGAGGAAGCAGGGATGGGTGAGGGTGGTTTGAAGAAAAGAAGATATGATAACCTATCCTATCCTGGTAGAAAATATGTGAAGCCGTGTAAAGACTCAACCCCACCTCTTTTCAGAAGGAAGGAAAAGATGAAATATAAGATGGCCAACTCTACCCTCTTTAATGAAACCAACTGGTGTTATCTCTCTCTCTCTCTCTCTCTCTCTCTCTCTCTTTCTCTCTCTCTCTCTCAAGATACAGTTATTAAACACATATTATTTATGGGACACTCTACTAAGACTTGAGAACCTCAAGGACTTTACATGAAAAGTATTTCAACCTCTCACACAATTTGGTCCTACTTATATTTAATCAAATAGCAACTTGTACCTGTCGTTTCTACCCATTTAGGATCATAGATATAGAACTGGAAGGAAACTTAAAAGCCATTGAATTCAATACCCTCTTTTTATAGATGTGGAAACTGAAGATAAGACAACAGAAATTTTACATGGGTCTCTTTGACTCTGGGTCCTGCCTCTGTGTAAGGAAAAATAAAGATCCCCTTAAAGAAACTATACTGTTTTACCAGAATCTTAGAGACTCTTGAAATCCAAACTAAAATCTTGAAAAAAAACCAGATTACAAGAAATTACATTTTGAATCTCGATCTAATTTTCATTGTTCCTGTTATAAGTGCCTTCCAGCTTTCACTGGGTCATTTCTTATATCAATAGGCTCTAGACAGGTATTTTTTTCATGTCATCAATATGAATGAATCACCTCATAAAAGGATAAGATCTCCACTTATAATGTGAGCCTGTATGAATCTTTCTGAAAACCCTTCAGATGAGAGATAAAGGGGGGGGAAGGGAGGGAGGGCACACCAGAGGACCTCTTTGTGTTCCTATATGATATTTCTTTCCTTTTTGCAAAAAATAGATTTTTCCAAGGATCAATATGAGGTGCACATTGCAAATGGTGACTTATTAAAGCTATATAACACATTAGTCTTGAGATCATCCCTAACAAAGCATATAGGTGAAAGGAGCACAATCTGGGATATTGGCCAGGTTAGAAAAAGGTTTATGAAGAAAATAAAGTATGAAGGGATCAACCACATATTAAATGTGAGGAAAAAAAAGAAGAAAGAACAAAAAGGTCAAGGAGGAATAAAAACAAAGCAACTTTTAAAAATTCCTTTTCTCCAGTTATATTCTGATGTAGTTCAGAAAAGCTGCTCAGAAAAGACCCTGTATGAAGTTTTCTTCTCTCCAAAGATTTCATCTCTAAAAAGAAAAAGATGGAGGAAGACAGGAATATGCTAAAATGTCATACTATCTAAAACAAAGAAAATGAGACTATTAACTATCCCTTGTTTTTTTTTTATAATTCGATCTACCAGTAACTATAAACCATATAGGTCATGGATTTTGACAGGAAGTCTGTTAAGCCATATCATTTATTTATTTGGCATTTATATTATAGCTGCTTGAGTAGATATAATTATCTAGAACCAGACAGGCAAACAATGAGAATGTGCCAGGAACTGTGCTAAAAACTGTCAATATAAATAATAGCAAAGAAAAATATAGCCCTTCCACTCAAGGAGCTTACATTCTAATGGGGGAATATAAAAAGGGGAGCTGCAAAGCAAAGGTGGGGGTAATGTCCCTGAGGAGGATGATGATAAAAGTCAGGAGAGTCAGAAGCAGAGACTGGAGTGGAAGGAAGCATAGCTTTTTTTCTAATATTAGAGGACTCATGAAGAGATCATCACTGGGAGGAGGCAATTGCTGGGGTGAAATGATGACAGTGACAATATATAGATGCTAGTTGAGAATTGTTGATTTAGAAAGCATAGTGATGAAATAGAAACACTCAATGTTATCCCATAATAGAATCCTTGATTTTGGAGTTGGTAGAGATTTTCCAAGGTCTTTCCTGAGGAACCAAAGGTTCAGAAGCATTAAATGACCTATTAGACATCATATAAGTAATTAATAGCAGAGTCAAGATGAATATAGACCTTCTCAATCCAGATATAGCATTCTTTCCATAGTTTTCAAATATTTCAAATATTTAAGAATGGTGGGTCAAAGGAATTTCTGATTAAAGTTCAGTTCCTCAAATCAGCTTGAAAAGATTACAAGGAATGGGCCATTGATTAGAAGCCAACAAATGCCATGAGGAACTCAAAGTGATTGAGAGAGGATCACCTGTCCCTCAAATTCTCCCACACTCCCATTGTGCAGAATTCCCTGTTTACTTTTTCCCTTGTACCTCTTCCTAAATGCAGGAGGATATTGTGTGTGTGTGTGTGTGTGTGTGTGTGTGTGTGTGTGTGTGTGTGTGTGTTGGGAGGCAGGTCTCCTTCACTTCTATTCTATTCTATTCTCTCTCTATTCTAACAGAAAATTATGGGTAACTACTATAATCAGCAATAGAAGTATCTAAGGCAATTCAAAGGAACTCATGGCAAAAAAAAAAGACTATCCATCACCACAGACGAATCTGAGAATTTGAATGCAGATTGAAGCATATCATACTTCACTGTAGTTCTTCCCTAAATTTTTCTCTGGTGTAAGTGATGTGTTTTACAACATGAGAAACATGGAAATATGTATTGCATAATAACACATGTTCAAGTTATATCATATTGCCAGCCATGTTGAGGAGGAAGAGGTAGGACAGAGGGAGAGTGTTTCAAAATTTCAGGAAATGATTATTAACAACTGTATCAACATGCAATCTGGAAAAAAAAGAAAATTATGATTAGCAAGAGAATGTAGTATATATTGGCATATGAATAGGAAGTTCAGAGACAAGACACCTTCCCTTTCCTTCCCCTTTTTCTCCTGGGTTATCCTTTCCTAGCCCATCCCTTCTTCTTTTAAGATCATCAAAACATAACAAAAATATTCCTAGACACTTTGTCGTATTTGACCCCTTCTTTGACATCTCATTAAGTGTAGACTTCCAAAAGGACCTTGACTAAGCACCTCTGTCTTTATTAGAATGTAAAAAAAATCTATTCTCAGATAGTCCAATTGTTCATGTGTATTTTATATTTGTCTTGATACCAACTTTTTCATTTCAAAATTTCTACTAAACTTCAGTCTTTTCACTAGGAAAACTTGTAAGTCCTCTCATAAAGGCTTCTTTTTTTCTTTTCTCTATGGGATTATACTCAGTTTTTCTGTATAAACTATTCTTAATTTTAGATCTATAATTTTTGCTTTGGGGAATATCATAGTCTTTGCTCTCCACTCCTCTATATTTCCTTAATAGTCATAATTGCTAACTTTTATGTGATCCTTTGGCATATGAATTATTTCTTTCTGAATCCTTGCAAGTTTTCTTACTTGTTTTTGTTTTTTCTGAGATCAGGAAATTATAGATTTTGGCTATGATGATTCTTGGAATTTTTATTTGGGGATTTCTTTCAGGAGGTTATCTGTGGATTGTTCACTTTGCCCTTTTGTTAGGCTATCTCTAGGCATTTTTCATTCATGATTTCTTGAATTATCACATCCATACTCTCTTGCAAGGCTTTTGGGCAATTTAATAATACCTGAATTATCTCCCCTTGATCCGTTTTTTCATATCTATTATTTTTATATGACATCTTATAGTTTCTTCTATAGTTTCTCAATATTTTGACTTTTAATGTCTCATTTGATGTATTATTAATTTCTGCTCACTGTATTCTAACTTTCCTTTAAAATTCTCATTTCTTTTCTGATTCTTTCCTTGACAACTCTAATTTTATTTATAATATTTTAAATTATTACACCTCTTTTTCTAGAAATTCTAATTGAGTAATTTTCCTTAGAGGCTTTTCTTGTAGGTGTTTTAAAACTATTTTCTTTTTTTTAAATTTGTGTCTTGGGCATCCCTAGTTCATAATAATTTTCACCTTTATTTTCCCATGCTTCCAGTCTTACTTCCTATATTAGGGTTTTGTTTTAAGGCTAAAATCTGCATACTTTCTGGCATTTTTGTCCTTCTATAGTCATGACCTGTCTTAACTGATGTGCTGTTGATAGAATCAGAGAGACCTTATACCCTATAAATCTTTTCTTTTTCAGATTTAATTCTGAGTCTCCCTCTCCTTGGTAGAGTGGCAGTATCTGAGGTGTTTTGTTTTTTTTTTAATCTCTCTTTGTCAATCAGAGTGAATATCTTGATTCTCAGTTTCTCTCCTCTGCAAGTGATCAGGATTTGGTTGACAGAACCTGGTCTCCCTCTCAAGCAGTGAAATTTGTAGTGGGCTGGAAGGTGTTTTCTGGGTTCTTCCTCCTTTAGGGTACCAAGGAGATTGATTGTTTGGCAAGCTATAAAGTGAAAGTCAGGATGGTACCATGGACAGAGAACTGACTTTGAGTCAGAGGAGCTAGATTCAAATCTTACCTCTGATACTTATTGTCTATTTTACTCTGGGAATATCTCATCTATGGAATAAAAGAATTGGAATAGATGACCCCTAACTTTCCTTCATGTTTTAGGAATTCAAACTAATGCCTCATTTTAGACACTTGAAAATTGAGGTTCATTCATACCTTTTCACTCTTTGTTGTGGCATGGGATCACTTTCTGGGCCACAACCAGTTGCAAAGATATCATCCAGAAGAGAAAGGCATTGCATGAAAGAGGATTTACTGCATAGTTGAAACCTTCTATTTCTTTTCTCTTTCTAACAACTTCAGGTGTCAAAACATCTGCCAAAAACAGTCTTAAAAATGGGAAAGGTAAGATGATTTTGAATCGGAAAAATGTGGCTGAAGGGCTTCACTTCCTAATGCAAAGTGAAAGCTGCTCCTTTCAGCACCTTCCTTTTTAACCTTCATGACAGGTTAGATCAGGAAATAGTCAAAAGCCGCTTTTGGACAATTGGAGAGGTGAGAACTCCCATGTTTCATCAGCCTCTTGAGCTTGGGCTGCTTCCTCAAACAGTAGGAACAGACTGTTTTTTCCGGGTTTGAATTTTCTCGCAAAGCTTGTCACCTTCTCTTGTCATTCAGAAGGAAGCATTTTTATGTTTCATTAACCGGCTGCTTTTCAAGTTAGTATAGGGGAATATTAGTGTTTAAACAGAGGTTTAAATCAAGCCGGGGTAATTTGTGGGGAGAATAAGCTGCCCCAAGGAGTTCAACAGAAACAAAATGAGAAATTGAGGTTGACGTGGCCCTAATAATGTTTGTTATGGAGATGGCAGGGGGGCATATTTGAATTGTCACAAATTGATGCTCATTTCAGATCAGCTGCCCATGTCCTCCTTTGTCTGGTACCATGAAGTGCTCAAAGCTTTGGGGAGAGGATACAGAAAACTTTGCTCTGTACTATGATTATCATAAATGCTTTGACCCAGAATCATAACTAGGAATTCTTGTGTCTGATGTAAATTCGACTGAGTGGGGTAAAGAGGCAGAAAGGAATGTTCACTGTGGGTACCATTGTCAAGGGATGTGGAGAGGAGTAGCCTATCCCCCTTAGCACTGGCAACAATGCCCAAATCTTCACTTCCCCTCCATAGAGTAGGACCCTAGAAAAGGATGCACTAGGGAGATTTGATTTGATGAGTGTTTGTACCAGGAGAACTGAAAGAAAAGAAGATTCTTAACTTTTTGGTGAACAAGAGAGAAGCACTTGCTACTGAATATCAGTGTATGGAGTTCAAATGTATATAAATATTTTTAAGTTTTAGATAATTGTATTTAAATTAATTAATTTAGAATATTTTTCCATGGTTACAAGATTCATGATCTTTCCCTCCCCTTCTATAGCCAAGGTGCAATTCCTCTGGGTTTTACATGCATCATTGATCAAGACCTATTTCCATATTATTGATACCAAATATAAAATTCCTTGCCTTAGTTATGACCCTTTCTTGGTATAATGTACTAGAAAAATAAGTCTTCACAAACAAGCACAAAACCTGGCATAGAGTAAGCACATAATAACATCCTTTATCTATCTCTATGCATTATGACCTTCCACAAGCCAGGGAATGTCTTTCTCCAGTTTGATCATGTTACCAAACCAATAATTCTTGAGACTAGAATTTGTTTCAGTCACTAGAAAGACAAATGATGGTCTCTGCTCTCAATAAGGCACTTGAAGGATAACGAGGGTTGATATACTGCCTCTGATGCCCATTAGCTATGTGACTATAACCAAACCACCTAACTTCTCTTGTCATTACTTTTTTTATCTGTAAAATGGGTATAATCAGACCTACTTTTCAGAAGTGCTATGAGGCTCAGATGAGATAATATACTAAAAGGACTTTATAAATCTTATTGAGCTTTATAAATATCAAACATTCTTAGACATTTCTGGAGCAGCTAAAATAGGAAAGAATTACATGAAATAACTGAGACTTAGAGAAGATAAAAGATAAAATCATGAGAGTGACAAAAGGATTGCAGCAGTGTACACTAGCAAAAAGTCATAAAGGATCTCCGACTTGCACAGGTCCATCTTGCCCACTGTGTTTCTGAATGGAAATCTGTTATCTATCACATGAACACAGAATGGTCCTCCAGCTATTCCTTTTTTTTTTAAGATTGAAACATACCATTCTTTATTTCCTCCATAAATTTTTTTAAACTCTTACCTTCCATCTTGGAATAAATACTGGGAATTGGTTCCAAGGCAGAAGAGTGGTAAGGGCTAGGCAATGGGGGTCAAGTGACTTGCCCAGGGTCACACAGCTGGGAAGTGTTTGAGGCCAGATTTGAACCTAGAACCTCCCATCTCTAAGCCTGGCTCTCAATCCCCTGGGCTATCCAGCTGCCCCCCCCCTAAATTTTTCTTTAGTTATAAGTAATATGTGTCTTTTTAAAAATATATATAGCAAACATGAAAATATGTATTTTATTATAATATAGGTACAAATATTATATGCCTTGATGGAGATAGGAGAGGGATGAGAAGGAAGGAGAGCAAATGGATTATAAAATGTCAGAAAACCAATATTAAAAAGTGTATCAAAGTATAATCTGGAAAAAAATAAATGAGAAAAAAAGCCCTCCAGCTATTTCTTTAGAACATCCAGTTAGAAGGAATATTTGGGGAAGGCACATGAATGATATGATTCATAGAAAAGAGAAGTTTGAGAGAAATGGATATATATTTTTTTCAGTGAGATATGAGTCATGTTTCAAAGCTGAAAGGGTAGAGGAAAGAGAATCTGAGAATCTGAAAAGGGATAAAAACATTTGGAAAAGCTCTGTAGGAAGTGGAATAGGAAATTGATTAGATGGAATGACAACTCAGTGAGAGCCTGGTTGAGATTATGTGAGAAAAAATGTCAGTGGATCCAGTCAATATGGTTTCATGATGTTCTCTAGCTTCATTTAGTAGCATATATTTGATATGGAATTAATCCACAGATAAGGTTTGGCAAGATATTCAGTAATGGGACAAGGTGGCAAGGAATTCAAAAGTTGTAGTTTAGGGTTGAACAGATTCATTGAGAGTTCAAGATAGGAAAGAGAGGACAGAATAGGCAATGTATGAGGTGATAGCCTGGGGATGGGGGAGGAAACTCAAGTATTGAGAGATTGAAGGTCACAGTGAGGATGAACATCATGGTTATTGGTCATAAAGCATTATGAAAGAGGTAATAAAATAATTTAATCAGATTGAGGAATTTTAGAGTTCATTAGAATGGAAGTGGAACTCTTATAGTCATGTCAAGATCAAGGGCATGACCATTTCCATGTTAGATGGAATAGAGGAGTAGGTCATGAGAAATTATTTAGCATATGAGCTAAGAAGTTATGCTGTTTGGTGTAGTTTTAATATAAATGTCAAAGCTGGCTAATATGAGGGCAAAAGTTAGGGTGGAGAGAAAGATTGTGAGTCACTTTTTAAACTGATTAAAGAAGGAAGGAAGGAAGAAGAATGCTCTGGGGGATGGGGGATGATAACTTCCAGAAGTTTGTTTGAGTGATAAATATGATTGGTTGAACTTCAAAAGAGGAGAGTTTATAGCATGAAGGAGGCAAAGGGAGAGTCTGAAGCTGTCAATGGGGAACAGATAGTATTCTGACTAAAAACAGTTAGTGATGAATGGTGCTATGATCCTTTCTTATGGAATAGATACCAATCAAGCATGTAGGTTATTCATCAATTCTCTTTCTTCATATATAATCAACAATAAATCATCTGTTTCAGTCATGCATCTCTTGTATAACATCCTTTGCCCCTCTTTTCCTGCACAGGGCTTCATTCATCAAGTCATCTTCCCTTTCCCCCTCCATTTCCTTTTGAGTGGCCCTTGACCTAAAGGCTTTAGAGGATGTGATATTGCTTCTTGACTTACAACCATAGGACACTACTAGAACTGGTTCACTGAAGGGATGAATCACTATTTCTGGGAGTAGCCTGGGTTCCTGCCAAACTCTTCTCCTCTCCCCTATTCTTTCTAGCTCCAAACCACAATCCTTGACTCAATGTGTATGCAAGATAAATGTACAGATGCACAAAGTCTAGGCTTGTCTATCCAATATCATACAACTGTCTGTATGACACATGTTTTTCTACTTGTCTTCTCCAGGATTGATTATCAGGCAGAACTCTTGAATAACTATGGATCGTACTTTGAAGGTTCCAAAATGTCTCAGTACTTTTAAGTATCTAAAATAGCAGTTATATAAATAAGACCTCCTAATCAGAGCTGTTTTATTTGGTTCAGATGCTAGCTAGGCTGGCTAGTGTGAACATGACCTAAAAATACTCATATATTCATTGCTATCCCTCAAAGAAATGAATTTTTTTCTCCTTAAGATAAAATTAAATCCCCTACTCCCACCCCACCCCTAACCATCCTTTTCTGCTCTTGGCACTAATTCTTGGGAATGCATTTCCATCCTTTGCAATCCCTCTTCTAACCAGTGGTTAGAGCCACTTTCATCAACCACCATTTTGATTGTGTTACTGTTAATCAGGGGAGTAGAAGGACTGTCTATTGCTGTCTTTTCACAATTAAATTCTTCTGCCTCTGCTATCCAAATGCGATGACCCCTTACTTCATGAGAAAACAATGTTATATCTAAAGAGTTATATCATTGAGTGGTAGGAAAAGTACAAAATATGCAGTTAAATAGCTGAGTTCTAATCTTGGCTATGCTGCTGTTTTAATGGGTGTTTGGACAAATCACTTAACCTCTCTGGACTAATAAGAGGATTTGGACAGATGACCTCTATGGTTACTTCTAGCTTCAAATATGTGGCCCTTCAATAAAATTTGATTACTCCTGATTCTGAGATATTTTGTAGGCTCTTCTTAATCTGCTGATCCATGTCCTCTTCCAAAAAGCACCCAGAACATCATGAAGATTCTCATATATCCTTAGAGTACACCCTCCCACTTGAGAATTGCTTTGTCAATGCTTTTAATTTATTTTGTGCTTGGTGATTATCCCCAACTAAATTATATACTCCTTGAAGACAGGTATTCTTTTAATCCCACTAAATGTTCCTCAGGAAAGACAAGTAAAAGACTGAGCACTCAGAGAAATTCAGGGAATATTGATTGATTGACTCCTCTGGTTTATCTGCCTTTGGTTCATTTTACTAGGACTTCTACTATATTAAAGAGAGGGAAAGTAGAAATTAAATCAATTCTGTTACTTATTAGCTGATTCATTTGGTGATTTTATTGGGGAAGGAGAAGGAAACTAGACTGAAATGAAGCTGAGAGATGAGCTGTAGAACAACCATGCTTTCCAGCTTTTTCTGTCTTCCCAGAGAAGTTAGTGGAAGTTTTCTCTGTAACCACTTTGTTTTCCATTACATTCATATCATACAAACTTGGAGCTTACTTTTTGTTTTTCCTGGAACATTTCAGATCCTGAATATAGCCCTTGGTTTTGTTTGCATCCTCTTCCTTAAATAATGCACGGATGCTCACTTGGCAGTAGTGTTTGTCAAAGAATAAAAGTCTCCACTGACCTGGAAAGCAAGTCTGTCAGGTGTATTTTCAGTGAAAAATATCAAGTTTGCAGTTGAAGGAAGCAAATAGCAACATGGTTTTGCTTGGTGTCAGTTCTCCTGATGAAAGTCTTTTTTTTTTTAATTTTAAGGATACTTTAAGTTGAATTATATAGGGGCATAAGCAAGGGGTGGGGGGCACTGGTGAGTGGGACACAAAGAATGGACTTGAGGCAAGTTTTCAAAGTCTGACCTCCAGTGTTGGACTATCTCAGGGACTTAATGGATTCATATAAGACTATGATGTAGAAGTATAGTGTAAAGGAAGGCTATTTATCTATATTTTATTGGGAGAGAAAAATGAATGTCACTATAGGCCATTAAATACATGTCCTCTACAGAAAGATAGTCTGGCTATTCCTAGGTGGAGAGTTTAATACAAAAAAATAATGATAATAACATAAATGACAACAAGAAAGTACACATTGTTTTTCTAAGATCCATATTATTTAATTCCCTTCACATACTGGTCTTTCTATATGATTCTCCTCCACAGTTTTCTCCACTGATTATCTATATAATATATACAGGTCTTACTCTAGTTCAGGGGCTCTAAACATGAGATCTGTGAACTTTAAATAGGTAGATAGATAAATAGAGAGACAAGACAGATAGATAGATGGATGGACAGACAGACAGACAGACAGACAGACAGACAGATAGATAGATAGATAGATAGATAGATAGATAGATAGATAGATAGATAGATAGATAGATGGATGGATAGATGGATAGACGGATAGATGGATAGAGAGATAGATAGAGGGAGATATAGATGAGAAAGATGCATTTAATTGTTCTTGTAATCTGATATATTCTACTTTCTGTAGTTAAAAACATCATTCTGAGAAGCCCCAAGGCAAAATGATTGGTCATACATAAAGACGATGTTACATTTGTTTTTTACATACTTAGATGAGAATGCATGTTGTTGGACCAGGATTGTGATTTCCTCTCTGTAGGAAGAGCGTTATAAAGAAATTCCCTTTACTAATACATATATAATATAATCATTATAATATATAATTATATTATAGGTTATTATATATTAATGTATTATATCATATTATATATAATTATATTCAATAGATAGATGATAGATAGATAAATAGAGAAATAGATGGATGAATAGAAGGATAGATAGATAGATAGATAGATAGATAGATAGATAGATAGATGGATGGATAGATAGATAGATAGATAGATAGATAGATAGATAGATAGATAGATAGAGATAGTGATAAATAGCCCAACTGACCCATTTTGCAGAGAAGAAACTGGGTCAAAGATGTCAAATGGCTCCCCTAAACTTTCCTGGCTAAGACCAGGTCAGAGACCTTTCCTCTTCATCACATTCCCTAGTTAGCAGATTGTTTTTGTTGTTGTTCGAATTCTTATTTCTTGGTTTCATTTGGGCAGTTATATGAAGGGCAGGGAAATTCAGTGCATACCATTGGAGGTGGGGTCATAAAATCAATATGTGTCTGGAAATGAGGACGGCCAAGGTGAAGGAGGTGGAGCCCTGAAGGAGGACAGAATATATATCAAGTGAGTGTCTATTTATTGTCAAGAATTCTATTAATAGGTTTGTAAGTATTATGACGTTTGAATCTATTACAGTTATCATTAGGCTACTGTGTAAATCTGGGCATTCTGAATACTTGAATGTGTGCACAGGGAGAAGTGAACAACATTGCACTTTATCAGTACTGTATAAAAACAAGTGGAAATGCAATTCTTGTCCTGGAGAATAAATATTTAAAATTGGCACCATAAAAAAAAAATTACAGCTCCATGCAAGGAGGTGCTATTTTCATTCCCATTTCACAGTTGAAGAAATTGAGGCACAGAGGGTAAGTGATTTGCTCCATGTCACTCAAGTAGTATGTTTAAAATAGGATTTTAACTCAAGTTTTTCTGATTCTAAACCTATAAATCAATCAACTGTGACAAGTGGGCGTGGAACCCAAGTCTTTATGACTCTGAGGTCAGCTCTGTGTCTTATATGTGTATGAGAATATGCATATTTAACATACATACATACACATAATGTGTTTATATTGTATGTATTACAAATATGTGCATAATAATACATATAAACATATTCATATATACCTACATAATAAATATCATAATATATATCTACACAATGAATGTATATACAAACCTATATAATGCACATAAATTTCTATACACATATAATCATGTGTACATACATGTATACAATACATACACTATATATACTACATTTAATACACATATACCCATATAATAATGCATATATACATATGCAATAATATGTATATATGTACGTAACATACACACATAATATATTATATAAATGTATGTATTTGAGTACATATATTATACATATATGCAGGTATATATGTTTTATTATTATATGCATGTGTATATATTATTATTGTGTGTTTTATTACATATGTATTTTATTATATATTAGTATATCTCATAAAGTATATATAATATTTTATATTTCTATAATATGTGTGTATGTGTAACAAGTAATATTAGAGGACTCTTCTGTAACTCTCTCCTTGCATAAATCTGTCTGGTTTCAGCAAGAACATATAAGAGATTTTCAAACAAATGTTTCCAGGTAGCCCTGATTAGAAACAGGAATTCCAGGGGGGAAAACAAACAAACAAAAAACAATCCTCTCTACCTCCCACCTGAAGATGACAGTAAAAAGAGGGAGGGGGCAAAAGATCAGTCCCTCATGCAGATGTTTGTCCTAGAGATCCTAGATACATAACATCTGGATTTTCACCCATCTCTCAGTTCTCAATGGTGGTGGCAGATAAACAAAGCAGTCATGCAATCCAACTTTTCCTTGCTATACCAGGTGCTGCAGAGTCAAGTAGGAAATCTAATGACTAAGCTTGACTCTGAATATCATAAACCAGTACTTATTTTCAATAGAACACACTTTGAACCCTGTGGGGATAAACAAAATTGTAGTACTCATTTCTCCTTGGGATCTAGGTCATCCCTTGAATATTTCACTAGGAGAATAGAAGAGAAAATATGAGGGGAAAATTAGTTTTTTCTTTAAACAGTATTATTTTTCTCCAGGATTGTTCAGTTAGTAAAAGTGGGCAAAGATATCAGAGTTAAAACAAAAAGTCATCAGATAATCCATGGGCAGGTGATGGCCTTTGTACTGGTCACAGCCATATGACTTTGGGAAGACATGTGAAATCTTTAGCCCAGTCTTTTATTTTATTTTATTTTAATTTAATTTATTTTACATTTATTCTTTATTTTATTCTAACTTGAGTTAATCAATCTCTGAATCTGGAATCAGAAAACATGATTCAAATACCAGTTCTGCTGTTTATTTGTTCTCTGATCTTGGATAAGTCACTTAATTTCAGTGACACTCAATTTCCTCATCAGTTAAACGAGAGAAAAATGGGCTTAGGATCCCTGACTACTCTAAAAGGCTAGGCTCCCCTATCAAGAAATTATCTCTACCATCTCCACCAGTTCCAAGATTGCATTAAGACAAAACATCTAATCAGTCCACATTTTTCTAATCTAAAAGGTTTTTCCATTTTCTACCATAGAAAAACCTAGACCAGTTCCAAGCATGAGTTATGATACTGAAATTAGACATGAATATTAAATGAGGTTGGAATTGTCTAAGTTCACTCAATGAAATGAATACTTAAATATTTTTTCTTAATGGAACTATTCCAAATAGTTGACACACAGTTGACAACAAAGGGATGGTGATGCTCTTTCTGGGAGTTGTTAAACCTAATTTATTACCTAATTATATCAGTTAAACTGATGTTTCTATACCCATCACCAAGATGTACATGATTTCTATATAACAGCTACTAAACCTTTAGTAACTGCTTTTTAAAAGCATTTAACTTTTGTTTTAATTAGAGTTAAAGCATCACAAAATCTGCCAAATGCCATTTTCAATTTTTCAGAGGTTATACTCAATCACATCTGCAAGTCAGGATACAGCTTACAAAAATACTTCATCTTGAATAGTTAAAGATTTTTTTCTAAGATCAAATTGAAGGGCCAATGTGCAAACACAATTCCCATGACTATTTGGGGATCTGTGGGTACTCTCTATTCTTTTAATTATACCCATTCAGGTTTCTTATTCTTCCCTGAGCATCTTAACGATTCCAAATTTTCTATGATTTTCTTCATCAAAATCAGCAAGTAAAAGAAATTACTTTAATCACTCACTTTTCATGGAAGAAGTTCTAGGGCTGTTGTTTTTAGAAAGAGTTCAACTTGAAATAAAAAATATTCTTGAGTGGGAAAAAGAAAACCATTATTGGTAGAGAGGTCCAATGGCTTACCTTTTTGTAGTTATCATCAAGTACTTTCCATACTGACCTTTCAGTTGGTGCCCATTTTGTTGAAAAATTCAAAAGGAGTTTTGAAAGGTCAACTTCAAGAAGAAAGCTTTATTTTGCTCCTTCACTTTTGGACTTTTATAGTTTTCTTTTGGATCAAATGCTTTGTTAGGCTTCCAAGTGAAAACAACTTATCCTTTTGCTTTGATTAGATGATTTCTAATTGTCTTCTGGAAGGGAAAGGTGAGAGGAAGATTGTTAGCCTACATTTGTTCTCAACAATAAGCCATTAATCTTAGAGGCAGCATGGTTTGGAAAGCAGAGGGTGGATGTCAGAGTCAGGAAGATTTGAGCTCAGAACCTGCCTCAGATACTGACCAGTTGGGTAACCCTGGGCAAGTTGCCTAATCTCTGTCAGCCTCAGTTTCCTTAGCTGGAAGATGAAGACATTCTGCCTTACAGGATAGCTATGAGAGTCAAGTGAGCTTTGCACATCTGACAAGTGCTAAATATTAGCAATATCTCTAACTGCAGGGTATAATGGGAAGAATATCGGCCATTAGAATCAGGAAGGCTAAAATTCAAACCCTGATTGATGCTAACTGTGTGAGAGTCTATCTGTAAAATGGGGATATAAAGAGCACCTACCTCCCAAGGTTGTTTTAAGGACCCAGAGAGATAATATATGCAAAACATCTTGGAAATCATGACACACTATTTAAATATTAGAATTTTTTTTAAACAAGCATTTCCATTTATACCAAATCTAGTATCACAGTGTCAAATTCAAAAAATAAATAAATAGAAGCATTTTGACATACCTATAAAATGCCAGGCACAGAGCCAGGAGCTTTATAAGTATCTTATTTAACATTCACAAGAGCCTTGGAGGATCCTATTATCACCCCCATGTTACAAATGAGTAAACTGAGGCAAAGAGATGTGAAATGATTTATCTAAAGTGACACAGTTAGTAAGTATATGAGACAGGACTTGAACTCAGAATTGACTCTTGTCACCCTGACTCCAAGCCCAGCATGCTATTACACTATGACATCTAGTTACTCATAATTATTATTACCATTAATATATATTCATCAGACATTAACAATGCATTTCTTGGGTTGACTCATGAACAATATGTCACCAAGTGGCTGAGCTGCTGGAGATGTGACCCTCTATTGAGCTGATATTTAAAATGCAATGTAACATTTGCAAAATGTTCTTTAAAAATTCTTAGAAAATATTATCTCCTTTGAGTCTCACAGGAATCTTGCTCTAGCCCTTTGCCATTAATTGTTATTCTTGTTATTCTACTTTAATCTCAGACAAAGCAAAACCAAAAATAGGTCTAATTAAAAGAGATAAGTAGAGAAAACACCTTTTGCTAAAAGGGACCACAATGAAATAATATCAGTAGTAAATGCATATGCAGCAAATGGTATTCTCCCAAATTATATTAAATTTAAAATTATACAAACAAAAGCAATGCAGCCAAGATTAGAATGAAAGCAGACAGATGTGGGAAATTGTTTATACTAGTTTCTCTGATAAAAGCCTAATTTCTCAAATATGCAGAGAACTGAATCAAATTTATTATATCTCCGGTTGATACATCTTCAAAGGATACAAATGAAGAGTTTTCAGATGAAGAAATCAAAGCTATCTATGGTCATCTGAAAAAAAAATGTTCTAAATCACTATCAGTTAGAGAAATACAAATTAAAACAACTCTGAGGTACAATCTCACACATATCATATTGGCTAATATGACAGAAAAAGAAAATGGCAAATGTAGAACACTGATACATTGTTGGCATAGTTCTGAACTGATCCAACCATTCTGAAGAGCAATTTGGAAATGTGCCCAGAGGCTTATAAAACTATATAACCAGAGAACCACTAGTAAGTCTATATCCCAAAGAGATTGTTTTGTAAAGGAAAAGGACCTATGTTTTACAGAAGAAATATTTTTGTGGTGCAAAAAAATTGGAAACTGAAGGGATGCCCAAATTGTCTGAGGAATTGCTGAACCAATTGTCATAGGATTGTAATGAAATACTATTGTGCTATAAGAAATTATGATCAGACAGGTTTTGGAAAAACCTGGAAAGACTTACACGAACTAATACAAAATGAAGTGAGCAGAACTCAGAGAACATAGAACAGTAACAGCTTTATTATTCAATGATGAACTATGAAAGACAGCTATTCTCTGTAACCTAATGATCTAAGACAATTCCAAAGGACAAGACAAACAAGATATCCATGTCCACAGAAAGATAAAATGGAGTCTCAATGCAGATGGATGCATACTATTAAAAAAAAAATAATTTTCTCAGTTGTTTTTTTTGGGGGGGTTTTCTTTCATAATATGATTAATATGGAAATATATCTTGCATGACTGCATAAATTTATTGCCTTCTAAATGGGGGGAAGGAGAATTTGGTACTCAATTTTTTAATGTTAAAAATTATATTTACATGTAATTGGAAAAAAAATTAAATATTTTTTAAAAAGAAAGGCTTTGGACAAGATTTCCACTTTGGTCATATAATTTAGAGGTAGGTAGGTTGGGCTGAGTTTCAATTTACATTTTTGAACGAATAGTTGCATCAGCAGAATCAGAAATCTATTGCAATATCAGAACATACCATTTTCCACCTGCTTTTCCAGTATTTGACAACCACTGTGAATGTGTCCCTTTAGGATTATTCAAATGTAGTCTACCTACAAGAAATTGGATTTTTAAAAATAAATTTAGTTAATTGACTTATTAACTTCAATCAACCAATATTTATTAGACACCTACTATTAAGACATCTAGGTGGCTCAGTGGATAGAGCCAGACCCAGAGACAGGAAGTCCTGGGTTCAAATGTGGTCTTAGACACTTCCTACCTGTGGAACCTGGGCAAGGAACTTAACCCCAATTGCCTAGCCCTTACCACTCTTTTGCCTTGGAACTAATACTTAGTATTGATTCTAAGATAAAAAGTAAGGATTTTTAAAAATCTATGTGCCAGATGCTATGCTAGGTGTTTGTTGTTCTGTTTTGTTTGTTTTTATTGAGATTAGGTTTCTCTGTCTGCTCCAGACTGGAAATGCAAAGGCCATCCCTGGACTCAATCCCATTGCTGCTATTACACAAGTCTTAATATGTTCCATTTTTTAAAAGTTTATTTAATTAATTTATAATATTTTCTCATTGTAATGGGGGGGGGGCTCACATTCCTTAGATGGAGAAATGAGGATTAAAGGCAGTGAGGAAAGGGTTGATGAAAATGGATTCCTTCACTACTCCCTACCAGAGTCCCTGAATTACTTGAGGGAGACAAAATGGACCTCTCTCCTCAGTGAAGACTTGCCCCTTGGTGGTCTTGCTGGCCCTCAACAGCGGTGAGGAAGTCTTCTCTATAAGGAGAGGTATGAGGGACCTCCGGATATGCTCTGCTTTGGGATGCACTCACAAGCCTCCCCCTCATGTCTTCTTGAAAACTGGCAACAAGATGGAGTCTGCCAATGTGCTTACTCTCTAGATGTAAATAAACAAGACTGAATTCACTATTTGACTACTTATTTGATTTAATTGTTGATTGGGGCAAAGAGTAAAGGTTAGAGGGGTTCTGGGTTGTCCTAAATCTCTAAATAAAACTAATTTCTGAAGTACAAGGTTTTCTCATAGCCAGAGGAGAGGTAGAAAAGGGGAGAGCACTGTTCACCAATTTGAGTCCAGTATCTCAATAGTTCATGGAATGAAAGTCTTTGAAGGAAACAGGTTTCTTGACAGGAACTGGTGATGTTTTAAACAGGAATCCTTGATGTTAGGATTTCTGTCAGTGACAGAAATCTTCACAGGTATCTTGAAATGGCCCAGAGAAACAGCTCCTCCTTCCACTCCCTTCTGCATCTGAGCACCCAAGACCCTCTCCTCAGGAGAATTACCCAGAAGTCATTGTTCAGTTTCCAACTGTCATTCTGACATTCCAATTTCCCCCAACAGTTCTTTGGTCCTACTACCCATCATTACAACATAGTTACATGAATCATGTTTTTTTTTCCCCTCACTTCCTCCCTTAGCCAATGAGCAATTCCATTGGGTTTTACATGTGCTTTTTGGTCTGTTCCATTTTTTTAACCCTTTCCTTCCCTCTTGGAATCAATACTGTGTATTGGCTCCAAAGCAGAAGAGCAGTAAGGGCTAGGCAATGGGGGTCAAGTGACTTGCCCAGGGTAACACAGATGGGAAGTGTCTAAGGCCAGATTTGAACCTAGAAGATATGTTTCATTTTTGATGTGAGATTGTTTGCCCTTCTTTAGACACCTAGTTCCCTTCTCTGCCTTTCTCCAGGGAGTGCTAGACTTGGCACAGACACTTGGTCAGCTATAGCACTGCTGAAGTTCAGAACTCCTAAACTCAGGCAATCTACGAGTCTCAGTCTCCCTGACAGCAGAGCTTACAGCAGAGCCATCACTCCTGGCCAAAAATAACGTTCAGCAAATGCAGTGTTGGGAATGATGTAAATGGTTGAAAAATGTTAATGATGGATTTAAGAAGTCTAATGTTAAGGTGACATCTATCTCATCTCCCTCTGTGGCACAGCTACATTTTAGAACGAAGTAGAAAACAAAGATATAAATGAAGCAAAGCTAGCTCACCTGCCATCTTCCTTTCCTCCCTTCCTAGTGGAGCTGCAGGAGCCAGACACTTTCAATTTGCTTTGGTGCAGGGAGGATTAAAGTTTAATTGAAATGCTGATATTAAAAATTCTTCCAAATAAAAAAGAAATACTATTAGGGGGGAAACAGAGCAAAAGAAAAACCTCCGTTGCTTGGGAAATACTGATCACTGCTCACCAAGCTTGGGAGCAGATTAATGTCTCTAAGTTGAGTTTAATTTTCTTCTAGCCATAAATCTAAATGACCCAAACAACCTGGGACCCAGGGAGCAGTCTTTGAAATAATGTGGTCAATTGCAGAGGGGCCTTCAGTCTCTGCCCCTGGAAAAAGCAGCTGAGGAAAGAGTTACAGCCTGCTTTTAGCCCTTCTTTCACCTGTTCCTGGTCCTGTGCCCAGGAGGGGAGGGGGCTTTATTTTCTGGCCTTTATGGAACCATCTGACTTGTGACAATGAACCGTGAATGTAATGCCTCCAATTATGGGTGACTACAACATAAAAACACTTAATTGCTTTGCATTGACCTTGGGAGATCTCACATACATCAAAAGGAATGAAAAGTCTTTCACCTTCCTGAGGGGGAGAGATCCAACCCCAGATATAAGTTTCTGGTACTAATTAAAAAAAAACAAATAAAATAAACTAAGGGATGAGATTTTCTTTCATGTTGATCTTTTTTCTTTCAATGGAGCAGGTTATTCCAATGGTCTCCTGTATCCTGGAAATTTAGAACCTTCAAAGTGACTCCCATCTTGGTATTGTTGTATGCCCAAGTTGTCTTCAGGAATTTCTTCAAAACAGGTCATTTCAATTCCCTTTGGTACATCTAGGGGATGAGTGCCAGGTTGATTTTAAAGAGCCCCATCTACAAGGAGTCTTCACATGTATTAGTATTTTATAGGGCACCTCATTTGCAAAGGACAATGGAAACTGAAACATCAGGGCAGTAGTGGTGACATATGGAAGACTGGTTAGATGCAAGAGAGCCATCACCTAGAAAGTCAGAGTAACGAGCAAATGACCGGTGGACAGACACAGAAGCAGAAGCTAGAAGCCGAACTGGAGAGGGAGAGAGGGAAAGAATCTGGAACCATAGGAAGCCACTCAGCCATCTTTAAGTGACTGAAGTATCCTCCTCCTTCTATGTTAGAGAGACACAGAAGTTAATTGGAAGCAAGGCTGGCCCTCTCCTGGGAGACATATTTGGGAGGGTTGGATTTGGCAATGAGGGCTGGGAGAGTTTAATACCCGATTTAATTCTGTGTTATTGCGTGTAATTATGTTTCAATAAATCCTTTTCTTAGAAGCAAGAGGAAGTGTGATTCAGTGGGGAAAGAGTCAAATTTGTATTTGAAAGGTCTGTGTTCAAAACCCACTTATGCCATTTACAACTTATTTGACTTTGGACAAGCCCCACAACCTCTCTGGGTCTCAGTTTAAAAATATGTAAAATGTGTATAACCCAGATTGAATTGCTTGCCAGCTCTAGAAGGATAGAAGCAAGAAGGGAGAGAGACAATTCGGATCATATAACTTTAGAAAACTTACATGGAAACTTGTTATTAAAAGTTTTTTTTAAATCAAAATATATAAAATGAGAAGATGAGCCAAATAAGTCTCCAGGATCCCTTTAACATTTGATTCTATGAACCTTGGAAAAGTTAATCATTCAGTAAATAAACATTTTGCCTGGAGCCAGCTATAAGATCAGCACTCTCCTAGGTGGTGGTGGGGAGGGTAATAAAAACTGAAAATGAAACAATTGTCACAGAGTTTACATTATATCACAGGAAACAAAATTCACATGGATAAAAAAGCTCAAAAACATATAAACAAGATAATTTTAGGGAAATTTCCTAGTGAGGTAGATTAGGAAAGATTTCCTATAGGAGGTGACATTTAGGCAGAACTTTAATAAAAATGATGATTTTTTTAAAATTTAAATTTATTTATTTGTTACATTGAAATATTCAAGTAACTTCTTCCCTCCATTGATTCCCCCATGAAAGAATGCATCATTTCGTAAAAAGATTTCTGTATATATAAAATTATGTCTTGCTTATTTCTATTTATCAATTCCTTCTCCAGAAGTGGACATACATAAGTCATTCTTCAAACCATATTTCTTTTTCTATATATAGTGTTCTCTTGGCTCCACTTATTTGACTCAATAACTTCAGGTAGTTTTTTCATTGTTGTTGTTTTTTAACTCTTCCCTCCTGTTTTACAATCAATACTAAGTATTGGTTCCAAGGCAGAGGAGTATTAAGGTTTAGACTAATGGGTTTAAGTGACTTGCCCAGGGTCACACAGCTAGGAAATGCCTAAGGTCACATTTGAACCCAGGGCCTCCTGTCTCTGGGCCTCGATCTGTTTCTACTGATCCACCTAGTTGCCTCTTTTCCACATTTTTTTAATCAACCTGCTCATCATTTCCTGTGTCTACAGTAGCATTCCATCACAATCATTGCCACAACTTTTAAGAGGTAGAGATGAGAAGGGAGTGCATTCCAGATATGGCACATTGTCTGTGTGACACTATTGAAGCTTAACTCTCTCCTTTACAGCTACCCTGTATGTGTCCCCCATTACAATGTAAGATTTTTGAAGATTGAGAATGTCATTCTTGTTTATATTTATATGTCCAGTGTTCATCACAATTCCTGGTGCATAAAAAGTACTTCATACATGCTCTATCTCTATCTATCTATCTATCTATCTATCTATCTATCTATCTATCTATCCATCTGTCTATTGATCTATCTATCCATCTATCTATCTATTCATCCATCCATGCATCCATCTATCTATCTATCTATCTATCTATCTATCTATCTATCTATCTATCTATCTATCTATCTATCTATCTGTCCATCCATCTGTCTGTCTGTCTGTCTGTCTATCTGTCTATCTATCTATCTATTGATCTATCTATCTATATGTCTGGCTGTCTTGCTGTCTGTTTAACTATCTGTCTGTCTATCTATTTATCTATATATCTGTCTCTGTCTCTGTCTGTCTGTCTGTCTATCTGCCTATCTGTCTGTTTATCTATTTATCAACCCATCCATCTAACTACCTATCTATCACCTCCAACTATGTGATGAATGGGGTTAAGGGAGAAATGAAATATAGCCGGGAAGGGAGGAATTCAAAAGGACATTGTATATAAAAATGTCATAATATATGATTTGAAGTATGCAAAATATAAACTAAATCAATAGTGCCATGGTAATATAGTAAAGTGAACATTGGCTTGGGGACAAGGAGACCCTTTTTTAAATCCAGGTTCTGTCACTCTCCCACTGGCTAACTAAGCAAGTCATCAAATTTCTCTGCTCCACATTTTAGATGTGTTTAAAATGTGGGAGTCAGACTAAATGATCTCTAAGCTCCCTTCCATCTCTAAATCTTGAATCTGGGTTCAAATTCTCATTCTGTGATTTACTACCTATATGACTTTGAACAAATCATAGGCATTTAGACTGTGAAGGGATTTGAAATAGCATACAATACTAACACCCTCATTTTGCACATGAGGAAATGGAGGGCCAGAGAGGTAAATTCATTTGCCCACAGTCACTCAGTAAGGAAGGGCCAGAGTTAGGTTTGAACTTCAGGGGTTTCACAAAACCACTATATCTCACTTTGGTTGGTTTATGACATGGCCATACTTCCAAAAGCATGATATAGCACATTGTCTGTTGCTATTGTGAATTTTGTTTTCTTTTTGGACTAGATCTGTGTTTTCATTTGTATGAAACTTGTCATATTAATTCAGATCAGCATCATCTTTGCCACTTATGGTATTAAAGAACTGTCTAAAATGTTGATAAGTAACTATTCCAGAGTCACAAAGGCAGCATGAGTAGAAGACATGACTTGACCTGAGATCTTTTTTTCCTCTCAGCTTGGCTTTCTGTCCTCTAAGCCATGAGTATGAAACTTCTTTTAAAAGAAGATTATAATTATTTTTTTCCTGAGGAAATTGCTGAAAACATTTTGGAATGCCAACCAGTTCATTAATCAATCAGTCAGTCAATAATCATATATTAACTACTACTCAGTGCCATGAATCAGAAAGTAAAGGCTATATTTTTCCAGGATGGAGAAGAGTCCCCATGAAACCTACTACACTGGAGGAAGAGTATTTAGCATGGAAGACCATCTCCTTCAGTTTGCTTTTTTCTTTATTTTAATTAATAACAGGAAAAGACTCAGGTATTCTTACTCATAATCCCAAGTTCTTTTTGTTGATCTATTTCATATTCCCAAATATAAATATTTCTCAGAATGAAACCTCAACTAGGAGCTGGAAAGAAACTGACAGGTCATCTTGTCTAGTTGTCTAGTTCCCTTACTTTATAAACAAGGAAACTGAAGCTCTAAAGAAAAATGATCTATTCAAGGTTACCTAGGTATCCAGCAGCAGAATCTCTCCAGGTCTTCATTTCTTAAGTTTTAAATTGACCTTTTATCTTATGAACTTCTCCACAACTAGAACCCATTGCCTTCATGCCAATGGTACTTTCCTTTCATGAAAAATGGTTAATGTTTGTCAGTCAGTCAACAAGCATTTGTTAAATGCTTATTCTATGCCAGATTGTGAGTTAAAAGCTACTTTTGCACTAACATAGAAAAGAGTTCTCTTGCTAGAACAAACCTCATTCCTGTTCTAAATACTTGCCCTAATAAAATGAGGGGATTGGACTAGATGCTGTTTAAGATGCCTTCAGATGCCTTCTTGTTCTATAATTCTATTTCACATAAATTTTCTTATTATATATAAGACCATAAATTCTAAAATACATTTTTAATGGTAAAAGTCACACTTAAAAGTCAATTTGCCAATGACAGGGTAGTTTAATCCTGTTCCTCTGACAGCTCCATTGCAAAGGACTTCCTTATAAATATATTCTCCCTGCCCCCAAGGACTGTTTTCCATGAGTCTTGGAAGTTTCATTTTAGTTTGTTTAATTTTTAAGGAACAAGGTTCTGGCATCCTGTACCTGCTGATATAGCCTCCAAGAAAGCAAATAGATGCTTAGACTGAACAAGAAGCTCAGTTTCCAGGCCCAGGGGAATTGATAATTGAGCTGTCCTCTGCCCTCGTCAAACCTCATCTGGCTATCTGTGTTCAGTCCTGAGTGCTACACTTTGGAAAAAAGAAAACAGAAAATCCAGAAGAAAGTAACCAAAATATTGTAGAGCCCTGAGCTCATTCCATATGAGGATCCTTTGAAGGAAGAAGAGATGTTTTGCCAGGATCAGACCTGTCAAATTTAGAGTGTGAGGGGAAACGATAACTATCTCCAAGTTTTTGGAGGGCGGGTATGTGGAGAAGTGAATAGACTCATTTGTTTTGGTCCTTAATGGCAGGATCAGGAACAACAAATAGGAGAGAAAAAGAAACAAATATAGGTTTGGAAACATCCTTCCTCAAAATTAGTGGAGAAGGTTGCAAGCTCCTCCTAAAGGGAAGACTTAAAGCAAGTTCTCTATGATCACTTATCAGTTATGTTGTAGAGGGAATTGTTATTCAAGTATAGTTTGGATTAGATTGAGTAAGTAGAGACTTCTGGAGAGAGTGTCTAAAGAGTGTCTGAGATTCTATAATGTAGATATATCCTAGTCCTATAAAACAGTGACTTTCAGGTAGGCAATTCCTGAACTCGCTTCGGCCACTTGCCTCAGTACGGTCTTCTTTTCCAACATTATAAAGGAATTAATCAGTGTTTAATAGATACCAAATCAACAATTATTTCTTAAATTCTTATTTTATGCAAGTGCTATGGGAATATAAAGATGAAAATGACAGTCCCTGGCTGGCAGGTACCTCTAGTCTAATAGGTGAGACATAAGGAAGAATGTATTAAATACAAAATGAGTGGCAATGGGAAGATACCATGGGGCATTTGGGGAAGAGGAGATACACATCTTAGCAGGATTCAAAGAGGTGGTGACACCTAAGTTGGACCCTGATGGAAGTAAAATACTTCAACAAGTAGAGACAGGATTGGCCCGATCCAGAATTCATGTGGTCCAATGGGAATAGGAAAGCAAAGCATTCTATTTGACTGGAATACATGGGGAATGAGAGTAGGGTGGAAAGGTACATAGGGGGCTAAATATCTAGACTTTCTTCTATTTCCTCTCTCTTAATAGTACCAATGATTTATTCTTAGGATATAATACAAAATGAACTCTTTTTATCATTTGAATTATTTTCAGTATTGTTCCATTGTGTACATTGGTGGTCACAAGGTCAGCTGAGCTCTGATGTATTTCCCCCAAAGATATCTCATTTCATTCCCTTGAACATGGGAACACAAGGTAATTCTAGCCATAAGAAGACAGACAGTATATATACACTCTTAGAACTCCTGGTTTCATTTTAAAGTTTCTCCTGAAGACAAGAGGAGGAGGAGGTGGTGGTGAAAGAAGAGCAAAGGGAAGCATTGTCTTATTTTACTTGAATATCACTCCAAACCTCAGCAATGCCCAGTGTCACTTCCCCTGCCAAAGGTTCAGATTCTTCCTGTCTTTACCTGCACATCCTCTGCTTACTAAACTTTGAACAGTCTCCATGGCAACCAGGGCATCACACTTCCCAGCCTTCATCCACCAGTACTAGCTCTGAGAAAACACAAAGATTCATGGGGAAATAACACAGGAGTTGATTTTTACAGGGAAATTAGCTTCTTTTGCCTCCTGTGAATTAGTTCTGTTTGTAGAAGTGGCACCAAAATGTCATTCTCTAAAACACAGAAGATAGGAATAAAAATGGAGAATCTTTCCAAATGGCAAAGAAATCTTGGATTTAAAGAGGACCATTCAATGCTATAACTACAAATTTGACATGGACCCATACCTTTCCCCAAACAAGATTCACCCTGAGATTGCCCATTTCACAGTTTCTTCCATTTGCCATGGACTAATGGTTTAGGGAGACCATAGAATGTGTATCTAAGAAGTAAGGATAATAAGACCATGAATCTAATGCTAAAGAAGGATTTAGATGACATGTTATCTAACCTCTCTGTTTTAAGATAATGAACCTGAGGCCCAGGGAGGATAAATAGAGTTTTAGAAGAAACTTCCAATGCCATCTTGCCCAACCATCTGATTTTACAGATGAGAAAACTGAGGATCAGATGAAGCAATGGCTTGCTCAAAGTCACATAAGTAGTAACCAACAGAGCTGGGATTTGAAACCAGAGCCAGTGTTCAATCCACTAAACCTTCCAAGGGTCAAAAGAAGAGAATGATGGCCCAGCTTTATCTAATCTCTTTTTACCATTCTTTCCAAGTACTCCTAGCTCCTCTTTCATTTATTTTGTAATACAAATCAGTACAAACATCTTGACTCTGCATTACTATCTTTTCGCTTAGGTATGGAGACATACCAAAGTGGCTAATACTTTATATCCAGAAAAATGATAGTTTAATGCTCTGGGGAGACTATTATTCTTCCCTGATATATAAAGATATATGTGTGTCCCTATGTCTAATAATAGATGCTTAATAGATTGATGGAACTCCTTTCCTTCACCTTTGTCCTGACCTGCTTTGCTTATTTTATTCATGCTCAGAGCAAGATGCCAGATGAGCCCCCTTAAAATGTTCTCTCTTTATGGAGTTGCAAAATGAAAAATTCTGTTCCTGCTCATTATTTTCATTTATTCATTCATTTTAGATCCTTTGAGAACATATTTATTAATTTTTTAATAGTTTGGCATCTAGTGGATCACTGGAGTTTATTAAAGTAAAGGGGATAATTTTTGTAGAGAAGAAATAGTAAATTCAAACTGCTAGGGATAATGAATCACCCCTAAAGATGTTCACATGTGATAGCTAGATACTGTTGTTGTTCAATTGTTGTGTTTGTTTTGTGACACTATTTGGAGTTTTCTTGGCAAAGATACTGGAGTGATTTGCCATTTCTTTCTTCAGCTCATTTTACAGATGAGGAAACTGAGGTAAATAAGGCTAAGTGACTTGCTCAGGATCACACAGAATAAAAATGTCAGTAGTCAAATTTGAACTCAGAAAGATGTGTCTTTCTGACTTCAGGCCCAGCACTCTATCCACTGTGACTGCCTAGCTGCTTTATAGCTAGCTATAGACCATACCTATTGTTAGCCAAGAGGTGTTCTGGATGAGTCACAGGTCCCATGTTTCATGATTGATAGAGAAGAGTTTATATCTACATGTTATCATAAAACAAGTCTGAGACTAATTGGACTTTGCCCCAAGTTGCAATAAATAGTGAAGATGGAAATTCCATGACTATGGCACCTCTCCTAGTGGTTCTTAATTGGCCAAGATCCAACACATGGTGAAAATACACCATGGCAGATCACAGGTCCATAAAAAGGACTTATTGTAAGCAGGTAGATGTTTGGCTTTTCCCTTCATGGGTGTTAGGAGTAAAGGTAGACCCCCCAAAAGGGTTTCCACTCAAGTTTTACATGATTTTAAACTTTCTAGCTTTCTATCTAACAGGTATTTCTATTTTGATGCTCAATGTCCTCCCTTTCATCCTTCAAACACTGGTGGGTTAACTTTCCTTATATATAAATTTGGTCATGATATTCTTATTATTAAAATTACTGACTCTTAATGTCTGGCAAGTAAAGTTCAAATTCATCTGCCTAGCATTTATGACCTTCCACAATCTGGGATCACCCAACCTTTCTATCCTTATGTCCTATTCCTTTTTTTATATATATATAAATGGAGCTACTCAGGGTCTTTATTCATAAAGCTCCCTAGGTATGCAATGTCCTTCTTCCCATGCTTCTCCTCTTAAGTTGCTAATTAACCCTAAAAATATTACTCAAATACCTTAATCCCCATAGGAAATCTTCTCTGACCTTGTTAATAATGAACTTTCTCCCTCTATTGTTTAGAAATTTGTTTTATACATATGTAATGAACTTATCATGTTATTTTACATCATATTTTATATTTCTATATATTAAAATAAGCATATAATCTAGGGTTGTTATTTATGTTAGAATGAGTCCAAGGATAGTGGGTCAACTCTTCTTGATGGAAGGAGTTGTTAATTCTTTTTAGAAATCTTTTCTATTTTTCTGTTATTTTTCCTCTTAAAAATACGCTGGGAGTAGGGACAGCTGGGTGGCTCAGTGGATTGAGAGGCCAATCTAGAGACAGGAGGTCCTGGGTTCAAATGTGGCCTCAGACACTTCCTATCTGTGTAACCCTGGGCATGTCACTTATCCCCAATTGCCTACCCCTTACCACTCTTCTGCCTTAAAACCAATACACAATATTGATTCTAAGATGGAAGGTAAGGGTTTAAAAATATTCTTGGAATTATCTTTGCTTAGTTAGATATTTAAACTGGTTTTACTTTACTGCTTCTCTCTGTTTTATGATATATATTATCTTTCACATTCTCTCCACAAGATTTGCATATAATTTCAGATTCTAAATCTTTATTGTTCTTGGTTTCCAAATCACTCCCCTTGCCACAGAGTCAAATATTTAGTGACTAAGGGGTTTTTTAGAGTCTTTTGGTCTCATTATTATGTCAATTGATTTACATGGGTTGAACCTGTTTGCTATGAATATAGTTAATATTTATGGACAGATTAATCATTTCTAAATACATTTCCATGCTGAAAATTTTTAGCAGTTACCACTTAACTAAAGAATAAAGTCCAAATTCTTTAGCCTGACACTCATGTCCTACATCATTTGGCCCAAACCTAACTCTCCAATCTCCTGTCACTTTCCTATAGAAACATTTCAGTTCAGGCCAGTCACTCTGACAACTGTAATATTTAAAGGGATTATAGAGTATTGAAGACGGACAGGGGACAAAGAAGGTTTTGTGATAGGGAATGGAGGGGTTGAAGGGACAGAGGGAATATGGATCCTGATGAGGTAAAAGGAGAGAGACACCCCCTGTTGAGAAGCTATCTTTTAATAATGGGGTTTCTGAGAAATGGGCCAACTCTGGTAACTTGAGGGAATGTCTTCTCTATTAATTGATGTTGAAGATACTTCAGGGCAGGTAAGCACAAACCCTCCTGAGGGATAAGCCTCTCCCGACCAAGGTCACCTCACAGGGGTCAGATAAGGACCGTTTATTGTTCAATGACTGTCCTTGGGTTCTGCTCCTTCTATGTCCCCTAAAATGATAGTCCTCTTATCTGACTACAGATTATTTAAATAAAGATGAATTTAATAACAAGTTTGGATCAGGAAGGTATCAGGGTAGAGGGAAGAGGGATTTCCTATACTTTTTCCCAGATTGGGTTTGAGTCTCTCTCAGATTTTGAGCTGTGGCCAGGCCTCAGACTGGTGGACAGTTTCTTTCATTCCTGTCTATGCGAATCTATGCTAATTTTCTTAAGTTCAGAGTCTTTAGCAGTAGACAGCAAGAGGAAGAAAAGGTTCTGACTTTCAGAGCTAGTTGGGCCTGTCTCTTTGGGATGATGCCCTTAAAGACCGGCCTTACGGTTCAAACCACACCCCTTAAATCCTTTTGTTCAATGACATGATCACAGGAATCCAGGTAGAGCATAAGGTCACTTATTTTTATTATTCTTACCAAGCTACTAAATCTAATTTCTAACTACTCCCTCCAAAATAATAAACTTCCTTCAATTACTCTACCACTATTCTATGCTAACTTTGTCTACTCTAAGTAATTCTATGTAGGAAAGTTTGGGTAAGGGTAGTTTTAGGGTTTTACAATAGATTCAGTACAATAAATGTTTGAACAAAACCAGTCCAAAGAAATTTAAATCTTAGTGCTAATACCACCTACTCTTGCTAAGTAAAACTAATACAAACATTTTCCCTATTTTATTTATCTATAATTATTTGCAAACTATTTTATCTATATATATTTCCATTAAACACAATTTCAGCATCAGCTTTACAATAAACAATTAAGTTTGCTATCTGCAAATGCAGCTTAAGTATGTTCCTGAGTATAACTAACTGTCTATGCTATGCTTAACTTAATTTACTTCTAATCTATTCCCTACTTATTATAACTATTCTCCAAATCCCTAGACTAATTTATAACCTAATCATATGTACAACAAATATACATGCTAACCTAAATATTTACAGACTCTAACACTATATTACTAACCTAATTATAGTATATACATTATTTACATATAATATGATATTATATATATATATATGTATATATATATATATATATATATAGTTTCCTTTATCTTGATGTCAGTCAAATAGAAATATCTATTGATTTTTCCATTTGCCTAAGACCTTATGGAAATAACTATATACATATTTTACATAAATGCAATTTCAGACACTTGTTTATTTAAACAAGGTCTTCCAATATATGTTAGTTTGTGATTTGTGTTGTGTGTCTAATAGTGTTTTATTGAATTACTACTCATCAAATTTCTTCATGTTGACTTATGGATCTCTTCTTTCTTCCAAGTTATGTAGTGTTGCATGCTATTTCCTAATATGTGAAATTAATCTTGTTTTATGCCTTTGCCACACTCATTCTTACATATAAGTTCTGTTTTCTGTCTGTCCTTTTCTTATATATAAACAAATTTACAAAGTTCAAAGTCTTAGTTGTCCATTTCAGCTTTTTCTCTTTGTTTCTTCTCTCTAGCAGTTTTTCTTAATGATTTTCTTCTGGGATACTTTAAAATCTTTTCCTCTGGGCTGGTTTAAAATTTTTTCCTCTGGACTAGTTTAAAATCTTTTTCTCTGAGATGGCTTTTCTTCTGGGCTGGAAAGTTGTCTTCTAACTGTGGCATGCTTGACTCCTGGGATCTCATTGTCTCGAACATTATGCATCACTATTGTTTCCTTGTGGTGTACTTTTTGATGTTAATCGGGTTTTGTTTTCAATTCTCATCACTGTCTTTTTTGCGACTCTCTTCTATGTCTGTTACAGTGATGTTGGATTTTTCTGGTTTTATGTGAGAACAATGGAACCATTCATCTTTCCCTGCAATTTTTATAGCTTTCAGGGTAGTAAGCAATACTTAATGTGGTCCAGTCCATTTTATGTCTCTAGTCAATTTTCTATTGAATTTTTTAAAGTATATTTTGTCTCCTGATTTGATGTTGTGCAAATTGTAATCCAGGGGTCCTGTTTGTTGTATCAAGCCCATTTCATGCAACTCTCCTATTCTTGTTTGTAAAACTTGTATACATTTTGTTAATTGACAATCTCCTCCTATCATTGCAATGTACACTTGTTTACAGGTCCTTCCCTGCCAAATTTGTTGTCCATATAGCATCTCAAATGGAGAGATGTGTAGATCTCCACTGGGTCTTGTTCTAAGATGGAATAGAACTTGTAAAAATGAAGATTTGAACCCCAGACTTCAATCCCCAGAAGTCCTTGGCCACTTCCCAGAATGCTTTGTAACCTCACCTGAATTCCCACCTGGGCTGAAAACAAATTATTATTTAAACTAACTCTGCCTACTTCAGGCTCTCTCTCTCAGCTTCCACTTCTAGGGACATGCGTCTCCGAAGATGTAGTGAGTAAAATTGAATGGGCCTTTTGGCCCTCCTATCCACATGCTTTCTATATTCATATTTTCTTTATTTCGTAATCTTTAATAAACCTCTGAAAATATAATACTTTTAGCAGAGAAACTAATTTTAAATTTATCAGTTTGGTGAGCCATGTTGGTTGTGATGAAATACCTTCAATCTTCTGATTCTTTTCTCTACTGTTCTTAAGTTCAGCTTTTAATAGCTACTAGATTTTATTTTTAAGCTGTGTTTCTCCTAGGCTTTTTAGCAAGCCTCTTGATTCATCTTGCCCCTGCCCTCCCCGGCTCTGGCTCCTGCTCCTGCTCCTGGCTATTGCCACCCTGCCCTCCCAGCTGCTGCTTGCCTGTTTCTGCAACTGTGACCCCAATGGCTCTTGCTCCTGGTCTCTCTCTCTAGCTCTCCTGGCCCAGCCCCAGCATGGCCTCCGACCCAGATGACTCATCACCCCAGACCCAGCCCCAGGACCCAGGGTCTGCTGGTAGTAGACCCAATTTCTTCAGGATCAAACATCAGCTGGTAAAAAACAGAGATGGATTTTTCCTTAGGCTACAATTAGCCTCCACATGGACTGGGGGCAGGGGATCACAGGGAGTGAGAAAGAAAGAAAAGAAGGAAGAGGCTTTTCCAAACAGGAACTTAAAGCATGGCTACTTTAAGAGGATATCTTTTGACTATATTGATTCTTTCATGTATTTCACCTGCGTGCCAGGGGAAAAATTCAGCTCCCTCCAACTCTTTAGCAGCTGGGTGGCTCATTGAATTGAGACGGGAGGCCTTTGGTTGAAATCTGGCCTCAGACACTTCCTGCCAGTGTGGCCCTAGACAGGTCATTTAATCCCCATAGCCTAACCATTACTACTCTTTGCCTTCTGACAATAGGCATCTAAATGGATAAAAACCCAAGGAACTTTAAAGAGACTGGAGTTTATATTTTAAGGCTTTTCAGACTCCAATATTTTATAAAAATCTCTGTAAGTTTTGTAAAAATCTTCTATTGCATTTTGCTGATTGTTTGTGATTTTAAGTTCATATATTACTGCATTCAATACTATTCTGTTACACTGAATCATTTTAATGTACTAGATTTTAACTATTAAATTCTGTTGCTTTTCCCCTGTAACCACACTGAATGAACATTATTGAATAAGCCCATATAAAAAACAGCTTTTCTATTTTTGACTTTGTAAATTGTCACATAGATGATGATGGATGGACTTCATCAAAAGCTATATACAACTTTAGTAAGCCAAGAATTTAATTGTAATTTTAAGGGTTATTTAGACATGATTTTTTGAAAATTTCCTTAACAACCTCTGGTCATTTTGCCTGCCCCTACCACGAGGTAAGGCCCATTCTAGTAGCTGAAGTGAAATACAATTATAACCCCCAACCTCCTGAATTTATAAAAATGTGAATGGAAGCTGGCCAGTTAATCCCAGGGCATGTATCATAGAAGCCTTCCAAAGGAAAAAAAAAGGGAGCATCTCTTATTTATACTCTTCAGCTCATTTTACTTCCACCAGAATGATATCTAGAATTCTTGATGTTCAAAACCCCAAATAAATTTTACTTTGTTTAAAAATATGCTTACCAAGGTTGAAAGATTTGCTATGATTGTAAAAAATTGTGACAAATATCCATCAGTTCATAGGCTTTTAAAAATGCCATACAGCAACTTATGTGAAAAAATGATAGTGGTTTGTTTTTTATTGTCATTAACTGGACTATTGAGAATTTTGGGGATATTGATAACTACATATTTGTACTACTGTTCTTTATATAAAAAAATGTTAAAACCTTGTGAAATTCATTTGCCTTGTATTCACAGGGGATCATGGCCAGGAATGAAGAGGAACTGGATTTCATTCTTGGTGAGAAAGCCTTGTATTCTATATTTCCTTAGCTGACACAGTGTGTCAATGGTTATAAGCTACATTTTTGAATTTTTAAAACTCTTTTATTATTATATTTTTCTTGCATGTGCAATATACTATTTCAGTTTTTTATTTTTCTCTCCTTTTTATATTTGAAGCACATGTCACCAGCATTAAGAATTTCTTTAACTTTTTGATATAACATAAGTTTAAAATACATTTGCTATAATGTCAATGCATGCCCCAAAAGCTTGAGACTATAAAAATGATGCCACTAATTGTTTAACAAAAAATTATGGGACTTTGCTTAAAGATTCTGTCTGATTCCAGGACAAGATATACACAAAAGAGCCATTACACAGGGCCAAAGATAAGCCAATCCAGGACTTCTAAGCCAATACAAAGGACTTGAACCTAGTATAAAGACTCAAGGTTGCTATCCTTAACATACGTTAAGACATAGGCCTTCCTTGTATCCACACTCACTCTTTGTGAAAATACTTACAGACGAGTATCCCAAACTTCACTCCTACTTGGCTTCTATAATCTAGTCCTTTTTCTGTCTTTCATAGTGTGGCAAACTTTCTGTAGTCCTGGCTACTGACTGGGTAAATGCATCATTGCTTAGATCATTTTAATTGGGCCCTTATTCAAGGACCTGTTATAGATTTACTTTTCCTTTACTTGGAATTTTTACACATAAGACTTTGATAGTCTATATTTTCATCCAGAAATTTTCTTTTTTATTTGGATTTTTCTGATGTCTTTTTAATTTCTCTTATCAATTGATTCATATGCCTCATAACTTGAACTTTGGGTGTGGCTGATTGAACATTTATTTGTATATATACTTTCATGCCAAAGGGGACTGCCCCCTAACTGGCTTTTGTCAATCAATGCATCTAGCAATTATTGGTTTTATTCTTTTTTCCTCGTATCCTCAAATTATTGTAATCTTTAAGTTGATTATGTTTTTATGATCCTTTTTGGGAAAAACTTTTCCCAGATGATCAAACAAATGGAGAAATGTAAAAATGGAGATTTGGACCCTGGACTTCAATCTCCAGAAGTCCTTGGCCATTTCCCAGAATGCTTTGTAACCCCACCTGAATTCCCACCTAAGCCAAGAACAAATTATTATTTTAACTAACTCCGCTTACTTCAGGCTCTCTCTCTCGGCTTCCACTTCTAGAGACACACATCTCCCAAGATGTAGTGAGTGAAATTGAATGGGCCTTTTGGCCCTCCTAGCCATGTGCTTTCTATATTCATATTTTCTTTATTTCGTAATCTTTAATAAACCTCTAAAAATATAATACTTTTAGCAAAGAAACTAATTTTAAATTTAACAAACTAATGGTAGAATATCTGTCCATTTTTGGTGTGTTTCTGCACAAAATTTTCCTATCAACGTTTTGATGTCTTTATTTAATCTCTCCACTTGCCCCGAACTTTGAGGATGATATGGTATGTGGTATATTGCTAGATTTTTATAAATTTCATTTAATATTGATTGAGTAAAGTGACTACCATGGTCTGAGTCAAATTTTGTGGGAATCCTAAATCTAGGTATAATTTCTTTTAATAGGATTTTGACCAAAAATGCTGCATTGTTCTTTTTGGTAGGAAAAACTTCTGGCCATCTAGTCAGTCTGTCTATGACAAAGCAATACTTAAACCCTTTGTCTTTTGGCATATTGATAAAATCTATCTATATGCATTCAAACAGAGTATATGCTAAGGGATGACCTCCTTACCCTTTGGTCTTATAAACTCCCTGATTGAACTCCATACAGATTTTACATTTTTGCAAACTCTTATGACATATGAGGATATTCCTTGTGCAGTCCAATATTGTCTCACTGAATCAATCATGGCTTGGGTTCCATACTGTCCATGTGCATGTATTATGTTGCACACATGATAAAATTATGTTCTAGGCAGAATGGGGTTGTCTAGTTGTGAAAACCATATACCCCTTATTTGTTTTGCCTCTAAGTTCTTTATCCATGATTGAATTTTCTGTTCATTGTAGGTGTTAGATTGTCCTATTCAACTATTGAGAAATTCAATACATGTAGAGTTCCTTTTCTAGCTCCAAATTTTGCTGTAGTGTCAACCCTATGGTTTCCTAAGAACACATGATCTTTAGCCCCCATGTGTGATCTACAGTGGATTATTGCCACTTCTTTGGGCAATTGTATGGCCTCAAGAAGTTTAATTATGACTTTGGCATATGCAATTTCTTTGCCTGCAACTTGTCAAAAATCTATGTTTCCAAATTTCTGCTGTGGCACAAATTACTTGAGAATGAGTACCGGGAATCTGTATAAATATTGACCCATTTATATTTCCCAATTTGCAAAGTTTTTAATAAAGCAACAAGCTCTGCCCCTTGAGCACTTGTGTGCTTTGGTAAGGATGCATACCATAATGTCTCTGTGTTACTACTGCTGCTCCAGTGAACCTTTCCCCGTTAGCTATCATGCTTGAACCATCTGTATACATTTCAATGTTGGGTTATTCTAGGTGAGTGTCTTTTAAATCATTTCTTATTTTTTCTAGTAATGATATTGTTTCATAACAATTATGTATGGGTTCCCCTTCAAACTGCAGGAATCAAGGTTGCCAGATCCAATGGTTGGCAATGTTTTAAAGTGATGTTTTCATTGATTGGTAACACAATTTCATATTGTGAAAGTCTTTGCTGTGTGCAAGCTTGTAAATGGCATTTCATCAATATGGTCTCTAGTTGATGTGAAGAGTAGACATTAAGTTTTGATTCTAATACCAAATTATTTGACTTTTGAATCATAGTTGCTGTGGCTGTGATTGCTTTCAAACAGGGAATCATTCCTTTCTCAATTATATCAAGCTGTGTACTATAATATGCCATTGGCCTAAAATTTGGTCCTAAAGTTTGGACTAACACTCCAGAAGCTATGCCTCTTGCTTCATGTACAAAGAGATGAAATTCTTTGTTGTAGTCTAGAATACCTAAGGCTGGAGCTGTTATGATTGCTTCTTTGAGCTGTGCCAAGGCTTGAAAATGCTCTTTTGTTAGTTTCAAAGGTTTTATGACTGTGTTTTTGGTTAAGTTTTTCAGGCATTTTGTTATTTGGCATAACCTGGGATCCATTGTCTATAGAAACCTGTTATTCCTAAAAAGGCTCTCAGTTGTTTCTTAGTCTTTGAAATATTTCTAACCCCTTTTTCCAAGATAAATCCTAGGTATTCCACTTTAGGCATGATCCATTTTACCTTTGATTGGGAAACTTTATGGCCTTTCTTATATAGCTCTAGAAGGAGTTTTTATTTTACTTTCCTGGTAACAAACTTTAGCAGATGGGGATGCAAGAATAATGTCATCCACAGAGTACATGATTTTGCTTTCTTTGAATTGGATGTTCTTTAAATATTGTTGAAATATTTGACAAAATGTTGTTGTGATATTGCAGAATCCCATTGGTAATCTTCCCCATGTCATCTAAGTCCCATTCCAAATGAAAGCAAAGTTTTTTGGCTTTCCTTTGCAATTGGAATGGTAAAAATAAGTACTATACAGATCAATGATGGCATAAAAGCTAGATTTACTTGGAATTTCTGAAATTATTTTTAGATGGGCTTGGAATGACTGCATGGGACTTTTTACAGTTATTTACCGCTCCTAAATCTTGGACCAGTCTTCATTGAACTTTTCCTTCAGAGTCACATTTTGTTTCCTTTATGGGTATCATTGGTGTGTTATATTCTGAAATTGTTGGGATTAAAATTTTCTGATCTAACAAACTTTGGATAATCAGGTTGATTCCATCTATGGCTTCTTTACTTAGTTTGTATTGTGGTATCTTTGGTGGTTCCCCTTCTTTAACTTCTACTTTTACTGGTGTTGCTGACTTTAGAATGTCTACATCTGTAGAATGTGTAGCCCAAAGCCCTTCTGGTATATTACTTGGTATTTCAAGTATTGTACCTTCATTCTGATCTTGTTCATTATCCACTTGCCCCATGAACAGCAATGGATAATGTTTTAAAGAGTCTTTGGGTAGATGTAGAAAGATTTCCCCCAATTTATCACATTGAATGGTTGCTCCAATTTTACATAAAAAAAATCTCTCCCAAGAAGGTTGATTAGGCATTCTGGGATTGACAAGAATGTGTGTTCTGTTGTAAGGGGTCCTAGAGTTACCATTTTTGATTTTTTTTTCCACTTTAAACTCCCAAATGCCTTCAAATTCATTTGGCTCAGTCCCCTAATTCTTTTAAGAGCCATGTGTCTGTATCCCTCTTTTCTTTAATCCAAAGAGATATTCCTTCTATGATTTTCTACTGATCATTGTCATAATCTTCATTGTGCACATTTGTGGTACTTAAAAAAAAAATCCTTACCTTCCATCTTAGAATCAATACTGATTATTAGTTCCAAGACAAAAGAGCAGTTAGGGCCAGGCCATGGGGATTGAGCAACTTAACTATGGTCAAAAACATAGGAAGTGTCTGGGACCAAATTTGAACATTAGTGGTACTTGTACCTGATGTCTCCTTATATTTATGTCCTGTTTTTCCAGTTAGATGATATGTACCTTGAAGGCAAAGATGGTACCTTATATTAAAAAAAAATCTAATCCTCAGCACAGAGTTCTGAATATTATAAACACTCAATAAAAGTTTAAAAATCATAGGTCTAGAGATAAAAAGAGATCTTAGTCTCCATCTAGTTCAGTCCCTTCACTTCATTGATTGGAAAACTTAAGGGCAAGGAAGGTTAAGTGACTTGTCCAATTTCTTATGTATTATTAGAGTTGGAGAATTTGAGTATAGTTCCTCCAACTCCAAATTCAGTATTCTTTACACTGGAAAATGGTGATTTAATGGTGAAAAAAATTAGGTCCTCTTTGGAGCAAGAGCATTTTTCCTTCCTTTCCTTCCATAGGATAATATCCTGATTTTTCATCCTCTTGAATAAATTAAATAAATTCATTCAACCTCTGTAGGAGAAAACGATGAAGGGTTCATGGTGGTGAGTATTAAGGTGATCCTAGAGATCCTTCTGCCTGTTCTGATGTTTCCTCTATACCCCTGAGTAGCTCCTCAGCCTATGCACCTGCTATACTTGGTAACATGTCCTCAGTACTCTGACTTTCCCTTTTGGTCTCAAAGAATTTGAAGATTTGGTAACTAATACAGGAAATCATTAGTGAAATGCTTCCAGATTACAGACACTTATTGACCTATAACTCTGACATATACAGAATGCTGGAGCTATTACTGGAAACTCATCTATGTTATAAATGGGTTCCAGGAAGGCCAGAAGGGCAACCCCACATTTGCTCCTGTGTCTATCAGCTGTCTGCCTCTTGACCTGGATCCTACTCTTATAGAGAATTGTTTCTCATACTTTTGTTAATTACTGAGCACTTTCCAAATGATTCTATTTATTGATTTATTTGATGCCTCAAATTATTTCCCCAACAATGGGCCTCTCATTCTAATGCTGTCCACAGCTAAATGCCCAGATCAGGGGCAATCTAATGATATACAGTCTGCTCAGGTCATGCTATGATGATAAATTAAAGCTGAAATTCAAAAATGAATTTCTCACAATGAATTCTCACAGTTAACATATGTGCTTTCTAGCTGGAACAAATTATATGGTGGAGCCATGTTTAACAGTGTCAACTTGGAAATAACACAAAAATACCAAAGAAAATACCACTGTTTAATAAGGATATGAATAAGTCCAATATTTGGCCCTTTACTCAAAGTCTGGTGCCACAACTTTTATAGGGTTTACACCCTGGACTCTGGGGATATTATCCCTGGGAGTGCCACTGCACTAGATGACAGCTCCAAAGAACCATTAAAATTGGAGAGCTTAAATACCTTTCTAGGTGAAACATGGGGGCTGAGGATGAGAGGGACAGTTGATTGACTTTACAATGGTAATAAAGGAAAATGAGGATTTCCAGACAGGAATAACAATGAGGGGCTGATGCTTTACAATGGACACAAAAGGGAAAGACCCAACCAAGGGCTGAGCCACCTTGGTAAAGGACTTTGGCCTAAGAGGAGAAACCATTGGGACAAAAGAGACACTTAACATCTGAAGGGATTAGCTAATCCCACCCAAACTACCTTAAAGTCTATTGTTAGTCTGTCAGAGACTGGTGAAGAAAGATTTTCCCTCAGTGAGGAACTCTCATGTGACAAGGTCAAACCTGAAGCTTTTGCCTTTAAGCTAAGTAAACTGGGGTTCATTAAATCTTTCTAGGCTACAAGTTTGGGGGCTTCTAGATTCCATGTTGACAACAGTTTAGATAGAAAACACAAGTGTTTGCTAAAAATGTTATTAAGTTAATAGTGCAGAAATAATTGTAATTCATACACTATTTGAATCGAGTGTATGTAGCTTTTAATATTCTACCATTGCTATATATTTAATTTAATTTCTTGATTTGTTTTTGAGATGAAAAATAAAAAGTCTTTCATACTCTTCCTTTAACATACTAATTAACATAAAAATATAAGGGCAATTGCAAAGGAATGATTGTTTGCAATTTCTGTGAAACATTACTAATTTGGAGCATGTTCAAGTGAGTTAATTCAACAAACATTTACTAAAACCTCACTCTAAGTGAGGCTCTGTGCTAGCCAAAGGCAAAAAAAAAAATGAAATCGTCCCGGTCTTCATGGAGTTTATTCTACTGGTGATAGGAAACTTTCAAAATAGCCATAGAATGAGTAAAATTTTAAGCCAATTCCTTGAATGTCTCTAATTAAAAAAATAAATAAAAAAACAATAAATAAATAAATAAAAATAAATAATAAATAAAAATAATAAAAATAAATAAAAAAATAAATAAAAAGGATAGTTTTACTCATCAAAACCACCTTATACCAGCCTCCAAATCTCTAGTGTTTTGGACCAAATTATCAAGTTATTAACCTTCCCTCAACTTGACTTTGCATAATATGCAGATGTAGTCTTACAATATAATTTTTAGGAGCTACTATTTTGTTTCAAGGCAGTGAACACTGTTCCCTCAAGGCTAAAATTCAAAATGCTAAACCTGGTATTTTAAAGTCATCTACAATATGCAAAATTTTTTCCTAATGACCCATGATTTCAGGGACAGAGCACCAGGTCTAGAGTCAGGAGGATTGTGGTTCAAATCTGGTCTGAAACACTTCCTAGATGTCTGACTCTGAGCAAGTTGTCGTCCCCTTTACCTATCCTTTGTTGCTTTTCTAGTTTGAGGGAGAAGTTAAGGTTTTTTTTTTTTTAAAGACACATGACTATATATTAGCTTACAAGGAGATCATCTCTATGAATTCAGATTGACAAATGCTCTGCAATTTTAAATCTTAGAAAGCTGCCTCTATAACTGAGAATATTGGTTTGTCAAGGATTTCACACTCCATACATATTAGCAATAGGCCTTAAATTCAAGTTGTTCTTGTTATTGGGCTGGAAAGGATACCTTTGGGGTTTGGGAAGGATATCTTTTGCAAGAATGCAAGACTCCAAAACTTAGCTTAAAAACAAAAAGAGAAATTTATTAATTTAGAAAGTAATGTTGAGAATGGCCAGGAGGATAGCAAGGTGGAACAGCAAGATGGGGAGCAGTTCCTGGGAGGATAGCATGAATGGAAAGGCTTTTCCTCCATGGGGACAGCATGGATGGAAAGGCTATCCCCCAGATGACATCAGTTCTGGGGTTTATATACTCTTTAGATGCTATGTAGGGTGTATGGGGTGTTCAGGGAGGGGAAGTATCTCTGGTATGGAGGGCTTGTCGTGCCCTCCTAGGGCAGCTCTCCAGCCTCTGACCCCCACCTGACACCCAGCTCTCACTTGTGGCTCCTAGTAGCTGCTAGCATGCAGCAGCGGCCACACCCCGGGCAACGGCTTCGACAGGCCGGCCAAACCTTGTGAGGGTAGCCATTGGGTCATTGTCGACCCCTGGTGAACCAGGGCTTTGCTCACCCAGCATGTGAAAACTGTTTTGGTGGAACAGATGGAAGAAACCAATAAGAAGGTTCAACGGCTGAGATGACGACGCAGCAAAGCACTGTGGAGTGCTCAGGGCATGTTGGAGCACAAAAGGCAACATGGCCATTCAATGCAGCTGAGGAAGTCTCCAGGTGTAACGACTTTTCGTGCCACTGGACCCAGGCTTCCAATGCCGAGAGAGTGGGACTGTCTCTGTGCATTGACTTTTCCACTTAAATCTCCTTCACTCACAATTGTTTTTGTGCACACTCATCTACATCACAGATAAAAGAGCACATCCTTGGTTACCGAGAGACTACTACTAGATACTATGTCTTGGTGTGGATATAACCTATAGTATTAGTTCCTCAGGCATTTGGTGGGGTGAGGTGGTCATCTGACTGGGGTCTGGCTGGAGGCATAAAGATTCATTTCTTTGTCCATCTTAAATCTAGAGGACAAAAGAGGGTAAACATCTCAGGACCCTGGGTGGGGTCATTGGGTGTTTCTAGGTTAAGAGTCAATAGGATGCAAAGGCAAGGGAGTTTCCCTGATAATAGTTAGCCTGGATTTCTGAGGGTACAGTGCCCATGTCAGTTCTGACTTTAAGAATGGCTCTTTTGCCATATGGACTCTTATAAATACTGGTTGAATTTAGGGGAACCCAATTCCCTCTATTGTCTTATGGTCAATATTAACTAAAATAAATTAACAAACATCAATTCACTGGGTTCTTGAGTAAAAGACATCATTTCTTCTGATTGATAACTTTTTGTGGTCTTCATATCTCCATCAGTGAATGGTAATGGCCCTTAGTGACCCCAAAAGAACTCTACACAAAAAGAAAAACAAAACGATGTAAAATCAGAATGAAAAACATCAGATATATAAGAACTGTCGACTGACTTTCAAATTCATATTTCACCTTCATTTTAAAGGTTGCCTTTTAGGGCCTAATGCAAAGAGCTTTTTGAAAAATTTCTATAAGTTGATGGTTGTGGGTTTTTTTTTAAGGATTTAAATTGTGGTCTGCAGTGTTAGAAAATCTGAAAAACATACATCAGCCTGCAAAGTAAAACTAACTGTAAGCTGAAAATGAAGGTGACAAGCATCATTCTTTACTCCAAGCAGAGTAGAGGATGGAGGGCATAAATTCCAAAAAGTAAATTACATTTTTAAAAACCTCGAAATAAACATGTGCTTTCAATTATATTATGTTTAAATTAATATGTGCTTCCTTATTATGCTCTCCTCTCCCACCTCTAGCATTTTTTTTCCTTTTTACTCTCTTTCCTTTCTGAAATCTTATAACGAACACTTCTGGCAAAGGGAGGGATATCTGCCAGCAAGTTTCCAGGAAGGTCCAAGGAAGAGACACTCTGCAATCTTCAACAACAACTCTGCCCCTCCCCAATTTGTTTTTAAATTATCTTTCCATTGAAATCAAAGTTCGAAAGCCCTTCCTCCTGCACTGTGGGAGTCATTCATTTTTCAGCAAATAGCCTTGCTTGCCAAGTTTCAGCCCACAGCAAATTCTTATGATTGAGTTATAAATCCCAGAAAATACAGGTTTATAATGGAAATGGCTAACACAATATTAACAACAGAGGTAGTGTGGGCTTTGCTTTAATGATGTTTTCCACCTTGGTTTTAATTCTTCTAGAGCCTCAATTTCATATCTCCCAAGCTATGTGTTCCCTCCCTTCTCCCACCTCCAGGCTCTTAGAAATAAACAATGTTTTCCTTTCTTTCTCCACTGGAAATTCTAGTCACCACTCCTCAGAAGTTCTGGTGTCTTTTTTCACATTTCTTAAGGGCAAAGAAAGGTTCACATAAAGGTAGCATTGCATAGTGATAGATCCATGACTTTCCACATCGTAAGATCTGGGTTCAAAACAGGACACTACTATATCTTGGGATGTGCTTCCTGTGGGATATTCATTGAACAAGTCATTGATGGTGGATCTGAGTACTATTTAAGGTTCTTTCCATATCTGAAAACATGGTCCTAGTCAAAAGAACAGTGAACTTAGAGTCAGGAAACTTGGCTCTGAATCTTAACTTAGTCAATGCTGAGTTTCATTGTTTTCTTTCTTCATGAAATAAAAGGATAAGTCTTATACTACAGACTTCACAAGCCTAGGGAAAGGGGCATAATAGTTAATACAGAATGTCCCAGAAGCCTTAATGCAGTTTAAAACTATAGATCCTTAGGGACATCCTGTATATTTAGAGAGCCTTGTGATTGAGTCAGTCTATAAATATTTGCTGTTATTAATATGCTTTACCTTTGAAAAATTGCTATAAAGAAATTAGACAGTATCTTGTAGTGTAATTAGCTGGATTTGCTGTCAGAAGGGTCAGAGATTAAAGCCCACTTCTGATATTTATGGTCTCTGTGATGTTGGACAGGAATTTAATTTTTCAGTGCCCAAGCAACTTTTAAAAACTGAGTTACAGAGCAGGTATCAATTTGCATGAGAAGAGAGAGTTTACCCATTAGGTGTTTCCCAGTAAAATTACAAGTGTGAACCAAAAAAATCACTATCATTCTCCTCCTCCTCCTCATCATCATTATAATATGATGATAATACTGCTAGTATTTAATGAATGGCATTCTAGGGAATGATAAACTAAATGAATATTTTCTCCATTCATTATACTCTACCCATATAACTTTGATCCATTTTTTTTTCCTTCTTTTTCTGTCTTTTGGAGACTGATTCCAATACTTTTTTGATATATATCCCATGTAATATTGTTCTTAGTGAAAGGAGTTGTGCTGAAAAGTAATTCAGGCACATTGATCACATTCCCAAGCTCTCATGCCAAGGATTTCCCAGACGCAGGGCTTGACAATAAATTATATTGACTCTATCTACCTGTCTGTCTCACGGTCCAAGACAAGACTCTATTTGCTATTTGACCTCCTTGATTAAAAGTTACTGGGCATGACAGCCAGGGCCAAGGATGGTCAATTCTAAAGTGGAATTGCAGAAACCTGGAGTTGGAAGGGACATTCAAAGCCCTGAGTTGAATTGGAAATCCTTTTCCTGATAGTAGTTACTTAACCTTTGCTTAGAAACCTCCAGTGATGATGAAGTCAATAACTATCCTAACAGAAAATCTGATTTCTGGGTGATGCTAACTGTAGGTAAGCTTGACATATGATCAGGAATCCCAGCTCAGTCCCTTACTACCTCTGTCACCCCAAGCAAGTCCTTTAATCTCATTAATGTCTGTCAACTATATCTCACAGACTACTGTGAGGATCAATTCATAAAATATCTGCATAATATCTATACAAAATCAACTGCAACAAAATATGTAAAACACTTTGAAACCCTTTGAGTCTTATATAAAGCCAGTAGCAATAGGACTTCTGACTACATCAAACCCTATCACCTCCACTCTGGCTATTGCCCTTATTCTTCTTCTCCTTCCACAACTTGATCTATTATTCTGGGACGCAGGCTCAGAGAAGTGAATTATGTTGCTATTATTGTTGCTGATATTGCTGCTATTGTTATCGCTGGTTACTTTTGTTGTTGTTACTATTATCACTCATTACTCTACTGGATGACTTTGAACAAGCTTGCTGTTTTCAAAGGGGTATAACAGATTTTCCACAATCAGTCGCAAGATATTTCTTGTATGATGCCATCAACTTGCATCAAAAGTCTTAAATTCCTGATGATCCTTTCAGAATGATTAAGGACCTATTCACACCTGTTTTACTTTCAGTTGATTGATCCAATCTAGATATTTGGGCTTTTTGTGATTAATTGGGGTAAGAATGGACCGTCATCTTTATGAACTGATAGAACCATGTTGGTTCATGTTATATTAAAACAGCAGAAGAAGTGAAGAAATCACTTTCAAAATGGAAAACTAAAACTTATGAAGGAGATAGCTTGCAGAAGATAAAAGTTTATAGAGGATAGAAAAGTAGGATTTTTTTTTTTCCTGAAAACTTTTGAGAATGTACTCGGTCAAAATCCAACCGAGATCCAAGAATCTTAAAGTTTTGCCTTTAAATTCCTTTAGCTTGTAGTTGTTTTTTTTTTCTTATGGCAAAGGGCATGTTCTCTGAAATGGTATTTCAAAATAGGTGAATCATCTAGCTTTCTTGATTTTGTCAGAAAGTAGCTTGTTTGCATAGAGATGATTCATGGCAGCACAATACAATAGTATAGTGAGGTGGTATAGGAGTGCTAGACCTGAGGTTAGGAAGAAATTCTGAGTTCAAATGTGGCCTGAGAGTCTTACTAGCTTTGTGGTCCTGGGCAAGTCACTTAACTTCTGTTTGCTTGTTTCCTGATCTGTAAAATGGGGGTAATAATAGCACCCACTAGCAACAATTGTAAGGATCAAATAAGATAATAATTGTAAAATGCTTAGCACAGTGTCTGGTATGTAGTAAAGTACAATATAAAATTACTCCTGTTGAATCAATGATCAGTGTTAAATGACTGTTACTAAAGACAAAGAAATGCAGATCAAACTCCTTTTTAAGTGATAACAGAGTCTCCCATTGTGTGACTCTTGTGAAGCTGTATATTCAGTGCTGTCAAGGGACTGGATTATATTCCCAAACTTCTCACAAGGTCTTATTACACTATAGAGAGTAAGATGTCATGATCACAAAATATAAGGGCTTGAAACTTTATCAATCCCACATTCACACATTAACAAATATTCCAGAAAAGGAAGAAGTAAATTTTCCATCCTCTGTATTAAAAAAAAAAAAAAGAGCTCTTATCATTAGCTATCATTGTAAAGATGCCGCTAGACACATTATCTATTGGGACTGCCCAGATCTCAGAATGGAAATAGGGTACTTTAAAATATGAATAAAATGTAAGAACATCTATTCTTCTTGCTCTACTATATATAAGTGTAGTACATATATAAATGTTTATAAAATATATAAAATATAAAATGTATAAATACATATATATTTACACAGATGTATTTATGTATATGTTTATGTTAGTGTATAAGTACATTGTATATATTCGTGTAAAGAGATTCTATGGAAGACTAGGGACAAGAATAATGTAAGATAAGAGAGTATGGAAGGTTGCCCTCAAGGAATTTATAATATGTAAAGATTAAAATTAATATTCAATACTCCAAGTATTATTTTAATACTATTTATTAAAAATCCACTTATTACAAATACAAATCTAATGAGTGAGATAAAGATTGGCTTACTAATTATAGTACAATATTCACATATACATATATATAGCTCAAGATAGAGATACATTAATACATTCAGATGAAGATATACACATTCATATATCTATGTATCTCAAGGGTTTTTAATTTGAAGTCTATGAATATTTTTATAAAAAAAACTAATAAACTGTATTTATCAGCTAATCAGTGAACATGCCATTATGAAGTACCTATGTGCCAGGTACTATTCTTTTTTTTTTTTTAAACCCTTACCTTCCATCTTGGAGTCAATACTTTGTATTGGCTCCAAGGCAGAAGAGTGGTAAGGGCTAGGCAATAGGGGTCAAGTGACTTGCCCAGGGTCACACAGCTGGGAAGTGGCTGAGGCCAGATTTGAACCTAGGACCTCCCATATCTAGGCCTGGCTCTCAATCCACTGAGCCACCCAGCTGCCCCACCAGGTACTGTTCTAAATGCATTAGATACAAAGAAAGGCAAAAGATCCTTGCTTTTAAAGAAATTTAATAGGGGAAACAAATTTTAAAGGGTTTTGAACATATAAGCTATTAAAAGAATAATTTGGAGATAATCTCAGAGGGAAGGTGCCAGCAATATAAGGGAAAGGCAAAGTCTTCTTGCAAAAGATACGGTTTTATTTGAGTCTTGAAGGAAGTCAAAAGACAGAGATAAGAAAAAGAAGACTATTCTAGGCATGGGGTACACAGCTAGTGAAAATGCATGAAGTTGGAGGCAACTAGGTGGCTTAGTGGATTGAGAGTTAGATCTAGAGACATGGTGTCCTGGGCCTCAGACACTACTAGATATGACTGGACAAGTCACCTAACCCCCTTTCCTAGCCCTTATCACTCTTCTGCCTTAGAACCAATACATAGCATAGATTCTAAGATGGAAGGTAAGGGTTTTATTTTAAAAGATTATAAAAAATCTTTAGTGTTATATAAAGGTAGCTATTATTATTATTATTATTATTATTATTATTTATTGAGTATTGAGGCTAATATGGAAGGTAAGAGACAAGGGGAAAAAAAAGAAAGAAAATACATGAAGTCAGGAGATGGTCTGCATTGTGAGAGAAATAGCAAAAAGGCCAGTTCCAGGAGTTCGTAGAGCCATGGAAGGGTACAGGGTATGAGAAGGCTAAAAAGGTTATTAAGGCCTTTAAAAGCCACAAAGAAGATTTGATATTTGGTCCTGGAGGTAATAGAGACATACAGGAATTCACTGAAATAGGAGAGAGAGGTTGGTCATTCATCTACTTTAGGGAGATCACTTTGATAGTTGAGTGGATGATGGATTGGATTTAAGGGAGACTTGAATCTGGGAGGCAATGCAACAGTTCAGGCTTGAGGCAATGAGGACCCATAGTAGCATGTTAGCAGTGTCAGAGAAGGAAAGGCATTCATTCACATGTCTAGATTTTGTATTCTTTAACTATAAAATGAAGAGATTGGGCATAATATTATTTAAAGTCCCTCCCACATCTAAGTCCACAATCTTATTATAGAGGGCCTCTATGACTCTCAATGTCCTCATCTTTAAAATAATAGGAGTGGATTAAATTATATTCACAGTCCTTATAAATTCTGAATTTCTGCAATTCTTGTAGATGCCCAAGCTCTGAAACAGTCAATTGGAAGAAGCTTTTGCAGTAATGGAAGTTGGCTGGAAGTAAAGTTGAAAATTCTTTAGATATATTAATTAATTTGTTTGCTTATTTATCTGTTTATTTATTTATTTTAGTTAATACTTAGTTATATTTGGTATAGATGGCATTCAGAATAACCTCACTCCTGAGGATCCATATTAGAGCATTAGGGCACATTGAATTTCCTTACCCACATTCCCCATCAGCTACTTGGCTTTTGAATTTCTTTGGCCCTCTCCATCATGCCCTCCTTCCCTAAGAAACTCACTACTAACCAATCGTATTATCCAACAATTCTCAATCTTCCTGGTACTCATATCTCAAAAGTACTTTCTGCCCATCAATATCTTTGATTGAAGGGCATGGCCATGGGTTCCAGGACTTCTGTTTAAGGAAAGGGATCCCTATATTCGTCTCCTCATTCCCTGTCAGCTATACAGCTTGGGTACTTCTTTGAACCCTCCCCTTCCCATATCTGCAGTATGTAAACCTCAAAATTTCTCAGACTTATGAATGTTAGGGGTTTCCCCCATTGGGGAATCTCCTACTTAAAAAAATTCCCTAGCAGATGGTGAGAACTCTACTTGAGTGTGGGGGCTCCTAGCTATGGGAGTGTCCCTGCTCCACCCTACTTAAGACTGCTTTAGGACAGAAAACTGCTTGCTAAACAATGAAAGTACTTTGATCCATGCTTATGGAAGGGACAGGAAGTTCTTTGAGTCATGACTGTTTTAGAATTGATATAATGGGATACTAAGTACCTATAAAGGTGGGGCAACTTGTAAACTACTTAAACCTAAAAGGGTGATAACTTATTCAGAGGTTTTTTCTTAATGAAATTTGTCGACACAGCAGCATTTTTTCCTGACTTACTAAAGAGATTAAAACTACTCAGCTGTGAATTCAAAATGGGCGGTCCTTTAGAAACATCTACAGTGATTGGTAGATGTAAGGACTTAGGGGAGGTGACAGAGGAAATTTTGCCCTTAAAAATAAGAGCTTGGATCTCATTCAGGGATCTCGATTTCTGATTCTCATTCTGGAGGATCTCATTCTGAAGGAGAGCTCCTTGAGGAGCTCCTCTGAGGGGCTCTGTCCCTCTGGGGTAGGAGCTCTGGAGGCTCTTGAGAGAGGCCCTTTGAAACAATCTCTGGCTGGAAGACTCTTTGAGGAAGGACACTGGCCTGGTGTCACTAGTATCCTTGTTTAGTCAGACTTTGTGGTGAGTGTTAAAAAACTGACTGATTTCTCTTTTAAGACTCAGGTCTAGGCCATATTGGCTTGAGGACCTTCATACTTATTCCTTTCTTACTCTCTCTCTCTTTCTTTGATTACTCATTGTATTGTTAATTAAAAATCTCTATAAAACCCAATTGACTTGGGTATTTGAATAATTGGGAATATTTCCCTGGCGACCACCTTATATTTGATTTTATAACCCAAGACACTGTAGTGAAACATATTTCTGCGGTCAAATTTACTCACCCTCTCTTATATCTATCACAATTTATATCTTCCATTATTTTAATCACTACAGTTTAAGACCTCAACCATTTTAAATCTCACAAGTAACACTCCTCAGTGGTGAATAGAGTAAAATCAAATTAGGAAATATTTTTTAAACCCTCACATTGCATCTTAGAATCAATAATAACTATTGGTTCTACAGTAGAAGAGCAGTAAGGATGAAGCAATGAGAATTAAGTGCCTTGCTCATGGATACACAGATAGGAAGTGACTGAGAGCAGATTTTAATCCAGGACCTCCCATCTCTAGGATTGCCTCTCTATATATACACTGAGGCACCTAGCTGTCCCCTCTAAAGTATATGTAACCTTTCTACATCAGAGAGATTAGAAGTAGAGCATCCCTGTGATCTGGAAATTCTGCATGAAGTTTTTTGACTGTCCCTTCCTATCAGAAAAGAAATATGAATTTTTTCTTTTTCTTTCATGGGGTGTTTACAGTAAAATAAACTGTGTATATCTATGATATTAAAAGATAACATGTTTATATTTTATAAAATATATGTATTATTTATTAATTATAATATGTGCTAATTGTATTATAATAATTATATTTTACATATTAATTATACTACACATTTATTTTATGCATTTCTGAGTTTCTAAACTTTTTCTGTGACACCTGCTGACCTTCATCTGTCATCTGCGGCTTCTGCAAAACACCTCCAAAATTCCCATTTATTTTCTTTTGGTATATAACCAAACTATGGTGGGGGGAAAGTCACAATGTGGATAGCATACCTGTACTTTCTAGCTCTAGCTCTATGGTCAAGTGACCTACAGTGACCTGCTCAACTAGCCCATCTCAGTTTTTGGCTCTAGTCAGTGGAATATTGCCCCATTGGGACAAGCTGAAATCTACCTTCTGCATCTTATATTGTCCACTCCTACTTCTGCCCTCTGGAGCCAAGCAGAAATAAATTTAATTGCTTTTTCCTCTTACAGTCAAGTATTTTTAAATACTTGAAGTCAGCTATTTTGTACCCTATAAGTCAGGCCTGTGCCAGAAGAAAAACTTACCCAGTTTTTTCAGTTGATCTTCCTCTTGCATTTCCAATTCCCTCACCATCCTAGTCACCCACCATCAGTCACTTCAGTTTCTCAATGCATTTAAAGTGTTGAGCCAAAAAATGGACAGACCCCATCAGATGAGGGTTTGACTAAGGAAGAGGAGAGATAAGCAGCTCTTACTTTGGGACTCCATCCAGGCAGTCCAATATCATCTGAAAAAATACCCTTAACTTCTGGCTTAGAATCTATACTATTTATTGGTTTCAAGACAGAAGAGCTATAAAGACTAGGCAATGGGGGTTAAGTGACTTGCTAAAGGTCATATTACTAGGAAGTGACTGAGGTCAAATTTGAACCCAGGACCTCCCATCTCTGGACCTGGTTCTCCATCCATTGAACCTCCTAGCTTCCCCCAATCCCAGTCCAATATCATTTTGACTTGTATGCTACCTCCTTATAATGCAGACTCATCCTATGAAAGCATTCCATTAACTTAAATTCAACTCAATTCCATTGTGTGGCATTCACAGAATTTATTAAGTTCCTACTATGTTCAATCATATGTGCTAAAGGCACTCCTGGGTCTTCAACATTCCAAGAATCAGTTTTCGATCCAATCCTGTCTATTCTCCCTTTTCTACATGCCAGTGTTGGGAGGTCAAGGGCAAAGGATTCCTTTCATTACAGGCCAGTTCCTCCATATGAGTACAGAATGACTGTATTTGGGTAAATGAGAGAACTTGTTCTCTGCTGCTCCCTGCCTGGTAGCATTTTCTTTAAACCCAGCTGACAAACTGCCTCCCTCCACTGCTGACCCTCTTTATACACCTCAAACTCATTTCACTTTCAAGGAAACTAAAGAGGTCTCCTAGGATTCCCTGGAGAGAGACCTTGAATATTGCATGCATAATTTGATGAGCAAAATGGAGATGCTAATGAAATTAGTTTAGTCAGACTTTAAACCTGAAGAGTGTAAACAAAGCTCTAGACAAAGTATTAAAACAATATCTGATCTATGTAATTTAAATCACCTTGTGTGTGTGTGTGTGTATATGTGTGGCAGGGGAGGTAGAGCTCTCCTACTGTCAAGGAATTTACTTCTTGTATTACTGACTTTCTGGAATTCTGTGTGTGTGTGTGTGTGTGTGTGTGTGTGTGTGTGTGTGTGTGTGAAAGAGGACAGAGACAACAAGACAAAGTTAGAGACTGAGAGATAGATAAAACGACACAAAAACAGGAAAAAGAGAGGGAGGGGAAGGAGGAAGAAAAATGATATGGAAAGATGAAGGGAAATAATGACAGGAGGGAAGAAGAGACAGAATGGGAGCCAGACAGAAAGTGAACTGAGACAGAGAGGTGAGAATAAGAGGAAGAGAAAGAGACACAATCTGAAGTTGGGAAGAGAGACAGAGACAGAGACCAAGAGAGAGGAGAGAGAGAGAGAGACAGAGACAGAGACAGAGACAGAGACAGAGAGACAGAGAGAGACAGAGAGAGACAGAGGGAAACAGAGGGAGGAAGGGAGGGAGAGATTTATTGATTTATTTAATAATGAGATCTTGCCAGTAACATAATCTAGGTTTCCCAGGTCATTCATCAAGTCTATCTCCACTCCTCATGGGTCTTCATTCCACTCACTAGGTAAATGTCTAAAGTAACTCTTGAAAATGAATTCTTCTGGACTTTGACCAGTAAACATGATTGTCATTCTCAATATCTCTTTTTTTTAGTAAGCAATGGACTTCTAAAAGAGTATCTATTTTAGAATAGGACAATTGGGGAAATAGGTGGCACTATAAGTTTTCTGATGTGAAAAAAATGGATTATATTGACCAATATATATTGGAGTGATCCCATGTATATGAGAATCTAGAAACACCCAGAAGCCCTAAGGATCTCAAGTGCAGAAAAGACAAAGAGAATGAAGTGGTACATTGTTTGTGAAAGCAAGCCAGAGCATATTACAGTCCCAGGAATCATTTTATGCAAGAAAGACCATTCCAAATACTATTGAAGAGATATGTGATCAGAAAAGGAGATGGATCATTCATGCAGCAAAATTGAGGACAAACAGATAACTGGTGTGCTGAGCTGGGACTTAGCAAATCGTTTAAACAAAAACAAAAAAATAAGAATAAAAAGTCTAGCATGTTGAATAGAGAATCTCTGGGAGCGTGGAAACAAGAACTGTATAGGAGCTTCTAATCAAAGAAGTAAGATAAGACTAGCTCACAAGTGAGAGTCATGTAATATAGGACATGAAAATACAATGAGAACATGATTTTAAAATGCTCTATAGTTGAAACTTCATTATAATCAACCTTTTCCTCATTAGGAAATATTAATAAGTGATATTTACATGGCACTTAAAGATTTGAGAAGTGCTTCTACAACTCCATTAGATAAAAATTCCATCCCCTTTCCTACATATACACACAAACATGCATACACATACATGTGAAACATATGTTTGATGTACATACACATATATACATATATATATATATATATATATATTTATTTATTTACTTCCTGACCTGAAATTGTTTTGCAGAAAAACTTTATTCTACTATTGCTGATCAGTACCTGCAGCTAGATAATGCATTGGATAGAGTACCAACCCTAGAGTCAAGAAAACTTTGTTGTTAAAATTTGGCCTCAGATACTTACTAACTGTGTGACCCGGGCAAGTCACTTATACCCTCTTTGCTTTAGTTTCCTCATCTGTAAAAATCAGCTAGAAAAAGAAATGGCAAGGCAGTATCTTAGCTGTGTGACCCAGGACAAGTCACTTTATCCAGCTTACCTCCATTTTTCTCATCTGTAAAAATGAGCTGGAAAAGGAATATCTTTGCAAAGAAAACTCCAAATGGGGTTATGAAGAGTCAGACAGGACTGAAAAACTACTAAAGAACAACAATAACGAGTTCTGTAATTTATAGACTTAGAGAATAAGTTGAAGCGCAGAGCAGACTATTGAGTCACCTGGGGTCACACAGCCAGTAACTATTACTGGCAGGTCTCGAGCCCAGGGCTATCTGACTCTACAGCAGAGGTTCCCAAACTTTTTACACAGGGGGCCAGTTCACTTTCCCTCAGACCATTGGAAGGACGGACTATAAAAAAAACAAAAAAACAAAAAAACAAAGCAACTATGAACAAATCCCTATGCACATTGCACATGTTTTATTTTAAAGTAAAAACAAAATGGGAACAAACACAATATTTAAAATAAAGAACAAGTGAATTTAAATCAACAAACTGACCAGTATTTCAATGGGAACTATGGGCCTGCTTTTGGCTAATGAGATGGTCAATATGCAATTCCATATTTGTCACTGCTAGCCATAACAAGTGATGCAAGTGTGCATCAGTCTAGATCTTGTTGGAGATTTCAGATGTTTCATTCTGGAAAAAGTCTGTTCACAGACATAAGTGCTGCCAAAGATGGTTGCCATTTTGAGTGCATGGTTTCTGAGATTAGGATATGTCTCAGAGGGCAGAGATGCATAGAAATTAGGAAAGCTGCTTGACTTGAATGTATCTTTCAGAGAGTCACAATTCTGCAGTTCAACCAGTTTCATTTGGTAAATTGTATCCACATTTTAAATGTCAATAGAAAATGCTGTTACAGAAAAGCTGTATGTCCTGTTCATGGAGATGAAGTTCTTTAAATCTGAATTGGATATCCTTTTGCAACTTTTCCAGTGAATCCACACATTTCTTTTGGGAATGCAATCAAGGGTTTTTCTGCTAACCAATTTTGAATTAAGGGGAGATGGCAGAAATTTTCCTCCTTCACTTGTTTGATAAGGAGGCCTAATTTTACTTCAAATGCTTTCACATGTGATTGTATATAACAAATGAGCTTCCCTTTTCTTTGAAGTTGCACATTGAAACTGTTGAGTAACTCTGTTACATCTGTCAGAAAGGCGAGGTGACATTTCCATTCTGCATCATTGAGCTCTGGTACTTCTTTGTTTTTTGAAAGCATAAAGGCTGTAATCTGTAGAAGTAAGTCATAGAAATGTCTCAAAACTCTCCCTTGACCTAGCCAATGGACTTCTGTGTGGTATGGAACATCTTCATAGGCAACATTTAGCTCAGACAGAAATTCCTGAAATTGTCTGTGGTTTCATGCATTAGCTCTAATGAAGTTAACACAAGATATCAAAATTTTCATAACAGAGTCCCACTTCAGCGATTTACTATATAACAGCACTTGTTGGTAGATGAGACAGTGTATGGCTATTGGATGAGAATGGTTAAGTTTGTCCATCTCTTGGTTAATGTGAGCAATTACTCCTTTCTTAGTCCCCACCATGCTAGGAGCACTATCAGTTGTCACACTGGCTAGTTTAGCCCCAGTCCAGCTCCAAATCCTTCACACTGTGTAAAACCATTTCATAGATATCCTCTCCTGTAGTTGTTTCTTTGATGCTTTGCAGTGCAGCAAGTTCTTCTGTGACTTCAAAATTGTCATTTGTCCCATGAATAAAATTTAGAAGTTGTGCAGAATCACGAACATCATTGCTCTTGTCGAGTGTCAAGGAAAAATAGGAAAGTTTTCTTGAGAAGTTTTGCAAATGCTGATGCAAGTTGTCTCCCATTTCTTCAATTCTTTGTGTAATTGTGATCCTGAAAGACTAACTGTACTAAATAAGTCTGCCTTTTCTGGACTTTTCTCTTTGGCAATAGAAAGAAGGCACTCTTTAACAAATTCTCCCTTCACAAATGGTCTGCCAGTGCAAGCTATTAGCTTGGCAACTTGAAAACTTGTTTGCAGTGATGAAATATTTAGCTGCTTCTATTTCATGAAAGTATTTTACTGAGTTGTCAAAATGTATTTTTCAGTTTTAATATTTTATCTTTTCTCACATCTCCAACCAATCATATTTATCTTTATGTTGAGTTTGATAGTGTCTACACAAATTGTATTCTTTGAAAACAGACACTATATTCTGGCATATCAAACACACAGCTCTTTCCTTGTACTACAATAAAAAGTAATCATAAGTCCACTGTTCTTTGAAGTCCACTCCGAGTCAATTTTTCTCTTTTTTGACATCATTTTTCCTAGGGATTCCAAGTTGCTATTAGTAAAATACATACACACACACACACACACACACACAAACACATATATATCCCTACAAAAACAATATACTAACAATAATTTTGCCCACACAGAGATATATAGACTGTACTACCCATCAATGCAGTCTGATCTGTGTCCATCAATGTGGCCTTCCCAGTTCACATCATTTCAGCCTCACCAATGGCCATAGTGGTGGGACTCCACTTTTACCTCAGTCTCACACTGGTGTGGTGTGGGAACCGGCATGATTACAGAACTGGTTCCTCCACCACCTTTCCAGTTCACACTACCCTGTGCGAACCACCCTGTGATCTGTGAACTCACAAAGGAATCTGATCACATAGGTAAGACCCATGTGATCAGATTCTATGGCAGGAAAAAAGAAGGCACAACACTAATGTGTGTCCTCTTGCAGTCTGTATTTATGGATCTGTAATTATAGAGCATAATACAAAATCACTTCCCCCACATAGTACAATGGCAACCATACTCCCCCAGATGCACAACACAATGGCCCCTATAACAGGCCAGAGCACCACTATCTATCTGATGCCTGTATACAGTACTGGAGGTGCTGCTGGGCCTGTGACACTGTATAATGCTGTCTGGGATAGCGGAGGCTGCAGCACTGACTGGGATGGGCCTGTCACACCTTGCGCAGCCCATCACTGCCACCACTATACCAGGCAGCAGGATATACAGTGCGGAATCCCCTCCCCCAGATTGCTGCTCACCATGTTGATGTCTTCCGTTTTGCAGCCACATAATCCTTTGCGCAGCACCTCGTTCTCTTTCAGTTACTCTCAGAACAAGGTGCCACTCAAAGAATTATGTCACTGGAAGAAGTAATGTACGTGAGTGACGCCACGCTTTGCGGCATCACCACATACAGTACTCCAGGAGCACAGGATGAATCCGCACTGACCACCAATGAAAGAGGTGCCCCTTCCGGAAGTGAGGTGGGGGCTGGATAAATGGCCTCAGGGGGCCGCATGTGGCCCTTGGACCTTAGTTTGGGGACCCTTGCTCTACAGTCATCTCACAAAATCACAGGTTTAGCACTGGAAGGGACTTTGAATTTATTGCTTTTTCAGACACTATACTGCTACTTCTAGAAAGGTGGCTTATTGGTGCAGTGAATAGAGTATTAGACTTGGAATCAGGAAGATCTGAATTCAAATCCTGTCTCAGACACTTACTAATTGTGTGACTCTGGACAAGTCTTTTGGCCTCAATACCCTCATCTACTAAATGAGAATGAAAATCACACCTTAGTCTAATTATAAATATGAAATGAGATAATATTTGCACAGCACTTTTTATACCTTAAAGAGGTGATTATAAATTAAGAGACTGAGGTCCAGAATTTTATTAATTTAGACATATTCACCACACTGGAAAGGAAACAAAACTGTATTAAGTGCCTATTATGTACCAGGCATTGTGCTAAGTATTTTACAAATATGTTTTCATTTGATCTTCATGATAACCATGAGAGATGATTGTAATTATTATCCCCATTTTACATTCAGAAAACTAAGGTAGATGGAGGATAAAGGATTTGGCCACGCTCACAAAGCTAGTAGGGGTCTGTGACTGTATTAAAACACAGATCTTCAAGAATTCAAATCCAGTGCTCTATTATTCTATGGATTCTACCCCAACTCTCTGCACCTTAAAGCTCCACCTTCTTTGAGTTTTCTGAAAGCAAGAATCATATCTCTAAATTCATAGACTTATTACACATTTCAGAGTATCTTTAGAAAGTCTAATACACAATAATCATAAATTTAGCCTAACTCAGGGAGTGGCTATTTATTTTACAAAAGGATCCACACTGAACTCTTTAAAGATCACACTCAACCATGACATTTGGAATACATCTATTTCATGAGCTACTGTACTTTCATGTCTGTCTGTTTGTAGATTTGGCTTTATACATATTTAACCAAACTTGCTCTTTGTTTTCTGGCTTGCCTATTTCAGTTTGTACATCCCCCAAGGGCAGAACCCAGGTCTGCTCTGCCTTCCCACTAACAAAGAGCCAGGTCCTTGAGGGCACCAAATAAAGGGCTAATTAAACCCAATGTAGCCTCACAAAGGGAATAAGGTTGAAAATGCAGTTTACAATTACCATTTTATTCAACAGTCTCAAGCATTTTGCTTCTTATTTAGCTCTCTTCTGTTCCCATCTTTAACCCACTGTCAATACTGACCATTGACTCCTACCCTTCTTCCATTTGCTCCATATCAACAAAAATAGGTGTCAAGAATGGTTGTTCCTCAGGCAGGATTTGGACATCCAAGACCCATATCCTGGAGATTCAGGTGGCAGTAGATTTAGGCTTTGTTTGTTTGTTCTTCCATGTGTGACAAGGAAATCACTTTTAAAAGACTGATATATATTAATTTAAGGCCGCCAAGGAATTCAGCTATGTAATTCCTAAATGAAAACTCAAGTCAGCAGTCAACCTTTTTTGGAGTTTAATTACAATAGGAGGAAGTAATTAGAGAGAGAGAGAGAGAAAAGGGAGAGAAGGAAATAGGGCTTAAATACCCCTTCTGTTTAGGCTGGGCCAAAAGGCCCAAGCCCTTAGATAGCTGGGGCAAAGAAAAGAGATCAGTCCCTATTACTCACGTGACCAAAATGGAGAAACAGTCTCAGAGGCCCCCACTTTCAGCTTCCTTCAGAGCAAGCTTCTCAGAGCACACACCAACCACACCAACCAACTTCTCAACCACCATCTCGAGTCTTCCGACCCCCCTATCCTTAAGGAAACCATCCAAGTTCCCTCCCCTCAGTCCTCACATCTACCAATCACCTGTCCATCAATTTCCCTGTGCCAATGGAGGCTCTAGCTTAACCCAGGACCGCCCAGAGGTCTTCTGGCTTTGCACATGTCTGTTGAAGGTCATATTTTCAAATAATTAAATCTTTGATCCTTTGCTACAGCCCTTTCTAAATCCTGTTAACCTGAGTAGGGTAGAGATTGGAATAATTAAATTTTGATCTAGGCTGCAGCCCTTACTCAATCCTGTTAGGACTGAATAGGGTGGAGATTGATTCCAAGTATCTCCATTGTATCAATTCTAAAATCAATCATGACTCAAAGAAATTCCTGTTCTATGCTTAAGCATAGGTCAAAGTCCTTTCCATTGTTCAGCAAAAGGTTTCTGTCCTAAAGTAATCTTAAAAAGGGAGTAGCAGGAACCTCCCATGCCAATGGGGTTCACATTCCAATAGTCAAGACCCACTATCAATAGGAAATTTTTTCAAGTATGAAATTTCCCAATGGTGAAATTTCCAACATTTATAAGTCTAAGAAATTTTGAGGTTTACACATGTGAACTTGGAAATTACTCCACCCTAATTAGACATACTTTAGGGGAAGATAAAGATGTAAACTCCTGATTGAACAATGAAGGTACTTAACTCATACCTTATAGTGAAGCTAAAACTTAAGCTAAGTCTATTTTTAGATCTAATACAAAAGGGTGTTAAGTACCTATAAAGGTTAAATTAATCACAAAAATGTCAAGTAACTCACAAAAGGTAAGCTTAACAAAGAAGTGTGAAGGACCTCAGAAGATATAATCTAGCCAGAGAAGATGAGAACTAAAAAGTGGACAGTGCTAGAGAAAATCTAATCAAAGAAGGTAAGAACCAAAGAACAGGCAGTCCTGGAAAAAAGTGTCTACTATGATTGGTAGATGTGAAAATTTAGGGGAGGTGACATAAGAGAAAATTTATTTAAAAGGAGACTAAAAAAGTCAGTTCAGGCAATTCACTTCAAATTGAATTCAGTTCAGAGTGCAATTAGATTCTGAGTTCAGTTCAGTGAGAACTGGAATTCAGCCTGGAGGATCCCCCTCAGACAGCTTCCTTTTGTGGTGAGTGATAAGACTGACTCCCTTTCCCTTAGGCTCAGGGAGGCCACTTTGGCCAAAGCCTTTAACTATTGCCTGGCTCAGCCTGAGCCATAGCAGTTTAAATTAATTCTTTTCTCTCTCTTTTCCTTAATTCCTTCTCTCTATATTGATTAAATCACCATAATTTCCAGCTGACTTGGGTATTTTATTATTTTGGGATTTTCCCTGGTGACCAAATTAAATAGATTTCAAGTCACAAAGCTAAACTCATCTTTATATCCAGCAATATATATTTTTAAAAGACTGGAAGTGTGATCCTCAGGGAGAATAATAAGAACCCTTCGAGCTTCTATAGTTACTTTTATTTTCCATAAATTGTGAGAGCTCCAAGAAAGTGGAGAGAAGATATTGACTTCAAAGTACAGGGTTAGGATTGGGAGGATAAATGATAGCGAATTCCCTCAGCAGAACAGAGAGGGAAGAGGAGGAGGGGGCTGTTATCAGCTTGGAAGTTTTCTAGCAGCCCTAGACAAAATTAGCTTGGAAGACTATCAGGCAAAACTTAATAATCTCCTGAAAGGTTCTGATATTGGCCCATATTAAAATTAATATATACTTTTCAGTCCAATGTAGGATATTTTCTCTACCATGTTTTGATCCATGAAGATACATAATCTCGATTATTAATAGAAAATTCATGGGTTATAGATGTTACAGATGGAAATCATTTTAGAGATCACAGAATTCAACTTACTAATATGATAGGTAAAATAAAGCTGAGTCCCCAAAAGGTGGACTTGCCCAAAGTCACACAGATAGTGACATAGTCAACACCCAAACTCAGGTCTTCCAAATCCAATCTTGCTTAGTAAATAATCTTTGATTTCATTTAGATCAAGAGCAGAAGAACTAAAGAGGTTCTAAAAGTTCTATAAAATCATGTAAATATCCTCAGCCTCAGTGTCTCAGAAGTCATTAGGGGTTGCATTGGGCTTATAGCTCATTTACTCAATAGCTATATACTTTCTTGCCTGTTACTTAAGTTACTTAAGAGGCAGTTACAAAAATGAAACAGTCCTTGATCTCAAGGAATTTAGATACTATTGAAAAGGGTACTAATAATATTAAACATTTGTTTAACTTAAAACTAAAAATTGTAATTTTAACACAAAATTTAAAAATTAAAATTAAAATATTCTCTCTAGATAAATAGATATACATATATGTGTATATATGCATACACACACACACACATATGTGTGTGTGTGTGTGTGTGTGTGTGTGTGTGTGTGTGTGTGTGTGTGTGTATTACAAAACCCCTTATGGACTCTGGGTATTGATTACCATTTTATGGGGGAAGAAACTGAGGGTCAAAGAGTTTAAATGACTTTTGTATGGCCACAAAGATAGTAGACTCAGATGTAGGATCTAAACCCGGGTTTTCCTCATTCCTGAGTTCAATCCACTATATCCATGATTCACCTTAATCATCATTAAGGAGACATTATAGGTCACTATCTGATATAAAAGGGAATCCAATTTATCAGGCTTACTGAATGAAAACTCATCTCTAAGACTTACTCCACAGAAGCTCTTCCATCTTGAATTACTCATGAAGCAGGTCCTGCTTTTAAGAAGTAGTTCGAACATTATATTTTTTGAAATAATCAAAATCAGTTTGGCCAGAAACCTCATTCAACATAATCTCTATAAAATTGGAGAGTTTCAAAATTAACATCAAAGGAAGTAATTTAACAACAACCATTCATCAGGCATTCAACAATGTGGGAGCCAAGGAGTTGTAAATCAGTTGCTTTCCAGAATTCAAAGGAAAAGCAAAGAAATAAATATGAAGAAGCAGAATACTATATTGGATGGGGCACTGGCCTTATAATCAGAGAACTGGTTTCAAATCCCATGTCAGTTTCTTATTATGTGTCCCCTATTAAGTCACTTTAATTCTCTGTGTCACTGTTTTCTTCTTACCTGTAAAATGATGGTGTTGACTTAATGGTCTTTAAGTTCCTTGCCAGCTCAAAATTAAGATTCTGTGAGTTTTATGGAACTATTTCCACAAATAAAGGTCACATTTAGCATATTTCCACTCTAAATGGAAGAGTATCTGAGAGAGGAAATGAAGAATCTGGAACGAGAACAGTTCTGATTACAAAAAAAAAAAAAATTGAACTCTTACAACTTATAGGAAAATGGGAATGGTGATAGCTTTCTACAAATTTTAAACTATACCAAGACATCAAAGGCAAATAGGAATATGAAAATGGAAATCTATCCAGATCAACAAAGCAATGCAAAAAGAAATAGAAAACGTATGTAATGACAAGAACAGGAAGGCTAAAAATGGAAAGGAGGACATTTGGAAATGACTTCAAAAGTAACAAAGACTTCTTTATTTAGATAAGACCAAATCAAAATGAAAGGAAAGAAAGAAAGGAGATGCTAACAGATGACTTGAAGCAAGGGAAGTTTTTAATGCTATTCAAAATTTTGGAACTTTTCAGAAAGAATTCCACAGTGTATATGGAAAACTGTTTGCAAATTTAAAAGTGGCATATAAATATTTATTATCATCATTATTATCAATATTTGTAATGATAATAGTGATTGTCCTAAAAGACAACTTAGAAAAGAGAAAGAGATGGATAACTTTTAAAGAAACTAAATGGACTGAAATTAACAGTCTAAGGGATACCACTCTTCTAGTATTTTAAGGAATTTCTGGACATTGTTATATTTTGATGATTGCATTTACTAAACATGTCTTGTGCATCTACTATTTGTACAATATCATGGGTTAGATAATGAGAACACTCTTCAGAGCTTTTGTGTATCTGTGATTTCACTGATATGGGTACTTCCTCCATAAATATAGATGGGAACCTATCCCTGCTTTCCTATCCCATGAGATTCTTGTCCATATTTACTTATAGGTCCTTTATTCAGTTCATGAAATATGCTGGAAATCTTTTTTAGCTCTCTTGATATCCCATGGATACCAGTGGAGTTTGGGGGTTTTCTATTGGCTATTCTGTACTCTTGTCAGGTGACTGGTTGCTTTCATTCTAGTTTTCCATAGCTCTTATGACATCCATTACATTGCTTCTCCCACATAATTTTTCATTTATAATATATTTTTGAACCTTGACATCATATGTGCAAATAATGTCCAGCATAAAAACTCCGCTAAGGTGAATGAGCAACTCATAATAGTCTTGGGAATTTGTACTAAGGTTATGTGACTTGTCTGGGGTCACACTAGTTTTTGTCATTTACAAGACTTAAACCATGTCTTCCTGATTGTAAAACCCATTCTCTAACCACTCCATCATGTGATTTAAAAGAAAAAAAACCTGCCCTCATAAAACTTATATTTTACTGTGGGGATAAATATATATACACTCAGAAGTAAGTACAGTCATTTGATGATGGAGAACACCAACGCATGGGACATGAAAGAAAGTTTCAGAGAGAGAGTATGAAAGTTGAGTAGAACCTTGAAGGAAGGTGAGGTGTAGGGGAGAGCATAGTACATTCTAATCTGGAAGGGCGACTTGATGCACATCTCTGATAAGAGATTGACTATAGAGTTCAGGGAACAACTGGCAAGACTTGGTTGCAATATGGAGTTCTTAAAGGAGAAAAATATGTAATCAGGCTGAAAAGAGAAATTAAAAGCAGATTGTAGAGGGACTTAAAAGTAACATTTGGATAGTTAAGGTTTCTCTTTTGGCAATGGGGAGACAAGGAAGCTTTTGAAGAGACACAGCAGCATGTTCAAACTGGGCATAAACTTGAGAGAAAAGAGACTTGAAGTTAGACTATCAATTAAGAAATTATTTTTTAAAGGTTTAGGAAAATATTATGGAACCATCAACTAGGATAGTAGTCACATGAATGTAGAAAAATGTTTAGATGCAAAACATGTTGGGTAAGGATGAAAATGACTTGATTGAACATGGGCTAAAAGAAAGTGAAAATTTGAGAATAATGTCAATATTGTTTACGTGTGTCATTAAATGGATGGTGGCACCTTCATTAGTGACAGAGGCATTTGAAGGAATGCTATGTTTGGGGCTGAAGATGATGAACTCCACTTTGCCTATGTTGAGACTGAGATAGTGATTTAGACTTCAAGTAGAGATTTTTCCACAAGTAGTTGACTATATGAGATTGATATTTATAATTGTATATGTATGAATGTGTGTATACAAATAGATAGATGATAGAAAATGTATGTGAATTTATACATATATTTACACAAAACACATAAACAATAAATATAAGTAGTATATAAATAAAGTAAAACAAAATATAAATATAAACCATTAATATGTAAATATAAGTACATAATATGATATATAATGTCTGTTATATAAATAATTAGTAGAATAAAATCATTTCAAAAGAGAATGAGTACCAAAAGTAAATAACAGAGGGGCATCTAGGTGGCTCAGTGGATAGAGAGACATGCCTGAAGATGGGAGATACTGGATTCATATCTGACCTCAGGCACTTTCTACCTGTGTGACCCTGGGCAAGTCACTTAACCCCCATTGCCTAACACAACTACTCTTCTGCCTTGGAAGCCATACTTAGTATTGATTCTAAGATAGAAAGTAAGGGTTAATTCTTTTCTAAGTATATAACAAAGGAGTAGAACTACATCTGTCTGAATAAATACTATTTTCCTTGTCAAATATCTTTTTCAAAGTATTATTAAATAAACTCCTTTTGTTAAAAGATTATATTGTCCAAGACTGTTACCTCCTCCACCCTGACTATACACATCCATATTGGATTCTGATAGGTAGGATTTACTCTCCTATTGCCCAGAACCAGTCCTCCATTCCACTTCCTGGTCATGATTTCCAAGTCATGTTGCCATATATATATGGTATTCCCTTTTTACAACTTCCTTTTAGGTATTATATTTCTCCCATTAGAATATAAGTTCTTTGAAGGCATTTGAATAAATGCTATCTCTCTCTCTTTCTCTCTCTCTCTCTGTGTCTCTGTCTCTGTCTCTCTGTCTCTCTCTTTGTCTCTCTCTCTATATCTCTATCTGTGCATCTATTTCTCTATGTCTATCATCTATCTAACCACCATTTTGGTTTAACCTCAGTGTTGAACCACTGGACTCTCAAGCATGATCTAGGATTTGAAAAGTGGCGCTAGCAGCTGGAGGGATCAGGAAAGGCTTCATGTAGAAATCATTCATTCCATAGAAACCATGAGTAACCAGAAGGTCTCTAGCCTCAAAAACAAGAGAAGTCAAATAGGAGGGGGTGGGGAGCCACTAAGATTAGTGACTAAGAAAGCATTCGTAACTTTTCAGGGAATTAATTTGAATCAAATGATGGGCTGAAAAGCCAGATTAGAAGAGAATGAGGAAAGCATCAATGATGAGGAATCAGAGACTACAAATGGCTCATATATAGTTTGGTTCTAAGTGCTAATAAAGAACACAGGAAGACCCAAAACAAATAAAGAGGAAACGTTATTTCCAAAGGAGAAGAGAAAAATGTATCAATTGGCAAGTATTTATGAAGTAAGCATTTACCATGTGCCAGACACTGTGCTATGCACCAGGGAAACAGATACATTTTTAATGAGAAAAGTAATCTTTGACTTCAAGGAGTTTATAATGGAGAAGACAAAAATATAAATTTATATATAGGTACACACACACACACACACACATACAAGATACATATAGAGTAGCTAGAAAGTCTACCTTAGAGAGGAAGAATAATCCTGGCACTTATACAGTCAACTTAACTTCAGTACTGAGCTACCAGGACTCATCAAAAACCAATTCACAACCAAGAAAAATTTAAGTACTAGGTAGTGACCATCCTGGCTTTGTGAAGATAAAATAATGCCAGGCCAATTGAATTTCATTCTTTGATAAAGTGACCCGTCATGTAGATAAAGGGTTAGCAAGAGATGAAATCTGTCTGAACATCATCAAGGCTCATGGGGAGGTACAGACTGACACTGCAAAGAATCTTTTGCTCGACCATCCTTATTTTAGACAGATTCACAGCCGAGTAGAAGGAGGCATTCAAAGGATGGTTGGGAAAACTGTAGCATTATTCTCTGAGGCAGAACCAACAGTACTCTGCACAGATTAGTCCTGGTCTGGGGACTATTGCCCTGAATGCTAGAATCTCAGCAAAGTGCAGATTTGACTGATGTCACCAAACTGGAGAGATGTTTGGAAGGAAGTGCATGAAGAGTCCAACTGAGGCACCTTCATATAATTGAAACAGTCCTGAACTTGGCGTCAGGAGGAATTAGGTTCATATCCGATGTCTGAAACTCATTAGCTATGTATCTTATGATCCAGTTTTACCTTTGAATCTCAGGCCATTCCTTTGGATTTAACCATGAAGCTATAGAATTTTCACAATAGATCCATCACATACTATGGCCTTTTATCAAAGTTGTACCAAGTCATCTCTAAGACCACTCAAATTTGTAGTGTAGGACATACTAATTGCACTATTTTAGACATCTCACTTTCCTCATCTATAAAATGGGAGTAATTATAGCATCTACCTTCCAAGGTTATTGTGAGGATCAAATGAAATAATAATTGTAAAATGCTTAGTGGCACATAGTAAGTGATACATAAATGTTAGCTACTATTACTGTCATCATCATTATTATAGCTTTTTATAAACCTATGAATGCTATCATTATTATACATGCTAGCTATGGTTTGAATAGTCTGATGCAGGCTCTATGCAATAGAATTTAAATATAGAATTGGCCAAACTTGGATATCACTTGCTTGTCACCTTGTCTCCCAAGAATTGGTTACTAAAATCAGATTAGGTGATAGGGTCATTGATTTAGAGCTGAGAAGGATATTAAAGGTCATCTGCTCCAAAAACCTGATTTTACAGTTGAGGAAACCAAAACAGAAAGAGGTTAAATGACTTGCGTACAATTATAGAGGTAGAAAATGGCGGACCCTGAATTTGAATCTGGATTTTTCAACTCTAAATGCTATTTAGATAACAAAATGCTGTATTCCTATATATTAGTAAATCAATCAGTCAGTCAAAAGGCATTTCTTAAGTGTTCACTTTATGTCAGACCCTGTGTTTGATACTAAAGAGATGATAAAAACAACCCTCATTCTCCAAGAATTTATATTCTTAGGATTATATTAGGAGATTTCTGCACCCTGAAATGGGCATCCATTGAAATCAGTCAGGGCAGTTGGGTGGCTCAGTGGATAGAGAGCCAGGCCTGAAGATGGGAGGTCCTGGGTTCAATACTGGTCTTTGATACTTCTTACCTGTATGACCCTGAGCAAATCACTTAATCCCAATTGCCTAGCCCTTACCACTCTTCTGCTTTGGAAGCAATACTTGGAATTCATTCTAAGACAGAAAGGAAGTGTTTAAAAAGCCTTTAAAGGTCACCTAATCCAGAGGTTCTTTTCAACTTTTTTTGAGCCTTTTTACAATCTATGGACTCCTTTGCAATTTTTCCAAACCAGTGTTTCATATTATTTAAATAAGATAAAAAACATGGAATTATAACATAAACCAATTACATCAAAATATCTGAATCTATTTTTTAAATGTTAAGAATCCCCTCTAATTTTATAAGTGAAGGGAGAAGGTGCAGAGAGATTAAATGTCTTGGCCAAAGTTGCACAAATGACTAGAATTCATGTCTCTCATCTCCCAGTTCAGGAAACTTATTCTTCCCCTACACTGTCTTACTATTTAATTTAGGTGAGGTTTTAAAAAAATTCCTTGAAAATACAGTTTTTCAGAGGTTTTAGTTAGGTTTTCTCTATCTGCATGTAAGATGGTAGATTTCTTTGACTTCTCCCCTCCTCATCTTACTTCGGCTTGGTCTCTCCTTCATCCCTGGTCATGAGACTTCTTCCTGATTCATTCAGAGTAGTGTGTCAGCTGCCCTGGAGCCCTGGACCACTGTCATTTCCCAGATCTACTCTCCTATCTCTCTTCTGGTTTTATGAGTCATTTGATCTGTCTCTGAGTCCAGACTGATATGCCCCCCTGGTGTTTTCCTAGCCTTGGGTCTTTCAGAAATTGGATTATCTCATGTAGGACAGGCGGGCAATGTGAGACTTTAACATACTCTCCCCAATCCCCTTCACTGGACTGATTTCATACTTCAGAGCTCAACTGTAAACATTTCTCAAAAGTTCATTCCTCTCTCCCTTTGCGTGAAGGACATTTGATCTGAAGCCAGCAGTCTGGGAATGAAGTTGGAAACATGTAAATTTATGATAAATTATGGTTAAAATAAAAGATGGGCCCCTCTTCTCCCCTCCCCAAGGAATATGTGCTTTAGCATCACTTTAATAAAACAAATCTTTAATCGCATTAGTATTCTAATCTGATTTGGGGAGACCTTTGGTATTATGCCCATATTCTGTCTAATGAAAAGTTTGAAAAGGCAATATGCCAGGCTCTGGTTGCATGTGGAATGGCACATTTGAGAGGGTAATGAGTCGAAGCCACCTCTCATTCTCCTCTTTCACTGGGCCCCAGCAGGAGATGGCAACCCATAGGAAGGCACCCTGAGGTGCAGCTCATAGACTTCAATGATATCAGGCTCATAAACAGCCTCTCTTGCCCCCATCCCTTATCCCCAAAACACATCGAGAGTTTTAAGACCAAACTTTGAGGCAGTCGATGATGTGACCTCCTAGAGGAAGTGGAAAGGAAGGATGGGAACTCCAAGTTATGTACCATATGCAATGAAGGAAAGAGAATAAGGAGAGAAAGAAGAAATAGATAAAAACACAGGGAGATAATAAGGCTGAGGGGAAATGTCTTTATAATGCATCTTCCTCAAAAACCTTCAAAGCTAAACATTCAATGCAGCATCCGTACCATCCCGCCAATCGCATGGAAGGATGCAGCAGTGTATCCCTTTCCTGTCTGTTGGTGTGCTGATATCCCAGCTCACTTATCATAATGCATTGAAAATGAATGCCTTCCCCAGGTTGCCTCGGTATTTGTTTCAATCACAGGTAGATCCATCACCTTCCTCTAATTTAAAAATTTACAACCAGTAAGATTTTCTGCCCCACAGAAAGAGCTTGAGAAAACAAATGTAGCCATTTATCCATTCCAATGCACTTTCAACAAGGTCTTCTTAGCACGAAGAATACAAATGTGATGATCATCTTTACGACAGATGCCCCAAATTCTTTATCACCTATTAATGGTGGCCCCTCGCTTCAGTCCCACAATAGATGGCTATTCTAGGCTTTGGAGATGCAGTCATGTGGTCGATTGGCCAGGAGATGGCAGGAGTGGTCTACTTCAGTGACTGGTTTGGAAGACTTTGGTCCCCCAAATTATGCTAAAATAAGAATGATTGGAAAATTCACAACTGTTTTCCAAATGCAAACTAATCCATTATATATTCCTGAATTATTAAGTTGTTTCTCATCATGTCAATCCTGATTTTTTTTCTTTTCTTTAATGTATTTTTTAATTTTTAAGAGAAATGCACTTACCATCACTTTCCCAAGATCGTCTCTAAATGACAATCCATTCTGATTCTGAAAATAATATTATATTGGAGAGGAAAAATGGCAAAAAAAAAAAAAGTAGGGAGATAGATGGCCTCAGAATCAGAAAATCTGCATTCAAGTCCTGCTTATGACACATATTAGATGCAGGCCAGGGGCAAGGCACTTCAACTTCTAATTATTTTAAGATTTACAAAGTGTTTATTTACAAACTGGTTCATCCTCATAGCAACCCTGGGATATAGGTACAAATATAAACTTAATTTTAAAGTTGAGGAAACTGAGGCAGAGGTTAAGTGACTTGCTCAGGGTCATGAAGCTAAAAAGTGTTTGAGGTAAAATTTGTACATTTTTTCTTATTTTAGATCCAAGGGCCTATCCCCTGTACCTACTACCTAGTAGCTTTTCTAAGGCTAAATGTTGCAATGAGCTGATAGAGGGAGTTTCTTCATTCAAATTTCCCCATACTAATGGAATCTACCCAATCCCAACCCTTCCTTTTTTTTTTAATTTGAATTAATTTATTTAGTCAATTTAGAACATTATTCCTTAGTTACAATAATCACATTATTTCCCTCCCTGCCCTCCACCCACCCTTCCCACAGCCCATGCGCAATTTCATTGGGTATTACTTGTGTCCTTGATCAGAACCTATTTCCATGTTGTTGATGTTTGCACTAGAATGTTCATTTAGTCTACATCCCCAACCATATCCCCTTGACCCATGTAATCAAGCAGTTGTTTTTCTTTAGTGTTTTTACTCCCACAGTGTTTCCTCTTGATGTGGATAGTGGTTTCCTCCATAGATTCTTCCAATTTGTTCAGGGTCACTGCATTACCAATAATGGAGAAGTCCATTACATTCGATTGTACCACAGTGTATCGGTTTCCCTGTACAATGTTTTCCTGGTTCTGCTCCTCTCACTCTGCATCAATTCCTGGAGGTCGTTCCAGTTCCCATGGAATTCCTCCATTTTATTATTCCTTTTAGCACAATAGTATTCCATCACCAACATATACCACAATTTGTCCAGCTATTCTTCAATTGAAGGGCATCCCCTCATTTTCCAGTTTTTTTGCCACTACAGAGAGTACAGATATAAATATTCTTGTACAAGTCTTTTTCCTTATGGTACAAATCCAGCAGTGCTATGGCTGGATCAAAGGAGAGTCTTTTAGCGACCTTTGGGCGTAGTTCCAAATTGCCCTCCAGAATGGTTGAATCAATTCACAACTCCACCAGCAATGCATTAATGTCCCAACTTTGCCACATCCCCTTCAGCATTCATTACTTTCCTTTGCTGCCATGTTAGCCAATCTGCTAGGTGTGAGGTGATACCTCAGAGTTGTTTTGATTTGCATTTCTCTGATTATAAGAGATTTAGAACATTTTTTCATGTACTTATTAATAGTTGTGATTTTTTTGACTGAAAATTGCCTATTCGTGTCCTTTGCCCATTTATCAATTGGAGAATTGCTTGATTTTTTTGTACAATTGGTTTATCTCTTTATAAATTTGAGTAATTAGACCTTTGTCAGCAGTTTTTGTAATGAAGATTGTTTCCCAATTTGTTGCTTCCCTTCTAATTTTGGATGTATTCATTTTTTTTTGTACAAAAGCTTTTTAATTTGATGTAATCAAAATTATTGATTTTATATTTTGTGATTTTTTTCTAACTCTTGCTTGGTTTTAAAGTCTTTCCTTCCCCAAAGATCTGACAAATATACTATTCTGGGTTCACCTAATTTGCTTACGGTTTCCTCTTTATGTTCAGTTCATTCACCCATTCTGACTTTATCTTGGTGTAGAGTGTGAGATGTTGATCCAAACCTAATCTCTCCCATACAGTCTTCCAATTTTCCTAGCAGTTTTTATCAAATAGTGAGTTTTGGTCTCAAAAGCTGGGATCTTTGGGCTTATCATACACTGTCTTGTTGAGGTCACTTATCCCAAGTCTATTCCACTGATCCTCCTTTCTGTCTCTTAGCCAGTACCAAATTGTTTTGATGACCACTGCTTTATAGCATTGGTTCTCAACCTTTCTAATGCTGTAACCCTGCAATACAGTTCCTAATGTTGCAGTGACCCCAAACCAAAAAATTATTTTGGTGGCTACTTCAAAACTGTAATTTTGCTACAGTTATGATTCGGAATGTGAATACCTGATATGCATTATGTATTCTCATTGCTACAAATTGAGAGGTTGAGAACCACTGCTTTATAGTATAGTTTGAGATCTGGGACTGCAGGTCCTCCTTCCTTCGCATTTTTTCCATGATTTCCCTAGATATCCTTGATCTTTTGTTCTTCCAAATGAACTTTGTTATGGTTTTTTCTAATTCAGCAAAAAAGTTTTTTGGTAGTTCAATGGGTATGGCACTAAATAAGTAGATTAATTTGGGTAGGATTGTCATTTTATTATGTTATCTCGTCCTATCCATGAGCATCAACCCTTCCTTCCCCAATAATTAAAAAAAAATTAAACCCTTACCTTCCATCTTAGAATCAATATTATATATTGGTTCCAAGGTGGAAGAGAAGGTCTAGTGAAAGAATAATATTAATTTGGAGGGATTTAGGATGGAAAACATATAGGGATTAACATATAAATATTTTGCTTTTATTCCACAGTGATTAGAGGTTTGGAAAAGGAGAGAAAAGGAGGAGGTCTTGCAACTTAACCCTTTAGTTTAATGCTCCTCACTAATAATCCTATCTTATCTTATCCTAAACTCCTAAGGGCCAGTCCAACAGAAAGTTCAGAGATCTTACATATAGAGTCTTTTGGTAAGGAAAGGCTGGAGTACAGATGAGGAGTCCTAGGTGGTCCAGAGAATGGCTAGAGCTCCCAATATTGTCCCTTGGTCCACCTAAGGGTATTGAAAACCTCCTATCCACTCCTATTTCAAAGGGCTGCTTATAGGATGATCCAAAGATGTCCCAGGAGCACAATTCAGCCACCTCCAGCTTCTTTGGTATCTGCCAACCCCCAAGAAAGACCAGTAAACTTTCTCTCCAACCATTTGGAATCTTTCCCCTCCCAGCTCAGAAGATTCTCTGCCTGTCAATTATGTTTATGCACTAAGCATTACATTGCAACTCTAGGCAATAGAGGTTAAGTGACTTGCCCAGGGCCACACAGCTGGACAGTGTCTGAGGCCAGATTTGAACCTAGGACCTCCCGTCTCTAGGCCTGGCTCTCAATCCACTGAGTCTCCCAGCTGCCCCCAATAATTTTATTTTAAAGCATCTAGGAAGCTCAAGCCAAATATAATGTTCTCAAATGGAATCTGAAAAAGTCACAAAGATGAAACTCCATGATATGTTAAAAGACACGTTTAGGAAAGAGCAGATGTTAAGCTTCTTGTTAAATCTTTGTTTAGGAATGCTTTAATTTCAAGGAACTTTGTGAGTATCATTAAAATCTGAATACACAGCTACTGGTGTCATGAGATTCAGTCAGAGCATAGAACATGAGATGACTGACAAGCTATGGGGTTCCCATTGCATTGGGCATAAATAATTCTTTGTATGAACTGGGGAGCATCCAGAGAAGGGAGACCAGGATGGCAAAGGTCCTTAGGGGTATGGTGAATCCTGATAATTGAAGGAATGGGAAGGATCCAATGGAAAAAGAGAGTACTTCAGTGACACATAATAGTTTTCTTCAAGTAATTGAGGGGTTGTAACCATGGAGAGAGATTAGATTTATCCTGAGTGGACCCAAAGGACACAACTAGAAACAATGAATGAAAGTTAGGTTAGGAAATGGACCTCTGATTTCCATGACAGAGGGAACCCCCAGGTGAAATGGTAAATTTTTGTGCAATTTATAGTTAAGTCATATAGATAATATATATCAGAGAAGGAACATGAATCCTAATTATGCTGTCTTAAAATTCAAGACCTAAGAAAATAGATATTGCTACTTGGAGCTGTCCAAAGTAGAAAGTCTTTCATAGTGTGCCCTCCCAGTTGAAGTGGAGATAATCACTGATTCTGTTGGATAGAGGGTATTCTTGGCCAATGACAGGTTAGACTAGATAGCCTTTGAGATCTTTTTCCAATTTTCAAATACTGAGAATTTGTAATGGCTGGATCTCTTTTTTGACCTTAAGAGCTTATGCTATTGTTGTGAATGAATTTTGTATTTAAATGCATGTGTAAGAGATGTGTTATCTTCTCTATTAGAATTAAAGGTATTTGAAGGAAGACATTATTTCAATTTTTGTTTGTTCCTCATAAATAGTACTCTGTTATCCAAAAGAACCATTTCCATCTCTTATAGAATTCCTAAGATGAATTGGGCCCCACAAAACATTTTCTTCTTGGCCTCTAAACCTCTATACTTCATACCTTATCCCCTTCTTTCCCTCATCCCTGCACTGTACTCTCTTCTCACTGCTTCCTTTTGTAATCCTTGTCTTCCTCAGAGTACTGTTCTGGTGCCACTTTCTTCTTACTCCATTATCTACCCACTCCTCAAAAATTATTTTGCCTTGCTTTATGTATATTATATATATATATATATAATATATATATACATATTATATATTATATATATATATTGCATTAATTTGTCTAGGGAGGCACTCTATCAACTCAGCAAAATGTGAGTTCCTGGAGAGGAGAATTATTTCAGTTTTGTCTTTTTATCCTCAGAACCTACCCACACCACCTAGCAGATGTTTAAACAATGTTTGGTCAGTAACACAGTGTAAAGAACATTATCTCAGAAGTCAGAAGACCAGGTTTCAGATATCACCTCTGTTGCCTGCCACCTGTGTGATCTTCAAAAGATAACTAAAAATTCTCTAGACTTCAGTATTCAGATCTTAAAAATGCCCAGGGTTTAGAGTAAATTGCCTCTGAAGTCTACCTCAGCTACAGATCTAAAATACCAAGAATCAGTAGACATTTCCCATCAGTCCACAGTTATGGTGGATTGTGGCTTTTTCCCTTTGATTAAGTCAACCAACCTCACAATTACATTCTGGATCTCCTCTTGACTTCCAGAATTTGGTGAAGGTTTCCTTTATATTTATGCTATTGTTGGGAATGAATTTTGTATTTAAATGCATGTGTAAGAGATGTGTTATCTTCTCTATTAGAATTAAAGGTATTTGAAGGAAGACATTATTTCAATTTTTGTTTGTTTATTTCTAGGGTCTAGAACAAAGTAGCTGGTTAATAAATGCTTGTTGACTGCTGGATTGATATTTTATTTTGAAAACATGGCTAAAACCTCCTGCATGTATCCCCTGACTGGTCATTCCAGAGTACTGTTAATGATGGCACCACAAGAGGCAGTATGATCTAGAATCCACTTGTCTGCTACTGTGGTGGGTTTTGTTTTTTCTGTTTTTTTAAAAACTGTGTGACCTTTTACCAGTGTAATCTTGGCTCTCTATGAGCTTTAGTTTACTCATATATAAAATAAAAGGGTTTCATTGTTGTAGTTGTTCACTCATTTTAGACATATCCAACCAATACTTTGTGATTTTATTTGAGGTATTCTTAGTAAAGATACCAGAGTGGTTTGCTGCTTCCTTCTCCAACTCATTTTACAGATGAAGAAATTGAGGAAAATAGGGTTTAGTGACTTGTCCAGTGCCATACAGCTAGTAAATATATGAGATATCTTAAAATAGATTATCTCCAAATCCCTTCCAGCTCTAGGTACTATGATTCTTTGGTATATTGAGAAGACAGTTGGACCAAGAGATAGGAGACATGAATCCTAGACTGTGTTCCACTTTTAACAAACTGCGTAACACGGAGGAAACCACTCAATATCTCTGGTTCCCACTTTCCTCAGAAAGATACACAATAATAAAACTACATACCATACAGCAGCACTTCAAGATTTGTGATACATTTGTATATGGAATTTAATCTGATCCTCACAACAACCCTTTGAAGTAGATACTCTTATTATCCTCACTTTACATACGAGGAAACTGAGGCTGGGAGACAATCAGTGACTTGATCTAGATGGTCATAGATTATAGTGAGGCAGAACTTGAACTCAGGTCTTTGGGATTCCAATTCTAGCATTCTAGTCCCACCAACTAATTGCCTAGGTGATTGCAAAAGTCCCCTTTAATGCCATATTTCTGTTAGAGTTTTTTGATGTAGTTTGCAACCTATTATGATTAGAAAGCATCCCAAGAGCCCTGGAAATGCATTGAAATGCTGGTTTTCTGTATCCAAGCTGCAGCCTTAATTGTAGAGGTCTCAGATAATGCCTACCTGCCAAATATAATGCCTCAAAATGCCGTGATTGGGAATTGAGCTGACAGGATGCCAGTTTTGCCCTGACTGACCTTATCATTCATTTCCAAGCCCCCTCTGGATTGACAAGAATTTCTCTGTGGAGCCAAATACGACTCTGAGCTGCCAAGAGGTCCCATTGAAAGCTTTGGTGAGGCCCAGGAAGTGACATGAGATCTAAGGACATGCCATCTGTAAATCATTTCTGCCTCTGAGGAGTTCCAAGCATTCAATCTCCCGTGGCCTCTGTCCTTTGTGCTACCAGAGATAGAACATTGACTCTGTTACACGGTGATAACAATCATGATAGCAATACAAGCCCCCACAATATCCCTGAGAATTCTACAAACAAATTGTCCTGGGACAGAGGAACACTATTTAAAGAGCTTTAGTCGCAACTGCCTGAATAAAACATTCACTAACAGAAATTGAAGAACCATTTTCAGTAACGTCAGCAATGTGAATATACATAATCTTCAAAGGACATGAAATTAAAAGCTTAGGAAATATAAAGAATTTAGCAGGAGAAAATTAAACCATGTGGGACCAGGATGAGGTGTATGTCATCCCTAATAACCTCTCTCCCTCTGCACTTGTCCCAGAGATGTTTTAAAGTGAATCTACAGAAGACAAGTCTATATCCCAGTTCTTTTATTCATTGTAAAAAAGCAGTGACATTATCTGTAATAGTCTGGAGAACATTAAATAAAACAGATTAATAGCAGGATAGTGACATGACCTAGGATTGTCATCAAAAAAGCTGAAAATAAGATAACAGTCATAACACTAATTTTAATGAAAAGAATAATACCAAGAATTATTACAGTGAGTTTATGCACGATGGAGCAGAATATCATTGCTTTTATTCAACTAAAATAAAAGCAGCTATTTTATTCACATGTGCAATAACTGTTTGAAGAAAATTAAGTATAAGAGAATATTAGAAAGTTAGAGGCTTGTCTTGTTACCCTTTTAATTTTAACTCCATCAAACAAAAAAAGATAAGAATGATATAACTATGCCATCATCACTAGTAATAATAATAATAATCCATATTCATAGACCACTTTTCTCACTAACTATAAGTTAAGTGGTACACATATTATTAATCCCCATTTTATAGGTGAAGAAACTGAGTCTCTGAAAAATTAGATGGCTTGATAATGATCAAGTGCCTATTAAACTACCACTCAAGTTCAGGTCTTCTGACTCTATGATTAATATTTTTTTACTAGAGAACACTGTATTTGGGGCAAAAAATTTTCAATATTACTTGATTGCCATAGGCAGACTCTAATTCAATCATAATTCAGTTTAAATTTATAAGCATTAATTCTGTAAGAATTATGGCATTTATTTTTAGAGTTATGTCTATTCCTCAATAGAAAGAAAAATAAACCTTCAAAATGGGATTTTTCTACATATTAAGGTAAGGGTCTATTGAAAGATTTTTTTTCAGGAAAGTGATGGTTATATAAAATATAGAAAGCTGTCTGAATATAATTTATGAAAAAAGTATAGGACACAATCATGAGAATTATAGAATCACAGTTTATAAGTTGGTAGGAACCTCAAAGGCATCAAGGTCAAAGTTGCACCAAAGCAAGAATCTCTAAAAAAAAAATATACCAGAGGAGGAGTCATCTAACCCTTGATGGAAGACTTCCAGGGAATAGGAACTCACTATCTCCCAAAGAAGCTCATTCCATTCTTGGACAACTCTATAATTCACTATTAAAGGTCCACCTGATATTGAGCCTAAATTTGTCTACCAGTAATTTCCATGTGTTTCTTTTAGTTCTGCCCTCTAGGGCCAAGCAGAACAAGGCTTATCCCTTTTGCCCAAGAAAGACCTATTTCATGAAGACAGATATATTCCTTCCCAAGTTCTCTATTTTCTGGACTTTTCATGTGCACTTCCTTCCACAGACCTCAAATAGTTTTGACCCAAAACTTTCCACTATTCTGGTTTCCCTTTTCTTGATACTCTAGTTTCTCAGTGTGCTTCCAAAAATGTGGCACCTGAAAGTGAGCCCAATATTCCAGATGTGGTCAGAGCAGAGCAGAGAAGTAATTGTAGTCTTTCAATTTCCCTCATATTGGCCTAAACTTTTAGAAATATTTGGGAGCAGTAGATCTGCCTTTATGCCCAGGTATGTGTAATTGGAAATGATTTTTTTTCAATATTGGCTCACTGTGTATTTAACACAGCTGGACACTTTAATAGTCCACCTAAGACTAAGGGTCAGTTTGCCTCTTCTTAATGAAATATTATCATTAGAAATCTTGCATGTGATAGAGGGGGCATCTGTGCTCTAAGCTACATTGGTTTTAATTTTTTTTAATCTTTTGTTTGACTGGCTGTGGACATCATGAAGAGCACACAGAATATGCAGGTGTTTGCACTATTAAAAGATAGCAATAAATATGTCATAATGTTCTCTCTACATTTAGCTAACACTACCAGGCTCAGCCTTTTTAAAATTTATTTATTTTTTTTAAACCCTTACCTTCTGTCTTGGAGCCAATACTGTGTATTGGCTCCAAGGCAGAAGAGTGGTAAGGGCTAGGCAATGGTAGTCAAGTGACTTACCCAGGGTCACACAGCTGGGAAGTGTCTGAGGCCAGATTTGAACCTAGGACCTCCCATCTCTAGGACTGGCTCTCAATCCACTGAGCTACCCAGCTGCCCCCTTAGGCTCAGCCTTTTAAGTACAGGGTCAATGAAAGGGAAACAGTGAAAGGGCAGTGAAGGTCCACCAAAGTTGGGAATCTTCAAGATCTGGTCTTCATTCCTTTCCAGACTATACTGTTGAAGGATCTCCATAAGACTTGCTCTACAGTACCATAGAAATATCTTCACCCCAGAAGCTCACAGCATCTCTGGACTACTTTTCACATTGGAAGTACCTTCCACTCCTGAGACCTGCCTTCTGACTGGCTGTTTCTTTAAAATACTTACCTTTCATTCTTAGAATTGATATTGGTTATAAGACAAAAGAGTGGTTAGGATTAGGCAACTGGGATTAAGTGATTTGGCCAAGGTCCCACAGCTAAAAAAGGATCTGAGTCCAGATTTGAATCCAGGACTTCCCTTCTCCAAGCCTGTTTCTCTGTCCACTGAGCCCCTAACTGCCCCTGATTTGTTGATTCTTCTCAGAATCACCAATTTAAGGAGGAGACCTAGATCAAAGGCATCCTCATTCCTCTCCAGGCTGCACTGCTGACTCGTCTCCACTGAATTTTCTCTACAACTGCCCTGTGCCAGGTATCATCCCTCTCCTCTCTTTTAAACACCTTTCTTTTCTGAGTTGTCTTCCCCCTCATTATGATGTAAGATCCTTGGGGCCTGGGGTTGTCTTTCTGTTTTATTTTGTATTCACAGAGCTTAGCACAGCTCTTAACACACAGTAGTCAAACCAAAACCATAGCTATTAACTTATTGTTTATGTACACTGTCTAGATGGACAGAGTAATGTATGTTGTATCCCAAGCTGTAGATGCATTGAGAGAAGATCTCAAAGAATTCAAATTAGGAAGGGACCACAGAGATCCTCTAATCCAACCATTTTTCCTATTGGTAGGAGAAACTGAAGCTAAAAGATGGAAAGTACTCCCTGACCATCTGGTGATAGAACATGGATGTGGCACTCACAAGGCCGTGTTCCTTCCACTGTTGCAGAGACTAGTGTGCTTCCTCTAGCTTGTGTTGTTACCAGGAATGTAAGCCAAATTTATAGCTTTACTCAATAAAACAGATCCTTCCAGGAGAGCAAGATTACTAGAGAATGAACACCTAGGGATAACTGGGTATTTTTCTTTCACATTTTTTTTGGCTTTTTCTTTTATCAACTCACCCTGAATCTTAGCTCAGAGTCCAAAGCCTTTCCCTGTGGTTGGTCCTAGATCTGCCGACTTGCTCAGCTTCAAAGCATCCCCTTGGGGAGTTTCTCTCTCTGCATCTTGCTACACGTTCTTGGTTTCAGCCACAGGCAGTCTGAGCTTTTGGAGCTAATTAAAGGTAAGGCCTTAGTTTGCCTTTCCAACCTTCTTGCTCTAAACCAGACTTTACCTTGCTTCTCAACCTGCAATAAAAACTTAGGAGCTTTGACTAGGTTATCTCTAATCCCTCAAAAGTCTCTCTGATGGTTTGTTTTTGGATCACCAGCTTGGGACTTTAGAGCTCACTTAGTTCATATTTTTCATTTTGCAGAAGGGGAAACTGAGTCACAAAGTTATTGAATGTCTTACAGAGATAGTATGCCGAATAAGTAGGATTCTAGGGAAGAAAGAGGAAAGGGAAACACCATGAATTATGTAGACATGGAAAAAAATTAAAATCTAATTTAAAATTAAGAAAAGGAAGTAAATTCCAACCCGTTCCTTCTTGTTCTTTTTTTAATTTTCATTTTATTTGATCAATTTCAAACATTATTCCTTAGTTATAAAATCATTTTCTATCCCTCCCTTCCCTCCCCCCACCTTTCACATATCCACGCACAATTCCACTGGGTATTACGTCTGACCTTGATCAGAACCTATTTCCATGTTGTTGCTGTTTGCACTAGAATGTTCATTTAGAGTCTACATCCCCAATCATATTCCCTCGACACATGTAATCAAGCAGATGTTTTTCTTCAGTGTTTCTACTCCCACAGTTTTTCCTCTGAATGTGGATAGTTTTCTTTCTCATAAATCCCTCTGAGTTGTTCAGGATCACTGCATTGCCACTAATGGAGAAGTCCATTACATTCCATAGTACCACAGTGTATCAGTCTCTGTGTACAATGTTCTCCTGGTTCTGCTCCTCTCACTCTGCATCACTTCCTGGAGGTCATTCCAGTTCCCATGGAATTCCTCCAGTTTATTATTCCTTTGAGCACAATATTATTCCATCACCAACATATACCACAATTTGTTCAGCCATTCCCCCCCAATTGAAGGACATCCCCTCATTTTCCAGTTTTTTGCCACCACAAAGAGCGCAACTATGAATATTTTGTACTATGAATATTTTTGTACACATATTTTTCCTTATTATCTTTTTGGGGTACAAACCCAGCAATGCTATGGCTGGATCAAAGGGCATATAGTCTTTTATCACCCTTTGGGCATGATTACATATTGCCCTCCAGAATGGTTGGATCAATTCACAACTCCACCAGCAATGCATTAATGCCTCAACTTTGCCACATCCCCTCCAGCATTCATTACTTTTCATTGCTGTCATGTTAGCCAATCTGTTAGGTGTGAGGTGATACCTCAGAGTTATTTTGATTTGTATCTCTCTGATTATAAAAGATTTAAAACACTTTTTCATGTGCTTTTTAATAGTTTTGATTTCTTTAACTGAAAATTGCTTATTCATGTCCCTTGACCATTTATCAATTGGAGAATGGCTTGATTTTTTTGTTGAACAACTGATTTAGCTCTTTGTAAATTTGGGTAATTAGACCTTTGTCAGAGGTTGTTTTTTTTTTTTAATGAAGATTGTTTCCCAATTTGTTGCTTCCCTTCTAATTTTGGTTACATTGGTTTTGTTTGTACAAAACCTTTTTAATTTAATGCAATCAAAATTATTGATTTTACATTTTGTTATTTTTTTCTAACTCTTGCTTGGTTTTAAAATCTTTCCTTTCCCTAACATCTGACATGTATACTATTCTGTGCTAACCTAATTTACTTATAGTTTCCTACTTTAGGTTCAAGTCATTCACCCATTCTGAGTTTATCTTGGTGTAGGGTATGAGATGTTCATCCAAAGCTAATTTCTCCCATACTGTCTTCCAATTTTCCTAGCAGTTTTTTCAAATAGTGGATTTTTGTCCCAAAAGCTGGGATCTTTGGGTTTATCATACATTGTCTTGTTGAGGTCACTTGCCCCAAGTCTATTCCACTGATCCTCTTTTCTGTCTCTTAGCCAGTACCAAATTGTTTTGATAACCACTGCTTTATAGTATAGTTTGAGATCTGGGACTGCAATGCTGCCTTCCTTCACATTTTTTTCATTATTTCCCTGGATATCCTTGGTCTTTTGTTCTTCCAAGTGAACTTTGTTATGGTTTTTTCTAATTCAGTAAAAAAGTTTTTTGGTAGTTTGATGGGTATGGCACTAAATAAGTAAATAAGTTTGGGTAGGATGGTCATTTTTATTATGTTAGCTTATCCTATCCATGAGCAGTTAATGTTTTGCCAATTGTTTATCTAGTTTTAATTGTGTGGAAAGTGTTTTGTAGTTGTATTCATATAGTTCCTATGTTTGTCTCAGCAGATAGATTCCTAAGTATTTTATATTGTCTAGAGTGATTTTAAATAGAATTTCTTTTTCTAATTCTTGCTGATGAGATATGTGGGAGATATATAGAAATGCTGATGACTTATGTGGGTTTATTTTGTATCCTGCAACTTTGCTAAAGTGTTGATTATTTCCACTAGCTTTTTGGTTGATTCTATGAGATTCTTTAAGAAGGCCATCTTATCATTTACAAAGAGTGATAGCTTGGTCTCCTCATTGCCAATTTTAATACCTTCAATTTCTTTTTCTTCTCTAATTGCTACTGCTAGGGTTTCTAGTACAATATTAAATAAATAATGGACATCCTTCTTTCACTCCTGATCTTATTGGGGATGCATCTAGTTTATCCCCATTGCAGATGATGTTTGGCTGGTGATTTTAGATAAATACTGTTTATTATTTTTAGGAAAGACCCTTCTATTCCTATACTTTTTAGTATTTTCAATAGGAATTGGTGTTGTATTTTGTCAAAGGCTTTTTCTGCATCTATTGAGATAATAATGTGATTTTTGTTGGTTTGCATGTTGATATGATCAATTATGTGGATGGTGTTCCTAATATTGAACCATCTTTGCATTCCTGGCATAAATTCCACCTGATCATAGTGAATAACCCTCCAGATCACTTGCTGGAGTCTTTTTACTACTATCCTATTTAAGATTTTTGCATCTATGTTCATTAAGGAGATTGGTCTATAGTTTTCTTTTCCTGTTTTTGACCTGCCTGACTTTAGAAACAGTACCATGTTTGTGTCATGAAAGGGATTTGATAGAACTCCCTCTTTGCTTATTATATCAAATAGTTTGTATAATATTAGTATTAGTTGTTCTTTGAATGTTTGATAGATTTCACTTGTGAATCCATCAGGCCCTAGGAATTTTTTTCTTAGAGTTCTTTGAGGGCTTGTTCAATTTCTTTTTCTGATATGGGATTGTTTAAGAATTCTGTTTCTTCTTCTGTTGATCTAGGCAATTTATATTTTTGAAATATTCACCCATATCACCTAGATTGGCATATTTATTGCCATATAATTGGGGAAAATAGTTTTAATGATTGCCTTAATTTCCTCTTCATTGGAGGTGAGGTCTCCCTTTTCATCTAAGATACTGTTAATTTGGTGTTCTTCTTTCCTTTTTTTATTAGATTGACCAATACATTGTCTATTTTGTTTTTTTTTTCAAAATACCAGCTTCTAGTCTTATTTATTAGTTCAATAATTCACTTTTGATTTTATTGATTTCTCCCTTAATTTTTAGGATCTCTAATTTAGTTTTCTTCTGTGGATTTTTAATTTGTTCACTTTCAAGTTTTTTATTTCCATGTCCAATTCATTGACCTCTGCTGTTCCTAATTTGTTAATATATGAACTCAAGGATATAAATTTTCCCCTGAGTACTGCTTTGGCTCTGTCCCATAGATTTTGAAAGAATGTCTCATCATTGCCATTTTCTTCAATGAAATTATTAGTTGTTTCAATAATTTGTTCTCTAATTTACCAATTTTGGAGAATTATATTATTTAATTTCTAATTAATTTTTGATTTGGCTCTCCATGTACTGATTATTATTTTTATTGTGTTATGATTTGAAAAGGTTGCATTTATTATTTCTGCTTTTCTGCATTTGCCATGCTTTTATGACCTAGTACATGTTCATTCTTTGTGAATGTAACATGTGCTGCTGATAATAAGGTGTATTCCTTTTTGTCTCTATTTATTTTTCTCCATATATCTATTAACTCTATTTTTTTCTAAGATTTCATTCACATATCTTACCTCTTTCTTATTTATTTTTTTATTTGATTTATCTAAATTTGATAGTGGTAGGTTCAGGTCTCCCACTAGTATAGTTTTACTATCTATTTCCTCCTTGAATTCCACTAGTTTCTCCTTTAGAAATTTGCATGCTATGCCATTTGGTGCATACATGTTGATAACTGATATTTCCTCATTGTCTATACTCCCTTTTATCAGGATGTAGTTACCTTCCCTATCCCTTTTAATCAGATCTATTTTTACTTTGGCTTTGTCAGATAATCATGATTACAACTCTTGCCTTCTTTCTATCATTTGAGGCCCAATAGGTTTTGCTCCAACCTTGAATTCTAACCTTGTCAGTGTCTACCTGCATCAGGTGTGTTTCTTATAGACAACATATAGTAGGATTTTGGATTCTAATCAACTCTCCTATTTGTTTTCATTTTATGGGTGAATTCATCCCATTCCCATTCAAAGTTATGATTGTCACTTGTGTATTCCCCAGCATTTTGATAACCTCTCCTAGCTCTGTCCTTTCTTCTTTTGCTATATTCTTTTAAATCAGTGGTTTGCTTTTAATCAATCCCCCCTAATCCCCTACCTTAATATGCTTCCCTTTCTGTCCCAACACTTTTTGTTCCCTTCTTATTTTTTAGGGTATGTTTAGTTCCCTCCCCCTCTCTTTCCCTCCCTTTTTGTACTTCTTCCCTCCCCACCCCCTTACTTTTCCCTTCTCACTTTCCCTATAGGATAAAATAGAATTCAATACCCCACTGGATCTAGACACTCTTCCCTCTCAGAATCGATTTCACTGAGAGTAAGATTTAAGTATTACCTATTAGCACTCTCTTCTTTTCCTTCTTATAAGAGTATTCTTCCCCTCCCATTCCCATACATATCTTTGGTTGATAAAGATTATCCTATTTACTTTATTTCTTCAAGTATTTCTTGGTGCCATCTTCAATTCCCCCCTCCCTTTTTCTTTTTTTTTTTTCATCTTACAGTACTTATTACCTCAATCTCTTCCTGTGAATGATTCTTCTAATTACTATAATAGTGAATGTAATTTTTGAGAGTTACAAATTACATTTCCCCACATATTAATATAAATAATTTGATCTTATTGAAGCCCTTGAAGAAGAAAGTTTGAATAAAAAGTATTTTCCCCCTTTTCCCTCTTTCTTATTTACCTTTTCATGTATCTCTTGATCTTTGTGTTTGGATATCAAACTTTCCACTTAGTTCTGGTCTTTCCTTTATAAATATTTGGAAATCTTCTATTTTGCTGAATTCCCATACTTTACCCTGGAAGTATATAGTCAGTTTTGATGGATATGTGATCCTTGATTGAATACTCAATTCTATTGCCTTTCTGAATATCATATCCCAAGCCTTGCAGTCCTTTAGTGTGAAAGCTGCCAGATCTTGTGTAATCCTGATCAGTGCTCCTTGGTATCTGAATTGTCTGTTTTTGGCTTCTTGTAGAATTTTATCCTTAGCTTGGAAGCTTTTGAATTTGGCAATTACATTCCTGGGAGTTGTCTTTTGAGGGTTTAATGTAGAGGGTGTTCTATGCACTCTTTCAATGTCTATTTTGCCCTCTTGTTCAAGAACATCAGGATAGTTTTCTTGGATAATTTCTTGTAGTATGATGTCAAGATTTTTGTTTATTTCTGTTTTTTCAGGTAGACCAATGATCCTCAAATTGTCTCTTCATGATCTGTTTTCCTGATCTGTCATCTTCTCAGTAAGATGTTTTGTGTTTCCTTCTATTTTGTCAGTCTTTTGACTTTGCTTTATTAATTCTTGCTGTTTTTCAAGATCATTGTCTTCCAATTGCCCAATTCTAGTCTTTAAATATTGATTTTCCTTTTTCAGTTTGGTCTATCCTGCTTTTTGTGGCTTCTAGCTTTTTCTCCAATTGGGAGTTCTTGTCTTTTAAACTGTTATTTTCTATTTGCCAAAAGGCTTCCTTATTTTTTATAAGCTCCACTTTAAATTCTTCAAGAGCTTATGGACAATTTCCATTTTGGAGGGGGAAGGTTTTGGTGCATTTATTTGGATTTCCTCTTCTATTTCATCTGTAGCCTGGGTTTTTCTCTGTAAAAAATTTCAAAGGACAAGCCCTTCTTCTTGTTTTTCTTGGTGGTGGGAAGTTGTTGTTCCTGGGCACTATTTGCCATCACTGTGGAGGTTTTTCCTTCCCTTTTCAGACAGAGATCTGAGTGAGATGGGCAGGCTCTCTGTGTATGGAGTTCAGGAACAAGGATTTTGGCTGAGACCAGCTCTGGAGTCTCTGTAGCTTCAGCTGTTTGCTTCCCCTCCCTGGGCTATCTCCCCATGGGTGCCCAGGGTCTATGCTCTTTAGCCTTCTGGGGTCTCAGGTCTATTTTCTTTCAGGGGGTGGACCTCGGTAGTCTCAGTTAGTTGACAAGGACCAAGAGGTGCCCCTCACTCACTCCAGAGGTGCTCAGTCACTGATTCTAGTGCTCACTGGCTCTGAACTCACATTTTTGTCAGAGCTTTTTCACCTGTTTATACTGTGGAAATGCCCAAATCCCACACACCTTCAATGCTGCCCCCTACTGTAGAGTCCTTTTGTTCATATGAATTTGTTTTTGTTTTTTTTTTTTTTGGTCTTTTGACATAGTCTATATTGGTAAGTGCTGAGGAGTGGAAGAGTCCTGCATCTAGACTGCCACCATGTTTACCCAGAGGTTTCTCCCTTCTTGTTCTAATTGTAGTGCTCCTTCTAATATAACACACCTGTTTTGTTTTGTTTTTTACTTATATTTAATTTTTGAGACCATCCTGTTTTATATGATCATTTCCATTGTTTAACTTTTTATTATTTCAATGCTTCATTACTGACTTTATACATTAATTCATGACTTCATTTCATTATTATTACATTTTTATGTTATTTGAAATACTTAATTTCATTTCTAAATTTTAAGTGATAAATCTTTATATTAAGCTTTATATTTTAATTTTATTATGCTGGAAATTTCAAGGAATGATTTATCCTTTGGTTTTATCTATTCTTTTATTTTAAAAATAATTATTTATTTTTAGTAGCCTGAGCATGTTATAGTGTTGTATAGCAATGAGATGTAGAACCTATTAGTTTCTAAGTCTATGAAAATGAATATGAGAGAACACAGAAGATTTTAGTTCTAGCACTGGAAAGGACCTCAGAGATCATCTAGAGTCTTGTTGGTGAAACTATGGAACATATAGCAGAGTGTGCTGGAGGGGGCTGCTCTCTTCTCTTCTCTATATTCACCTGAATATATTTCTCACATGACCTGCTTCTCTGCCCAGTAGTCCAATGGGAGTGCTTCCTCCTTCCTCTGACCGGTGTAAGGTGAGGGGGGGCACATGTGGTGTGAGGGTTATGGTTTGGGCACTTGGTCTCTAAGGTCTGTAAAAGGTTTACCATCACTGGTCTAGAACAGGACCTACATTTTATAGATGAAAAAACTCAGATGCAGGAAGCAAAGTGAACACAAGGAGGTTATACAGGTAGTAAGTAGAAGCAGTTTATGAATGTACTCAGGTCCTCTGACTTCAGAGTCAGCTTTCATTTATGGTGTATCATTTTGCCTTTTTTCTCTTTTCACCATGCCACACAAGTGGACTGCAATGTATAACCAAAAAGGAACTCTGAAGAATAAAAGAAAATAATATTATTAGGATAATTAATGATAAAAGGAGAAGGAAAAGAAGCAGAAAGAGAAAGATGAGAGCCCAGCCATTTGCCAAGAGTTCATGATATCAGAAAACCAAACCAAGGACTATATTGGTACCCTCCAGACAGCAGGAGAAATCACAGGAGGCTACCAGAACTTTGGGAGGAGCTCTTATTTCTGACTTGTGGTAGGATATGGGCAATTGGATGTCCTGGACTGAGACAGATTGATTAGTTATCTGCTTCATGACAGGAAAATCTAAAGTGATGACCTCATGGGCTCATTTGATTTCAATTTCATATTATATTTGTGCTTTGTATTTTATTTTACAATGATTATAGTATATTATATTCCCTTGTTTTCTTTAATGTTCTTTTAACGTTTTTATGCTGAAATAATTTTATTAATCTATATTATATTTGCTAATATTTAACCTCATAATTATATAAATTTTTTGCCTATTTTGTAGTTTTTTACTTATATTTTGTTTAATTCATATCGTTTCATGTTTCCCCTTTAATATATTTTAAAAATAACTATTTTATTAGTTCATATTTTTAATGTGTTACTTTGAAATGTATCTGTATTTTGTTTTTCTGTTTCTTATTTTTTTCCTCTCTCCAGTTCTCTACTTCTACTCATTCTTAAGCTTCTGCACTTTCTTGATATATTGATTTTTCTACATTCCTCCCTGGCAACTTTTCTCTAAACTGTCTCAGATAAAGTTTCCAGAAGCTGTTTTCTTAAAGGACTGGTGACCCTTACATGGAGCAACATCTTGGGACCAAAAAATAGTGTCATTTCACCATTCTTTACTCTGCTTTTATAATGTTCACGTATGAGCCCTAGCATCATCAGCATTTATGACCTAAAAGCAAAGTTGCTGTAGCTCCTCATTTGCAGCAATCATCTCAATTCATGCAGAATTTACAACTATTCAGCAAAACTTGATGCTGTCAACATTTTATTAAATTGGTCTGTGGAATGATTCTAAATTGCCTCTATCCTGAATTTTTCTCATCTTAAAAGATAACAGAAATCCCATCCATTCACAGACTAATAGAAGCTCAGAGTTGGATGACATGTCTGAGCTCATTTGATCAGGAATTCCCTCAATAACATCTCTAACAAGGGATGATCCAACAACCATGTGAGAAGGCATTGGGACACACTGGAGATAAGACCAGATTTTCAATTGAAGAACTGAGACCTGAACTCTGCCTCCATTTTTCACTTTCTGCATGACAATGGACAAGTCCCATCTCTGTTGATCTTACTTTTCTCACATGTAAAATGAAGGGGCTGGAAAAGAGGACATAAAGCCTCTTCCAAGTGTAATATCTATGACCCTTAGGTCATCTACTTCTCACCAGCACTCATTTTTAGAATGATTTTCATTTTTTAAAAAAATGTTGCTTCTCTACAACTTCTGACAATTGTTCCCAGCTCTACCTTCTGGGACTGGACTGGATAATTTAATACATCTTCTCCACAATCACCATTCAACTATTTGAAGACATTTCTCATGTAATCCATGAATCTTCTCTACTCAAATATTTTTCAAATATATTGCATGGTATGACTTCTAGCTCCCTTTACCACTTTGGTATTCCCTCTCCTGAACATGTTGCATCTTGAGAGTTTCTTTACTAAACTGCCACTGAAATTAAAACAATAGCTTGGAATAGCATGTGATACTGAAGTCTCTTCCCCCCCCCCCCCCCCGAACATAATGCTTCTATTAATGCTATTAAAGATCACATTTGTTTTGTTTTGTTTTTCTGGATGCCATATTACATGAACTCAGATTAGATTATCAGTCCTCTCAGCTGGTTTTTTGAATGAATTGTTTCCCCACCAAGTTTCCTAAACATATTCAATTGATTTTTTTTTTTTTTAGTTCAAATGTATGACTACTTTGCCTAATAGAATTTGGGGAAATTGCAATTCCTTATCCCATATGTTAACAATATTTCTCACCTGTGACTTCTAAACCATTTTCTGAGCATGCCATCCTTTCCTTCTTCTAAATCATTGGTAATAAGCTTTTAAGAGAGAATAAGGTAGTATTTCCCCAGGGAACTCCACTAAGAACCTTCTTTTATCCATCGATCACAACTCTTTGGTTTTAGTTTTTCAACTGGCAATGATTTTCCCTAACTTTGCTCATATTGACTCATATCCCTCTATCTTCTTTCCACAGATATATTCAGACTCTGGCCTTGCTAAAATATTCATATAAAATGAAGCTTCAGTCCTTATCTGACTACTCCAAGTTGATGTGAGCTGTCCCTTGACTTCTCTACCACCAATCTTCCAAAAGTCTTAGAATCATGTAGTTAGATCTAGAAGGGGCTTCAGCTGTTTACAGTCATGTCCAACTCTTTGTGGCCTCATTTGAAATTTTCTTAGCAAAGTTATTGGAGTTGATTGTCATTTCCTTTTTACATATGAGGAAACTAAGACAGACAAGGTTAAGTGACTTGCATAGGGTCACACAGTTAGTAAATATCTGCAGTCAAATATGAACCCAAGTTTTCTTGACTCTGGGTCAGGCATTCTATCCACTGTATCACCTAGCTCTTCTGAAAAGACATTAGAAATATTTAATGTTACTTTTTATTTTATTAAGAAAAAAGAACTAAGTCCAAGAGAGGTTTGCCTACTTCCCCAAAATCTATTAGCAAGTAAGTGACAAAATCAGGCATTCAGCCTCATCAGTCAGTAAGTCAGACAATCAAAAAACATTTATTAAGCCCCCTGTTATATGCCAGGAATTGTGCTAGACTCTAGAGACAGAAAGATAAAATGTAAACAATTTCAGCCTTTAATGAGATGATACTTTATATGGGTATATAACATATATATGTGTGTGTGTGTATGTTGTGTATTTATATGTATGCATATTTACATAAGTTTTGTGTATATTTATGTATACACATAAGTATACACAAGATAGATGCAAATTAAATTGGCAGGATAAGACATTTGGACTTCAAATCCCATGTTCTACACCATAGCAGTGATTGATTATTGCCATTGTTTGTATGTTTGCTGCCTTGAGCTGTTAGTTATATCTCTATTGTTGGACTTTTCCCATCCTTTGGGAAAAGCTTTGTCTCATGAACTGGATGATAAGTTCCTTGAGTACCATAACATTCTCTTGTGCCTATTTGTAATCACCCTAAGCACATAGCAAGCATTTGGTTTAATTCAAGCCAACAAGTATTTATTGAATGTTTCCTCTATGCCAAATGTCATAGGCACAAAATTGATTGATATCTTAGAACATTAGAATAAAGCATTGCTTCTAGAAGCAGAGGATCTGGGTTCCAGTCTCTGTGATTCTATGACAATTGGTTCAATCTCTACCTTTGTAGCAATTTTTACAGAAGTAAGAATTTGGACACATAGATAGAACTCAAGTTATACATCATGGATTCATAGGAGGAATATGACAGAAGAGCTTGAAAACTTCAGGGAGAAAAAATTCAGCGCTAGCCTGAGTTGTCTGGGAAATTATTTGACTTTACTTGATGAAGAAAAGTACCCGAACCATGACATATCATATATAGAGACCTGTGTGCAAACAATTCTATCATCCTAGAAGAAGCTAAATCCTCCAAGAAATGTGAACTCATTAGAGATATGTAACAGCCAAGTCCTGGAGGGAACCCAAACGAAAGATGCCTTCAGCAGACCTACCCTTTCATAATCGAGTCAATGAAAAACTCATTTATTAAATACTTACAAGAAATAATCTTTCCTTTCCCTTCTCTGTAACTTGATGATAATCATCTTAGCCTATATTTGTGGGTTGGAAGGCATGTCTTGAATTCTGAGGTCCTTTCCGGCTCTGTATCCTATGATGCTATCTGATACTGCCAAACTGTCCTTTAATAAGATTTTTCTGATAGCTCTAACACTTTACTTGCCAAGTATTTGGTTGTTTTTTTTTTTCCTACTCTGATATAATTTCTGGGACCACTTTCAAATTGCCACATAAGATGATGCTCAACAATATGTGTGATTGATCATGTGTTTTCATATTAAACACATTGTGACAAAATGGAAAAAGCAAGAAACCTATGCAATTTAGTCACATCTTTATCACAATCTAGATGTTTGATATCAAGCAAGTTATTTTGCTCCCCTGGGACTCAGTTTCCTCATCTTTAAAATGAGAAGTTTCATCTAGATGATCTCCAAAGCTCCTCCAGAACTAAATTTCTATCATTTTTCCCCTTCTTATTTCCCATTTTCCATTTAGTCTTCCATTCCCGAAATTATTATGTATTTACTTTTTTTAGTTGAAAATTTTTATTTAATTAAATAATTTAGAATATTTTTCCATGGTTACATGATTCCATGTTCTTTCCCTCCCCTCTCCCCCCATAGCCAACAAGCAAATCCACTGGGTTTTACATGTGTCATTGATCAAGACCTATTACCATAGTATTAATATTTGCATTAGGGTGATTGCTTTGAGTCTACATCCCCAATCATATTCCCTTTGACCCATGTAGTCAAGCAATTGTTTTTCTTCTGTGTTTCTACTCCCACAGTTCTTTCTTTGCATGTGAATAGCATTCATACCCATAAGTCCCTCAGTTGTATTTACAATCATAGTTCTTGAACTGAAAGGGGCCTCTGAGTACATTTTACAAAAGAGGAAACTGAGGATTAGGGTAATGAAGTGACTTCTCCAGCCTTACAAGTAGTAAGCATTGGATGGGATTTGAACCCAGATTCTCTGAGTCCAGGACTAGAGTTCTTTCTACCACAACATTATGTCTCCCATCTAATCCTACATGTTTTGTATTTTCTTATATGTGTATGTGTTGCATTTTGCCAGTAGAATGCAATCTAATTGAGGGTTGGGACAATTTTATTTCTGCCTTTGTACCCCCAGCACTTAGCATAGTTCCTGGCCATAGTAATCAATTAATCAGACTTTGTTGATTGCACTGAATCAATTCTAGAAGGCTAACTCTGTCCCTGACTATTGGCTGCATGCTCTAGACCAAAAGAGATGAAAATCCTGTATTATAAAGTTATAAAATATATGACTCAATGAGAATCACTGGCATCCTCAGCCTACTCTTGATAGCACAATCCATAAAAACCAGACTCTGTAGGAGTATAATAAAGGTTGTATAGGAGTATAATAAAAACTAGACACAAGTCTGAAAAATTCATTAGTTCCTGCCATTCCTAAAAGAATAACTGTCTAAGGAGGCTACCGACAATATTCCACCACAGGGATTCCAAGCTTATTGATAGGCAGGTTTAAAGCCAAATGAAACCTTCTCATTACAATCTAATTTGGAATCTTTATACAATTCATCTTACTACAACTTCTCTTCTCTCTTCTTCCCAAGTCTTATATGTGTCATGATTTCTAGGATAATGACCATCATTGGTTTCCTTGCTTAACCATTGTATCTGCATGTGTTTCAAACACTAAAACCTTTTGTTATCTTTGCTAAGAATGTCCATGTTTAAGTGGATCTGAGTGACTCATAGGAGAAGTGAAATTAACTATATGGAGTCAAGATTTTTTTCTGTAATTAAACAGACTAAAAACATATTCTCTGTTCTACTGTTATATACACCAGTGCTCCAACAGACATGTGAATTATTGATTTGAATGTCACTTCCAAGAACTGGTCTCGATGCATTCATGCCAACCCGTCCTGAGTCATTCTAATCCATTGCTTCCAAATTCATTCACTACATGGGATCTTCCCAATATCTTGGAGTCTCCTAAAGACAAAAGAGAACATTCTCTCCACCATAGTCTTTGGCTCTGTCAATGACTCAACAAAGGAGACAAATGCAGTTTTATAATAATAAAGTGTATTATCATCAGTATGAGATTTATAAGAATAGGATCATAGGATTATAGACCTGGAAGGGAAAAGGACATCAAAGACAGTACAATCTCCTAATTTTGTAGATAAACTGATTCTCAGAAAGGTGAAGCGATTTTCCCAAGATGTGCAGAGATTTTCCCAAGGTCCCACGGGAATGTAATCAGAATATCTGGATCCAGAGTCTGACCCTACCACTTATAAGCTGTGTGACTCTGGGTACACAACTTCTACATCAGATTACAACAGATCCTTCCATTTGGCATTTAAATCCTTTCACATGCTAGTTCTCAAGCAACCTCTGTAACCTTATTCTATCTATATATCCCCTTCATGTGCATTCCCATACAACCTAACTGACTTTTTTGCTGTTTCTTGCATATCATATTCTATCTTCCATCTTTTGGCTTCATGCAAACTGCTCCTCACCCCCATAGATGGAATTTACACCTTTCTCATTTCTACATTTTGGGATCTCCAGTTGCTTTTGAAGACCAATTTAAGCACCACCTCCTGCATGAAACATTTCTTGGTTCCTTTCTTGCTGAACCTAATGTTTCAATCCTCTTCCCTTCAAATTATCTTGTGTTTATATCATGCTTTCTCATTTTGTATGTGTACATGTGTCCCCTGTGCACACACTGGAATGTCAGCTTCTTTAGGACAATGATTATTTCAATTTGTATTTGTTTTCCAAGAGCCTAAAAGAATTCCTGGCTCATAGTAGATACTTAGATGCTTATTGATTGATGGTTGATTGAATTTGCATTTTTCTTGGGTACAAATCCAATTTCCCCCAAAGCAGTATATGAGCTCCTTGGGGGAAAGGACTCTTTATTCTTTGGTCTTTTATCCCTAATATTGAAATGAAAGCCTAAACTACTTTCCTCTCTGAATTTTTATTGAAAAGGCACTTTGTATATTCATTGTATACATATGAATTATTATTATTCTATGTCTCTCTTTTGCCTCCAGACTTAAAGGGAAACCCATCTGTTCAGCATCAAAAGCCCTCTGGGGTCTTTTTCTGGCTTATCTTCATAAGCTTAGAGAGTATGCTCTTCCACACATTCTAGTTCTAATTAGATTGTCTTACTTGCTAATAATACTGCTTTCATGCCTTTGTATAGAGTGCTTTCAAAGTTGAAGCTTTCTTCCCTTCCTCACCTATGTTGTTTGGAACACCTGGCTCTCTTTAACCTCAATTTAAGCACAATACCCCACAAGAGACTTTCCTTGATTCTCAAATTGTTGGAATCTCACCCCCTCCGAGATTTCCTTTTTTTTTCTATTTTGTATCTCCATGACATGTGTGTCTGTGTGTGTCCATATTGTCTGTCTGACTCTTGTTCAAATGTTAAGCACCTTCTTTTGTCTTTTGAATTCCTAGCACCCAGGACAGTGTCCAATAGTGACTATTTGGTAAAAGCTTATTGAATTGATAGGGTTTAGGTCCTGGTGGGTATATATAGGTTAAAACATATTACCAATGATAACTTTGGCACAAGAAATGGTAGCATTACAAATCCAGAATGAAGCATTAACAGATGGACAAACTAAGTGCCATTCAGATATCGACATGATGTCTAAAGATCTAGAAGTTCATTGGGCAAAATACTTCATGAGAGTTATGGAAAGATATGGGAACATAGATCTGGAGCTAGAGAATATTTGAGAGCCCTCATACCCAATTGTCTATCTTTACAGATGGTAAAACTGAGGTATGGAGACTTGCCCAGAATCATAGACAGTAAATAAGAATAAGTTAGGGAGAATAGATAAGTTACGATTTGGAGAATTTATAGAAGGAAAATCCACACTGATGAGATTATAAGCCCTCTGAAGCATGGAAGTAAACATTTTTTGCTCCTTAAAACAGGGGTTTCATTTAGCCATGAGGTATAAAATCCCATTCTTCTCACTCTTAGAATTGGTTTTGGCAGATGTATTTTATCAGTTTGAATGTTTGTTGACCTAAGAAAGGCAAAGGAAGAAGAGGGGAGAGCAGCCTGTTTGTGTGCAAGAAGAAGTATGCTATAGATCATAACCAATGCCCATTAAACCTTTAGGAAGCCCATGGAGATGGAGAGAACCTGAAACAGAGTCGAAGCCCTATATTCTCTAAGGAGACTTTTCAGTATCTGTCTACATATAGGTATGCTCTCTTTGGGCACTAAATCCCAGAATAAAGTCGGGAAAAACAGGAGCCAATGAACAGGGTAATGGTGAATATTTATGCCCAGAAATGATGGCTCATATTGTTGATCTCCTCTTACTTGCTCAGTGACAGCAGCACTTTATTCAAACTATTTTAAGAGCTGAGCTCATATCATTAATGATTCAGGTGCACTAATCAAATAGTAAACCCAAAATCCACATTGATTTCAGACTCCATTCAAAACACAAGGGAGAATAATCAGCACTTGCTGAAAGGGGAAAGAAAAATTGGAAAGGAAATAAATGTTGTTTTTCAGTCCCTTCAGAGTCCATTATGCAGGGAGGAAAATGACAGTATTTAAAAGGTAATTGACAGCACCTCTTTTAAAAATATGATTGATTTTAACATCACCAACAATTATGCCATAAAGTGTTTATGAATTTCTGAAAATTGAAAATAGATCATCTTTTAATTATTTTAAGAATGGTCTTTTAATAATCATGTTATTTATGATATAGAGAGACCCATTTTCTCACAAGTGTCTGAAGATGGTTGGGCTTGGTGTTTTCATCCACATTATTATATAAGTGATATGAGAATATGAGAATAATATCCAAAGGGTTTTTCTTAATCTTCATCCTCTTTGTCTTCTGTGAAATATTTGACACTATTGATTACCTGCTTTTCCTGGAAATTATATCCTCTCTTGGTTTTTCTGTCAGTACTCTATCGTAGTTCCCCTCCTACCTGTCTGACTACTTTGATCCTTTGCGGGATCATCATTCATATCACACACCTTAACTGCAAATGTTAGCTGAGGCTCTGTCCTGGGGATCTTTCTTTTTTCTTTATAGATATTACCTGGTGATCCCCTTATTCCCCATGGATTCAGTTGCTATTTCTATGCAGATTATTATGAGCTCTTTATACCCAACTTTAGTGTTTCTCCTGAGCTCTAATCCTATATCATGAACTGCTTGTTAAGCATTTCTCATGAGATACCTTATAGGTATCTCAAACTGAACACTTCAAAAACAGATTATCTTTTTTTTTTCCAATTTAAACATTATTTTATTTGGTCATTTTCAAACAATATTCCTTGGAAACAAAGATCATTTTCTTTTCCTCCCCCCCTCCCACCACCCCTCCCTTCACCCAGTGGAACACACAATTCCACTGGGTATCACATGTGTCCTTGATTCAGACCCATTTCTGTGTTGTTGGTATTTGTATTAGGGTGTTCATTTAGAGTCTCTCCTCAATCATATCCCCTCAACCCCTGTAGTCAAGCAATTGCCTTTCCTCGGTGTTTTTACTACTACCATTTGTCCTTTGCTTGTGGATAGTGTTTTTTTCTCCTAGATCCCTGCAGAATGTTTAGGGACATTGTATTGACACTAATGGAGAAGTCCATTACGTTTGATTGTACCACAGTGTATCAGTCTCTGTGTACAATGTTCTCCTGGTTCTGCTCCTTTTGCTCTGCATGACTTCCTGGAGGTTGTTCTAGTCTCCATGGAATTCCTCCACTTTATTATTCCTTTTAGCACAGTGTTCCATCACCAACATATACCACAATGTGTTCAGCCATTCCCCAATTAAAGGGCATCCCCTCGTTTTCCAATTTTTAGCCACCACAAAGAGTACAGCTATGAATATTCTTATAAAAGTCTTTTTCCTTATTATCTCTTTGGGGTACAAGCCCAGTAGTGTGATGGCTGGATCAAAGGGCAGACAGTCTTTTATCGCCCTTTGGGCATAGTTCCAAATTGCCCTCCAGAATGGTTGGATCAATTCACAACTCCACCAGCAATGAATTAGTGTCCCTACTTTGTTGCATCCCCTCCAGCATTCATTACTTTCCATAGCTGTCATGTTAGCCAATCTGTTGGTTTGAGGTGATACCTCAGAGTTACTTTGATTTGCATCTCTCTGATTATAAGAGATTTAGAACACTTTTTCATGTGCTTATTAATAGTTTTGATTTCTTTGGCTGAAAACTGCCTGTTCATGCCTCTTGCCCATTTATCAATTGGAGAATGGCTTGATTTTTTGTACAATTGATTTAGTTCTTTATAAATTTGAGTAATTAGACCTTTGTCAGAGGATTTTGTTATGAAAATTGTTTCCCAATTTGTTGCTTCCCTTCTCAATTTGGTTACATTGGTTTTGTTTGTATAAAACCTTTTTAATTTGATGTAATCAAAATTGTTTATTTTACATTTTGTGACTCTTTCTATGTCTTGCTTGGTTTTAAAGTCTTTCCCTTCCCACAGGTCTGACATGTATGCTATTCTGTGTTCACATAATTTACTTATAGTTTCCTTCTTTATGTTCAAGTCATTCATCCATTCTGAGTTTATCTTGGTGTAGGGTGTTAACAGATTATCTTAATTATCTTTAACCTGAATCCTATTACTCTCGCAAACTTCCTTTTTCTGTCAAGGACAGATCAACTTTGACAGACACTGAACAACATCCATAAACTTGGGCAAAATCCTCAATGCCTCCTTCTCCATTCCTTCAGATGTTCAACTGATTGCTAGATTGTATCATTTTCTTTTTCCATAGCATCTCTTCCCCAGAATTCTTTGTCTATACTCATAAAACCACCACTCTAGTTCAAGCCTAATTATTTCTGACCAAGACTATTGTAAAAACCTCCTAAATAGTTTCTCTGCCTTGAGTCTTCCATCTTCTATCCATCTTACACATAACTACTAAAGCAAATTATCTAAGCTCCATTTTTAATCATATCACTACCTTCTCAAGACATTTTAATGGCTTCCTTCTGACTCTAGAGGTGGGTGTAATATATTAAGGATGGTGTTTTAAAATTTTTACAACTGATATTATACATTATTTTCTTTTACCTGTTTTATGGTACAAACTGACCTTTTGATTGTTTCTAATACATAGTATTCCTTTTCTTGTCTCAATGGTTCTACATTCATCCAGTGTATACTCTCCTCATCACTGCTTCTTAAAATCTCTCATTTTTTCAGACTCAACTCAAGCATTGCCTTCTATATAAAGTCTTTCCAAACTGGTGTCTCCATTTGTCTGAAAGTGAAGTATGACAGCTAGAAAGCTAAGTCAACACTTGAACTCAGATTCTTTGAGTTCAAATCTAATCCTTTCTCATTATCCTATGCTGTTTCTTGTGTTCAGAATTCTTAGATTAGAATTTATGTCTATAGATATTTTCCCTTTGCTCCAAATAAGAAGGTTTGTCCTGAAATCCTGAAGTAAGAAGAGAAGAGAGAAATTGGAATAGAACTGGGGAGGCAGTATGGCACCAAACAAAGAGTTGGTTGTGGACATAAAACCGTGGTTCAAATACCATCTCTGATATATGATATCTATGTGACTTTGAGCAATTTATTTGAACTTCTGGGTCCTCAGTTTTCTCAAAATGAGAAAGATTTGTCGTTACTCAGCCATTTAGTCACTTCCAACTCTTTGTGAACTTTATGAGATTTTATTGGCAAAGATTTTGAACTGGTTTGCCATTTCCTTGTCCAGTGAGGTAAAGCCTGTTTTCTCATCTATAAAAGGAAAGGTTAGGATTATGTTATCTTTAAGGTCCCAATGAACTCTATGAATCAGTTAGCTCAGGAGACATCTATTCACCTCTTGCCTGAAGCATAAACCCTCTCTAAATCATCCCTGACTAAGAATCATCCAATTTCCATTTGAATACCTTTAGAATCACAAGTCGATGAAGTTATGGGACAGATATCCTATTCCACTTTGAAATTACACTAATTGTTAAAAAGTCCTTCCTAATTCAGAGTCCAAATATTTATTCCCATATCCTTACCACAGTTTTCAGTCAGCTCTCTTGAATAACCCTTTCTAGTCCAATTGACCTTCTATATGCTTATAACATATAACATAAATGAGCTGAGCTTAGAGAAGGCTAGAGAAGCTGACTTTTACAGAAAGGACTGTGTCTCTGTGTGAAAGAGTATATCTATTTTAGTTTTAACAGGAAAATAAAAGGCTTAGTTAATTTTGTAAATTAAAAATGCAAGAGACATAACTAATAGTTTACTTGAAAATGATATGAGAAATTTAATGAGTATGAACTTGATATGAGCCAACAAAATGAAACAACAGCCAAAAAATGAAAGAAACATAGTCTGCATTGAGAGTCCTTGTCCTGGATACCATGCCTTTCAATGCTGCAATTTCATTGAAATGTTCATAATGGCAACTTTTTTAAAAATACAGCATTAGAAGATAGTTTGATATAGTGGGCATCAATCAACTATCAGTCATTTATTAAGTACCTATTTTGTACCAGGAAAAGTGCTAAGCTCTAGAGATACACATACAAGGGGTCAACCAATCCCTATTCTTGTAGAATTTACATAATCATAAATTTAGAATCAGAGGACCTGAGTTTGAATCTCAGCTCTATCTAGGGCTTTCTACTTTAAGCTTGAATGAATCAATGTCTCTCTCTGAAACTCAGTTTCCGATTCCATAAAATTAGGAAGATTATATTGTGTAGCAGAAAAAGCAGCAGTTTCTAGAGTCTTTAAGATTAAATTTTAATCTCACGTCTGACACTCCCTTTGTGAAAGTGGGCACATTTTTCACTTTCTGGAGATTCAGCTTCTTTATCTGTAAAATGTTTAATTTGATAACCTCTGTAAGTCTTTCATACTCTAAACTTATTGTCCTATGCATACATATTAGTTACTTAGTAAATGTTTGATGACTTGACTAGAGGGGCACTGGATATCTGGTCAAACCACATCTGGAGTATTATGTTCAGTTCCAGGAACTATATTTGAAAAAAGGATGTTGACAAGCTGAAGTGCAAGAAGATGGTATCTATTGGGGTGAATGGCCTCAAAATAATTAAAATTCCCATACCATGGTGTTCCTGTCCAAGGAGCTACTTTTCCCCACTGCAACATTCCTATTCTTGCACTCAGGGAAATGGAATAGCTGAGGAGAGGGAAAAGTGGAGTGGACAGGGGTGTTTCAGAGGATTTTCTATCTCCCAAAGAAGTGTCTAGTTCTTACTAATTTTGAGAGGTTGATACACAAAGCAGCTAGGTGGCTCAATGAATAGAGGGTCAACTCTAGAGTCAGGAAGACTCATCTTCCTGAATTCAAATCTAACCTCAGACACTTACTACATGGCCTTGGGTAAGTCATTTAACCCTGTTAGCTTCAGTTTTCTAATCTATAGAATGAGCTGGAGAAGGAAATGGCCAACTAGTCAGTGTCTTTGCCAAGAAAACCCCAATTGTGGTCACAAAGATTCATGATTGAAATGTTTGGACAAGAAAACACCACAGGCTTCCAATTTGGAGATTTTACATGTATCCTTATTATCACTGATAATACTATATCTAATATTTTCTTAGGGAATGCAATAACATATTGTGACAACTTATAAGAGACAGTGGCCCCATGTGGCAAATGGCTTGGAAATACCATTCCTCACTATACCACACAAAGGCATATTCTCTATTAAAGGCACAGACTCAACATCTCTGTAATAAACTGTAGTCAAATAGAATTTTGTCCTGCAAAAGGTTTCTGCAGCAAAACACAATTTTATAAGGCTACTTGACACCAGTGGTACCCAGTTCCTTAGCAATTTGCAAAAGATTGCCTGGTAGCATTCTGGGGTCAACTGACAGGAAGCCTTTTTACTCTGTTAGCCAGACAATGACTCATCCACTTATTTTTTTTAGGAAATGGCAAGGGTTGTATCCAAAATTTCCTTATATAGAAACCAGGTGGGCACACTATCTTGCAGAGGGGGTCACAATATGAAATCAAACCGCAACCTATTTCATTCCCTAATCAAACATCAAATAAAAAGTTATTAATAAATATTTACTTTCAGCTGAGTCTCCTGAATGATTTTTTTGGTTGAATATAGTTGTGCTTTGGTTTGAGGATAGAAGTAGGTTGACTTCCAACAATTGACATCTGAACTGGATTCCTGGCAAGTCTGGTCTATAAAGGTCTATAAAGACCTATTTATTATCCTATAGTTCTGAAGAGCCCAGGTTCCATCACTCTTGCTTTTAGACTTCTACTCTATTAGAGACTTTGACTTGATGGATATGCTCAGGATTAGAAACTTCATCTCCTCTGCCTAGGGTATGGAAGAGAGGGGGAATGATAATTCAATCTATGTCACAGCTGAATTTTTTTCTATTAAAAAAAGGAATTTATTTCTCAAATCCATGCTCAGTACTCACAAGAATAGTAAGAATTTCTCTTATTTTTATTTGGATTTTATTTATTATATATTATTATGTATATATTATATTATATATAATTATATTTATTTGCATTTACCCAAGTTTTCTGATCATTTGTGATATCTCCTTTTCATCTGTTCCCAGCTGAATGGCTTTTTGGACCAAGATCATCTTCCTTTTCTTCAGTTAGTGATCCATTCCCCTTCTCATCTTTGTAATGGCAAAAATGTGGGTTTCAAGACTGTGAATTGCCAAAACTGTAAAGATAATTTTTAGTGTCTTGATTTAAATAAAAAATAAGTGGTCACCATGGGAAAAATTCCCAAACATGAAAATACCCAAGTCAGCTGGGTTTTATAGAGATTTTAATTAATGCAAATGAAGGAATTAAGGAAAGGGGGAGAGAGAGTAGAGAGTAAATAGTATGAAGGGCCTAGGCCAAATGACCTAGGCCTGAGCCTTAAGAAAGACTAATCAATCTTTAATCACTCACCACAAGATTTGTCCCAAGCAAAACTCCAGTCCTTCACTGAAATCTTCAAATCCTGAAATGAGTTCAGAGACCCAGCTCCTCCAACTAACTCCAAACTCCAACTAAGTTCAGAAAGCCAGCTCCTCCAAACTAACTCCAAACTGTCCACTCAAGTTCAGAGAGACCAGCTCCTTTTAAAGAGAAATTTCTCTTATTTCTCCTAAATTTTCACATCTACCAATCATAGTAGACAATTTCCCCAGGACTGACCATTCTTAGTTCACATCTTCTTTTGTTATCACCTTCTCTGAGTAGACTAAAACTTCACACCTCTTTTGTTAAGCTTGCCTTTTATAAGTTGCTTGACCTTTTTAGTGATTAATTTAACCTTTATAGGTACTTAGAACCCTTTTGTATTAGATCTAAAAATAGACCTAGCTTAGGGTTTTTGCTTCACTATAAGTATGAGTTGGGGACTTTTCATTGTTCAGTAAGGAATTTGACAACTTTATCTTCCCCTAAAGTATGCCTAAGTATGGGTGGAGTAATGTTAAAATTCCTAATACATTCCTGATCAAATACCTCTATTTGTTACAATAAGGGAATAGCCATAAACAAATGTTCTAAGGTAGAGTCTGAGCAGTTTTAAGATTCACATCTTCTTGTTGACTCTTTGTAACCCTCCCAATCACTCAGTTTCTAACCCTATAACTTACCCCTACTGCATCACCAGTTGGCCATATTGCTCAGGGAACCTACTCAATACAAAGTCAGAAATCTTCCCAATAAGAATGACTCGATCCTGACAAAAGTAGGACTTGGAATGCCAGATTGAACCATAAACCCACCAAGCTGAGAAATTGCATAACAAGGTAAGACACAGTGGAGGAAATAGACTAGGTGATGGATCAGGGAAAGGGGTAGATGCTATGAAGCCTAGTCATCTGTCAGATTCTATTCATATTCTAGTTGTCTTCTTTTTGTTTCTTTTACTGGAGTTCTCTTAAACATATTCCACTCAAAGTTGTACGAGGCAAATTGAAATTCATGGTAGAGAGAAAATGAATTGTATAAAAAGAAGAATCATCCCAATTAATCATGTGTAGGGAAGTCAGATAAGAAAATCATTTAAGAACTCAGTTCAGAAAACAAAGATTAAAATGAGAGAGGATTGGATGTCATTAGGAGCTGGAAAGAATATCTCAGGGAGATCCACCAAGGCTGGGTAGATAGGGGCTTCTTTTTGTTTGGATCTGTGATGTCATTCATTACAAGTCAAGTGTGTAGAAAAGTTGTGGGGTTGGGACATTACTACTCTAGTTGAGCATCCGCTCTCAAATTTCTAGTCTTAGACTGTTGCCTTAGACATTCAGAAGTCAAATGACTTGCCCAACAGACAGTATGTGTCACAGGTAGACTTGGAAGGAAGGTCTTCCTGACTCTGAAGCCAGCCCAGTATGAGCTACATCAGGTTGACTCTCCAGTAAAGGAAATACAACACATATCTATATAATGAAGTTAGAGGAAAAAAATACTAACAGTCATTCAGACTGTGAAGGACTTATCAGAAGAGCTTCATTGAAAGGGGAAACCATTAACCAATTGGTCAACAAGCATTTATTAATCTTATTGTCTGTCACTGTGCCAGGACCTTGGGACACAAAGATAAAAATGAAAAAATCCCTGTTCTTAAGGAGTTTATATTCTATAAGGAGATATAATATGTGAGGAGATAAAAAATCTACATGACAGTCATTCAATTAGGAAGCATTTCTTACCTGTGTGCCTAAAATTGTGATTGATGATGGAGATACAAAGACAAATGAAAGAGACCTTGCTCTGCAATAGTTTACATTCAGAAAAGACAATACCCTTTATGTTGGGGAAGAAGGATCCCAACAAGTGTATTATGGCCATTTTACCCTTGATTCTATTTCTCATGGTTACTATAACCCTTTTTATCTTAAGATCTCTGCTTGCAATGCAAAAAATACTTAGTCTCCTAATATTGAAAAACTCCAGCTGATAATAACAAAAGTTCTTGGCTCAACTGGTCACTCCAAACTATGAGTCTAGTTTCTTACCCTAAAGTTAAATAGGAAAAAAAAGGAACTAAGGGCTTGGGGAAATAAAACAACAAAAAAGCTGGGGTTTTTTTCTTCCCTTTATGTATTCTGTCATTTCCCCTCTATTAACTCTGTCCTAAGATTGAAAAGAAGACTGTGCTTCCTAAGCTCCCATTTACATATTGTACTGAAAGGGTTCTGTGGTTGCAGCCTGTTAAATTTATTGACCCATAGTCCCTTGAGCAGCTAAGGACTATCCAGCTTACACTGTGTATCTTTTGAAAGATGTACTTGGATTCCATTCTCAGTTGTTGCTTTTTTCCCTTTTCTTCCCATGACCAATTTATCTTACCTATTCTTTTTCATTGTAAGAAATATTTACTTCAATCTATGGGTGGTGGTATTTTTAAAAAATATATAAACACATAGCAAAAGAAAAAAAATAACTTGTAGATGCTCTGGGGACATATCCACTCCTCCAAGGTAATTTACCCAAGGCTAAATTTTTCCTGATTATATTTGGCAGCTACAAGCTGTGGCCTGTCACTGGTTGGTGGAGCCAGGTTAAGATTTGTCTCCTAAATTCTAGAACATTTCTTTCCTAAATGAAGACAATGGAGTTGGGAAGCTCAATCAATATCAGCTGTTAGATACTAATGCAATGAACTAAGAGATCAGAATAAATATGTTCTTTCTGTGAAGATTAAATTAAACCTCTTCCCTGATTGTGAAGGTTAAATTAACTCCCTGCCCATTTTTTAGATTTAATCACCAAAAGTGTAAACATCCCATTCACACTTGAGTGGGGAAAGTCTGTGACCCATGTGTGCAATAGTGGGTGATGAATCAGAATCAAACTGACTTCCCCTAGACAGTCCTAAGCAAAGCTTCAACTATAATTGGTAGACATGAAAGTAGAGGAAGGCACAGGAAATGACACAAAAGAAAGTATCTTTAAAAGGGAGGTACAACTTCCTGGGAACTGAGACTTCTGGAGTTCTGAGTTCAAGTTGGAGGCTGGTGAAGAATCTGCTGACTGGACCTGAGACCTTTCCTGGTGAGACTGTTGTTAAATCTCTCCCTTTGGACGGCCATGTGGTGAGGGAAAGAACTGACTCCTTTCCTGGATTTTCTAAAAAAGATTAGCCTCAGGAGAGACCTATCCTCTTGAGAGAGGCTCCCTGTATCCCCAGGTCCTCAGTTCAAAAGCCAAGGCCTCTTTGGCTAAGGACTAAACTCCCCTGCCTGGGTTGACCCCGGGGTTGGAGCAAAATACTTAGAGCTTAGGCTAGATATCTTACCCAATCCTCCCTCTGATTTCTTACTTCACTCTTTCTATAATTGTAAATAAAATCTCTTTGGAATTTCATAAAATTCCTCACAACCCTATTCTTGAATAAGCCAGTCCAACCTTTTAAAAAAAAAACCCTTTTCTCTTCCTTACATTTCCTATCCCTGAATTATTCTTCAAAATACACAAGGATATGTATTTGGATTTCAGTTTAATCCAAGTGTAAACTTACAGGATTTTCTCAGTCAACTTGGGTTGTCATATGAGACCCCACACCAGTATCGCACATTTGGTATTACTCTCTCAAACTCTAATTTTAATTAAAGCAGAGGTGGGCAAGCTATTTAACTCTGAATCTCTGTTAACAGGAATAAATGATATAAGTTTTCCAGTTGGTACTGGAAGCTTAGGTCAGGAAGTCAATATATAAGGAGAGGAAGGAAGACTAAAGGAACATAATGAGCAAAGAGGAAAGGAAGGAATGAGCTGAGAGAGAGGAAAAATTCAATTAAGTCTCTGGAGTATATTTGAATACCAGTAATGGTTGTTTTGAGTGTTGCTCACTGTTTGAATCTACATAAGCAGAGATAGAATGGAAAAGGAATTGAACAGGATTGAATCCTGTCCTTGCTGCTTCCTATGTGACCTCATACAAGCTATTCTACCTCTGGAGACTTCAGTTTCCTCATCTGTAAAATGAGGAAGGTAGACTAGATGACCTCTAATGTCCCTTCCAGATCTGTAAGATTCTTTAATGAGATTCCATGATCTGGAATCTCATCCATTTATACTGTATATGTCTTATAGGTATATAGTTGTATGTATGTCATCTTCTCCATTAAAATTTAGGCTCATGATCAAAGGATATGAATAGGCAATTGTCACATGAAGAAATTAAAACTATCTTTAGTCATAAAAAAATGTTCCAAATCACTATTAATTATAATTAATTAATTCAATTAAAACAACTCTGAGGCACCACCTCATACCTATCAGTCTGACTAATAGAAAAAATAAAATGCATATCAATAACAATAACTCCAGGTTCTAATTTTCCATAGAGTTTTATTAATAATCACTAAAGCTAGAGAAAGAAGATTAAAGCTTAATCTAATCTAACTGACCACCGGGTCAGAAAACAATTACTGAAAATTATATCAACATAGTCTGGAAAAATTAGAAATTAAAAATACAATGAAGGCCAAAAAAATAAAATGAAATTCAGACTCTTTCAATGCAGGACCATGTGTTCACCTTTCTTTGTCTCAACCATTTAACAAAGCACCTGGCACAAAGCAGGTGCTTAATAAATGTTCACTGATAGATTAATGATGCTACTAGAGTTTGAAAGAAGAATCTCAGCTTTGGGCTGCTCATGCAACAAGTATTACTTAAGAGGAAATTAATTAATTGGTTAGTTAGCTAATTAATTGATTGATTAATAACTAATTAATTGATTGATTAAAAAAGAGGGACCTCGGAGTCTGGAATTTGTTCATTATAGTAGGATCTTAAATTAAGTGACTAACAAGGTCACTTCCAATTTTAAATCTATGATCTCAGACTGTTGCAAGGTTTTGCTCCATGTACTATTTTCCTAAAATTCCTATCCACCACTATGACTTTCCTTTTTTTTATCCCCATATCCAACCAAAGATGACACTGGCGCATAGGTCACCTCTCCAAGTCAGAAATGGGATACAGCTCTTGATCAGTTCTATTTCCCAATGGCTTTTGGCTATCCCACAAAAACCTAAAGGGACATTTGGACAGGTGAGGCATAATGAGGCATGAACTCTAGCTAGATTATGATGCCACTGCCTTGAGAAACTCCTAAAAGCAATAGTGGGAACAACCCGCATTAGAAATTGTCAATAATTCATTAATTTTGAGAACGGATGCTTAGAATGTTGAATATTAAGTTTGATTATATCATGACAAAGGGGAGGCATTTCTCTGGGGACAATCTTTATTTCAAGAATCTTTAGTTTGATGTAAGGTCAGGTCTGACTTCAGACATTTACTAGCTGTGTGATCCTGGGTGAATCACTTGACCTATCAACACTTCAGTTTCCTTATTTTTAAAATGTGAACCATTATAATTCCTAATGGTTGTAACAATTCCTAAAGTTGCTGTGAAAATCAAACATAATTAATACTTATGAAGCACTTAGCAGAGTGTCCGGCACACAGTAGGTGCTAAATTAAGCAGTATATGAAAATAAGAACATCATTTATATAGCTGGCTAGCATTTATATAATTCTTTAAGGGTTGTAACATGTCTTACATCATCTATCTCCTTTGGTCTTCACAATAACCCCATGAGGCAATTGCTATCATTATCTCCATTTTACAGTTTGGGAAACTGAGGCTGAGTAGTTAAGTGACTTACTAATGAAGGATTCAAACTCAGATCTTCCTAATTCCAAATCCAGCATTCTATCCATGGCACCACACAGCAGCCACATTTCCCCCAGATGTGTTAACAATGTTTTCAGGTAGAAAGAGATTAAGTTGACCCATTTACCTTTATAGAGAATCTATGTAAATCTAATGAGTTCTAGCTATATGCAAAACAACCAGGAAAAAAAAGTTTGACTAGATGAATTTTATTGATAGAAGGAATTGATGAGGAGGAAATTCTCTTTGCCAATGCAGTTCAGCATGTTTTCTATATCTTATAACTTTAGAGAATTTCCTGTAATATGGAGAAGTGGTGACTTTCTGCTCCCAGGACTCAAACTCGGGTTGTTCTGATTTAGAGATCATCTGACTAGCTATTTGGTAATTCTGCTTCTTCAATAGAGAAATTAAACAAAGTCGATGGAGGCTTCAACAAATTGTGTAAAGGAATAAAAGATGAGGATTTGAGTTTTCCATATCTTTACCATCTGCCTGGAATCTGAGGACAGTGTACAGTGGGCAAAATCCCTTAATGGTGCAGGAGTTGGATGAATCTCACTGTTAATTCTTGTGTTTATTGAGCCAAAATCAAAGGACCTTCATCCACTCATCCTAGTTATGCATCCTGAAGCTGCACACTGATAAAAAGAGAGTCCCCTGAGACAGGAATTATTTTATTTTTGTGAGTCAGCTATATGAGGATAGAGTGCTGCCCTAGTGACAGTAAGACTTGAGGTCATTTCTGTCCTCAGGCACTTACTGGCTGTGTGACCTCAGGTAAGTTACTTAAACTTTCTATGCCTCAATTTCCTCATTTGTAAAAATTGGGGACCATCATAATAATAGGTCCCAAGATGGTTGAGAAGATCAAATGAGATAATGCTTCTGAAGCACTTAGCAGAGTGCTAGGCATGGTGGCCTGAACAAATGTCTGTTTCTGCTTCAGTTTCCCCTTCCTTTTGTGCTTTCTCAGCACCCAGAACAGTGCCTATTCTATAATAAGCACTTAATAAATATGTGCTGATTGATTAATTATTTATACAAGGTTGTCTAAAGTTTTACATGACCTATTAGTATATGGTTGAAGACCTCTTTTTCAGGGTGAAAAATCCTGAGCCCATTCTTCCAGGGGATCTTTCTATCTATTCATATTGTCTTCAATGGACATGTACTCCAATTTGTCAAGATCCCTCTTAAATAGGATCACCCAAAATGAGCAAAGCTCTTTAAGTGGAGTTTCTCTGGGGTAGATTTCAATGGAATGTTGTCTCCCTTGATCTAGATAAGGCAATTCTGTTACTATGCAGTAAGACTACGTTACAGGTTTTAGTAGCCACACAATAATGTTGACTCTTATTGATTGCCTGGTCCACTGAAGTCACTGGATCTTTTCACACATGAGCCACTATTAATTCAGGTCTTTTTGACCCTATTTTGATGTGACTGATTGTTTAAACCTAAATACTAAGCTTGATACTTTCCCATTGTTAAAATGTATATATGCAAAGAGACAGTTTCAAAGTGTTGTATTAATACCAGTGATCCTTCTTACTCTCATCATGACCATGGCTCCTATTATTTGCTAGCTGTTACCCTAAGCAAGTTGTTTCATGTCACTGAGCTTGTTTTTCCACATGTACAATAATGGGGTTTGACCAGATAACCTTTGAGGTCTTTTCTAATTCTGATTCTATGAGTTTGATTGCTATTTCTCTTGTCAATATCTTGTTTGTTATTTGCATATTTTATATTAGTTAATTGAATGTTGCCTCTCCAATTTGGCACTCAGGAATTGCTTATTGATTGATTAGCATATTATTTATTAGTCTTTTGATATTTTAAAATATATGACAAGCATTAATTGAGCAACAATTTGGTGTCAGTTACTTGGATAGTCACTGAGGTTCTAAGTGAAAAATGAAACAGAGAGGACTTCCGGTCAAGATGGCGGTGTAGAAGCAGCGAAAGTTCAGACCTCAGAAACCCTTCCTTACCGATCACAAACAGAGTGCTCCTAGGCCACCAAAATTCAAGCTGAACAACAGGATAGACCTGGGGAAACCTCCTCCTGGACCTGGATCAAAAGGTACCACACCCCAAAAGCCAGAACCCTAGATCACTCGGATCTAAGGGGTAGACAGAAAGAAGGTCCCAGGACCCATCCCCCCCAACCCAGAGTGCTGAGCCCTAGGCAGCAGCGGGAACCTCAGGGCTCTGAGGACTCACCTTGAAAGCAACCCGAGCCAGTCTCCGGAGTGCCCAACACAGACGGCAGGGAAGCATAGAGAGAAGGGGGAAGCCTGTGGCCCCCTGGCTGGGTTCTTCCATCTGGGTCTCGGGGGAGGTCCCAGCTTTGGGGCACCAGCTGAGCCCAATCCCATTGGGAGCCCTCAGAGCTACTGAAAGGACAGAGGGCACAGGGCTGGCAAAGGGGTGGCTCCGAAGAGCCTACCTTGAAAGTAACCCGGGCCAGTTTCTGGGCACTCAACACAGACTGAGGAAGAGGAGGTTGCTGCTTTTCCTTTTCTTCCTTTTTTTGGCTCCAGGATCATTTGGCCCACACTACCTGAAACTAATCCCATCAGGAGCCATCAGATTCCAGGCAAGCCACAACCCCTCCCCCCTCAGAGAGCAGGGTCTTCTGAAAGAACCAGCTGAACCTAATCCCATCAGGAGCCCTCAGAGCTACTGAAAGGACAGAAAACTCAGGGCTGGCAAAAGGGTTGCTCCAAAGAGCTTTCCTTGAAAGTAACCCGGGCCAGTTTCTGGGCACTCAACACAGACTGCGGAAGAGGAGGTGGCTGCTTTTTTTTTTCTTTCTTTATTCCTTTTTTTGGCTCCCGGATCTTTCGGCCCACACCACCTGAACCTAATCTCATCAGGAGCCCTCAGAGTCCAGGCAAGCCACAACCCCTCCCCCCTTAGAGAGCTAGGTCTTCTGAAAAAACAGAAACCTAGAGGCGAAGTCAAGATGGCAGCCTAGAAGGAGCATAGACCTGGCAGCCTGGCCAGAGCTTTAGAGATCCCCCATATCTGCTCCAGCCGTCCAGGAAGTTTAAAACTCAGAATAAACCCAGCCCAACTAAGCTGAACTCAATCCCATCAAAAGTCTCCAGAACACAGGGAAGCCCAGGCTCCCCATCCATCCTCACTGACTGCTGGACTTTAAGCCAATCAAAAGCCTCCAGAGGACAGGAAAGCTCAAACCCCCAACAACCCTCCCTCAGAGATTACACCAAGAGATCCTCTGTTAAAGCTCCAAGAGGGGAGACTGATAGAAGTCCCTAAAAAACAAAAAAATGAGAGGAACAAGAGCACAGACAAATACAGGGAGGAAAGAAGGGGTGAATTTGAACAAACAACAGAAACAGAAGAAAGAAACTACAATAGACAGCTACTACTCACCAAATGGAACAGAGGGGGAGAGATCAGCAAATGATAAACCAGAAATCCCAGCGAATTGGATACAGGCTGTGGAAGAACTCAAAACACAACTAAGAGAGGCTGAAGACAATTGGGAAAAGAACTTAAAAATTAAGATAAGTCATCTGGAAACAGAGGCACTTGAACTAAAACAAGAAAATAGTGTCCTGAAAGCCAAAATCATCCAGCTGGAAAATGAGGCAAAGGAGATGAAAGACGAGATAAAGAGGATGAAAGACAATCTTCAAAGAAACTCAGACCAGAACGAAAAAGACGACCAAAAAGCCAAAGATGAAATCCAATCTTTAAGAACCAGAGTAAAACAACTAGAATCAAGTGACCTCACAAGGCAGCAGGACACTATAAAACAAAACAAAAAGAATGAAAAAAATTGAGGAAAATGTGAAGCATCTCATTCACAAAACAGACGATTTAGAAAATCGTTCAAGAAGAGACAATTTAAGAATAATTGGACTACCAGAAGACCACGACAAAAGAAAAAGCCTGGACATAATACTAGAGGAAATTATCCAGGAAAACTGTCCCGAAATCCTAGAACAAGAGGGGAAAGTGGAGATTGAAAGAATCCACAGATCACCCCCTGTTTTTAATCCCCAACTGACAACACCAAGAAATGTTATAGCCAAATTCAAAAACAATCAGATAAAAGAACAGGTATTACAAGCTGCCAAGAAGAAACCATTCAGATACCATGGAAACATGGTGAGGATAACACAGGATCTGTCTGCATCCACACTGAAGGACCGAAAGGCATGGAATATGATATTCCGGAAAGCAAGGGAACTAGGCCTACAGCCAAGAATAAAATACCCATCAAAACTGACTATATTCTTACAGGGGAAAGTATGGTCATTTAACACAACAGAGGAATTCCAAGCATTCATAAATAAAAGACCAGACCTGAACAGAAAATTCGAAGTCCAACCACAGAACTCAAGAGAATCATCAAAAGGTAATTAAAAAAGAGGGGAAAAACAACAACAACAACAAAGGTTTTTTTTAAGAGACTCAATAAGTTAAAATATGTATCCCTATAAGAAAAGAGGTCATTGGCAACTCTTAAAAACTGTTGCTATCACCTAAGCAGCTAGAAGAAATACACTCAGAGGGAACAGTGACAAACTGTATAGGATGAAAGGACAAGACATAAATAGGTATATAGAGATATGCATGCATAAATACATATACATGTGTATGTATATATATATATATATATATATACATGACTAAAGCTAAAAAAGAAAAGAGGTTATGACTAAAAGAAATGGGAAAAGAAACAAATGTGGGTAAATTTATATGTCACAAAGAAGCTCATGGCGGGAGGGGGGAGAACATCGATACACTGGAAGGGTAAAGAGGTTGGAGATAGGAAATATTCAACTCTTACGTACTTTGAAACTGACCCAAAGAGGGAAGAACAATCCAATCCATTGGGGAAGAGAATAGATTTGCGCCCTATAGGGGAGTAGAAGGGTAAAAAACAGACCGGTGGGGAGGGAAGCAGTACAAGGGAGGGAGAGGGTGGGGAGGGGGAATTTTTAAAAAGACTACAGGGGAAAATAAGGGAGGGAATAAATGATCAAATAAAATACTATAAAATTAAAAAAAAATAAAGAAAAAAAGAAAAAAATGAAAAATGAAACAGATCTTGCCTTCAAGGAGTTTATATTTTTCTAGAGGGGAACAACATTTCCCAGAGAAGTAAATACAAAATATATTCAAAGTAAACAAGATAGAATTTTGAAAGATAAAACTAACTAGGGTAATAAAGACATCAGAGGAGATGACACTTGAACTGAGCCTTGAAAAAAGCTAAGCATTCCAAGAGGCAGAAATAGATCACCTTTTTGTCTTTTATCCAGCATATTAGCTAGCACTCCCATATTTGTGTACTTTGAAAATTTGATAAGTATGCCATCTGTATCTTCACCCAAATCAATGATGAAAATGTCAAACAGGAGAGACTCCTGCCTAGCTGATATTGATTTATTTATTAGTCAGTATTTTTTTTATATTTTCACTAAATTATCTATGAATCTGCCTCACTATCTTGTCAGTCACTTTGCATTTATCCATCTTGGCCACAAAGATAACCTAAGAAACTTTCTCAAACACCTAGGTAGAATCTAGATATCTTGTGCCTGTGAAGTTCCCCAGATTTGAACCTAGGATCTCCCATCGCTAAGTCTTGGTCTCATACATCACTGCTTTAAATGCTTTTCAAGATAAATTACATCCCAAGGTACAAAGCTGTGATGATGGGCCTACCATTTGTTATTTTTAAGAAATTATTTAGAATATAAGAAATGACAGAAAACCAGAGATGAATAAATTTGGGGAAATGTTAGATTCCACATATTATAGCCTAAAAAGTGTAAGATTAGTATTCAGCAAAATTCTAGAACAATTTATGATTCAGCATATGATAACAGAAGAAGTTGTATTAATCCAGAAACTATCCTAAAGAAAAACAAGGTTAGTTTAACATGACTTTTTCTTAGCATTACTTTTTCTAAGTTATCATATGCTGAATCATAAATTAAATTTAAAACAGTGAAGTGTGAGACCAAGGCTTAGCAACAGGAGATCCTAGGTTCAAATCTGGCCTCAGACACTTCCCAGCTGTGTGACCCTGGGCAAGTCACTTGACCCCCATTACCTAGCCCTTACTGCTCTTCTGCCTTGGAGCCAATACACAGTATTGATTCCAAGAGGGAAGGTAAAGGTTTAAAAAAATTAAAACAGTGATGTGCTCTCATATTTTCTCTAAAACTATCTCAGCACTCAGATATGCTTCACTACTATCTAGCCAGGCTGATCCCAGGAATCCACCTATCTTTGCCTTAATTGATAGGAAGAAACAGATCAGGATATGTGCTTTTCTACCTTTTCCACCAATCAGAGAACAGTCAATCTTTAGCTCCCTATCCAATCCCTGGGGAAGATAATCTACCCCACATCCCAGTCGTCTTTACCTTTTAATATGCTCCTTGTAGCTCCTATCTATAATGAATAGTCACCATTTACATAATCCCTATTATGTCTCAGGCACTGTGCTAAATACCCACAATTACAATTTTCATCATTCTTTCATATGTCCCTGGGAAGCCCCATTTTACAGATGAGGAAATTGATGTACATGGAGATTAAGTAACTTGTCCATGGTCACACAACTAGTAAATATTAATGAACTGCCCTTCTTATTAAATATGAGCCTTCCCCTTAAAAATTTCAACTTATTAGATTATTAATTCCTTGAAGATAGAGTTGACCTTTTACTTCTTTTTGAATCAACAGCACTTAGGACAGTGTCTGGCACATAGTAGGTGCTCAATAAATATTATTGATTGATTGGACTATATTTCTTACAGGTACACATGTTCCTTCTCAAGAAAATTGAAGCTTTTTGAACAAAAGGAAAATTTTATTGTCTTTGTATCTTCAGAACCTAATGTAACATGACACATAGTAGGTGCTTCATAAATGTTTTTTTTAATTTAATCCAACTGAATTCCCTCCTAGTCATATTTGCCTTAGTTATTCTTATTTGGATAGCAATCCCCTTAATGTAGAAGATAGAAGCAAACTAAGAGATGAGTATTCTGCTTCCTCTTTATTGTGTTAACATTACACCATCTACCACAAACACCAATGAAGTATGAGAGTAGCCAGTATGAGTTCAAGTCCTTATGAGCATGTGGAGCATGGTCTGACTTAAGCAAAACAACTTTGGTTCTCAATGGACATATCTTGTGAGTTTTTCTGGTCTATTTACTGCTGGACATTTTGCCCAGCTGCTAAGCCAGAGTTTAATATACATTCAAAAGCCTCCCATGTTGCTAACTCTATCTCTTTCCTGCCTGGCTGGGTTTCAGTAAGAAGCCAATAACTGTCAAGAGCCTATGGGGAGAGAGAGAAAACCAGTAGCCTATTCTTATTATCCAAATTAAAGGCATGAGCATATGACCCTGTGTTTGCCTCTCTTGTTTGGGGGTTTCTTCTTTTCTGTCTTAAGCAGAGGAATATGGGAGATGGCATGACCTAGGAAGCAAAGCTTGAGCTCTGGAAGGTTGGAAGCACACCAGATCTCCAAGAACTGAAGTCCATGTCATGTGAAACAAAGACGAGGGTGACTTGTTTGACCTACCTGTGCTAAGCACCCTCGACGTCTATTTTAGCAATAATTGAAATAGTATAATTACTCTGTCCTTGTTCTTCTTGCTGCAAATAATTGCCTTAAAAAGTTATTTGCTGGTGTCCTTGACATTTCCATGAGTCTCAGATCATTCTGCGATTAAATCTTTCTAGTTCTTTCTTTATATTTTATGCTTCCTTTTTGAGTTCCTTTTAGACTTCACGCCCCTTCTTCCATACTTAGCACATCTTCTTTAAAATCTATCTGCATGAGAATACTCTGGCCATCCTGGAAAGTAATATGGAGCTATGCCCCAAAATGTTAGTAAAATGTGCCTGCTTTTTGATCCAACAGTACTAATGGCTAGGACTATTCCCCACCAAAGAAATCAAGAAAATAGGGGGGAAAATAGAAAAAACTACACAAAAAAATCTTATTTCTGCTCATTTCATGGCAGCCAAAATTATAAACTATGGGAGTGTTCTCCTTTTGGAAAATGGCTAAGAAATTGTGTTACATAAGTGTGGAAAATTGATGAAATAGAAAGTTTAAGAAGAAACTATAAAGACTTTCATAAACTGATATGGAGCAAAATGATCAGAAGTAGGAAAACAATTCATACAATGATCATGTTATAAAAGAAAATTAACATTTGAAGACTGATCAACTCAATAATGCTATAAGTTCAAAAGAAAAAAGAAGAAAATCATCATTTACTTCAGAACATAAAAATGATAACTTGAAAATTTAAGAAAGAACTATTTCATGTACATGACCAATATAGGCACATACTTTTTTTTAGATTATTTAGGAATAATAAGAGGTTTATTTTTCAGTTTGTTTTTGCTTTTTCCTGAATGAAAGGGAGTGGGTAGTGGAAAAAATAAATGAATTAAACAATAATAAAGGACATTAATGATACAGAATATTTATTTCAATATAATTTATTACTATGCAGTAGTATTACTCTGGGGAAAAAATAACACCCAGACACTGAGCCATACCATCAAAGCAATGTGGGGAAAATAAATTTCATAATTTTGCTACCAAAAAAAGATTTTAGTATATTGCCCTAATCAGGTAGGACTGTTATTGCTGTTAGTTATTGGCAATGAATGGGGATTATTTATTGAAAAATTAAGGGTATAATATGTAGAGAAGACTCTATCTCTTTTTTAAAATCATTATATTGCTAACATATGTTATGTTACTAAAGAAATAAAGAAAACTGGGATCATTGGAAAGAATCCTTGATATTTCCAGTGTTTGGGGTTTTTTTTAGATTCCTTCTCTCCTTTATTCCTCACAGAATCATAGAAATTAGAGCTGGAATGTCCCTTAAAGATGATCTAGTTAAATTACCTCATTTTATTGATGAGGAAATGATCCCAGAGTCATGGCTTGTCCATTAATAGAAGTAATAAAGTTAGAATTTGAATTGAAGCCCTTTGACTAAAATCTAGAGTTGTTTTAATGAATTCAGTGCCCAGAGAAGAAACATAACCTCAAATGGGCCCTTTCTTTGGTAAAGCAATAATCATACTTTCCTAATTAGACCTGCTTATGTCTGATTCTAAATGCTTTAAAGTATTTCTCAATCTAAGTAGCCTCCTAATTTTTGGCCTAATCCAAAAGTACATCACTTATTCCTCCACTTGAAATATATGGGATATTTATGGAGGACTAGCATTTCCTGTGAGAGCTTGCTGAGCCCTTTTCAGGGCTGATTATCCATTGTTGGTGTCCACTTTCCATCCAACTTTCAAGCATCTGTGGCACCAAGAAGTTGTAGCATACACAGCAACCACACTCCAGTAAACCCATCTTGAAAGATAAACTAAAACTGCTTGAGAATAACTGATGGGCTACAAATTTGTTGATGAATTAGGGAGATGTCTACCTCAAGCATGAGAAGACTTCCCTTGGCAGAATGGGCTGATGAGATCAATTTGTTCCAATAGCCATGAAAGCAGCTGAAACAATCTCTGCAGAATATTTAGAGTTTGGTTCGACATAGAAGATATGATCATCCACTGACTCTCCTGCCATAATTAGTCATCCTGACTTTTTTTGCCACTGAGAAATGATTTTGGAAAAGAGAGGATGATGAGTTTGTACAACTCTGCCTCACTTAAGTCCAATTCACAGAAGTATCACCCCATGATGTCATTGGTCCTCTTCAAAAATGAAGGAAAAATAAAAACTACCCTACTTGCCACAATGGGTTTTTGAAAAATCTTATTATTTCTCCTTGAATATACTATTGGTACCTCCTTCCCCACACTCAGGTGAGAACATATCAGGTGAAAAGAATGAGACAATTCACTGAAAGCTCCTTTTTATCCTCTCCTCTTTATCTTACATCACTCAAATGCCTTCTACATCTGTCTCTTTCTTTGGCCCAGTTCACATGAATTGCTGGATAAAGATCCAGCAAAGGAGATTGAAAAGAAACAGTGAGACAAGTAGGAGATCTAGTTGAAAATGGAAACCTAGACAGAAGAAAAACTCCAGAAGGGAGTTGGTGTCAAAACCTACAGAGAAGTTAAGAAGAACCAGTGTTTCTTCTCCTTACCAAGGCAAACTGGTATATGAGTACAAATAAATCCAGCCTACCCTTCCCATCTTCTCCAGCAAATTGCCTTTTCTATCTCCACTCTCTCATGGATATTTAATTTCTCCCCAACTACTGTATGCTTCCTTGTTGCCTTTAAACTTGCTAATTATCTCCCTTATCCCCTCCCCCCCCAACTTTCATTTAATCTGCCTGTCTTCTCCAGCTATAATTCTGTATCTCTCCTTTCTTTCATGGCTAAATTCCTTAAGTCAGCTTTCTATCTTTGGGGTTTTCCTCTTACTTTCTTGTTAAATTGTTGCAGGCTGACTTCCATATCCATCATTTGACTTAGATTGTCCTCTCTAAATTCACTAACAATCTCTTAATTTTTAGATATAATGATCTTTTTCTCAATTTTGAACTCTTCTTGTCTTCTCTGCAGACTTTGACATTTTCAATAATTCCTTTATCCTGGATACTATTCTCTTCTGTCTAGGTTTTCATTATTATTCAGGGAGGGGTAGCATCTCTGGTATAGAGGGCTTGTCGTGCCCTCCTGGGGCAGCTCTCCAGCCTCTGACCCCCACCTGACACCCAGCTCTCACTTGTGGCTCCCAGTAGCTGCTAGCATGCGGCAGCAGCCACACCCCAGGCAATGGCTTATACAGGCCGGCCAAACCTTGTGAGGGTAGCCATCAGGTCGTTGACCCCTGGTGAACCAGGGCTTTGCTCACTCAGCATGTGAAGACTGCTTCGGCTGAACAGACAGAAGAAACCAACAAGAAGGTTCAACGGCTGAGAGGGCGACGCAGCAAAGCACTGTGGAGTGCTTAGGGTGTGTTGGAGCACAAAGGACAACATGGCCATCCAATGCAGCTGAGGAAGTCTCCAGGTGTGACAACTTTTCATGCCACTGGACCCAGGCTTCCAACACCGAGAGAGTGGGACTGTCTCTGTGCATCGACTCTTCCACTTAAATCTCCTTCATGCACAAGTGTCTTTGTGCACACTCATCTATACACCATAGATGAAAATGCACAAAGACAATCATCATTCTCAGTTAACAAGAGACTACTACTACTACTTCTACTTCTCTCACTGTTTCATCTCAATCTACTTTGCTGATTCTTTATCCAGCACTCTTCTGCTAAACATTGGTGTGACTTGAATCACTGTCTTGGGCTTCTCTTCTCCTATATTCTTCAGTTTGGTAATATTATTACTACCCATCTACTCAATTCTCATCTCTATGCAAATAATTCTCAAATCTATTTATCCAGTCCTATCTTCTGTCCTGACCCTCAGTCTCAAATCTCCAATGGGTTACTAGACATCTCATATTATATGCCTCAAAGATATCTTTAAACTCAGAATGTCCAAAACTGAAGTCATCTTTCCTTCTAATCATCACCTTTTCCAAACTTTATTGTTACTGTGAAGGGCACCACCATCCTGTCATTCACCTGGGATCAGAAGCTCCTTGTCATCCTTGGTCATGTAATGGGGAACTGTTCTAGAGGGATGTTAGATGATACAACCCACCTAGGAACTTCCCAGGGCCAGTTAAGCACAAAAACCTTGGCTTAGGAAAAATAAAGCTTACTTTATAAAGGGAATAAGGGAAACTGGTAGGTAGGACCCTAAAACTTTTAAAACTAACTCTACCCAACTCCTAAGTCTCCTGAGAAAGTAGAGCCTTCTGTTTCTCCTCTGGGCCCTGCTTACAATTCCCTGTTATACCTAAAAAATACCCCACACTATCTGACTCTATCCTAGTCTCCTCACTAGTGATTAACAAAAGAAAGGGGGAAAGCCTGGGTTTGGCTGCACTAAGTAACGCAAAGTTACAGAAGAAAAAACATTGGATTACCTTAGACCAAGAGGACTTCTGGCAGCTGGGCCACTGGCAGATGATCTCTGAACTCAGGGAAAATGGTTTCCTCCAAATAAATTCTCAATCTAGAAGTCAAAGATTTCTCCACAAACCTTTTGACTATCCAGAGAAAATTTCTCACAGCAAAACCCTCCTTCAGCTTGGTGGAAATTCAGGCAGAGAGTCCAACCTCCTTCCAACTCAGTGGAAATCCAAGAAGGAAGTAAGATCAGTTATTTTCAGTTCAAACTCCCATAATTCCTTTTCCTTCCAAGAAACTTCTCCCAGGGCTCATATAGAAATTTCCTTATTTTACTAATCCTTGAAACCAATCTATCCCTAACATATTCCTATAGTCATTCAGTTTTTTAACAGCAAATATCTAATCATTTGCCCACCTCTCATTGGATCTACCTTTAAAATAGCTTCTTTTTGTTTGTTTTAAACCCTTACCTTCCCTCTTAAAATCAAGACTGTGAATTGGTTCTAAGGCAGAAAGAATGGTAAAGACTAGACAATGAGGATTAAATTACTTGCCCAGGGTCACACAGATAGGAAGTGTCTAAGGTCAGATTTGAACCTAGGACCTCCCATATCTAGTTCTAGCTCTCAGTCCACTGAGCCACCCAGCTGCCCAATAAAACATCTTCTAAATAATGAACTGGAGGATTTCTATGTGAACTGGAAAGACATCCAGGAATTGTTGTAGAGCAAAATGAGCAGAACCAGGAGAACATTTTACACAGAAACTGATATGTTGTGGCACAATTGAATGGAATAGACTCTTCTATTAGTAAAAATGCAATGATCCAGGAAACTCCAGAGGAACTTATGAGAAACATGCTATCCACATCCAGAGAAAGAACTGTGGGAGTAGAAACTCAGAAGAAAAACATATGATCCATCACATGGTTTGACAGGGATATTATTGGGATTTTGGTGTTAAAAGATCACTCTATAGCAAATATGAATAACATAGAAATAGGTTTTAAACAATGCTTGTCAGCTCCAGGAGGGGGTAGGGGAAAGAGGTGGGAAAAATCATGAATCATGTAACCATGGAAAAATAGTCTAAATGAAGAAATAATTAAAAGAATTTTTAAAAATCTCCTATATACCCCTTTGTCTCCTCTGATAATGATACTCCTCTTGTGCACTCCCTCATTACTTCATGCCTAACTATTGCAATAGTCTTCTAGTTGGTATTCCTGCTTCTTTTAACCTATCCTCATCTTTTTCTTTCCTTATTTTAACCCATCTACCATTCACCTATTTTCTTAACTCTAATGACTCTCTACTGCCTCCAGGATCAAATATAAAATTCACTGTAAGAGTGAGAGTAGGGGGAACCAAGATGGTAGCTTAGTAGAAGCAAAAGCTGAAACTACTTTGACAATCCTTCCAAACCAATCTTTAAAAAGATCCTCAGGGGGCATCTGGGTGGCTCAATGGATTATAAACCAAACCTAGAGAAAGGAGGTTCTAGTTTCAAATCTCATCTCAGACACTTCCTAGCTGTATGACTCTGGACAAGTCACTTATCCCCATTGCCTAGCCCTTACTGATCTTTTGCCTTAAAACCAATAAACAGTATTGATTCTAAGACAGAAGGTAAGAGTTATGAAAAAAATTTAAAAATTTTTAAAGAGCCTCAAAATGACAGGAGTCAAAATAACAAGATGGAGAGAGGGACTCTCCCATTGAATACCACTTGAAAGATAGAGAGAGTTGATTTTCATGGGATAAGGGAGAACAGGAGGCAAAACTTCACACAGAGGAGTGCTGGTCAACCAATCCACTCACATACTGTGCAAGGGATCCAGGACACAGGCTACACCAACAGAAAAGCACCTCAGATCAATCTCTTGAAGTTCCAGCCCTGGCACCAGTGTACGGTGGGGTCAAAAGTCCATAGTGCTGGGCCATTTCAAGCTTGTGCTGTTGCACTGAAGACCTAGCCCTATGGAAAAAATAGCTCAGTGTCAAACCCTGCAAGCCAGCAGAAGAGGAGACAGAATCAACAAGCAGTTTTCAAAATTCCCAATCCACAGGCAAAAAAAAAAGACTAAAAAATGAGCAAACAGCAAAGGAAACTCTTACTTTCCATTGGCACAAAGAATAAAGTACCAGAACCAAAATGGGATAGTGAGATCCAAAGAACCACATGCAAAACTTCAAAGAAAAATGAGAATTGGTTTCAAGTTTTGGAAGAACTCAAAAAAGAATTCAAAAATCAAATAAGACAGATCAAAGAAAAATGAAAAAACAAATGAAAGTAAAAATAGATCTGAACAACTGGGGGGAAATTGCTCATGGGTAGGCTGAGTTAATATAAAAAAATGACAATCTTACCAAAATTAATTTACTTATTTAGTGTCATACCTATCAAACTACCAAAAAAAACTATTTTATAGAACTAGAAAAATTTTCTCTGATAAAGGTATAATTTCTCAAAAATATAAAGAACTAAATCAATTCCAGTCATCCCCAATTGATGTGTTCAACATGAATAGGCAGTTTTCAGATGAAGAAATCAAAACTATCAATTATCATGAAAAAAATGTTCTAACTTCCTTTTGATTAGAAAAAATGCAAATTAAAACAACTCTGAAGTACTACCTCAAACCTATAAGATTTGCCAATGTAACAGTAAAAGAAAATAATAAATGTTTAAGGGAATGGGGCAAAATTGGGACACTAATGCATTGCTGGTGGAGTTGGGAATTGATTCAACCATTCTGGAGAGAAATTTGGATTTATGCTCAAAAGGCTATAACAGAATGCATAACTTTTGATACAGCAATTCCACTACTATGTATCCAAAAGAGACAAAAAATGGGAAAGGACCTGTTTGTACAAAAATATTTATAGCTGTGCTTTTTGTGGTGGCAAAAAATTAGAAATATAGACAACCCTTAATTGGGAAATGACTGAACAAAGTGTGATATATGATGATGATGGAATGCTATTGTGTTATAAGGAATGATGAACAGGTCGAATTCAGAAAGAATTAGAAAGATCTACATGAAATGATGCAGAGTGAAATAAGTAGAACCAGGAGAACATTAAATACAGTAACTAAAATATTGTGGAACAATCAAATGTGATAGACTTTGCTACTAATAGCAATACAAGGATCCAGGAAAATTCTGAGACACTTGGGAAAAGGAATGTTATCCACCTCCTGAGAAAGAACTGTTGGAGTATAAATGCAGATGAAAACATATGATTTATCACTTGTTTATTTGAATATATGATTTGGGGCTTTGGTTTTAGAATATTACTCCCAAGAATGAATAATATGAGAATATGTTTTGCATGATAATACATGTATAACCCAGATTAAATTGCATCTTAGCTTCAGGATGGGGAGGGAAGAAGACAACATGAATTATATAACTTCAGAAAACTTATGTAGAAATTTGTTATTAAAATAAAATAAAGAAAAAATATAAGAAAAATTAAAATAAAATAAAATAAAATCCACTGCCTTTTAAAGTCCTTCACAACTTTTGAGTCTTCTGAAACTCCACTCCCCTCCTCAATCCTGATGAACCAGTGACTCTTGTTTCCTTGCTGGTCTTCACATAAGATACTCCTGATAGGGCATTTTCACTAGCTGTCTCCCTTGTCTGTAATTCTTTTGGTCCCCATATCTGCCTCTTGGTTTCCCTCATTTTCTTCAAATTTCATTTAAAATCCCATATGTGAAGTCTTTCCTAATCTACCTTTTCCCATCTGTATCTTGTTTTTATGCCATTGTTTGAATGTTGTCCACTCCATTAGTCTGTGAGCTTCTTAAGAGCAGGGACTATTTCTGCCTTTGTATCCTTAGTACATAGCACAGTCCCTTGCACATAGCTTGTTGATGACTTGAATTTCTACTACATCGTGCAGTATTATAATTTTTTTTTACAACTCCTGTCTCTTTTAAGCTATTATCTCCTTTAAAAGTCTCTGACTATGGAACCTAGATGTACTTTTCCCCCCAGATGTTTTGAAATCTGTTTTCTTAAATTCTAGGGTAATATATTACAATATCTGACATCCCTTTTTTATTTCAGATTCTAAAATAACTTCCCAGGTCCTTTAGTTGCTTATCCGGGACTTCAAAGATATTAGAAATACATTCCAGTTTTCTTTTGATGGTATCATTTGCTCTTAGATGTATCTGCAGAAGCAGATTGCAGTCCCTGAATTTGATGAGCTTTGGCAAACTCTTTGTCATGTCTAAGATACATGTTCTATCTCTCTTATTATCCATGACAACCAGGAGCCTGCCTGTCTCTTCCCTTTAACAGGAAGTCACCAATCACTACTGTGTTTCTCTTTCTTCCTCAGCACAGAATCCCTTATATCTGTGAGCACCTACAAATTGTCCTTATTGAATTGTTTGCTATTGATTCTCAAGAAGATCTAGATCCACCCTCTAAGGGAAAAACCTCAGATCCACTACACACCTTGAGTCATGCAGGGTTTATTATTCAATGTGTCTTATTCTTCCCCTTGACAGCCTTTTGGCACTAGTTTTAATACCCTTCGTTCTTTTAGTATATATTTTCTATCCAACTTTGCTTGAATGTATTTAATGGTTATAGAATTTTAGAACTAAAAGAGTTCAGAAATCATACCTGAAAAGAATCCCTTATCCCACATGTCAGATGAATTGTTATCCAACTTCTGCTCCAAGACCTTCACTGATGGGGGCATTGTCTCAAGATAGCTCATTTCACTGTTATATAGAAGATTCCTAGTACTAACGAGTTTATCCTACATATACCTAGCTGAATTTATCTCTTTATAATTTCAAACCACCGTTCAGCATTCAGCTGTCTTGGAACAAATAGAAAATCCAATCTTATTTTCATATAAAAGTGTTTTAAATGCTTGCAGATAGTTATTACATATCCTCAATATTACATATCCTCAATATCCTAGTAATCACTTCCTAAACTAACTCCAGTTCCTTCTAACTTCTATTTATAAGAAATTATCTCAAGTCCTTAAATACAGAACCATAGAATCATAGATCCAGACTTAGAAGTGACTCCAGAGACTACCCAATCCAACCCTCTTGATTTTATAGATGAGACAACTGAGGATTAGAGATAAGAAGTGGATTAGGATCAGAGAACCAAAGCTGAAATGTAGCTTGAATCCATTCAGTCTATTCCATTCATTTTACAAATGAAGAATCTGAGACCTTAGTCAAGGTGAACCATGCAGGTGGTTCAACAATACATTGACATTGTGATTGGTACCCAGCTCCCCTGGCTCCAGAGCCAATGACTTTCCACTGTTCTGTGCTGACCACCTTCCAGTTTATCAAATAGTCTAACTGAAATATATTGTTCTTCTGGGAACTCTCTCTCATAACCCAGAGGATGATCATATCTGATCCCTTTTCTTCACTTCTCTCAGGGAAAACAGCTTATAGGGAAAGAGAGTATTGTTGAAACTAGAGGGTTTATCATCCTTGACCCTATGGAAGCATCTTTCAACATTTGAATAATCAAAGGAGCTGTCCATCCTCTTTACTCCCAAAGCTGCTGTGTGGTCCTATCTCTGTCAGCTACCCAATTTCTCTTGCTTAATATTGGGAAGGAAGGGAGAATTCAGAGCAGCCCTTCAAGATACTCTCCCAGAGGCCATAGTAAAACTCTACCTAATGTGAGATGATGGAGAAGTTCTGCCTCAAGGGACATGTGCTAAAGGTACTGCAAATACTTGTAGTTTTCAAAAGTTTAGGACTCATCTCCCAATTAACAAGAAGGATAGGAAAGTGCCATATGACAGAATCTCTTTGACCTTCCTTGACCTTCTGTCCCTTCCACTTACCCTAGAATGAAGAATGCCCTCCTTAACCACCAGACCTTAAAATGCCATGCCATTTTCTAGGAATCAATGAAGGGGGACATTCATGCCACTTACCACCCAAGTTCTTACTTCTGACCCTGGGTTTAAGGTCGTGGTATCAAATTCAAATAAATATGAAGGCTACTAAATTATACATAAGGATTCCTATGGACTAGATATTGACTTGGGAAACCATGTGTTAATATTATCTACATTTTATTATATCTTTATCTTGTTAAATAATTCCCAATTACATTTAATCTGGTTCTGACATAGTTAAGAGCATTATGAGCCAAATGAAACCCTGGGTGCACATTTAAAACCTTTGGTCCAAGGTACCTACTGTGATAAATGATAACAAGATCTAGAACCATGGATTAAGGGAGAGAGTAAAAGAATTTGCCTCTTTTATCTAAGGTGCCTCTACTAAGGTAAGTATTTTCATAATCCTTAAAAAAGATTAATTCATCATTTACACTACCCCTAGATAGGGGGACCAGAAATAGGATTCTTTTATTTCTCCTTTCTTTCCTTTTTGAAGAGCAGTTTCTTCATCTTCATTAGGTAGAAATGGTGGGGTGTGTGCCATATGAGTAGCATATTTCATTTTAATTTTCAGGGATTCCAGTTTTCTTTTGTCGGCCCATTATTATTTATCACGTATGTGGCACATTCTATTTTCAAAGCTCTTTACAATCATTTATTAGTTAATCTTCAAACACCCCTGTGAGACAGGTGGGTGGCAGGTATTATATTACACTGTATTTCATGGATATACTATAAAATAAATGGGTTGCTTAATGAGATTTTTTTTTCTTTCACTCTGGGGAAAAAATGTATCTCAATGGAAATCACTTGAATATGCTTCCCAGTTAGGGTGTAGGAACCATACTGCTGAGAACTCCGGTACTCAGCAAAATAATGCTTGGTTTTCTACTCTACATTTTGCTCATGGGCACTTCAGGAAATGAGCTAATGAAACCTCAAGTGGTACTAGTTTGTAAGTATCCATCTACTTAACTGAATAATCTATATAGTGGGGACAACCTAGGATTATGACTGTTTGAATAAATTATATTGATTTTATAGATGGAATAATGGAGAAAAGGGAGATTAAGTGAATTAGCCATTCAGTAACTAAGTGCAAGATGGATGGCTACCACAGGGTAGAATGAGTTTTAGTACAAAAGTTATGAGTGTTCCAAAATATATAGTTGGTTGAAATTTTTTCCATTATTCTATGATAAAAAAAGCCTTCTTGATACCAAAAAATGGCTAGATTTGGCTCACTGTGGATCCACTTGGATCACAAAATATTTTTCTTAAATATAGATTTCACTAGTGGAGGTAGATTGTACTACATGAACATAAATATTAAAGGCTCTTTAAGGCCCTGGGAATGTTTGGCAGAGTTATGGTCAGACCAAGTTATTAGGATCCAGTTTAGGATCCACTCTGATTTTCCAAGTCCTTGTGGATATTTCGAGATCAACATTCATTACATTCATTCAATCAAGGCATTTTCCCAAAATACACCATCATTTAAAGTATTTGTGAAATAAATAGACCAACTCTCCAGGCAGGTTCTCCTTATTACCATATTGATGATTCCTCTAGACATCAAGCTAGGGTAACCCCTACCCTGCTACAACCCAACTTTGGGCAGAGACTCAAGGAAGCAGCTAGCTGGTGGGACAGAAGAAGGTGACTTGGAGAGAAGCTTATTAAATCAAGCAAACCAACTTTTTGGTCTTGTACAAACAAAACAACCTCAAATGTTTTTTATTTAATAGCAGAAACTATTTTTATTGATCTGTTTCCCTTGCATTATCTATTACCTAATAAATAGCTACTCATTTTTTTATGTTTAATTTTTTCTTCAGTCAACCAATTGTTACTAATTCCTACCATGTGCAAAGTGCAATGTTAAGGACTTTGTAGAAAATACAGAAAAAGGCATAGTTTTGCCCTCAGCAAGCCTACAATTGAATTTTAACTCTATGATATAGTGGAGAGAGTGCTGGACTTGGGGAGTCAGAAAGACTTGACTTTGAATCCTGCCTCAGATTCCCACAAGCTTTGAGAACCTGTCAAAGTTATTTTACCTCTTGATAAGCCTGTTAGTAAAAGCATTTTAATTTTTTTGGCTTAAAAAGTTTTGGAAATGTTGAGTTCCAAATTTTCTCTTTTCCTCATTCACCGAGAAAGCAAGATATATGACCCTCATTATACACGAAGTCATGCAAAACAAATTTCCATGTTAGCTCTGTTACAAAAAGAAACACCCAGAAAAATAAAATGAAATGTGTCAATCTGCACTCAGAGTTCAAATCTCAGTTTTCTCTGTAAAATGGGAATGATCATATGTAAGGTTGAGATGAGCCAATTCAGGTAAAGCACTCCACAGTCATATTATTATTCTGAAGGTGAAGATTTTTATATAAACTTGGTCTTTCACAGTCATCCACAGCAAAGTTCTCTTACCCCTTCATCCTGCCCCTTGTGTCATTTATGCTATGCCTAGGCAAGTCATAGATATTCAAGACAAAAAATGATTTCCTTTTTTCAGGACAATTTTTCTTTTTTTAATTACATGAGAGGTGATTTTATACCATCTGCCTGAAAGATTCAGAATAATTGTGTCCCTTTGTTTTGCATTTTCTCCTCTGTAAATGATAATAGACTGGTTTCAACCATTGTCCTAGGTCAAATCTCTCAGCATTTCAAAAACTCCCAGCCTTTGATCAGCATTACAAATTTACTCCTGCTCATAATTATTTGCTTTTCCTCCCAAAGAACAATTATGTATTTTCGAAATGTGAGATGCTTTTGTTCCTGACTTTCTAGGAGTCACTGAAAAATGGTCTCTTTCTGACATAACAAAGTCCCTTTGTTAATCAAAACCTTTGGAGAATGGCTTTATCTACTATTAATCATATTTCTATGGTTTGTTACTACTTGGATCCATTATATATTAATATAGACAAGGAAGGGCTACTTCCACCCGGATCTTACATGAACATATTAGAACACTCAGTCAATAATATTTCCTTCATTAAAAGAAAATGGAATATTGGGTTGTGCAAAAAGTACTGGACTTGGAGCAAAAAAAGATCTGGGTTCAAATATTGATTTTAATACTTTCTGGTGGAGAGACCACAGAAAAGTTATTTAGCCTATCTAAACCTCATACTAATAATAATATTAGCACTTCAAAAAGCTAATGGAATCCTCTATCTATCTATTCCTCTAATGAAATAGGGGATAGAGAGCTGGCCTTAGACTCAGAAGAACTCAGATTCAAGTCCTGCCTTTGACATAATCTGACTCCCTGATCCCAGGCAAATTTCTTCCCTTCAAACTACTCTGGAAAGCTCTCTAAACTAGAAGTTATTGCTAGTTCTGTGTCATGGGAGGGAGAGTGTCACAATGAGAATTCTCTATATTCAAGAATTCTTTGGTCTTGTCCCTATCATCCATCCAAAGCAAAAGGGCTCCATCCATAGTGTTTTCTGAAGCTTGAATGGAAAAATGAAAGGTGAATGCTTCATAATCCTCAAATTTTATATAAAAAGCTACTTTTATTCCTGAAGGCACTCAGGTGGTTACAAAGATTAATGAAGAAACTGAGGCCAAGAAATGATGCATGGTTTGTACTAGCAAGATTTTTGAATCTGGTAAAGAAGATGAGACCTCTCAGGTACTGTCTGTCTCTAAAGCTATCCACCTTTAAAATTCATATTCATACTAACAATACAATCTCGAGGATAAGCGGACTGGGGAGGATCCAGGTATAGTTATTTTCCTTCCATTGAACCTTGTTTAGAATGAACAAAAGCATGAAAAGACCCTCCCGTTCACCTTGAAAAGTTTGGGGATTAGGAGTAAATATGAACAATGGAACACAATTTCCCCTGATTAATGGCCAAGATACATATAAGCAGAACAATTCTATCATCCCATAGCGCTCATCAGTGATTATAATCTATGTTGCTTGCTATTTACAAAAGTTAGAGAAGCAATATGTCATTTTTTCCATATTGAAGAAAAAAATCTGCTGGGCATTATATCTTTTCCATGAATTATACAGGCAACAAAACAGTTTAGAGGGATTTAAAAGCAGATTAATAGCTGATATTAGGCAATAAACATTTATTAAACACTTCCTAAGTGCCAAGCATTGTATTAAGTGCTCCCTGCACTCAAGGAGCTCCCAGTCTAATAAATTATGGACATGGAGAGAAGTTGCACAACGGTTAGGTCTGGAGTCAACAAGACCTAAATGCAATTCCATCCTCAGACACTCACTAACTGTGTGACCCTAGGCAAGTCACTTAACCCCTGTTTGACTTAATCTAGTGGAAAAGGAAATGGCAAGCCAAAGACACCCTACGTGGGTCACAGAGAATCAGATATGACTGAACTGAACAAGAGAAGCCACCATTAGCTTCTTACTCCATCGAAGTCAAGAAAGGCACATAGATGTCAGACTACTGAGTGGATGTGAATGCACAAAAATTATCCACAGTGACAGGCTTTTTTTTTTGTATTTCCTGTAAATTGCTCTCTTTTGTTGCTAATTGAAGTCTGGTTCTAAGGGATCTTTCTCATTTTCATCAGATACTAGTGCCTCATGTTATTTTTTCTGTGAAGACCACATTTCTCTTAGGGAATACCATGGATCGTCCTTAAGTGATTTCCCTTCTCCCCTTGTTCTTTGATGTTGAGGGTTGCAGATTACTCTTTTATTGCTATTCAATTTTTTCAGTTGTATCTGATCTTTCATGACCCCAATAAGGGTTTGTTTTTTTTAATTTTGGTGGAGATACTGAAGTGGTTTGCCATTTCCTTCTCCAGTTCATTTTACAGATGGGGAAATTAAGGCAAACAGTTCTCTCTGACTCCAAGCCTGGAACTGTATTCACTGACCATCTTGAAGTGCTTAATAAAGTATAAATGGTAGCCAGTGCTGTTGTTAAAACACTCTCTGAGACAAGGAATGCCTAGAGACTTAGAAACATTAAAAACAGAGAATCATGGAATTTCATCATTGGAAAAGGACCTTTGAGTCTATCCACTTTACCATATACTTAAAAGAAAATTAAATTAAATATAAAAAATAATCTCTCTACAACTTAACCAAGGAGTGATCATTAAATCTTTCCTTTGTGACATCCAATGAGGGGAAACACAATACTTCCCAAAGCAAACCTAGTTCCTCAGAATTAATTGTTAGGAATTTTTTTTTACTGATACTGTGTGAAAGAATATGATAGTATTCCCAAAAGGTTAGTAGAGGCAATAAATAGAGTTAATGATATTAATATTAATGTTCAAGTTTAGCCTTGATTGTTATGTATTGTCATTATTGTTTTAGTAATTAGGCAAATTATTCAGATATGTAAGATTTGAATTTGATTTGGCAACCATCTTTAGGGGATGAGAGGATGAGACATGGGAATAAGATAATAATTGGTTAATACGATGTATTGGTTCCAAGGCCGAAGAGCAGTAAGGGCTAGACAATGGGGATTAAGTGACTTGCCCAGGGTCATACAGCTGGGAAGTGTCTGAAGCCAGATTTGAACCTAAAACTTCCCATCTCTAGGCTTGGCTCTCAATCCACTGAGATACCCAGCTGTCTCCTAGTAAAACAATTATTAATGGATGATCATTTAAATATATGAGCCTCGATGAGTTTCTTTGACACATAGATTCATGTATCCACTGCCAACATATTACCAAAGTATCATATTTGAATTTCTTCATAAGATTTCTTAACTTTACTCACATAAAGATTAGTCTTTCTGTTAGGGATACCCAACTTTCTTCCTAGTTTTACATTGGGACTTATCTGTACTTATAAAACTATATAGAGGGATAGCTGGGCAGTGGATTGAGAGCCACGCTTGAAGACAGGAGGTCTTAAGTTCAATTCTGGCCTCCATTGTGTGACCCTGGGTAAGTCACTTGACCCCCATTACCTAGCCCTTACCACTCTACTGCCTTGGAACCAGCACACAATATTGATTGCAAGACAGAAGGTAAGGGTTTAAAAAAACAAAAAATTTAAAAAATCTATATAGGCTGCTTCCTCCCTTTCTTAACTCATTTGATGATCCAAAAAAAAAATCCCTGGTAGGAAAATAGGGTAAGTAAAGAAAGTATAGAACAAGTTCATGGTAACTTGCTATTATGGTATTTTTCCCAAAATAACCCATTTAAACAGTAGCCCTGCAGTATTTATTTCAATCCTATATTTCACAAGATTGGCTTTGATCTAGCTTCTTCTTTGACAAAAGGATAATTGATCTTGAGTAACAAGCACAACACTATTGAAACAACAACTCTACCCATCAAACTAGCTCATCTTAATGACCCCCATTTGGTATATCTCTAGGCTCCTTTTCTGGTGCTAACATATGACTCATCAAAGAGATTATTTAGTAATAATTGAGTTCTTGATTGGTTTTGTTCACAATATAGCTGAAAGGTGGTGACATAGTACATAGGAGGCTGATCTTTGGGTCAGAAAGACAGGTTCTAGTCCTTCCTCTGATACATTCTTGCTGTGAGATGCTAGACAAAACTGAATCTCTCCATGGCCCCAGGCAACATTTTAAGACTATAGGCTGCTAATTTGCAAGTCCAGAGGAAGTCCTTCCTTAGGAAAATTCTATAAATCAGGGTTCTAAAATAGAGACAAAGAGTGAAGGAAAGAGACAAGGGAAAGTAATTCTTGGAAAGGAAAACATTAAGTAGATACAGAATCATTTCCAAAAGGTCTTAGCATTAGATAAATGGTCATCTAAGACTTGGGAATCACTAGCTTTAGAATATAATTCCATGGTTTACAATTGCATGAATTTTTTATCCTAAATGAGGGATATTTCTATCATTCATTCCAGTAGATTGAAAGGCAAGATTTATTGTACTGTTGGAAAGATGCAATGGAATATTTATTTATAAAGTTAGTACATGGGACTCAGTATGGCATGGGACCCAGGGTTTCCCTCTGGACACCAGAAACTCCAGAAGTTTTCTAGGTCAAAGGGAGCATAAAAACAATTCCTTTCTGATTCCTAAAAGGAGAATTTCCCCCTTTTGACTTTCCCTTAGATCTTCAATTAACATAGATATGGACCTCCAAGTTCTACTCTGCTAAGCATTGGATGGTACCTAATCCAATCATCCCTTGAATTCCATAGATCATCCCTTATACCCCCAACCTCAATGAATTACCTCATTCCTGATTCACCCCATGCCTCCTTCTTTAACCTGTAACCCCTGTTGTCAAAAGGGTATAAAAGCTCCAAACCCCATCTCCTCAGGGAGGGACTGTCTCCCAGCTTTTCAACATGGCTTCCAAATTAAATTTCTCTTTTTTATTTTTAAGCAAAGTTCTGGAGTCTTCCCTTCTTGAAAAGGGCAACCTGTCTGGAACCTGGGATTTCACCTCGAAGCTCTCACTCAACAAGCAGATCATGAGGGCACATGCTTCCTTGGGCTACCTATCTTCATTGTTTCTAATACATGACAAATTGTTCTTACTATAGAGCCATAACTAGCAATCCTAGCATTTGGGGCAAGTAGCAGGAAAAAAATGCCTTCATATGATCTTTTCAGACAAATTATGTCATTGGGGGAAAGTTTGGGAGACAACCTCAGTTCTCAAGTTCACAGGATACTATTAAGTATAAGAGAAGATTTTACACAGAGTTGAAATGGAATGATGATGAAGCAAGAGTGACAGACAAGGCAGTTGGAATGTTGGGAACTGATGGAAAAAGAACTGATGGACAGAAGTTCAGTTCTGAACCTGGGACTGAAAGCAGCTCCCTTTTCCTATCCCAGGATTTGAAAAACACCATTTCTTGAGGATTTTCCAATTGTATACTATGCCCACATTGGCTGTGAATTAAGCTTGTTTCTCTGCTGTCTCAAGACCTGAAGTAGACTGACTGGACATTCAGCTGCCTGAGAAGTTTTGCCCTAGAGGACTAGACTGTCAGTCCTGAAGGCAGAAGTATCTCCCTCTGTGTCAGCTATACTTAAAGACATTTGCTGTATCTTTGACATTAGATTAGGATAGCCAGCATAGGGAAACCAAGAAGATGGAGAAAGCTTCCAGGCTGGTCCTTTAAGCTGATGGCCTGTGCAGAAAGGATCCATCAACAATCTGTTTGACCTCTTTCCTAACTCCATCATAGTTATCCTATCCCAAATAAATAGTTGTTGTTTATTCAGTGGCAGTCATATCTTTAAAGAAGAAAGAGAAGTTTGGTGAGTGGAGGCTTAATCTAGGAGGTGTAAAATTTAAAAGTATATCTTAATAATAAAAATATTATATTTTATCAGCTTTATTAAATGATCATTAGAAATCAAGGAATAAAGATGATCCAAAAAAAAAGAAAAAAGAAAAACCACATGCCCATGACTGATTAGCCATTTCAAAATCCCCACCTTACCACCATCACCACTGGCTGCAAGCCAAAAAAGGAAGGGAGTGGGAGGAGTTACCACCAGCTAATTACCAATAACATGGTCTCATCAACATGGAGACACAGGAGAGATTATAGGGAATTTGGGGAAATACTAAGGACTTCTGAGGAATGAAGTCAAAGGTTCAAAATCTCCATTTACACAGAGGAAGATCTCTATCAGCTCCAGGGAAAGCAAAATCCTGGACTGAAAGACATTGATCTTTCTTCAGCAAGGAGTTTAATCAGAAGGACACGCAGGTGGTTAGGTTTCACAAATTTTCCTAACAAAACATCAAATTCTTACTCCTGTGGTGTTCCTATCTGGTTTAGACCTCTGCTTTACTTGTGCCTCCATCTTACAGATCAAGGACAGAGGGCAGTTATCCACTCTCTGCCCAAATCCTTGGGGGTAGTTATGTCATCCACCCATTCAGACTTACCTTTAAACCATTGTCCCAGGGAGTTCTCCACCTTTCTTTTAACATAAGACCTTCTCTAGAAACACCTATAACCCAGAGCTAAAGCAGGACAGTTCTGGAGTAGGAAAATGCATACATGGGATATGAAAACATTTGGAGTCAGCAAGCATTTCTTCTGATAGCTTCCTGGTTTAATTATTCAGACTCACTAGGTGTTAAATTTTGTTGTTTAGTTTCTTCCTGATGAAGGACTATAAATACTGTTATCCTCTTCATTTAAGCCCTCTAAGCTAAAGCCCCACTAGTCCCACCCCAGTATAAGAGAGAAACAGATGCACTGAATGGAAGCTTGGAGATCCGTCCATTAAGGAAAAATTCCAGTAATGAATGGCTTTACTCTTGAATGGCTATTTCAAAGTGCCTTCACTTTGGAAAGTTGGGTGTGTTTTCTAAAACATCAAATTTGTTGTTGCTTTAACTATAAAGATATTTTATTTAATCTTAAATTATACTGATATATTTTATTTTATATCATTATTATTTGCAAATATATCTTCCTCCTTTTCTCTGCAGAGAATTCTTCCAGATAACAAAGGAAAATATCAGTCCAAAAAATCAGTCCAACAAAGTTCAAATGACTGCATGAACTAATTCTGACAGCACCTGTAATGTTTGATGCATAGAATTCTGCATTTTCATATCTTTCATTGAGTTGAATTGCTCATTTTGTTTTAAAAATACTCAGTTCTTTTCTTTTCCTTCCCTTTTCTCCTTCCTCCTTGTCTTGCTTCCTTCTTTTTTCTTTCTTCATTCTTTCCTTATTGCTTCCCTCCTTCTTTTTGATGAAATTTTATGCACAGAGCATCATTTTGAATTTGAAAACAAAGTGTCTATAGAACACATTGATTTGTTTAATCCATAACCAAAAAGAGGAATTTGGTGAATAACCTGTGGGAATTTGTGCTATTTCTTCACTCAGTAGCTTGTGTTCTGTGGTCTAGATTGACAAAGAAAGTAATGATAGATGAATACCTTCCACATCCCTGCCATGGAGGCTGAAGCCCTCTGCTTTATCACAGACACTGTATGGTGCTGTTGAAAGTTTGATTATCAGCATTCTAAGTCTCAGAGTCGATTTCTGCATAAGGAAAGGCTGCTCATGTTTCATTAAATACTACTGCTCTGGTGTTTTTCTGCATTTCAAAGAGACAGAGCCTATTGTGTTGTTTTCCTAGTCACAAGAGTATCAAAACCTTTTATATGAATTATTCTGCAGGGTTCCCTTCTCTCCAATGAAAGTTTTCAACCTTCAGTGTTACTCGGTTAAAGCCAGGAATTTGTTTCTACTATCCCTACTCTTTTATAACAAATGTGTACAGAGATAAAAGGAAATAAACCAAGAGAGACTGGATCTGGCTCAAGTATCCCCAAGTACATTTCTAGGAGCCCAGTGCCTGGCACAAAGTAATCCCATAATTAGTACCTATTGATTGATGAATTAATTACCACTTTATAAATAAGCAAATTTATTACTTTTCATATATCATCAGGCAATGTGAAGCTTGTGGTTTAATGAGTAGAGCATAGAGTCTGAAATCAAGAAGACCTAAATTCAAATATGATCTTGGATATTTACTACTTATGTGACTTTAGGCAAGTCACTTAACTTCTGTTTACCTCCATTTTCTCAGCTATAAAATGGAGTCTCATTTTAGCAGCATATTTACTAAAAAAAAAGTAAATCAACTATAAAATGGAGATAATAATAATAGTATCTAATTGTTAATCTTGTTGTGAGGATAAAATGAAATCATATTTGTAAAAAATATTTGACTCAGTGCCTGGCACAGAGTAGACATTGCATAAATTGTTTATTTCTTTCCACTTTCTTCAATCATCAAAGGAGAAGTGAAAAGTACAGCAAGTGAAAACTTAATCACTTCTTATGACCTGTTGTCTTCAACCTCACCAACTATACTACCTATATATTCAGAAAAGGGAAGAGTCTGGTTTGGAAGGATAGGAAAAATAATGAATTATATTTTGGACACAGTAAGATTGCGAGGTTGAAAAGCTAGTTGGTGATGCATGACTGAGAGACTAAGATATATAGATCTGTAAAGGTTTAAATTTAGGTTTTATGCTACATATGAGAGTTATAAAGTAATATTGTGGTTGCAGATTTAAAAACATTATAACTTAAGTCAAGATGGCTTGAGCAGCTTTTATTTACAAAGAGGAGGGAAGAGTGAAGATGAAAATGTAGATAAAGAGATAGATTCCTAACAAGCCTACCAACCTTTCTCTGGTGAAGTCTAGCTCAGCTCTGATAGGGCTTCCCCAAGACTCTGTCTCTACATGGATTTCCCAGTAATCCTCAGCCAGAAATCCTGTGTGTCTTCAGCCAGGATTCTACCAATGCAACCTCCTCCAAAGCCAAGGTAGGAATCTGAGCCACTCACCCAGCAAGCCAATGCAGGATACAGGGGAAAAGTCTCCTTCAAGCCAGGAAGGAATCTCTGGAACCAATCTCTCCAAATGCTAAGAAGGGAATCTCCAAAATCAATCTCTCCAAATGCCAGGAAGAGAATGAATGCTAGACCATGCTGGTCTCTTATGCTTCTTTTTCCATGTCACTTCCTGTTACTTCCTGTCATTCCCCCTTCTTCACAAAGACCAATGTCAGTCTTTCAATTTGCCTAGCACTACCCAATGGTGGGGTGTGCAGTGGCCTTTGGAGGTGTGAGCTTACTCTAGTAAGTCACTCGTGAATTCTCATACTTAATGGTAAGTAAGTACTCTTGTTCTTGATTTGATTAGCTAAAAATAGACAAGAGGAAAGTTAATCCTATCTTCACATATCTGAAAATTATTTTCATAGAGGTGATAATTAAACCCATTGAAGCTAATGAGAGCATGAATCAAGGTAGTAGAGAATAAAAAGAAAATGAGATTCAGTGCAGAGTTTTAGGGTCCAATAATATCAAGAATGATGTGGATAAAGAGGGTGATGAGTGATGGCATGGAAAGGAATAGAGCCAGAAGAGAGCAGTTCCATAGAAACCAAGAGGGAGAAGTATAAACAGTAGAATGTGACCTTTGGGATCAAAGAAAGATGAAGGGCAAGAAAAGACAGTAGACTGACAATTTTAAAAATCACTTGTAATTGGAAGAGGGACATTTCATATAAATTATGAGATTACAGAGGGTTTAAGAGAGAATAAGGGGAAATGGAAAAACAAAGCATTAATGGTTTTCTCTAGAAATTTAGTCACAAAGGGAGTGTTTGTATGTGTATGCATAGGCATATACATATGTATATGTATGTGTATATGTGAATACATAGATAGATAGATACATAGATAGATAGATAGATAACATACATACATACATACATCTATGGAAAGAAAGGTAGATAGATAGATAGATGATAGATAGATAGATAGATAGATAGATAGATAGATAGATAGATAGATAGATAGATAGAAAACTAGTGTGCATGGAAGGATCTAGTGAGGAACTATTTTAAATTTTTTAAATTTAGATCTATTCATTTAATGAAATGAATTCTCATGTGTCTCAGTCCCTCCTCCCCCTACCCCCTGTACCACAGAAGATATCACCCAACAATAGATTATGTCTTTCATGTTTTTATTTTTCAGTTCATTTTCTAGAGGTGGATAGTCATAAGTCATTCTTTAAATATTAATCCATAGTTGTTCTAATCATTTCACTAATTTTTCTAATCACGTAGATCTTTCCAAGTTTTTCTTTTAAATTAATCTGCTCATTGTTTCTTACAGTCTGGTAATATTTCATCAGAATTTGTCTAGTCATTCCCTAGCTGATGGAACTCTTCTCAATCTCTAGTTCTTTGCCGTCACAAACAGAACTGTTATAAATACCTTAGTAAATATAGGTCCTTTTCCTTTTTCCCTGATCTCCTTGGGAAATAGACCCAGCAATGGCATTAATGGGTCCAGGGATATTCATAGTTTTATAACTTTCTGGGCATATATCCAAATTGCTCTCTTAAAAAGGGTTGGATCAGGGGGCAGCTGAGTAGCTCAGTGGATTGAGAGCCAGTCCTAAATATGGGAGGTCCTAGGTTCAAATCTGGCCTCAGACACTTCCCAGCTGTGTGACCCTGGGCAAGTCACTTGACCCCCATTGCCTAGCCCTTACCACTCTTCTGCCTTGGAGCCAATACACAGTATTGACTCCAAAACAGAAGGTAAGGGTTTAAAAAAAAAAAGGTTTGGATCAATTCTCAATTCCACAAACAGAGTGTTAGTATGCCCCATTTTTTCATATCTGCTCCAGTATTTGTAATTTTGTCCTTTTATTATTTTAGCCAATCTGATAAGTATAAAACAATATCTCAGAATTGTTTTGATTTTCATTTCTCTAATCAATAGAGATTTAGATCATTTTTTCATATAATTATATATGACTTTGCTTTCTCCATCCAAAAACAATGTGCTCATATCTTTTATTTGTTTATTGATTAGAAAACGTTTCTTATTCTTAGTAATTTGACAAGATTTTTCTATATATTTTAGATATGAGGCCTCTATCCAAAACACTGCCTATCAATTTTCCCTTAGTTTTCTGTTTCCTTCCTAATCTTGGCTACATTAGTTTTATATGTACAAACACATTTTAAAGTAATCAAAGTTATCTATTTTACATTTACGATGCTGTCCATCCATCTCTTGTTTACCTGTAAGTTCTTCTCCTATTCATAAATCTGATAGTAGTATGTTCCCTATTTTTCTAAATATGCTTATCATATCCCTTTTATATCTAGGTCATGTATTCATTTTGATCTTATCTTAGTGAATGGTGGAAGATAATTGGTATTAGACCTCTGCCAAACTACTTTCCAATTATCTTAGCAATTTTTACCAAATAGTGAATTCTTATTCCAAAACTTGGGTCTATATTTCTGTCAAATTCAAGTTTACTATAATCTTTTAAGACTGTTTCTTGTATGTCTGTTCTGTTGCACTGATCTACCTTTTCCATTTCTCAGTCAATACCAGATAGATTTGATAAATGCTACTTTATAGCACAGTTTAAAATGTGATACTGCTAGACATCCTTTATATTTTTAACATTAATTCATTTAATTAATCTTTTGTTCTCACAAATGAATTTTGGTGCTATTTTTTCCTAGTGGAAAAACTTTTAAAGAATAGAAGAGAAGATTTTAGGTTATTAATGGGAAAACCATTTGTGGAGGTAGGGGTTAGAGATGGTAGGTCCAGGTTAAGAAGAAACTCATCTGGACTAGGGCTACCAAGAAGCACAAATCTTTTGATATCTACCTCTTTTAATTGCTTAACTAGGTGGCAAAATAAAATGTTTCTATCTTCTGAAGAAGTACAAATGCTGTCATCATACTCTGATGCTCACAACTGAAACAACTGAAAACAGCAAAACGTTACTCTGTTTCTGCAAAAGAAGCAAAAAATTAAAAGGAAGCCTGAAAAAGAAAGTTTATTTCAGGTGAAAGGGATAGAAATAGCTTTAAATATAATAATTTACAGGGTTGTTAGATGGAGGATTTTCTAAAAATGTGACTAGTATTTGCAAAACACATCTGAGATAAGAGATTTTCCTTGTCATTAGTTGTTGCTTAGTCATGTTTCAGTCATGTCTGACTCTGTTATCTCTTTCAGGGTTTTCTTGGCAGAGATATTGGAATAGCTTGTTATTTCCTCCTCCATATCATTTTACAGATGAGGAAACTGAGGCATACAGGGTTAAGTGGCTTAGTCACACATCTAGTAAATGTCTGAAGCCAGATTTGAACTCAGGGGTCCTCAACTCCAGTCCCAGGACTCTATCCATTGTGCTATCTAGCTATTCTTTTCTATTGTACAGACTACCAATGTGATACTTACAAAAGGAAAATCTCTTTACCCATAGAGGAAGAATCCCTCACGTTCTCTTGTATATATCGATGTGCTTTCATGTTGTATCCCAGAGGAGGCAAGCTGCCTGAGGGCAAGGATTGATTTTCTTTATGTGTCATGTTGTGTCCCTGGTGCCTAGCCACTTAATAAATATTCATTGGATTGGATGAGATTTAAACAATGTTCTTGCTATAGCAGCAAAATCAGATACATTCTTTAAGCAAACATGCAATAAGATCATTTGTGCATCCCAGCAAGCCAACAGGGGAAAAGTAGTTCATTTGGGTGCTTTGTTATATGTGTCTGTGAAAGTTTCTTTATTGTTTTTTTTCTACTGTTAAGTGGTTATGTTGGCATAAGGTACGCATAGCCACAGAGATTTGCTGACTATCAATCATTTTAAAGAACACACAACTGCTTTGAAAACCATATTTTTATCAGCAAGTGTTCTGTGGGTGTAAGGCAGAAAGCTGTGCCCCATCTTCTGGTAGTTAAACGGAACCCAGCTGAGATCAAGGTGTAGCCACCCATTGACTTTTCTACACACATTATGGTTCAGTTGGAGCCAATCCTTCAGCATCTGTGACTTCATGCCTGCCAAAAACTGTCCTTACAATGGGTGAGTTCCCAGTTTAGTTGGCTGCTTGCCTCTTGTTCTGAAAACATGGGAGACCAATTGCACCTGCAGTGAGGATGGAGGGAAGTACAAAAAGAGAAATTTTTAATGATTCTATTTTGGTGTATGACACATCTTTTGTCAGAGGAAGAAAAAAATTATGACCATGTGGGGTAGTATAGAGAATATAGATGGTAATAAATTCATGATTTTATTTAGTTGCTTCTATAATGCAAAATAATGGGAGGATTTTGTCCTTGTAAGCAGCTCACAGAAATTTAAGCTAAGATTAAATGATTTTTCCTTATAAGTTAGAAAATTGTTAGGAAACCCACTTCACTGCAATAACTGGCAAAGCCCTGGAAGAAATAATCCTTCTTTGAAAAGGCTCAGAAGGTGATAGCCTGTGTTTTGACCTCATAGTTAAAGGGGGAATAAAGATTCATAAGTGGGTCACCTCCCAATAAACATATACTTGTGGAAGAAAAGTGATTGCTTTTCTCTAGTAAATAGAACTCAAATTCCTTCAATATTCTCAACACTGCTTTTCATCCACTTCACTTTTGTGCCAGTCCAAAATAGTCTGCTTTGTAGCTTTCACTGTCTAGAAAGCCATTGATTTTTCAAGAAATGGTCTTATTTCTGTATGCTATAACTCTCCAAATTTTCGATTATTCAATTTGAAGACAACTTTTATGAATCTGATCTCAAGTGAGGAAGCCAGGAGATGTGTGTATACTCTAAAGTACTCATAGCTATTCTCCCTCTGATCAGCTTTATTCAGAAACACAAACCAACTTTTGAGGATGATCAGTCAATAGGATGGCATAAAGAAGGACATATAGACAAGTAAACTAAGGTATTTTTTTCTGAAGAATTTTCCCATTTATTTTTTCATTTAATTAAACTGGGTCCTTGTCTTGGGTTATTCAATATTCAGATGATTCTGTGATCTCTCTAAAGGGGTACTCCTTTCAAAGATATTTAAGGAAATCCTTTTATACTTTCACCTCATGGACAATTCTTGTCTAAATCCTTGATAAGAAGTCACACCAAAATGTCAGGATCTTTCTCTTGATGTCTTGACATTGCTTGGACATTAGTGTAGTACCTAATATATCTTTCTTTTTCCCTCTCTGTCTCTCTGTCTCTGTCTCTGTCTGTCTGTCTGTCTCTCTCTCTCTCCCTCTCTCTGTCTGTCTCTCCCTCTCTCTGTCTCTCTCTGTCTCTCTCTCTCTCCCTCTCTCTGTCTCTCTCCCTCTCTGTCTCTCTGTCTCTGTCTCTGTCTCTCTGTCTCTGTCTCTCTCTGTCTCTGTCTCTCTCTGTCTGTCTCTGTCTCTCTCTGTCTGTCTCTGTCTGTCTCTGTCTGTCTGTCTGTCTCTGTCTGTCTCTGTCTCTGTCTGTCTCTGTCTCTGTCTGTCTCTGTCTGTCTCTGTCTCTCTCTCTCTCCCTGTCATTTTTCACTTACTCTTGCTATATGACAAGCCAACCTCTTCTTCCAGTTATATATCTTCCTGAGAATAAATCATTCATGTAGTTAATTCTTCATTATATGAGGTAACCAAATCAAGTCAAGTCAACAAAGATTTTATTGAGCACCTACTATATGTCAGGAATGCTTACCATGCATTTCTCCAATGTCTTTTTAGTGACCACAATGTCATGTCCTCATAGAATGTGGTAGAGATATTTAAATATATAAAGGAGGAATAAAGTAGTAGATAGAGAGGTGACAATAGACCCAGGAGACTTGGGTTTAAGTCCCAACTCTGACTTATGATCTCTGTGACTTTGTCTAGGCAAATCACCTAACTTCTTGCAGCCTCTGTTTCCTCATCTGTAAAATAAGCATAATAATTGTACCTATAGACCAAATGGGATAATATATGTGAAAAATGTTTTGTAAACTTTAAAGCTCTATGTAAATGCTGGTTATCATTATTGCTATTATTAGTTAAACTCTCAGAACCCAAGGAAGTTCCTAAAGAACATCAGTTATAAACAACCTTTCCATCTTCCCTCTACTGATGGCCAAATTTTCCTCTATCAATGAAATCCTTGGTCATATTTGTGTATGATTTTCCTGTTTTTTAAATAAATGCTCAGCTTAGTTCATTAATATTTCTTTTCATATTTTGTTAGCAAAATGTATGTTTGTGTGGTGTGTGTGTGTGTGATCTCTCTGGTGTTTGTAAACACTGAGTAGTGTCTGATGCACAAAGCTAGTAACTGTCACAAATCCTTGGAGATCAATCATAGGATGAGTTGTGTAGACATAATGCATCGTTCATGAATATGTTTAATAAATATTGAACATCTGTAAACACCACAGAGGAATAGAATGATATTAATAATTCCCATTTTCATAATGCATTAGGGTAAATAAACAGCTCTATATATGAAGTTGGTAATACGATTTAAAAAATAATAAGAATAATGGCTTTTATATAGGGGATTCCTGATGATGAAACTCCCAATGCCAATTTAAATTCTTCTTGTGTGATTGATACCAATTGAGATCCACTTCTGCTCTGAAATTTATAGTCTTAGGGAATCAAGTAAGTTATGAAGAGGATACACGACTGCCAAGGATCATGCAGCTAATGTGAGTATGAGATGTGTTGTTTTCTGCCAACTGTTCCATGCTTTACTTTCTTAGTATAAATATTATTATCTACATTTCACAAATGAGGAAACTGAGGCTCAGAGATTTGGCATGTCTTGCTTCTAATTCCACAATCAGATATTATTTGAAGGGAGATTCACACTCTGTAATTTTTACTGCAATACTAATGCTCTTTCCTTCATTCCCTTTTGTCCCTTTTGGTTACATGTTTCTATATATTCCCCCACTGTTCTGAGATACATGGTGAAAGTTTAGAAACCATTATGTGAAGTCTAACTATGGAAAACTTGAAGAACAAATAGTGACAAAAACCTATACATTGACTAGTCTTTCTTGTACATGAAAAGAAGGTAGAAAAGTCAGAGGTAATTGGTCAAGGGGTACTAAAATCCGCCCTGCTCAACTCATTTATGACTTTTAAATGTGTTATACATGAGCCAGAGGACATAGATAATAACTGCTGTGACCTCCACCAAGAGAAAAGATGCAGATAGGAAGGTTATTTGTTAAAAAGAAAGTTATGCAAGTATAAAAGATACGTATAATAGATACAATAGACAATTGTGTTTCATTAGATAGATAATCAATATGTGATGCACATTTGGGATGCTTTATGTAAAGGGTTTGCAAAATATTTTTTTTAAATGAGACAGTTTCAATTTAATTTCTAAATGGGAACTGCAGTTTTAAGCTACAAGAGATCTCAGAAATCCATCTAATCCAATCCTTTCATTTTACATATGAGGCCACCATCTTTAAGTGATTTGCCTATAGTCAGCTACTAAGTGTCTGAGGTAAAGTTTGAACTCAAGTCATCTTGACTCAAAAGTCCCGGGATCTATCCTTATACCATGCTAGCTCAAGTTGAAAAGATGAAGAATCTTACTGTTTTTCAATTAGTATAAGTAAATGGTCACAAAATTATAGAATTATGTATGAGTGTTAGAAGCAGTATCATGTAGTGAAAAGACTATTACACTGGAAATCCTGTGCCTTGATTTCAAATTCTTACTTTATCATTTGCTAACCATGACTTTCAGTAAGTCATTTATTTGATTCAGGATCTCTTTTCCTTACATTTTTAAGCACTTAGCCTAGATAACTTATGAATGCCTTTCTATTTCTGACATCCCACAATACTACAATGCAGCCTAGGATTGGACCAACGTGGGATGTTATTCCACTGGTAAAGATCACAAACAGTTCACATAATCTCAAAGCATCTGAAATCCTGGAAAGCATCATGAATTGCACTTCCCAAAATATGCCATGACTGACATGCTATTTCCCATACTCCATTTGCTGTTGCTTTTTCCTTCCTCAATTATGTCTTTTGTTTTATTTGGGAGTCTTGGAAAACAATCTAGTCTCCAGATAACTGAAACTGAGGATCAACCAAAGGGCGGTGGAGAGGAGCATGGTGGATAGAATCAGGATGCATCAGATTACAAATAATTGATAGCTCAGAAATGGTAGAAAGAATATCCAAGCAAGATAGAATCACATCACAATGGGGATGGTCATCTGGCTGAGGAGGGAAGGAGTGATAATAGATAACATACATGCTGCATTGCTATTATTTCAAGATCAAGAGACTACAAGGCAAGTCCTTGGAAAATGGTGGAGAACCCTATGTGCACTTATGGAAGGGCATGGCATCAGGTTGGACAGAAACAGAGAGATTGAATCTGTATCACTGAAGGGAATACCAACCTTAATGTGATCACATATTAAATGGAATTAGAATACTTTTATACATATATACTGCAAGCACCTTAAGGGCATGGATTATTTTGTTTTGTCTATTTTTTAAAATTTGGGCAATTAGGCAGTACAGTGGATAGAGTTCTGGGCCTGGAGTCAGGAAGATTTGAGTTCAAATCTGGCCTCAGACACTTACTGCATGACCCTGGACAAGTCACAACCCTGTTTGCCTCAATTTCCTCACCTGTAAAATGAGCTGAAGTAGGAAAACGGCAAACCACTCTGTCCTCTTTGCCAAGAAAGTCCCAAATGGGGTCATAATGACTCAGACATACCAGAAACAACTAAACAACAACATTAAAAATGACCATGTATTATACAATATATAGGATACTAGACTTGGAATCAGAAAGACAGATTCAAATCTCACTTTAGACATGTAATAATCACATGACTTTGGGCAATTCACTAAACTTCTATAAATTTCTCTTCCCTCATCTGTAAAATAAAGAAAATAGACGACATGGCTTTCAAGACCTTTTCCAGCTCAAGATATATGATTTTGTAATTCCATGACCACCAGAAACTAGCACAGTGTCTTGCATATACTTCATGTATCTATGATGTCAGTATTATGTATATCCCTTCCACTGGTGCATATTGTAGCTTATCTGTATCTTTTCATCCTAGGCAAATAATATTTATGTTCTACCACATTTCATCCATAAAAGAGTTACCCTCAAAATCAAGAGGCCTATGAGTATGTCTTTATATAATTACTTATTACCAATGCAGTGGTCAGATTATCCATTGAAGAGAATGACAATGAGAAGACATCATTTCAAAAATCTATCAGATATAGTAAAAGCAGTACTCAGAGGAAAAATTATAGCCCTGAGTGTCTATATCAACAAAATAGAGAGGGACAAGATTAATGAACTGGGCATGCAACTTAAACAATAAAACTAGAAAAAGAACAAATTTTTAAAAACCCAGATAAAAACTAAATTGGAAAAATAAAAATCAAAGGAGAAATTAATAAAATTAAAATTAAAAGAACTATTGAACTGATAAATAAAACTAGGATCTGGTTCTTTGAAAAAAACAAATAAAATAAAGTATTGGTTAATCTAATTTTAAAAAAGAAAGAAGAGAATCAAATTAACAGTATCAAAAATGAAAAGGGCAATATCACCTTCAAGGAAGAGGAAATTAGGGCAATTATTAAGAGCTATTTTGCCAAATTATATGACAAGAAATGTGACAATCTAGTTGAAATGGAAAAATATATACAAATATATAAATTGTACAGATTAACAAGAGAAAATAAAATACTTAAATAATCCCATATCAGAAAAAAAAATTGAAGAAGTCATTAAGTCATTAAAGAACTCCATAAGAAAAAAATCCCCAAGGAGAGATGGATTTACAAATGAATTCTATCTAACATTTAAAGAACAACTAATCCCAATACTATACACAAAATAAACCAAGAAGGAATCTTACTATGACACAAATACGGTACTGATTCCCAAGCCAGGAAGACCAAAAACAGAAAAAGGAAACTATAGACCATTCTTCCTAATGGACATAGATGCAATAATCTTAAATAAAATACTAGCAAAGAGAATAGAGCAAGTTATCACAAAGATTATTCACTATGATCAAGTGGGATGTATTCTAGGAATTCAGGGCTGATTTGATATTATGAAAACTATCTGCATAATTGACCATATCAACAACCAAACTAACAAATATCACCTAATTATCTCAATATATGCAGAAAAAACCTTTGACAAAATACAATATCCATTCCTATTGAAAACACTAAAAAGTATATAGGAAAGGGTCTTTCCTCAAAATAATAAGCAGTATGTATTTAAAACCATCAAAAAGTCTCTTCTGCAATGGGGACAAGTTAGAAATCTTCCCAATAAGATCAAGAGTGAAGCAGGGATGCTCATTATCACCACTACTATTTAATTTTATACTAGAAATGCTAGGGGGTAGCAATTAGAGAAGAAAAAAATTGAAGGGATTAAAGTAGGAAATGAGGAGTCCAGGCTATCACTCTTTGCAGATGATATAATGGTACACCTAGAGAATTCAAGAAAATCAACTAAAAAGCTAGAGAAAATAATTTTAACTTTAGCAAAGTTGCAAGGTACAAAATAAAGCCACATAAATCATGAGCATTTCTATATATTTCCAATAAAACATAAGAACAAGAGATAGAAAGAGAAACTTCATTCAAAATCACTAAAGATAATATAAAATATTTGGGAATCTATTTGCCAAGACAAACTCAGAAATTGTATGAACACAACTACAAAACACTTTTCACACAAATAAAACTGTATCTAAACAATTGGAAAAGCATTGATTGCTCATGGGTAGGATGAGCTAATACTATATAAAAATTGACAATCCTACCTAAATTAATTTATTTATTCAATGCCATACCTACCAAACTACCAAAACCTTTTTTCATAGAAGTAGAAAAAATATAACAAAGTTCATCTGTAGGAACAAAAGATCAAGAATATCAAGGGAACTAGTGAAAAAAATGTAAAAGATCATGGCCTAGCAGTAGCAGATCTTAAACTGTACTACAAAGCAGTAATCATCAAAACAGGATATTACTGTCTAAGAGATAGAAGGGTGGATCAATGGAATAGGCTTCAGGTACATGACCTGAGCAAGTTAGTGTTTGATATACCCAAAGGTCCAAGCTTTTGGAACAAGAACTCACAATTTAACAAAAAATTGCTGAGAAAATTGGAAAGAGTATGGGGAAAATTAGGTTTAGATCAACATGTCACACTCTATACCAAGATAAATTCAAAATGGGTAAATGACTTAAATATGAAGAGGGAAATTATCAATAAATTAGATTAACATAGAATAGCCTACCTGTAAGATGTATGAATTAAAAAAAGAATTTAAGACCAAGCAAGAGTTAGAGAACATTATAAGATGCAAAATGAATAATTTTGTTTATATGAAATAAAAAAGTTTTTGTACAAACAAAACCAATTCAACTAAAATTAAAAGAAAAGCAAAAAAAAAACTAGGAAAAAATTTTTGTAACAAAATTCTCTTTCAAAGGTCTAATTTCTCATGTATATAGAGAACTAAGTCATATTTGTAAGAAAAAAAGCCATTCCCCAATTGACAAGTGGTCAAGGGATATGAATAAGTAGTTTTCAGATGCAGACATCAAAACTATCAATAATCACATGAAAAAGTGTTCTAAATCCTTCTTGATTAGAGAAATGCAAATCAAATCAACTCTGAGGTAACACCTCACACCTTAGCAGATTGACCAATATGACAGTAAAGGAAAACAGTAAATGTTGGAGGGGATGTGGCAAAATTAGGATGCTAATGCATTACTAGCAAAGTTGTGAATTGATCCAACCATTCTGGAAGGTAATTTGAAATTATGCCCAAAGGGCTATAAACAAATGCATTCCCTTTGGGTTTGTACCTCAAAAAGATAATAAGGGAAAATATTTGTATAAAATATTCATATCTACACTCTTTGTAGTGGTAAAAAATTGGAAAATGAAGGGGTGGCTAAACAAATTGTGGCATATGATGATGATGGAATACTATTTTGCCAAAAGGAATGATGAACTGGAAAGACCTCCATGAACTGAGTTGGAGCAAAATGAGCAGAACAAAGAGAATATTGTACACAGAACATGAAACATTGTGGAATGATCAAATGTAATCAACTTTGCTACTAATAGCAATGGAGTTATACAGGACAATCCTGAGGGACTTATGAGAGAGAAAGAACTGTGTGAGTAGAAATACAGAAGAAAAACTTATGTTTTATCTCTTGTTTATATGGATATAGGATGTGGATTTTTGATTTTTTATAGATTTAATAGATTACTCTATTACAAAAATGAATAATATGGAAATAGGTATTGAGTGATAATTCATGTATAATCCAGTGGAATTGCTGGTTGGCTCCTGGAGGGAGGAGGGAAAAGGGGAGGGAAAAAAACATGAATCATATAACCATGGAAAAATACTTTAAAAAAATAAATGAAAAATAAAGTACATCACAGAAAAAATAATTTCTCATGCCACCTTTTAAGCAAAAGTAACTGACAGAAATATTCTGGACCATCATCATGTTATCCTTTGTCTTTTGAGAGTTTGACTAGAATATTCTAGAATGACTCACACAGAACCACTGGAGGAGCATCTATATTTTAAAAGTTCATTTTTGACATGGGATCATTTTAAGGGCATCTTAAATGGAAGGGACCACTTAAAGCACCGGGTAATTTTGTAAGGACAATTCAGACTTTTCCTTTGTTTTTCATCATCAACAACTATTTATTCAGTTTTTACTCAATGCTAAATGAAATATATTTACTCAAGGCCATTCACTATGCCAAATTCTGAGGATCAAAATGATTCAATTCTCTTTTTTTCTTGGATTTAATAAAGGACAAGGACAAAAATGGCACAGAAATTGTCACGCATGAAGGGGTTTCAGGTGAAATATTGAAGAAAGTAACCTCATTAATCAGATTAGTTTTTAAAGTATTGTCTTTTCATGTATGTATTTTTATGCTTATATCCTAGCATATACTTTTATGTAAAGCACTTTAACAATATTAATATACTATGTAAATGACAGTTAGCATCACACATCATGGTCTTCATTACTGAGTAATCAGGCTTTTAATGAGGACGCTCTGCTATTTGATGCAATCATCTTATGTACTCTTTAAACAGGAGTAGATAGAGGACAGGGAGTATCATGGATTTAATCATGGGTTATGATAAATGCATATGGCTCACCTAAAAGTACTCTTTGATATTGGTGGTACAAGGACTTTGAGTCAGAAAAGGCTTGGGTTTGAATCGAGACTCTTGTCATATTTACTAGCTATATGATTCAGAGAATAACCTGAAACAAAACTCCTGGTGTGAAAGCATCCTCAACCACTACAGATTAATTTTCAGTCTTAGAGAGTTTACCTAAGGCACTGAGAAGTGATGTGACTTGTTTCTGGGAACCCTCAATCATATGTGTCCAAGGTTTTCTTGACTGAGAGGAGTCCTCTACCTACTATACCAGGCTGGTACACATAGACCCTTAATAAATGCTTGTTGACTAGAATAGACAGAAGCATTTCAATCCAACTACTTGTTGATTCTCCACATCAAGAGTTTGTCATACTTTCCATCTATTTTTTTTCTTGTCATCCTTTTTATCTTATATCAAACAAGCTTGCAAAGTGATTGAAGCCTGAAAATGAAACACACACACACACACATCACCAATTACTGAATCCCCACATACCTCTTCATCTGACTGAATATGATCTATATCTCTGAAACATGTCACTTGTCACAGTGCCTCTTGTAACTTTCCAAAATCATCTGATTAGAAGAGCAGATTAGCAGGTTTACACCGCTGCTCTACATCAGAAGGCTGGTTGATTGAGTTTTCCACTAGGCTGTGTGACTATCTTAGAAAGCAGTTTTTTGTTATCATAGTTATCATAGAAAGTGAGGAAACCATTTTTTTCCCATTCAAAAGCTACCCTGGGGCATTTGTATCTCACACACCCTTTTCTTGCTGCATTTCCAATGGTACCATGACTTTGGGATAACAAAAATCTGGCTACATCTATAAACCAGAAATAATTGGAATATTCAAACTAATCAATTAGTAAAGTCAGGAATGGACAGCTTCTCAGTCAAGGAGATTGAAGAACCTTCAGTGACTAATTAATAAGGCTCTGGTTCTGCTTCTGGTTTTAATTGGTTTATTCCCCCTCATTAAGGCTCAATTTCCTCCCAGTAGAGTTAGATGCAGGCTCATGTGTTGAAAGGTCATGGATTAGAACCTAGATCTTTCAAAGCAACACATTTATGAAAATAAGGATTGTTTGAAATAAAAAATAAAGTAAAATCCATAAGATCTAATACCACCTCTGTGAACCTGAGTAATCAATCAATTAGTCAGTATTTCTTAAGTATCTACTGTCTTGCAGGTGTTAAGAATATGAAAAGAAGCAAAAAGTCTCTTCAATAGTTTGCAGTCTAATGAGGGAGAGAATAAGCAAACAAAATATATACAAAGCAAGCTATGTATGTGACAACTGAGAAATGATCAGCAGAGAGAAGGTAGTGGAATTGAGGTTACAGAAAGGCTTTCTGTAGAAGGTAGGATTTTACTTGGGAATTATTTTTTAATCCCTTTACCTTCTATCTTAGAATCAATACTGTATATTGATTCGAGCGGTAAGGGGTAGGCAATAGGGATTAGGCGATTTGCCCAGGGTCCCACAGCTAGGAAGTGTTTAATGCCAGATTTGAACCCAGAACATCTCATCTCCGGGTCTGGCTCTGGATCCACTGAGTCACCTAGCTGTCCCCTTAGTTGAGACATAAAAAGAACCAGGGAGGTCAGGAGTTGGAGTGGAGAAGGAAGAGCATTCCAGGCCTATGGTATTGCAAGCAAGAAAGTCTAGGAGATGAAGTGCCTTATTTGTGAAATAGCCAGGAGGCTAATGTCATTAAATTATAAAGTATATGGAAGAGATCTCAAATTTAAAAAAAGAAGAAAAAAGAAAATGAAATATGGTATGATTTAGTCTGCATTCTGACTCCATCAATTCTTTCTCAGAAGGCAAGTAGCATTTTTCATCATGCATTTGTGGGATTTTCTTAGATGACTGCAATGTTGAAAATAATGAGATCATTCATAGCTGTTCATCAAGAAATATTGCTGTCACTGTGGACAATATCCTTCTGGCTCTGCTCACCTTGCACCAGTTCATATAACTCTTTCCAGATTTTTCTGAAATTGTCCTGCTTGTCAATTTTTAAAGCACAATAGTATTCCATAATTGTGATATACCACAACTTGTTTAGCCATTCCCCAACTGAAGGAAAACTCCCTAGTATTCAAGAGCTTTGATAAATATTTTTGTACAAATACGTCCCTTTATCTTTTATGGGCATCTCTTTGGGTTACATATCTAGTAAATGTATTGATGTTTCAAAGAGTATGCATGTCTTTAGAATGCATTTAGCACAGTTGGATCAGATCTCAATTGCACCAGCAATGTATTAGTGTCCCAATTTTCCTGCATCTCTGCCATCATTTATAATTTTGCTTTTCTGTCATATTGGCCAATCTGATAGGTGTGAGGCAGTATCTCAGAATTGTTTCCACAAAATGACTAATATGGAAAAATGTTTAATGTGATTATATATTCATTATATATATTCATTATATATATACAAACACACACACACACACACACACACACACACACACACATATATATATATATATGTATATATATATATATATATATATATATATATCAGATTACTTACCTTCTCAGGGAGAGGGAATGAAGGCAGAGAATGAAAAAAGGAAGGTCAGAAGAAGGGAGAGGACTTGAAACTCAAAACTTTTAAAAAATGAGTGTTAAAATATTTTTATAAATAATAGGAGGAAACAAATGTTTTTAAAAAGAAAAGAGTATGCTGGGGAGTAAGTGAAAGAAAGACAAGAATAGTAGGAGGAGGAGGTTAGGTTATGGAAGGCTTTTTGAATAGCAAATAGAGAATTTTATGTCAGTTAACTTCCCTGGGCCTCGATATCTGATGTCCTCATATGTTGAGATTTATTTCTAATATATCAAGTTATTTCTATTTCTGAGTTTTGAATTGAGGCTTAGATTTGCCCCTTGAACCTCCCAACTCATCACTATTCCTAAGAAATTCAAGAAATGCCTCATTCTAAAAGTATCTTCCATTGTAGAATAAGAGAAAAGTAAAATTATGGGTTCTTCCTTACCCAGTAAATAAAAACCAGCTTAGGTCAGGTGTATCTGTGAGTAGCAGGACAAAGTCCTTGAATCTCACATTGAAAAATATTAAACAAAATCACTCCTAACTTGGCAGAACTTGATTCCTACTCCAAGATGTTGAAATCATAGGTTAGAACATGTGATTTTCCACCATCAATCAATGGAGGGACTGAGAGAATAATGGATTCCCTCCACATTGACAATTTACCAATTAGACATATGTCTAATGTCTGATGTCTGAATTCAGGATGTCTGAAGGAGGGCTGAATAATGAGTTTCCAAATGTATTTTATGATCTGCATCATAGAATTTCTTTGTTTTTTATCACCAAGAGAGATAATTGATTCATTTACTGACTATTATTAGTCTAATCAATAAATTGATTTTTTGCCTCAGAACCCAGTCACTCAGAACTTTTAAGCATCACACTGTAAAATGAGGGGGTTATATTAAATGACCTCCAATGTCCACTGAACTTTGGATCTATTATCTCACTGGTGGTTGGCATATACCAAGCACTTAATAAATGTTTGTTGGTTTATTGCCTGAGTTATCAGTCATGTGGTTCACTGGATATGGTTCTGGATTTGGAGTTAAGAAACCTACCTTCAAATCCCATGTTCCACACACCAATTGTCTGATTCCAGGCAAATTATTTCACCACCTTGTCTCAACTTCCTCATCTCTAAAATGTGGGGATTGGATTTCATGACTTCTGAGCTCTCTTCCTACACAAAGTCTATGATTAAATCATCTGATTGTCTCTAAAATCCCTGGACATTTTATGTGGCTCTGATCATCTGGTGTCTGTTGATATAAAGTCATTATGGGTAGAGGAGAGCAAGTATTCAGGTCACTGAAGCTGAGTAAATAGAGTGTATCTGATCGATCCAACCTAAAGTTATGGTTGAAATTGTAATGTAACAATTCTGTGACCAAGTGTTTAGACATAGTTGTGGCTCGATAATAGTTCAGATCTATGGAGTTCACCAATGAACATAAGACTATTTCACTATGCTCTTAATTCCTCCTATATTCACATAAATTCTTTCATTTCCTTCTTTCTTCAATCTACACAGACTAGTTGGTGTACATACAAAAGCTCTTAAAAATGGGTCCTGGGATATGATATAGAGTATTCTATTATGCCAGATGCTATCACTATGACACTAAAAATTACTTGATGTACATGTGATCCATAAATGATAGATCAGAACCACAATTGCATGGAAAAGCAACTGCAATGAAATGGAACGAGAACACTATTTGGGGTCAAGACATGACTTCTAGTCCCTGCTCTGTTTCTTCTCCTGGTTAAATTGATTTGCATGTTGAAATGGTGTAAGTGGCATCACTTGATCTAACTTGCTGCTCAGTCATTTATCTTTTGCATTGGTGGAATTATGTTGGAGCCCTGAATGCCATTTGCATTATTTGGCAAGTGATAAACCATTGACCCTAATTTTGTACAAATGCCTAAGGACAAGTTTAATTGTGCCTAACATGTTGTATTTGCAAAACTTTGCCTATGCAAAAAGCTTTGGAATTAGAAATGGGAGATTAGCTTCCAGGCTGGTTCATCCCTAATATATTAGCCTGGGTCAATAACTTTACCTCTCTGAACCTCAGTTGTCTCATCTGCAAAACAGGTATATCATTTTCACTACTTACCTTATTTGATTGTGGAGAAATATAATTTTGAAATGTAAAATTCTCTTAACATGTGTGCAAGCTATTACTGTCCCATGGTGAATGTAAAAGTAGAGTAGTTATTTAACAGCTCAGCTACAAACTTGCCAGATGGAATGCAATGGAATCTAAGAGAGATACCTGGCCATTGAGCCATATAATGTTGAGTCTACCTACTAATGTGCCTAAGAGATACATAATACTTCTGAAAGATGAACCTTGTAATCCTGGCAAATGCCCCAATGGAACCCGACATTTCTTTGTAAATCAATTCAGTCTTCATAAAAACAGAAACTCATATGATTAGATTACTTCATCAATATTTTGGCTCAATTCTTACCATTTTCAGTTAGGTAATCTATTATGCAGTCACTTAAAAAATTAATCTAGCTTATTTGTATCATAATGGCCTCCTCAAATGTTGTTTATCGATTTGCATCAAAATGAAGTCCTTTAAACACATAGACAGAGACTGAAATTTCTCAATGTAATTGTGTTAGTTACTTAAGGTAAGTACATTTGGGGGTAACATTGTAGTTTTAAAAATATGAACAATTAAAATATCAAAAGCCACATTTCTGAGTTGGAGAATATAACAAGGACTTCCTGGAAGCTGCTTTTCCAAATGTCGACTGGAAAATCAGGTTACTATTTTCTAATGCTTACTGTTTCTTTTCTACAGAGGGTAGATCAAATTATTCAGAATGGAATTTAGAGTCCAGCCATCCTTATCAAAGTCCATTTGTGAATATACCTACAATGCTTTTAAATATCATTTCAGAGGAGCAAATAATCTCTTAAGCAAGAAATGTTTCTGTTATTCTATTGTACATACAAATAAATTGGATAGTTCCTCTACTTGGAAGAGGAGAAAAAAAAGAATCTACTGCACTAAATCATTTTCTTAGAAGGAAAAAAAAAACAACTTCTTAGTTATTCTCACTTAGTTCAATATGTAAATACAAAATGAATCCCCAGAGACATAATTGGAAAATTAATTTACATTTTAGATTCATCTTATCATACACTCATATTTGCAAAAGTGGGTGAGAGAGGACTGGGAGTAGGGATAAGGAGAAAGGGTTTATTATGCTAAATTGAAAGTTAAATTTATTTTGATTTGATATTCTCCAGGTTTGCAAGGAGAGAAATCAAGCTAGATGTAAAAAAGATGAGATGGTCTTAGCTATCCTTTTTCTTTCAATTAAAAAAAATGTATACTTAGTAACCAACACCACCAACAAAAAAACCCCCAAAACATTTAAATGAATAAACACATAAAAAGTGCAAAACCAAAAACTCCACATTATTTATAATGTATTTAAAATATGTAAATTATATATGTGTGTTAATATGAACATCCTATGACTTTGAGTTCCCTTTGGATTCATTTGACTTAGATACTTTTTTCTCTTGATTTTGTGGCTGTAATTTTTTAAATATATAGTCATGGTATTGATTATTTTTATCCTTTTTCTTCTCTTTTTGTCTCTTCATAGATTTCCCTTATTTTTTTATGTTTCCAATTTTTTCACTTCTAATAAGATAATACAATCTATTACCTTTAAATATCACAATCTAGTCAACCAATTTCTCCCAGTCATTACATTTGTGTTATTGCCAGCTATTTTGTCATTACAAACAAAACTTCCATGAATATTTTCATGTATAAATAGCTTTTTACCTTCTCAATACTGCCCTTAGTATCTAATCCTAATCATGGGGTCCCTAGGTCAATAAACATAAGAGCTTCATGACTCTTAATATATTTCCATTCTTTTTCTAAAAAAACAATTCACACCTGCTCTAATAATGTAATGGGGATATTAAAGTAATATTAGGCCTGTTTCTGTGTTCTTTTCAGCATTTAATTTGAGCTTTTAGTTTCAGTATTTAATCTGATTCTCATTTAACAGACATTACCAAAATCATATATAATTAGATTTGTTCTTAGCCAGCAGACCCAATCTGTTGCCAGAACCATACTCTTTCCAAAATTTAGTCTTTCCATCTTAGTTACACTCAGTAAAACTTTTGTTCAAATACTACAACCCTCAGGAAAGCAAGATTACCTCTGTAAAGATGGGATTAATTCTCCCCTGTCCATTTTTAAATTTTATCACCAGAAGTGCATACACCCCACTTATCCTTAAGGATGGGGAGATCGGCGACCCACCTGTGTGATAGTGGGTGACAAATCAGAAACCCACTGACTACCCCCTAGGCAGTCCTAAGCAAAGCTATAGCTGCAATTGATCCACATAAAGTGGAAGGAAGGCACAGGAAGTGACAAAAGGAATGGTCTTTAAAAGTGGCCAGAACTTCCTGTGACGAGCTCTTTCACCTTGGAACTTGACCTTGAAGGAGTTCTGGCTTGGGACCTATGGACTGCTCTTGGATTTTCCTTTAGGACTTCCACATGGGTGTGGGGAAAGGCTGACTCCCTTTCCTGACTCATTTTGGAGGAAGCCTTATGACTAAAAGTCTTGTTTAATTTACTTCTGGGTTCCCTTTGCTGGGGCTTCTGAAGCCCTGCTTGGTTCAGATTGGGCCAGAGTAATTACCTACTCTCTCTCATTTCCTTACTTTCACTTTTTCTTTCTTTTGTAAATAAACTACCATAAAAAGTCATTCTGACTTGAGTAGTAATTTTAGCAACCACACTCATATATTTAGTCCAACTTTTTAGTTTTTAACCCTTGTACTTCCAAAATGTGATAAGAATCAAAGTAAGCCTTTTGCAAAATATTTATATCCTCTAAACCATTGTTGTCCCACCAGAAACTATGTTTGGATTATGTGTATACTCAGGCTTAGGTTTACTATTAGCCTATTGAAGGTGTATGTGGGCTCTTCAGATAGCTATCATATTTAACTTCTCTAAGGTTCTATTCATTGACTTATCTATTTTTTTTTTGTTAGATTTACCTAGTTCCTAGAGGGGAAAACCCCACATTATTATGATTTTGTAATCTACTTCCATCTGTATCTCATTAGTTTTTCCTTTGAAAATGTGGATGCTCTAACCCTTGGTGTATATAGGTCTGATAATAATTATGATTCATTATCCATAATGCTCCTGAATATAAAATAATTGCCATTTTTATTCCTTCCAATTATATCCTTTTTATCCCCAACTCTGTTGGAGATCATAACTCTTATTTGTGTCTTTTCTGGATTAGCTGAGGCAGAGAATATTCTTCTGCTGCTCACCTTTATTCTGTCTCTCAATTTCAGGGTTTTTCTTATAAACAAAACATCATCAGGTTCTGATCTTTTCTTCTTTCTGCTATTTTGTTCCCATGTTTCCGCATTTTACAACATGAGTCATCTTAGAGATACATCTTATTTGCAAACATTCCAGTCCTGCCTGGACAACAAGCTGTCTGCCAAGGGACCACTCACTGGAAGCTCAACCAAGAAATGGAACCAGTTCAGAGACGCAGTGAAGGAAACATCAAAGGCAGTCCTAGGCCCCAAACAACTCAACCACCAGGACTGGTTCGATGAGAACAACACTGCTATTGAAGACCTATTGAGCAAGAAGAATAAAGCCTTTATGGAGTGGCAAAATAACCCAAACTCTGCTCCTAAAAAGGACAGATTCAAGTCTCTTCAAGCCACAGCACAGCATGAGATCAGGAAGATGCAAGACTGATGGTGGGAAAAAAAAGCAGAAGAAATCCAATGGTTTGCTGATATGAAAAACCACAAACAATTTTTCAGTGCCCTCGAGACTGTCCATGGGCCATTAAAACCCACCACCACTCCCTTGCTATCCTCTGACGGTGACACTCTCATAAAAGATAAAAAAGGCATCAGCAACAGGTGAAAGAACACTTCAGTCAGCTTCTCAACCGACCCTTGTCAGTCGACCAAAGTGCCCTTGACCAGATCCCCCAAAACCACTGCATTGAACAACTTGACGTCCCTCTTTCAATAGAGGAAGTCCAAAAAGCCATTAAACAAATGAGTGCAGGCAAGGCATCCGGTAAAGACTGGATCCCAACCAAGATGTACAAGGCCTTAAATGGAAAGGCGCTCCAGGCAATCCACATAGTGCTGACCAGCATATGGGAAGAGGAAGACATGCCCCCAGAACTCAGAGATGCCTCCATCGTAGCCCTATACAAGAACAAAGGCTCACGAGCATCCTGTGACAACTACAGAGGCATCTCACTACTCTCCACTGCCGGAAAGATCCTCGCCCATGTTATACTCAACAGACTCCTGTCATCTGTTTCAGAGCAGAACCTGCCTGAATCACAATGTGGCTTCCAATCAGATCGCAGCACCATCGACATGGTCTTCACGGTGAGGCAAATGCAGGAAAAATGCCTTGAGCAGAACCTGAGTCTCTACATTGTCTTCATAGACCTGACAAAGGCGTTCGACACAGTGAACAGGGACGCATTGTGGGTGATCCTCAGCAAGGTCGGTTGCCCAGCAAAATTCATCAAACTGATCCAGCTCTTTCATGTCGACATGACAGGGGAAGTCCTATCTGGTGGAGAGACTTCTGATCGCTTCAACATCTCCAATAGCGTGAAACAAGCCTGTGTCCTTGCTCCAGTACTATTCAACCTATTTTTCACCCAAGTATTATGACATGCTGTGATGGATCTAGACCTAGGCGTCTACATCAAATACCGGCTGGATGGCTCACTATTTGACCTTCGGCGCCTGACTGCAAAGACAAAGACAACAGAGAGACTCATCCTGGAAGCTCTCTTCGCAGATGACTGTGCTCTCATGGCCCACCAAGAAAATCATCTCCAAACCATTGTGGACAGGTTCTCCACCACAACAAAATAGTTTGGCCTCACTATCCGCCTCAGCAAAACAGAGGTGCTGTTCCAACCCGCACCAGGGAGGCCAACTAACCAGCCGAGCATCACAATCTACAGCACGCAACTTTCTAACGTCAACACTTTCAAGTACTTGGGCAGCACCATCGCCAACAATGGGTCCCTAGACCACGAGATCAAAGCCAGGATCCAAAAGACCAGCCAGGCACTCGGGCGGCTGCGCTGCAAAGTCCTTCAACACAGAGGTGTAAGCACTGTGACGAAGCTCAAAGTGTACAACGCAGCAGTCCTCAGCTCGCTCCTGTATGATTGTGAGACATGGACACTGTACCGGAAGCACATGAAACAGCTGGAGCAATTCCACCAACGTTCTCTCCGGTCAATCATGAGGATCCGATGGCAGGACCGAATCACCAACCAGGAAGTCGTCGACAGAGCCAACTCCACCAGCATCGAAGTCCTCAAAGCCCAGCTACGATGGTCTGGACACGTCATCCGCCTGGACCCACAGCGAATACCAAGACAGGCATTCTACGGTGAACTGTCAGCTGGACTCAGGAAACAAGGCCGACCAAAGAAAAGATTCAAGGATCAGCTAAAGTCCAACTTGAGGTGGGCTGGCATGACACCAAAGCAACTAGAACTCGCTGCCTCTGACAGAAGCAGCTGGCGAACCCACATTCACCAGGCCGCCACCACCTTTGACGATGAGCGACGTCGACATCTTGCCGCTGCGCGTGAACGCCGACACCAGGCCACAACCGCACCTCCCGTAACAACGGGCGTCCCAGGCCCCATGTGCCACAGACTGTGCGCCTCAGCCTTTGGACTCCAAAGCCACATGAGGGCACACCGTAGATGAAACTGCACAAAGACAATAGTCATTCTCAATCACCGAGAGACTACCACTATACTACACTATACTATACTATACTATACTATTTTGTTCCCATGGGTAAATTCATACCATTTACAGTAAATGTCATAGTTATGTTAGAGTTAAGTTTAAAACTCTAGTTCTTAGTTTTCATAGAGTTTATTAGTATTTACTTGAAATAAAGAAAGCAGATAGATAGAGATTTAAGCTTTTTCTAATCTCATAATAATCTTGCCAGATGATAAATTACCTTATGGCTCCCAGCCAGCATCCTGCAACCCTGCCGTCCAAAGGAATAGAAAGATCGCACTCCCTCACACCTCCTCTTTAATTATTCCTTTTATCCTGGACCCCATAACCTTTAGTTCCAGGTCATGCCCCTTGGACTCTGCACCTGTGACCTGACCTTTGCTTGGAGCAGTCACGTGAGGTCTAGTCCCATGACATAAAGCTAGAAGTCCAGGGGCATGGGTAGAATAACCCCACTATATGGTACTGGGGGAGGGGAGTTCCCTTCACACACACACACTCCCTGTGATTCTTTGAGAGATTAAAATCTTCTCCCTTAGGGTATCTAGGAAATTAACATATCAGGTCTCCCCAATGAATCATTCCACATAAGTAACTTATACCTCTAAAGCTTCTCTTACTAGGGGTATGTAAAACATTGCACTTTACAAAGAGGGAATTACAACAATTTGGGGATAAGAGGGAAAGAAAACAAAAATGATTGATAGATGCATTGACAAAAAGTCTATTAGGTGACACTCCCTTTGGCATAAGAGTTTACATTCAGAATAAATTATATGTTCAACCCCATTCAGTTCAGGTCATTATATCCCAAAGTTCACTCTGGATTTTTTGATGTAGTGTGTGGTTTCTATAGGCATCCTTATGTCACCTTCTCCAAAAGACCCCCTTTCTTTATTTGGGGTATCGATGATTCTCTTTTCCTAAAATTGTTTTAAAAGATCTTAAACCTTGGATGTTAGGATAATTATACAATCCTTACCCTGAGGAGGGTGTTGACCAATAGTAGAATCACCCTTGGATACATGGCTGAGTTATGAGGTATATGAATCAATTTTCAAAAAAAAAATTCCACTTTCCCTCCCCCCCAAAAAAAACCAATAGAAGAGAAAAAATTAAATTCTGGATAAAAATTTTATTTCAAAATATTAAGTGCATAAAATTCTGATTAAAAAAATTAAAAAATATAAACCTATATGAGAATTTAAATTTAAGTTTTTATGCTAAAATGAAAGTTCTAAAGTAATATTGTGGTTGACAATTTAAAAATATTACAGCTTAAGTCAAAATAACTTTTAGCGGCTTTATTTACAAAGAGATAGAAAGAATGAAATTGGAAAAAATATAAATAAAGAGACATATTCTAATAAGCTTACCAGCCCTTCTCCTGAGAAGCCAGGCTCAACCCCAGCAGGGCTTCCCCAAGACTCTGACTCCTTGTGGAATTTCCTGTGGAATCTTCAGCCAGAGTTCCACCAATACAACCTCCTTCAAAGCCAGGGCAGGAATCTCTTCTTTCTTTCTAATCTTTTCAAAAGCCAGAAAAGGAAGGCCAGTTATTCACTGAGCAAGCTGACATAGGATCCAGGGAAAGAATTTCCTCCTTCAGTCCAGCTCAACAATGCAGAGTCTCCAAGGTGAACTCCAAAGGAGAAGTTCAAAGAAGAAGTCTTTCCTTGGACCAGAAGTTCATGCCTTTTTATAGTCCTTTTTTTATGTCACTTCCTGTCACTTCCCCACTTTATGGGAACCAATTGCAGTTTTTTAATTTGCCTAGAACTACACAGGGGTGGAGCAGTGGCCTCTAGAGTTGTCACCCACTCTATAAAGTGACTTCTGAACTCTCATAGGTAGTGACTGATAAGGTATTAAGTAAGGGTACTTAAGTTTTTGATTGATTAACTTAAAACTTGCTGATTGATAAACAAAGAAAGTTTGATTCACTTTTCACACCTATAATAGGTCATTGAATCACCAGCAAGGCCCAATTAAAACAATTTAAGTCCTAAAATCCTGCAGGACAATTGTAGCAATATTGCACTTGCCCATTGGCAACCAGAACTACAGAAAATTGCCATACTATAAAAGAGAAGGGATTAGATTTTGAGGTAAAAGGAAAGTATATGGTCTGATTTTACCTTCAATATCAGGGATGGGGGAGCCAACATGAAAGCCAAACTAAGGTACTTATAGGAATCTGGCATAGGGAAGTTGAGCATCTGGATTTGTCAAATAGCCACTTCATCAAACCTTAAAACAAGTCCTCTGTCTTGGTGTAGATGTTCAGCAGTCCCACAGGATTGTTGGTCTACTCAACCTCATGCTTCTTAGCACTGTGCAATGGCTCTTTTGTGATCCCTTCTGAAATCAGACATAATAATTAAAGTCCCATAATACTTAAAAATCAAAGGTAGATTTCCATATTCTAAAGCTTTGGGGTTCTCATTGGTATTAGGGATAATAGACATTGTAAACTTATATTTCAAAATAAAAAACATTAATATTGATTTCATGTACTCAAGTACAAAAAATCATAAGAAAGAAAAAACCAAATATTCTATTGCAAGTATAAGAAAAACAATAATAAAAATGTAAAAAATAAGGAATACACAGTTCACATTCCATGTGACAATGTGTCAGCCAAACAGAGGAACAACACAAAGATTTTTCACTCAAAAGAAAGTTCTATTTCCTTTCTAACTTGGCCATGATCCATGGTGTGAGTATATGTAATTTTTTCACCAGGTAAAAGCAAGTAAAAGCAGTAGTACAACAGCTAAAGATTCTAAGAAGTACCACAATTCCCAAAATTATAAGAGCCCATTTGATGACAACTGAATTGTTGACCATTACAAAACAAAGCTCCAATGGATCTGGTGACAAACCCAGGTTCCATAAGGAACTATGGCTTTGCTATGGAAAAAGAGTTTTCCCAACTTGTCTATTGACTTTTATAATGGTATTATCTCCAACTCAGTCATAGGAGGAGGGCCCAAATGAAGACAATGTAACAGAACATATAGCTAATAGCCAAAATATAGTAACTTAAAGTGACATTGGGTAATGGAATACTTTAGATTAGATTAATATGTATATTTAAAAATAAAATTAAATCTTAAAATAAATAATCAGTAAATACAATATATGTGATAAGATACAGTCACTCAGTGTCAATAGAAGGTACTTATGTTACATGTGAATAATGAATCCAAGAGTCCTTTTCTCTAATTTTGATAGCTGTAGGGTGGTTAACTGGAAATTATATACACCTTGTCTCCTGGGTGTATATCTGTGTTTAAAATTGCTTTACATAGACTTCCTCACTATGGGGAGGGAAACAAACTGAAACAGTTAAAATTAATAAGGCAATAGGGTCTAAAAAGGTTTAAAATTCACCTCCATACCCTCCCCCTCCTGAATACCATTATTCATCTAGAATCTTTTGGCCCTATTCTTGACTATTTTGACATTTCTCTGTGGCACCTCACAATGATAACAGATTCCTTGGCATGGTGCATTATGGTCTGCATTATAATTTACCCTATTACAATCACTGATGCTGTTAGAGGATCTATTATTGTTATTATTATTACTTCTCAAGCTTCTTCTGTTTCTAGTTTCATGGTTTCTTTTTCTACAATCCATACTTATGTTGCCTTCCTTCCCACAAAACAAAACAAAAGAAACAAAAAAAACAAGTCATTGGCTGCTTCTTGTGTTCCTTTAAAAGAGCTATGACCTCTGTCTGTCTTATAGATCCTTCTTTTACTTGTTCCTTTAATTTGGCTGTTTCTTTCCTTAATTTTTCCTCTAATTCAACTTTTTCCTTCTTTAATCTCTCCACTAATTCAATTTCCTCACTCTCTTCTTCTCTTTCTTTTCATAGCCATCAAAGATATTAACTGCTACTTTCTTTATTTGTCAAGGTCCATAGTCATGGCAATATTTCCTAAAAATCCTGTTGCAGTTTTTATAAAATATGTTCCTATGTGTCAAACATATTTTTTTCCTAGAAAAATCTAGGTCAAGTTATCTACATTCCACTTCGACAAGTCTATCCATGAACCGAGATGCTTTCTCACTTTCCCCTCGATTCACATCTTCAAAATTTAGTTCAAGAACTTAGACTGTCAGAACAAGCCCTCATTGCTTTTAATAATGCATTTCTAGCCTGACATAGATGTAAGTAATCTTCCTCTGAATTTGGGTCCCATTTAGGGTCTTCAGTGGACCAGTAAATAGTTGCCTTTCCCTGGGTCTGATTAACAAGAGAAAGGACCTTGTTTCTTTCTTGTTCTATTAGTAGAGCATGCATTAAATCTTCTACGTCCCACAAGGTCAGATTATAATTCCTGTAAATTCTTTCAAAGTTATTTATAACTATAATGGGTTCATCTTCAAAGGAAGGGGTTTTCCCCCCTTTGAACCTCTCAATAACTTGTGGAGATAAAGGTATATGGTGTCTAACATTTACTATATTCCCTCTTTTATTATAAGTGGAAATATTCCTTAGAGGGAGCAGGCCTGTGTTTGAGTTGTCTATGATTACTGTGGTCTGATTTGTTGCTCAGGATGGAGCTGAGTGCATGGGGAAGGATGGGCTGATAAGGAGGGAAGGAGGCAGGTAGAAGGGAGATGGTGGGGGTGGGGAGGAGAGGAGACTGGGTGGGTTAGGAGGGTTTGGTCATGGTCAAGTTGAAGGAGGACTGAGTGTGGGAGGAGCAGGAAGGAGAGGAGGTGACCAGGTAGTATGTGTGGGGTTGGTCAGAGAAAGGAGGGTAAGGAAAAGGAGAGCAGGGAGGGACCGGCAAAGGGGAGCTGGGAGGCTAAGGATGGGGATAAGGGGGTGGGGCTAGGCCAGTAGGGGAAGGAGAGGATGCAAAAGAGATAAGGGGAGAAGTTAACCAAGGGGGAGGAAAGGGTGGGTATGGGCAGTGAACAGTGAAAAACTGGGCAAGGCAAAAGAAGAGGTGGACAGGGCAAGAGCAAGGGTGGATAGGGCAAGGCAGAGACTGGGTAGGCTTAGATGGTAAGGGGGGTAGAGAGATGGTAACAAGGGTGGGATGGGAGGTGAGAGGGACATAGAAGGGGTAGCGGTGGAAGGAATAAAATTCTGGCCTGGATCTAAAGAATGTATTAATAACCTCCTGACTGAAGGGCAATGAGGGCAGTTTGTCAGACTTTTCAGAGTCAACCAAGCTATTTTCAGTGGGTTTTATTGAGTTTTCAACCATATTTGCCCACAAGAGCCAGTAGACATAGTCTTCAGAATTCTTCTGGCCAATGGCCAGTTTTAGTTCTTTCAAATCTTTAAAATCAAAAGAACCATACCTTGACCAGCTAAAGGCTTTTACTGCCCATGTTTTACACATTCTCTTTACTTCCTTATTTGACATACCATGTTCTTTTAGAAAAGTAGGATCATCCCAAGAATTCAATAGTTTATGCAGGGGTGAGCCTGGAGGAATTTTTCCTGATTTCCTCTGATTTGTTGCAATATTTCCTATGGTGTCTAGTCTTTTGACTCTGAATTTAGAAGAAAAATTTCTAGCCTTTCTGTCTTGATCTATTTAGGAAAATTCCTAGATTTTTTTGTCCTATCTGAATAAGGCTTCTTATCTAGCTGTTACTGTTGAGAAATTCAGTAGCTGTGATACAAGGCTATTACTGTAAAAGCTTAGTAAAGAGCTGTTCTGGCTATTGTTGAATGAGCAATTAAAAAAATGAATGGATACCAAAACAGTTTTTTTTTAAAATTTGAGACATTACTTCCTTTAATTTTATTGTAGAAAGCTACCAAACTAGAGTAGGGTTAAATAAGAAACCAATGTAAGGCAATAGTAATTGATGTAAGGCAATAGTAACAATAATAAATATATATGTAATGACATAATAATTATTTTAAGTATTATTTTTATTATGACGTTTGAAATAATGAAGCACTGAATTAGTATATGTGCTTAATATTGCATTGCATTAATTTGAATTAATTTGGTTTTGTTTGATTTTATGAATTTGAATTAATTTAATTATTAATAATGTATAACTATTAATAATTCTTTTATTTACATTTCATTCATTTAGATTCAATTTGGTTTGATGTATTCAATTTTATTTTAATTTTTTATCTATTTTTTAATTGTCTGCAGTTTTACTTCTTGCCTGCAGGTGGCACTACCACCTGTGTGTTCTGGCCATTGTGTGCCTTTAGCCACAGCTGGGAGCAGAGAGCCTCAACCCATTGCTGGTAGGTCAGGGTCCAGCAGGTGGCAAGCTGATCACCCATGTGAGCTGGTGCTTCAGTCCCCACCCTCATAGCCAGGAGTATGGAAGCTCCCCTGGGTTAGGATTGGCTTGGAAACCAGGCAGGGGTAGATAGTGTGGGTGGGGGTCAGGGGCCCCTGCTCTGGGAGCACTTGCCACTGAGGCCCAGCCTTGGGTCAAGGCTGTGGTCCAGGTTACCAGGGACCTGCCACCCAAATGTGTCCAGGAGCCAGCCTCAGCTCTGAGCTGGAAGCCTATAGCTCTCTGCTGAGGGAGTGCAGGTAACTGCACCACAAGCAGGGAGCCAGGGATGAAAGCCAATAGAGGTCCATCTCACAGTCACTACTCAGCCCTGAGCTGGTTTGAAATGGGGGGAAGGGGGAGGGGGAAGTTATCTCCTCCCTCCCTACCCCCCCAAGACCCCAGGGAATTGACAGCAAGCAGTGGAGGCACACAGCTTATCAGTAGAAGCAAGGTAGTCATTTTGGCAGGGGTGGTGATGAAAAACAGTGACTTGCAGGGGTCCCAAAGGGACTCCCATCCTTTCCTGATCCCATCTCCCTTCCCTCATGTTTATCTGTATATTAAGATTTTTATCATTCTAATGGTGTATGTTGTTTTCCCTTTCTCCTAAGTCTAATGAGAGGGAGGTTCTAGTACACACCCTGCTCCCTTTCTCTGGGACAGCTCCTCTACTCATTTCTCCTTCATTGAGGAAGCATTCTCCCCCACTCCTCCTGGTCTATTCCACTACCATTGCAATTCATTACATGACATTCACTGAGACTTCAAATCTTCCATCCCTACATTCCTCTTCAAAATACCCAGGCAATAATGCCATTCCCAGGAGCCATAGCTGACATTTTCTCATAGAGGAACCAAACACTTTGACTTTTTGAGTTTCTTATGATTAGTCTTTCATTACCCATGTATGTTTCTTTTAGGTCAAATTTTCTGCTGAGTTCTGGGTTTTCCCATAGGAATAGTTGAAAGTCCTTTAGTTCATTAAATATACATTTTTTTTTTTCATTTTGTAAATAAGCTCATCTTTGCTGAATATGTTATTCTTGGTTGTAAGCCCAGTTCTTTTGCTTTGCTCTATGAAATGCTATGTTCTGTGTCATGCATTCTTCTAATGTTGAGGCTGCTGAGCCTTCTTTTATTCCAACTGTAGAAATTTCTCATTAAACTGGGAGATACAGAAATTAGGAAAGATGCTCCTGTGTATTTTCATCTTTAGGTCTCTTTGAAATGGTAATCAGTGGATTTTTTTTCAATTTCTATTATACCCTCTGATTCTAGAATTTCTGGAATTTCCTTGATGATTTCTTGGAGTATAGTGTCTAAACTCTTTTTTTTATTGTAACTTTCTGGAATTCCAAGTCTTCTCATACTATTTCTCCTTTATCTTTTCTCCAGGTCAGTTGTTTTTGTGATAAGATGCTTCATATATCTTCCACGATTTTATTACTTTGTTTTTATCTTATTATTTCTTGTTGTCTTGGGAGATTACTAGCTTCCCCTTGCCCAATTCCAATTCTTAATAAATTTTTTTCTTTAATAAATTTCTAGTTCTCTGTTGATTTAGGTTACTTTTCTTCCATAATTTTCTTTTTTTTGTTTGTTTGTTTTTTTGTTTTGTTTTTTGCAGTGCTCTTATTTTTTCCCTAATTTTTCCTCAACCTATCCCATTTGTTTTTTGAGGTCTTTTCTAAGCTCTTCCAAAAGCTCTTCTTAAGCTTGTGGCCATTTATTGTATTTCTTTGCTGTTTTTGAAAGGAATGTTTTTATTTCACTTTCTTCTGATTTAGTGTTGAGGTCTTCTCTGAGCCAAAATAACTATCAATAATAGGTCTCTTTCTTCTTTGCTTGCTCATTTTAAATTTTTTATTCATTTAAATTTTAGTGACCTGGCATGTAGATTTAATTATTAGCTTTTTACCGGAGTCTTAGGTTACCTAATATGTTGATATATGTTACCTCCTAAGGTTTCTAGATTTTTTTGTGCTTTTATTATTGTTTTTGTTTTTTCTCCTGGATACTATTTATTTATTCCAGTGTTTATAGTTTAGTTTCAAATGTACTCATTTTTCCCTGTTCAAATCCCAGGCTGTGATTGACTTCAGGTGCTCCAACCAGAGCCCGCAGGAAGTTTTGCACTACTACTGCAAGCAGACAGTCTACCACCATGTATGGCAATAGTCAGTGAGATGTCTATTCCACGTTTCTCAGACCACCAAAGTCCCTCATTTGTTAGCAGGGAGGTTTGCCTGTAGATTCCAATGGTATACTCAGGCATGCAAGCCCTGGGGTTCAGTAAGCAAAGTAAAGTTGTCAGTCCTGCCCTCAGAGGCTACCTTTCTGATTTCACTCTGTTTGTTCTGTTCCTGTCCCTAAGACCTACTGCAGCGTGTCTGAAGCCAGGGAAGTCAGATACCTTCCTCTCTAGTTATCTCTGGCTATTCAGCTTCACTCCTGACTCCTGTCTGTTTTGCCAATTTTAGCATTGATTCTGTGGAGTTGTTTTTTGTCATTTGTGGAGGGTATTATGAGAATGAGGAAACTTCATGCCCTACTTTGCAATTTTCCCACAATGCATTTTCTTTGAGGTCACTAGTAGTCAAATTCAATGTGTTAATAATTAATAAAAAGGGGTTTTGGGGTGTACAGCAATGAAACCCAACTTAGATTTCAAGGTACCAATATGAAGTGTCACACTGACTCCAAGGAATATTATAATATAGAAAACATTCTAGTAGGCAAAGTTTGTATATTGAAGATGAATATTCACTGATCATCTCACTGCTACTGGGGGTCCTGATATTGGCTTTGATTCTGAGAAATGAAGATGTATACTTTATAGTACCAGGAAATTCATTCTGCCTCAGGCTTTTCAGGCTAATTCCAGGTGGAGGTTAAGGTCCCTGGGATTTGAAATTGAAGCAAACAAGAGGAAGTAGATCATTTTACAAATGCACCAACTCAAAGTAAGCAGTAGTCAGGAACTTTGGAATACATCAATATGAGGACAAACTTGGGAATTGGCAGAATTCTTTCAATGTCACGGACTATGTTGAATGGATTTATAAAGCATTCTCTTTCTCCATTTGACCCACACCTTTTTGGGGCAAGAACCCCAGTTTAAACAACTTGCATCGATGTTATTTAATTTTAAGAATAACATTTTCTGCTGGCAGAAAATTTAAAAATTAATGAATGAGTATGTACTAAGCTAAGGCAATGGTCTTGGACTTTCTTGCTGATGAACTTCTATCAGTAAAATTAGTGGAGGGGACGTGTGCCCCCAATATATGCAGTCATTCATTTATAAGTCATATGCATAGATGACTATGTTAATAATAAACACATTATAGAGCTTACACAAAACAGAATTTAAAAAATGAAATAATGATAAAATATTATTTGATCCTAGACTAAATAGTCACTTGGATATAATCAACAGGAGAGGGAAATAGTAAAACCTGAACTTTAGGAATATCTCTTTGGCAGCTTAGTGTCTGATTAGAGTGGGGAGAAGACTTCAGACATGGGGGGGAGGGATCAACCAAGAAGCTAAGTAATGACAAAAGCTTGGAATAGTATGGTAGTTGTAGAGAAAAAATAAAGAAAAGAGGCATGAATAGAAGACGTAGAAGAATTGAATCTGGTTACTGATTATACCTGACAAGTGAGTAAAAGTGGGAAACTGAGAACAAAATGTTCAAACCTAGTTGACCAGAAGGAATTGTGATGCCTTTGAAAAAATAGGGAAATTAGGAATAGGATGTGTTTGGGATAAAATATCATGCAATTGTCTTTCAGTGTAAATTTTCCATTCAATTAACAAAACTTTATTTAGTATTTACAATGCAAGGAACTGTATTGAGGGCTAGAAATACATGGATAGAAGTGAAGCAATCTCTGTTCTTCATGGCTTTAGTACATTCATCCTTATAAGGATCTAAAAATTTCTAAACTCAAGAAATGTCTAAGTATTCTATAACATTATTCTTTTTTCTTCTTCTTTTAAACCCTTACCTTCCATCTTAGAATCAATACTGTGTATTGGTTCTAAGGCAGAAGAGTAGTAAGGGCTAGGCAATAGGGGTTAAGTGACTTGCTCAGGGTCCCATAGATAGGAAGTGTCTGAGGTCACATTTGAACCCAGTACCTTCCATCTCTAGGCCTGATTTTCAATCCACTGAGCCACCTAGATGCTCCATCCACCACATTGTTCTTGAAGAGGAGAAAGGAAAGACCATGTGATGGAGGGGAAAAAGATTAGATGATTCAGGTTCAAGAAAATTAGGATTCACATCCAACCTCTGATACATACTAATCATATGAATATCTGTAAATCACCTAAACTCTCTGGTCTAAATTTCCTCATCTATAAAATGGTTATAATTAACTCCATAGTATCATGAGGATGCCATGAAAAAATTGAACATGATTCTAACTATATACAATATTAATATATATGAGGGTAACCAACAGACCTCAGACCTGTCAATAAAGTAAGGGGATATCTACTCCCACCAGGTGAAGACTTCACCCAACATAATGGAAAGATAAGAACAAGTTATTCCAATATTCATGAAAATATCTGAAGCAGGTGCTATGCAGCATCTAGAGCTTAGTCAGATATTAAAGATGCCAGTATCATCCACTGTATCCCAGGCCATTGCCAGTCATGTTACTTTTGTCTTTCCAGTGGTATTCAATGGCTCTGGAAGAGTGAGGCTGTTGATTTTCTACAAATATTGACCACAAATCAAGATATCACCTTATAATGCAACTGGTCCTCTTTGAAAATGAAAGACAAAGAAAGTTGGAAGCTGAGAACATTTTTTGAAAACAGTTCAAATACATAGAGAACTGAATCAAATTTACAAAAATACAAGTCATTTACCAATTGGTAAATTGTTAAATGATATGAACAAGCAGTTTTCAGATTTAAAGAAATCAAAGGTATCCAGTCATATAAAAAATGCTCAAACTCACTGTTGATTAGAGAAAATCAAATGAAAACAACCCTAAAGCACCTTACACCTATCAGATTGTCTAATATGACAGAAAAAGAAAATGATATATGTTGAAGGGAATGTGGGAAAATGGGGACACTAATGCACTGTTGGTGGAGTTGTGAACTCATCTAACCATTCTGAAGAGCATTTTGTATGCCCAAAGGGCTATAAAATTGTGCATATCCTTTTGATCTAGCAATGCAACTACTCATTTTGTATCCTAATGTGATTCTTAAAAAGGGAAAGGACTCATTTTTATAGTAATATTTTTTGGGGTGGCAAAAATTGAAAATTGAGGAAAAAGACATGAATGGGAATGACTGAACAAGGTGTGCATATGGTTGTAATGAATAGTATAAGAAGTGCAATAAGAAATATTGAGCAGGATGACTTCAGAAAAAAACTGTAAAGACATGAGAGTATTGTACACAGTGACAGTAATGTTGTATGATTAATTATCATTAATAGCTTAGTTATTCTCAGAAATACAGTGACCCAAGATGGTCCCAAAGGACACATGATGAAAAGTGTCATTTGCCTCCAGAGAAAGAACTGATGGAATCTGAAGAGCAATCAAAGCATATCTCCTTCCTTCCTTCCTTCCTTCCTTCCTTCCTTCCTTCCTTCCTTCCTTCCTTCCTTCCTTCCTTCCTTCCTTCCTTCCTTCCTTCCTTCCTTCCTTCCTTCCTTCCTTCCTTCCTTCCTTTCTTCTTTTCTCTCTCTGTCTCTCTCTGTGTCTCTGTCTTTGTCTCTCTGTCTCTCTGTCTGTCTGTCTGTCTGTCTGTCTCTCTCAATGTTGCCAATGTTGTACAATTCTGATCCAAATTCATCTACCTTGCATCTGGGGCAGTAACAATTTAACAATCTATCAATCTGTCATACAAAGACTGATCAGGAAAGGAGATCTTTTTATATACTGATAGCACTGTTTGATACAAATATATAAGGAAAACCACTAACTCTGTTGGGCAGCAAGGAATGATTTCTTCCCAAAGTACAAGAATAATACTTCTTCAAAGAAAACCTTTGCCCTACAACATGTTTTCTCTAGCTGCCTTTGATGATTGTGATGAAGAGCTGAAATGCATTTCCTGTTTTGGACTTGACATTCAGCATGTTATGGTGAGGGTTTTCTACCTAACACACCAGGGTACTTCTGCCAATGAGGAGATATACAAAATATAGACAGAAACATTTCAGGTTGGATTGTCAAGTTCATAGGTTATTGTGGACATCACAATTCACAATTGCTGTTCTTTACCAAACCTATAATTTTGTATTATTCCTACTTAAATACATATCAACTACCCACACAAGATCATAAGCTCATTGAGGGCAGGGACTCTGATTTAATCTAAATATTATATCTCATAGGACATAGATTTAGAGCTGTAAGTGACTTTGGAGTCTAAATAATCTAACACTTTGAAAGTGAATCTGAGGCCCAGAAACATGAAGTGATTTGCCTAAGACTACACAAGATAGCAGCACATAGTAGAGATGGGATTTGAAGTAAGCACTCAACGCCAATCCTTTCCAATGTACCATACCTCATCTTTGTAATCTAATCCAGCCCTCTCATTTTACAGATAAGGAAAATGAAATCCTAAAATGAAAATATTTTGTCCCAAATTACTGAGACAGTTAGAAATAGATCCAATTTCTTTTTTTTTTAATTTAAACATTATTTTATTTGGTTGTTTTCATACATTGTTCATTGGAAACAAAGATCGTTTTCTTTTCCTCCCCTTCCCCCCCCCCCCCCCCGCCTTTCCCTCTCCGATAGCCGACACATGATTCCACTGGTTATCACATGTGTTCTTGACTCGAACCCATTTCCCTGTTGTTGGAATTTGCATTATAGTGTTCATTTAGAGTCTCTCCTCAGTCTTATCTCCTCCAACCCTGTAGTCAAGCAGTTGCTTTTCATTGGTGTTTTTACTCCCACAGTTTATCCTCTGCTTGTGGGTAGTATTTTTTTTTTAGATCCCTGCAGATTGTTCAGGGAAATTGCATTGATACTAATGGAGAAGTCTATCACCTTCGATTGTACCACAATGTATCAGTCTCTGTGTATAATGTTTTCCTGGTTCTGCTCCTTTCGCTCTGCATCACTTCCTGGAGGTTGTTCCAGTCTCCATGGAATTCCTCCACTTTATTATTCCTTTGAGCACAATAGTATTCCATCACCAACATATACCACAATTTGTTCAGCCATTCCCCAATTAGATCCAATTTCTTAAAGAGGATTGTGAAAAGATAGATCCTCGATATAATTTTTTTAAATTTGAGTTAAATTCAACTTACCTTAGCATTATCTTAGAGGGCACTGGGATTTTTAAAATTATATTTTATTCACTCAGATATCAAGTATTTATTTTCTCTACCTGCCATCTCTCTCAATGCTGAAAAATAATTAATGTGAAGAATTCTATTATCTTTTGTCAGAAATGAGTCATTAAAAGGCTTGCAATGTTAAGAACAGTCTACTTTCCTTTCTTTGTAGGCATAGAATTCTCACCTCCAATTGACTGTTTAATTGGTCTCTTAGACTGACCAAATGAATGAAATAGCCCCAGTTCCCTTATGAGTACTATTATCCCCTGGATACTCATCTCTAAAGAAAGAGGATCAGTGATGTATGATCCAAACTTGGGGCAATATCCCATGTAGATATGGGTCAAAGCCATCATTAAGATGAGATTGCTAGGACTATTGTTCCTGGGCACAGAATTTAGAGTATTAACTACATTTGAAGTCCCTCTACAGAAAAGAAACAACTAAATATAATACCTAATAAACAAAAACATTTAGTTAAAACAAGAAACTGCAAGGTGTTGGAATGTGGTGAATTGCTACTGATAGAGTTCTTCATTCTGTCCCAGATTTGGCTTAAGCTTCTTGCTTGGAGCACCAAAAATCCCTTGTTATGGTTCTGATCCTGTTCAATTCAATGCTTTGGACTTTCAGATATTGGTTGAGCTTGCACAGATCATGATGCCATTCAAAATTACTTAGGAGTGTTGGTGGTGACTTTTTAGAAATACTTTGTGAAGTAAGAACACATATCTGAGGCTATAAGAGATTTCAGAGGTCACAGAGTCAAATATATTCATTTTTCAGAAGAAAAAACTGAGATTTAAAGTGGGTAAATTGCTTGCTAAAGAACACCTCACAAGTAGGATATGAGTCTGTTTACACTCTAGAGCTCTTTCTGTACTATATTTCCCTCTTAAAATTAATTTAAACTATATTGATTATATTTCAAATATTCATAGTAATTGCCTCCTATTTATATTTTGATGACCTGAAATGCATAAATGTCATTCATCCAACATTTATTGAGTACCCTAATTGGACTCTTTTGGCAAGGGGTGGACTGGTCTACCAAAGGTGCATAAGACTAGTACCCTTGTCCTTGAGAAATTTATAATTTAATATGCTTGTAAAGATATAATGTTATAACAAAAACAATTTGCACTGTAGATTGGATTGTATGATTGGTATGCACAATCATTAATCCCTGGGAATCCCGACAAGCAAAATGTTACAGATGTGTAAATGACTGTTTCATTAACCAGGAAACCTGAGACCACAACAATTCTTAAGCAGCATCTGGCTTTCTGGTAAGTGACAAACTCACAATCAGAAAATGAGAAGTCAGACAGAGATGACTCATTGGAGCACAGCATTCCTTTGGGGTTTCCAATAGACCAAAATAATCTTTTTTTTAAGTTTGTAATGAATCCAGCATAAGGGATATTTTTTTTTGGCTATTTATCACTATGTAGTTGCATAATGTATTTGTTGTGCTTTTTATTTCAGTATTTTTATATACCTTATCTATGTAAGGATGCTATATAGAGCTGAAAAGGACCACAGAGACACATTGTCAAATAATTAAAGTATCTACCTAGGTAATTGCTTTTAATCAGAGGGTAACAGGTTTAAATGGGCAGATAGATGGCACAGTGAATAGAGTGGACCTGCAGTGAGAAATACTCATCTTCCTTGAGTTCAATTCTGATCTCAGGTGTTTACTAGCCATTTGATCTTGAGCAAATCTTTTACACCTGCTTGCCTCAGTTCCTTATCTATAAAATGGTCTGGAGGAGAAAATGACAAACTGCTCCAGTGTCTTTGCCAAGAAAACCCCAAATGAAAGTATGGAGATTCAGACATGACAGAAATAAGTGAACCATAGATTTAGGACTTGAAGGGATATCAGAGATCTTTTGCTCCATTCTCTTTATATAAACATATAATGAAATGGAGTTGTCAGAAGATTAATTGACTTGCTCTTGGTCACACGGTTACTAAAAGACAGAGTTGATATTTGGATACAGGACCTTGGACTTCAAAGTAAATTCTTCTTTCATTACCCCAAGCTGATTCCCCAATTCAATTCAGAATAAATGTACAAGGAACTAAAGGAACAAATGTTTGAACTCTATTAAGCCAAACTGCTGGTTAATTTGACTTATTTTTTTTCTCTTTACTGAACTGAAGTAAATGGTTGTTTTGACACTTTGAAGAAAAGTATGTGCCTAACAAATGATCCCAAAATTTCTTGGAAGTAGACAAAATGGCAGTGAGTGATATGGTGCTTGTTGCCTAGAAGGATGAGCATCAGCCAATATCCTAATCATTCTGGAACATTTGTAGGCAGTGTTGTAATTCAGTATATATTCAAAGCAGCACATAGCCAGAAGATCTGGTTTCAAGTCCTACCTCTAAAGCATGACCCTGAGCCAGGTACCTAACTTTTCAAGTTACTTATAAACCCAGAGGACGTCTGAAGCCATGTTAGTACAAAATTCCTATCTAGAACAATAGCTCCAAATTCTATAGTACTTTTATATGTATAAATTACACTTCCCAATAACTCAAGGTATATAGTGAACTTATCTATAAATTGAGAACCAGAGAAATGAAATGACTTGTACAAAGTCACATAGCTCACACCTGTGACTCCAAGAACCTGTAGCATGCACAGTGATCATATTCTGGTAAGCTTTCTTGACAGACTGCCTAATTAAGGCCAACAGGAATCAAATCCATTGGTGTGTTGTGGGTTTTCTACCCCAGACACAAAGACATATCCCAGCAGAAGGGACAAATGGGAATGATTGGTTCCAATGGCCATGAAGACAAAGGAAATGGTATTATGGAGCACTTAGAGCTTGGTTAGACTTTAAAGAAGCCAAGGTCATTCATAACATCCTGTATCATCTTGACTTTTGTCTTGTCCCCTGGACTTTGTTGACTGGAACAGACTTAAGCTGACAGCTTTGTATGAAACTCTACCTAACTTAAATCCAATTTATGTACAAGTCAAAAGACTTTACCAATGATGTCATTTTGGTCCTCTTCTAATAGGTAACATTTAACCAAATGGCAGAATTTTAACCCAGTTCCCTTGTACCTCTAAAACTCATTCTCTTTCTAATGCTTCACACAGTAAATTACCTCAGTTTTTACTTCAAATAACATAGATTGCTTGTAGCACACAAATGATGTTTCCAATAGCATATTTTTTCCCACTTCTCACTCACTCTTAGATAACACGTCACTGTCCTGGGTTCTGAAATGGCGCAGTTTTCCCCAAGAATAGATTTAATTATACAAGATTGTAAGTGATTCACATATTCTTCACAGTACCACTACCTGCCCCCCATCTTTCTTTAAACATTAGCATAAAATAATGTTACATCACTGATGTGGAGACAGTATGTACTTATATTATATGTATAATAATGTACAATTTAATATTTTCAGTTTTGTGTAGGCAAGTATTTTACCCTATCTGATAAATGAATTTACTGAAGCAGAAATAATGTCTTATTTAAGGACATACTAGTAGTTATTGGTAAAATCCTTGTTTCTAGACTGTTATTGTATACTTTCCATTAAATCATTCTGCCTGAAACCACATCAACATGTCAGAGGATTCAGAGCAGGGACAATACCTATACATTCTCAATCAAAATCATTCAGATTAATCTTGAGATTTTTCCTGATGTGAGAATTAGGATGTAAAGAAGGTTAAGGAATAGACGCCTTGGGGAAGAACATTCTTGTATTTACCAGAAAATAACTTACATTTTAAGATTCTCGGGAGACAGTAGCTATAGTATTTTGTCTGGTTCTAAGTAACACAATTTATTTAAAAATATCTAAAAATTAAAAAATAAAATAAATAATTTAAACCCTTACCTTCCACCTTAGAATCAATACTATGTTTTGGTTCTAAGGCAGAAGAATGGTAAGGGCAAGGCAATGGGGAGTTAAGTGACTTTCCCAGAGTCTCATGGCTAGGAAGTGTCTGAGGTCAAATTTGAACCCAAGACCTCCCATCTCTAGGTCTGGCTCTCAATCCACTGAGCTATACAGATGCCCCCTAGGTACCACAATTTAGAAAAGATATTGTTAAACTGAATTATAGAACCAACCAGGTTGGTGAAGTACCTAGGAAGCCAAAGTCTTTGAGAGAGACCTGAGCTTAGAGGAGAATGGCAAGATGTGGAGACAGGAGTTGCTCTGAGTGCTTAGGGTTTGTTAGCTGGTTGTTAATGCTGTCACCACCAACATACCACCAACATACAATGTATACCCATATTGAATAAGCCATAATCATAACTCCACATTTGGACATTTTCCAACATAATTAAACTGTTATAGCCACTGTAGTTTCTATTTTCAAAGAAGAGTGCCTTGAAAAGAGTCACTGGGTAAACTAGCCCTGTTGTCCCTTCAAATACTGACTCCTCATCTTGCAATGAAAATCTCACATTTTTGTCTTTGTATAATTGATGCTTGACACAGTGCTTGGCAGATAAATTCACTGATTTAATTTCTTTAAAGGCAAAGGATTTTGTCTCATGTCTCCTCTTACAGCCTCACAGAATGTAAATAGGACAGTGCCATTTAAGCACAGCATAGGAGTTATTGATGATTTATATTTCAGAAGAATGCATGAGCATCTTTATTATTAAGTCTTATGATTCTTAAATAACTACTTACTTATTTTCATGTAAAATACAGAAAAAAAGAGCATTAGATTTAGTCAGGGTACTTAGGGTCAGATACTGACATATTACCTATTGGATCATGGGAAAATCACTTAACTTTATCAACCTCAGTTTCCTCATCTATAAAATGAAGATGCTAGGTTATGTGATCTCTGTGATGTTTTTCACTTCTAAGCCTGTGACTCTAAAGGGATTAGGAGTTTTAAAAATAGTGTTAATTTGGAATTTAAGACAACTAGAAGTGGAATCTTACTAGTAGTTTATAGAAAATGTTTTCTGAAAAATGATTTCACAAAAAGATGAATGAGTTTCTCTGCTAAGCAATGCACTTATTTTCTTTGAGTGGAAAATTTTTCATCATTTTTGGAATATTATAAATGAAACCAAAGAGACAACACTGACACAAAAATTCCTGGTCACTATGCAAATGATAGAAAGCCCCAGTGACAAATTACTGTTCTTTTTCTCAAAATGATTTTTCCCAAGATGAAATAAATGAACCACACTGATGGTACCCTTCAGGAAAATAAAATCATGTTCATTTCCATTAGAATGCCATCAGGAACACAGTACACCACAAAAATAACCAGCACTCATTGCAACAAAGTGGTTTCATACATGGACCAAATGTTGAATTGTTACAGAATAGTCTTGAAGAATTATGATTAAGGTACCAGCCACTTCTGAATTCTTTCAGTGGTGGAAATATCCTTGAAAGGATAAGAGTTGCTTGAGCGTCTTCCTTTAGAAATTGATGATTATGTAAAACTTCTCTTGATTCTGTTAGGAGATATTTGTTGTTGTTGTTGTTGTTGTTGTGTCTTTTCAGTCATGTCTGACTCATCATAATCACACTGGCAGTTTCCTTTGCAAAGATGCTGGAGTGGTTTGCTTTCTCCAGTCCATTTTACAGATGAGGAAACTGAAGCAAAGAGGGTTAAGTGACTTTCCCAGGGTTTCACAACTAGTAGGTATTACTATTTACTATTCCACTGGGGTAAGAGAATGAGAATCTACCTAGATTTCTTCTAGGGTTTAGACCAAGGAAGCAGCTTGTGGCCACAGACTTAAAAGAATTTTGGTTCATAGGGTAAGCACTCTATCTATTATGTCACCTAACTTTCTTAAAAGTTATTTAAATTTAAGAAATTTAAGGGGTTCAGTGAATAGAGAGAGAGAAATGGGAGGTCTTGGGTTCAAATCTAGCCTCAGACACTTCCTAGCTGTGTGACCCTGGACAAGTTATTTAATCCCAATTGTCCAGGCCTTACCACTTTTCTGCCTTAGAACTGATACTTAGTATTGACTCTAAGACAAAAAGTAAAGGTTTTCTTTAAAGAGAATTTAAACCTGATTGAAAATGCATTATTATTTCTTTGAAAAAGATGCAAGATTTTATTTTATTTTATTTTATTCCATTTGAAAGATGGTGTCCACCGTTTGTGTTTAGTATAGATAGTATAGGTTAAATAATTCTACAGTTATTTATTTTTTCAACAAAGTAGCTAAGGGAAATATACCATTTGGTATCTCCTAAAGACATCTGAAATGATGTGTCAACTTTCTAGTGTTGTTGACTGATCCCTGACAGTTGCCCATAGGTATGGTGAGTATAAATGTGTTCTTTACTTATATGTATAGGCCCTTGTCTAGACCCCATAACTTGTGGATAATGGGTTAAAGAAATCTGCATTTACTATAAAGGGGCTACTTTCAGTCTTGGCCAACTCAAATTCCAGGAGACACCAAGGCCACTGACATGATTCTAGATCTGCTCTATAGATTACTTTTCTCCTTTGTCGATCCAATTTTCTCAGGGTGGAAGAAAGGAAAGGGAAAAGAATGAACATTTATATAGCACCTACTATGTGCCAGGTAGTGTGCTGAACACTTTTTACAAATACCATCTCGTTCAATGCACTCATTTAATTGTACTAGAGAAGATCACATTCTTAATGATGCCACAACGTTTAGCTTTAAACTACCAAAACACTTCTGCCCCAACTGTCAATTCCATTATATTTTATTAAGTGTCTACTACATGCATTGTTATAGGAGCTGGGAATATAAATGCATATTTAATGGAAATAGAAAGGAATTTCAATAGTGTGGTAGAAAAGGAAAACATCAAGTAGATTAGAAAATTCTTCCCTGACCCTTAGAAGAAAGTAGATATTCTTAATCTGAGGAGGATAGGAGAGCACCCCAGGCATGAGCAACAGTCTAGACAAAGGCTGGGTATCAAAGAAATGGAATGTTGTGTGGAAGGGGTATGAAAGGCCAATTTGACTTGAATGTAGAAGATGTGACAGGGAATAATTTGTAATTATTAGAAGAACAGGAATAATGCATACTAATCCTAGAAGGGTGGATTACAGATGCTCTGTGAAGAGTTTCAAAAGAGTAAGTCAGAACTTTATATTTTGATTCTAAGACAATAGGAACCACTGAGGATATATAGGTATATATATATGTATATATATATATTATTATTATTACTTGATTTATATATTTATATTGGAAGATAGAAGTCCCCTGCTTGGGATCTTGGCATTTATTTTTAAATTTTATTTAATTAATTAATTTAGAATATTTTTTCATGGTTACATGATTCATTTTCTTTCCTTCCTCTCCTTCCTTCCCTCTCCCAGAGTCAACAAGAAATTCCACTGGATTTTACATGTATCAGTGTTCAAAACCTATTTCTATATTATTACTATTTGCAATCGAGTGTTCATTTAAAGTCAACATCCTCAATCATATAAAAAAAATGTGATCAGCCATATCTTTTTTCTTCTGTGTTTCTACTCCCACAGTTCTTTCTCTGGAATTGACATATTTTAGATATATTTTTGGCAACTTTATGAGGGATTAGAATTGAAAGAGTTGTAATAGAGAAAAAATTTTTCAGGTTCACCACCAGACTTAGTGTCCTTGTTACTGTCATTTCCCTGTGCGTTAACCTTTGTTTTCTTTGACTTTCTCTCTTTCTTTTTAGGTGCACTAACTGTCTTGCCATTGTTCTTGTCCTTAATCTGGTCTAGCCCTATTGCCTTGATAAATTCCTAAAACAAGTTCTTAATAACATTTTCCAAGTTAGTATCCACCCCATTATCTTGGCTGCCTTTTGGGGGATTACAAATCTATAGATGTTCTTGAGTTATATATATATATATATATATATATATATAATATATATATATATATATATATATATATACATACTTGAGTTATAATCTGCCAAAGGACAGTTTCTTTTTGGAATGACCATTGTAGTATGAGCATTGTGGTGTTGCCCAGGTATTCCACTGAATCTACAATCATGGTGGTCATTTTACTGTATAGGATGTTATAGATCCAGTAAGCCATAATGGCAGTCACCACAACTACCCCACACAGTACTTGTTTGAACATCTTGTTGTTTGTTTTTAGAGATTATAAATTCAGTCAGCCTGGGGTGCCAAATTGTAATAGATAATATTGGAGGGGATATATTTGATGGATAAATGATAACTACTAGATCAGGAAGTTATCTTCTTTTGCCTACCCTCCTCTCTCTATATCTCTCTTCCCCCTTCTTCCAATCTTCCTTCCTCCCCTCTTCTTCCCTTCAGTTTCCCCTTCCCCTTTCTTCTTCAGCCTCCCAAGTCACTCAGGGTGAGCTATGATGTTTCAGAGGAAATACTCCTTTCTCTTCTTTTATCTCAAACAAGAGTTTATTGGGGAAAACAGGAAAGATAGAAGATGAAGGTAAGAGTTGGGGTTTTCCCTATTATCTATAGTGAGTTTTAGATTAGAGGATATTGAGAGAAATAGCAATTCAGTCACTACCATGAAACAGAGCAAGTCAGAGAGATCTATATGGACTATTGTCCTTCTTCTTCATCCTTCAAATCAGCCAGGCCACCTTCCAACTTGATTACCCCAAGTCCCAGAGATAAATCTAGCTTCTTCCTTCAAAGTCACCACCATCAGCCAAAAAGCCCAGAAATCCAGTCAGCAGTTGGCTCTTGCCTTCAACTGTTTCCCCGGGCACATTCCAAAAGGAATCTTCCTTTGATTGACAGCTGAACAATCTACAGCTTCTTGTCTTGCTGCATTTTCTTATAATTTCTCTCTTCTCCACAGAGTTGAAATTAGACAAATTAAATATCCATTTTTAAAAAATCCTTACCTTCCATCTTGTAATCAATACTATGTATTGGTTACAAGGCAGAGAGCAGTAAGGGCTAGTGAATGGGGATCGAGTGACTTGCCCAGGGTCACACAGCTAGGAAGTGTCTGAGGTTATATTTGAACTCAGGACCTCCCATCTCTAGGCCTGTCTCTCAATCCACTGAGCCACCCAGCTGCCTCCCTAAATATCCATTTTTAACAATCTAGGTGAGAGATGATGAGGGCAGAACTAGAGTGATGGTTATGTGCCTGAGAGAGGGATGGATGTAAGAGTTCTTTATGTCAGAGATCCTTCTTATTCTTATTTCATAAGGAATACAAAAATCCTTAATAAGGCTGCTTCCTTGGCACACACATGTGCACACATATATGAATGTATTCACTTATATAAGTGCATATGATGACACAAACATCCCTTCATCACACTGCTATAGCCTCTCCTTCCTCATCTGTTTCTTGTACCAAGGTTCTGTGAACTCCATGGCCACCAGCTGTTTCCCTGACCTAAGCCCTGGCAGGAATCTGGCTGGATGCTCATTTGCCTGCCCAGGGTTCTCCAGTACTTCTCTACTAACCTTTTATTTTTTGTTTATATCTCAACAATGGCTGTCTTGGTGTAACTTTTCTAGATAATATAAAATGTGAGGATCTTTTGGGGTGGAGGTAGGGAAAAGGCATGACAAGAGATTTTACCTTTCAGAGGTAATAAATGTCAAGATCTTTAGAGAAGGCAACAACTAAAACTACATTGGAGGCAGGAGGAATGCCAACAACCCAGAAAAGATGATAAATGTCTACCTCACTTCTGTGTCCTTCTACATCTCCTTTGCTGCCTCAATCACAGTTTGAAGCTTCCCAAGTGCCTACACGGATGGTCTGAGGCAATCTAAGGATGGGTCACAAGTTCAGGGTGGAGGAGAAAAGTCAACTTATAATTAATATCACTATGTAATACCAAACCTAATTCTCATTAACCCAAGCTGACAAGTTGTGTTCCCCTTCCAAGAATCAGAAAATTGATGAGTTTATTTTATTGCATATTTTTGCTTTGGTGTTCACAAAGCATTTATTATATGCTAAAGATGGAAAAATCATCACTTGAGAGTCTAGCTCTCCTTCCAATACCAACCATCCTACCAAGTGTCCAATTCTTCTGTCTATTTATTCCTGATGCAAGATCTCCACTCTCAAATAGGACAAGAAATCCCACTCACCATAAGATTTCTGGCCAATTTCAGAAGGAACAAAACTTTAGAAAACTAGAGTAATAAACATTTTCCAAATGATTCAATTCTGTGGAAAGATGGATGCTGTACATTTTTTGTGACATCAAGGATCAATAAATAAAATGAGTGCCCATTGATTGGAAGATAGCCAAGCAAACTGTGGTATATATGTAGAAGATAGTCGTCTTGTGCATCAATAAATGATGAATTTAGGGAAATTTAGAAGATTTGCTTTAATTGATCTGTAAAAGAATAAATATATAATGACCTCAATGATGTAAATTAAAAGAACCCCAGCAAGAACCTAAATTTTGAGTAACTATACTGACCAATTAAGATTCTAGAGATCTTTGAGATCAGCTATATGTTACAATTAAGAATCTCTAGAGACTCTATATTAATTTATAATTATTTATTAAATAATAAAAGCAGGTTGGAGAAATAAAAGGCATATAATCACATTCCTGGTCACCTAGCTAACCCAAGCTTGCAGCTGTCTCCATTCTTTGCTAGAAGAGTGAGCATTGCTTCCTAGGAAAGACTACACTCTTTGCCTTGCCAAGAAAGCAAGAAAGCAAACTTTCTCAATCCATAACTCATACTCTCAGTGACATTCCTCTTTCTGGGTCTTTGGATAGATTTGACCCCAGTCCAGATCAGTGACCAGAGTTCTAGATCCCAGGAATCATGTGAGATGAGAGGCAAGCAACTTCTAGAATGCCAAGGAGTCACCAAGTCTCCTCCTGAGGCTGATAAGTCTCAGACCTTGTTCTTAACCCAATCAAATGGTATGGGGTGAGACTGAAATGAAATTTCAAAATATTCCTTTTAAAAAGGAAAGAAGAAACAGATTTAAGTTAAATTCTCACATATATCAGTAGTCTAGCAATTATGACACAGCTACTTTCTTTTAAAAGGAATAGAGGATAGATTTGTGATTTTGTTAGTACAAGAAGTTCTTTGTAGGAAACTTCCTTTACCAATGCAGTAGCAGATCAACACTTTTTCTGTAATTTGTAGGCTTAGAAAATTGCCAGAGCTCTAAAAGATTAAGTGACTATTCTTCCTGGCTTCAAGGCCAATTCTCTATCCACCAACTCATGCTGCTTCTAATTCTTCTCCCTATTCATATTTTTATTAATATGATTAATAATGTGTATTAGATATAAATATAATCTATATAAATATACAAAATATAGGCAATAAAATATAAATTAACCATTAATTATTGTAAAATCAAAAGAATAGTCATAGTAGTGGCAACTATAGTAAATAATCCCATGCCTCAGAGTTCCTTTTTGAAGGATGTGGAACTCATTCACTTCTTACTGGAAAGAGGCAGAGGAAGAAGAGGGCAGCCTGGCCATTCAAGTAAGAGGAACAGCAAAATGCCTCTTAGCATTTTGTTTCTAATATATTTAAAAACTTTGGTACAGACTTTCATAGATTTACTGCTGACATCTTAGGGTATAACTAAATTAAAGAGAAAGCAGTAAAGTACAATGAAAAGAGCAGAGGTTTTAGAGTCAGAGAACATGAGTTCAAATTCTGCTTCAGTTTCTTCCCAGCTATGTGACTTTGAGTAAGTGAAGCATTGGTGTATATTGGAGAGAGCACTGGATTTCTTAATCAGTAATTCCTGGGTTCAGATTCCCCTTTGCAACACAAGAGCTATGTGTCAATGGACAAGTCACTCCACATCCCTGTTTCCTTCTCTATCAAGTAGCCATTATGATCATTATAATAGCACCACCTCATTGGGTTGTTGAGAGGATAAGATGAGATCTTAAAGGTCTCATTTCACAAGTATATGTCAGTTTCTAAGTCATTTTCCCTCTCTGGATTTCCTCATCGGTAAAATCAGGGGATTGGACTGGGTTGCCAGTAAATTCCTCACTTTCTTTGGAACTATGATCTAATGGAATGGTCTGTGTTGGTTTGGAATATGAGAGGTGAAAAGAATTTACTCTGATTGCCTTTTATTCTACATGCCACGTAAACAAGTAACATGAAGGCAGGCAAGCAAACACTCATTTGAAGACAAATACTCATCTGTGGAAAGAAATTGTCAACACCTCTAGAGAAATATGAAAAATAGAAGTTTCTTTTATCTTCTGTTTCCTTCTGATCCCAACTCACATTCTTACTCTCAATCTGAAATTGATTTGCTTTTAAAAGGAGTCCATCGATAGGGATGCACAGAGCACATTACTGAAAGTGGAAATTAATTACTGTAAGTTACTACTGCCACCCTCCACTTTGAAAGTGTGTCACTTCCCAGAAAAACAAACAGGCTCCTGTAATGGGGGCCAAAGGGCAGTTGAGAATGCTTTCTCATCCAAAAAAAAGTGTGTGGTGTTTAATAGGCTCCAGGCTAAGAAAAGAATATCGTCAGGAAGAGAGATAATAACTTTAATAATCTTAAACAAACAGAAGAGTCAGAAATAATAGGGAGTCTTTACAATGACAGTCTGTATATTTTTGTCACCAGACCATTAGATGATAAAAAAGCCCTCATAGATCTGTACTTCAAATTCCAGCTGCTCATAAAAATGCTATAAAATAAGGTATTTGGCAATCCAAAGACACATTGCTATGTGTGACCCAGGAATAAAAGGTAAAAAAACAGCAGAGGGGGAGACCGCATCACTCTCCTCCATTTATGAAATGACTATCATCTCTCTCACAAGTTTTTTGTCTAATGAACCCACTTCCCATCCCCAGTCCCCAAGAGGACTCCTAGCATTGTTTTATCTAATCAGGTAGCATCTTGGCTTTTTTTTATTTTTTTAACTGGAGGATTTTCTGATTTTAAAAAATGAATTTAATAACACAGAAAATGTGTTAATAAAACAACATAAAAACGATAGTCTCAACAATCCCTTTGTCCTCCCCCCAAGGTGTGCACAAACCTAGACACTTTTTATTAAAATATGGAAGTTATCATTTGTTAAAGAAAAAAAAACAATTCACTGCCCCTATCCTTGGACTCAGAATTGCAGTTCTTTGTTTAGAGCTCTCTCTGGTTCTTCTGTTTTGCATTCTAAATACTTCTTTCTGCCCATGAATTTTTTGCATTTCAAATACTCTCTGATAGCAGACCTCTGACTTGAGGTTCTAAGGACAAGGTTCTAAGAATGTTAGGATGGATTTTGTGTGTATTTTTAATTCTCCAAGATTCCAAGGATCCCTGATTTCATCCCCACTTGGACCCTCAAGTGTGGGTTTCAACTCCTTTGCGACTTAGAGATAGCTGTCCTATACTAGATAGAACAATGAGTCAGGCTGAACCTGAGTTTGAATCCCAACTCAATAATTAGCAGTGTGGTTTATGAGCTCCATAGGTGAACACCATATATATTTTCAGATTTTTTTCATGTACTTATAAGATTTACTGATTGGTTTTTTCCTTTCTCTTTTCCCTGTTTTACTTTTAAAAATTTCTTTGTTATATGCCAGTCCCTGACATTGTTGATGAGATTGACATCAGAAACCAATATAACTTTGTCAGTGGAAATGCCATTAATGAAAAGGAATTAATCTGTTTTACAATTCACCCTAAGGACCATGGGACTTTTCTATCTAGCTGACAGCTGAAATTTTCTATATATGTGTGCATGTGTGTATATGTGTACCTATGTGTGTATAAACAACATTTACAAAGCACTTACGATGGGCCAGGCAATAACTTATTTGATTCTCACAGAAATTTTTGGAGGAGGATGCTATTATTATCCCCATTTTGCAGATGAAGAAACTGAGATATTGATATCCATATACATACACATATATATTAAATATAGTTATGTACTGTTAAAATTTAATTGTGGTTGGACTCTGAATATATATTTAATTAGGTGGTCACCAGGGATTTAATTTCTAAATCCCAAAATGAATTGCTAAAGTAAATGGAATTTATGGTAGTTTATTTATAATATTTACAATAGAAGGAAGATATTAAGGAATGAGAGAGAGAAAGAAAACTCTGGCTTCTTCTGATACCAGTTAGAATTTCTAAGTCCCAGCCAGGGGAAGAGAGTCTCAAGAAATTGGGCCTTACCTGGAGGCTTCATGCCTCCAGAAAGGCAAGGTAAGTCAGCTTTTCACTCACCAAAGGTAACAGTCTAAAAGAAGTCTGGGTGTTGGTCTTCCAGTCGCTCCTCTGTCCTTCACTCCAAGTCTGGGTGACTGACTCTTGAAATGTCCATCTTCCCTTCAGCTCTGAGTGACTGATCCTTCACTCCAAGCTCAGGGTGACTCTCACTTCAGTCTTTTTTTCCCCCTCTATTTAAAGACCTTTTTTTCTTGTGTCACCTCCTCTAAATTTTCACACCTACAAATCACAGTAGATGCTTTTCTCCAGGACTGTCCATTCTTTAGTTTTCACCTTCTTTGGTTAGATTATTCTTTTTGGCTTACTTAAAACCTCTTTTGTTAAGTTCACCTTTTGTAGTTACTTAACACCTTTTTGTAGTTAAAATCTAGAAATAGATTGTAGCTTACAATTCTAGCTTCACTATAAAGAAAAAGCTAAATACCTTCATTGTTGCAATTAGGAGATTACAATTTTATCTTCACAATACAGAAAGAGCTAAGTATCTTCATTGTTACAATCAGGAGAGAGCTAAATCCAATCTTCACAGTACCCATATATATTTAGGGCATATATTACACATATTATATACTCATGAATATTACATATATTACATATTTGTCTACATAGCCACCTATATGTATATAACATATATTGTACATAGCACAATATATTATGTGTACCCACACATATTATATATGTATATTACATATATAGCTACATAGACACACACTATGTGCACATGACATATATTATACTGTTGTATAATATATAGTATATGTGTATTATATATCTACATAGCCACATATCTGAGTATATAACATATATTACATATAATACATAATACATCACACATATGTACCCATATATTATATTAGGGTATATTACATGTATAGAAATACACGTGTGTGTGTGTGTGTGTGTGTGTGTGTGTGTGTGTGTAAAATCTCTCCCATTAGAATATTAACTCCTTGGAAGCATAGATACAGTATTCCTTTTCTATATGTATCCCCTGTGGGGATACGGTTCCTGCAGTAACTACTTAGCCAATACTCTATTAGTTCATTTGTACAGGATGGATTTTTGTAGTTAAAGGAGGGTGTGGAGAAATTTAGGTGATGTAAAAAGAAAAGATGCCAATAAATGACTTTTAAAAAGAAACTAGAAGAAATATAACACAGTGACCCAATGAATAGGTCTGCTGATGTTTCTCAAATTCTCTGTTCTGGCTGAAAAGAATCGAAGGATGACCACATTTGCAACTAGCACCTCAACATCAATGTGACACTGACAAAGGGCGAGGGCCACTCATTGTACATATACATTTGGAAGAGGACCTGAATTAGATCAAATACAGATAGGGAAAAAAATTGTTGGAGTCAACCCAATTTGGAAGGTATTCAGGGCGAGAGGTTTTAAGACACTTTAAAGGGAACTAAATACCAGAAGGATAGGAAAAGGTCTTTTTGCTCCCCAAAACACAACTAAGAATATATTATCGATGACTATCTCATATGACTTTTTCCTCTCTATGAAATTTTGATGAGAACAGTGTGCATGAGATGCTTGATGAAAATATGAGGAGAAAAGTCAGTCTTTTGTACCTTGTTTTCTAATCCAACGTTTTTATAGTCACAAAGCTGCCTCAGAGGCTGCAGAGAGTGTTAGACTCCACTTTTGTTCTTTCATTTCACTTAGTAAAATAAAATGCAATTTTAAAGGCTCTCCTCCAACATGTCTCCCACACAGATCTTAAAATTATACAATATCATATGACAGATGCTGCCATGGAGATGACTTTGTTCAGTGACCCACTAAGCATTAACATCAAGTGAGGCAGAAAATAGGGGGAATGCATACTTATTGAAGATGGTTGCCCGTGTCATGGATGTGGCCCAAGGAAGAGTTCAAACACAAGGAGGCCTCCTGAGTAATGATTAGGTTCTCCAAGTCCTCTCTTAACAAACACTGTGCCCATCGAGCCCTGGAATGCTATGGGGTTTCCACAGTAAAACTGATCCAAGCAGAACAGCATAGTCTGGAACAAAGAGCCCAATTTAGTTAATCTGGGTGACTGGATTTACCAGAGAATTAAAATTCACAACTACTGGAGAGTGATGTTTTTTGACATTAAAAATATGTACCTTATTTTAAAATGGTGTTTTGATTTAGGGGACTTCCTATCTAGCCTATCTCTCTAGGTATGTTGGTGGTTTTGATTAATTGATGAATTGTTAATTAATTCTAATTAATAACTAGTATTTACATAGTGCTTTAAGGTTTACAAAGTTCCTTACATTATTTCATTTGATCCTTGAAACAACCTTAGGTAGGTGCTATTATTATCCACATTGCACAGATGAGGAAATTGAGTCTAAGCACTTGTCTATGGACACAAAATCAGTAAGTATCTGAGGCAGAATTTGCCCTCAGCTCTTCTTGACTTCAAATGCAATGTTCTAAGCACTCTACCTCCTAGATGCCTAATAAGCATGTTCCTTAAGAATATTCTGAGCAGGGGGCAGCTGGGTAGCTCAATGGATTGAGAACCAGTCCTAGAGATGGGAGGTCCTAGCTGGCCTCAGACACTTCCCAGCTGTGTAACCCTGGGCAAGTCACTTGAACCCCATTGCCTAGCCCTTACCACTCTTCTGCCTTGGAGCCAATACACAGTATTGACTCTAAGATGGAAGGTAAGGGTTTTAAAATTAAAAAAAAGAATAAAAAAAGAATATTCTGAGCAGCAATTTTATTCTATTGGTACTAAAACTAGCATTAGAATTGGAGTTGAGAATACTTGAAAGACTCCTGACTTAGACACTTAGTAGGTCTATGACCCTGACTTAGTAACTTAATACCTCTTCATTTCACCTTCCTCAATTGAAAAATGGAGATAACAATAAAACCTACCATTCATGGTTGTGAATGAATGAATGAATGAATGAATGAATGAATGAATGAATGAATGAAAAGACTTTTATTAGTGTGTACCATGTGGAAAGCACTATGCTAAGTACTGGAGACACAAATAGAAAAGCATTTGCCTTCCTTAGAAAGCCCAAATTTGAATGGGGGACATTTCAGCTGCAAATCACAGGGAAAGTCCAATGGTCTTTAGAATAAAGCAGCAAAAGTGGTGATGCTACATCTTTAATGTCATTTCCACTGATAATGACATATTTATTCTGATGTTGGACCATTTGACACTTTGGTGTCAAAAACTTTCTTTTCTGATATGTCAGCAGCTGTGGCTTCTGATGATGAAGAGCTATAGAGGAAGCAATTCTCATCATACTTTCAGAAGAGCTGATGCCCTGGACAATGACTGTGGGTGCTAGCTGGTAGAAGAGTTGGTAATGAGGATTTTTATGAGAATAAAATGAAATGATATATGTAAACATTTTGTAAACATTAAAAATACCATGTGACTATAATTGTTCATTATTATATGAATGATTCTCCCCAACACCATTACTAATTTGATTGATTTGATTAATTGCAGATCAAATACTTTGGGTTATATCAATGGACAGAAAACTTGATTTATTTCTATAATTTCTATAAATAAATCTTCTCTATAGAAGTCCAAAATAAGTAGGCTAAGAATTATCAGTTGGTTATTTCTGTAACATTAGTTTATATATATATATATATATATATATATATATACATGGAGAGAGGGGGGAGGGATGGAGGGAGGAGGGAAGGAGAGAGAGAGAGAGAGAGAGAAAGAGAGAGGGAAATTGAGAAAGAGAGAGAGAGGTGAATGAAGTGGGACATAAATGCTAGTCATCATCACCATCATACAATGATTAGATACAATACATTGTTCAAAACTATATAATACTGAATATAATCAATTTGTGTTGGATTGGTCATGATGATCATTTGAACCCTTTTGACCAGAAACCTGAGAATGCATATTATGATTCAAAAGGTCTTCTCAAAGACTATGTAGATGGAAGAATACAAGATCTAATAGGTTTGACCAAGAAAAAAAGGTTATGAATATGGGTTAGGTGGTGAACTTGCGTCTTTCCAACATCCACCTAAATTAGTTGAGTTGAGAGGTTCATTTCCAATAGACATTTGGGTATTATTATTTTAACCCCTGCAATTCAAGACCATCTATGAGGTAGTGAAGGATTAGGAAGAAAATGGGGTAGCAAGTGTCAGGAAGGAAGAGACCTAGAAGCTCCCAACCTTGGGTTTCTTTTTATCAAATGAAGAAATATTAGAATTTTTAGTTATGTCTAGACACATTTATTATGAACACATATACTTTTTACAAGTAAATGCAAGACATTTTGTGACCTAACAACACAATATTTCATCCATTATTCCACATTAGATGCTGTGGCTTTAATGCATAAGGGCCCATTCACTCCAATGTAGGGCATCATCTGATGAGCATTTATATTTTCTTGTCAATAAATATAATCTTTGAACTAGATAATATCCCACAGAGGTGTCAGTTCTAAGTGTTGGTCCTTGCTTGGTATTTTTGTCCTTCATAAGATAATGGACTTTTATTTACTATAGAAAAAGAACTTCTAACATTTTCTTATTCACCACAATTTGGCAGAAATATTATCATCTCAAAACCTCCATGGACATTATTGTACAAGGAAAGCATTCAATGAGGTTAAGACCTTTGAAGAGTAATAGAAATCAATGATATTTTTAACTGCTTTCTTCAAATATTCTCAGCCACAATCCTCCATGATTTGTACTAAGTATCTAACTAGTACCTAGGAGGGAAAAACTCTTTAAAAAAGACAATTATAGTGCTGATCAACTTCCTTTGTTTACATTCCTGATTTTACCTTGGTAGTAGTTGGAAATATTTCTGAAGTAAAATGGACAAACTTAAGGAGAAAAAACAAAGCCCTGGGATTATTCTTATTCTTCTACTCCTCATCACAGTCTTCAATATTAGCATAGTTGCTCTGATGATCTAAGCTGCCTTGATAATAAAATCCAATGACCAAGTAATCAATGTGGTAGAATAATGGGTCATTGATTTTAAAGATGGCCTGAGAAAATGGATATATTATGACCCATTTTGCTTGCTGGGTCTGCCCTCAACCCTTGATTGTCTCTTAATTGGCTACTTCTCTGTTCAAGTAGATAGTTTTCAATTGAGAAGAGTTCAGAATTGTATTGAATGGCGATAAATCAAATACTTGACATTTGACTGCTTGTTTTCTGAAGTAATCTATAGAATCAGCAAATGCCCAAATTTTTGTCCTTATTTCCACTACTACTATCTTCAGCTTGTATTTCTACATTTCTCAGTGAAACAGGAAACAGACAAAGAGAAAGACATAACATAAAGATTCATTTATTTGGAGTCAGAAAACCAGGATTCAAATCTTAGCTCTGTTTTATAACACTGGCAGGATATTTGGAAAATCAATCAATTTTTTGTGGGATTCAGTTTCCCCAGATGTAAAAGTAAGGAGGTTGGATTCAAAAATGCCCTCCAACCCTAAATTCATGATCTTATGACTCAAGTAGATAATTATGTCATACATATACTAGATAGTGTATGTGTTATGTACAAGAAGCAGAGTCGGAGTCAGCTAACCTGAGTTCAAGTCCCAGATCTGTCACTTGTTCACTGTAGGGTTCTGAATCTTAATTTGAATAGCTAATACTTTGTATTACCTACTTCACAGGGTTCTTGTGAGGCATATGTTTTGAAACCCTTAAAAGTATTCTATAAATAGGTAAGTAATATCATTATATTCTTAGAATATGAGTAGTTGAATTTTTTTAGATTTCTAAACCTTTCTCAATTTGATGCGGTATTATGATATGGAAACTTGAGAAATGAAGTCCTTTCCCTATAGGCATGAGGGTGGGAGTAAATGCTTTCAAAACTGGTTCTCTGGGGAAAATATAGGTACAGCATGCTTTAAGGTTGAGTCTAAATTATTAACATAAGTCTATACAATCAAAAAAGCAATAACATAAGTGGTAGTATGTAGCCTTTGTCCTATATGGAGGTGTAAATGGTCACCCTGAAAATTTAACAATCTGTTCTTGAGAGCTGGTTGCAGCTACCTGCAGTGTCAACTTGACTACACTGACCACTGAAGGTCCCAATCAAGTAGTAATTGTGAGCATCTAGGCTAGCTGAGTTCAGTTCAATTCAATAATCCTTGATTATGCACATTTTTGTACAAGGCACTGGGCTGATAAGGTCTACGCGGAAGTCACAATTTGAGGGCATTCAGTGGATCTGTAATCCTATCATTTGGTTATTCCATTTAGCAATACATACTGTAGTCAGCCCAAGCTTATCCATAACCCAACACATTTAAGCATACCTGTTCATAAATCATCCACTGGCATTTTACTGGAGTTTCTATGAGAGGTCGTATACCCATGGAACTCACAATCTATCTGTTAATCAGTTTTCCTCTCCTTCCTGCTACATAATCAACCCACTTCCTTTTCTATTCATCTATCTCCCTAATAATACACATATTATCAGTTAGTTTGAGGACTCAGTTCCTAGTAACATAAAATTGCTTACTCTCACCCCATGCATGCCTCAGTTATTCTTTGAGTGACCTATACCTTTGCTTCTTTGGAGATTATGGAATTACATTATTTGCAATTATTTTTCATTCCATTTTTGCAATCATTTGCTTCCGCTTTTAATGGAAGACATCTTATTTTTGGAGAGAAAGCTCAGAGGTCATTAAAAGCATTGCACAATTGTTTAATAACAATTCAGACTTAACTCCTATTCTATTAAAGTTTAAACCCCAAATATTTTCTTTCTAATGTTTCTTTAAGTGATGAGTACTGATCTAGGGGCTCTGTAGACTGGATGCCCAATGGCATATCATTGTCTGGAAAAAATTAGTTCTTCCTTCATTTCATTTTTTCCTGTGTGCATCTTTAGGTTGAATTCTTCTTAGTAAATATGAAAATCACTTAGGAAGCTCCACAACACTCCAGTGCTTATTGAAACCTAGACATTGTCCTCTGCAAAGAGCACTGGAAAATCTCTCCTGCCTCTTGACCCTATGCTAGACACTCTCCAATGTAAAAATTTATTTCTCCAAAAGAATGTATGAATGAGGCAGCTAATGAATGAATGAATCAATCAGCATGCACATGCGAGGAAAATAATGAAATGTCAAATGATGTCTCCTTTCAAGGGGTTACATTCCAAATCAGGGAGGCAAGATGTATAGACCCATGCAAGTTATATGAAGAATAGATGGAAGGTAACCTTGAAGGAGAAGGAAGATACCAGCAGCTAAGAAGTCCAAAAAATACCTTTTGAAGGAAGTGGCATGAGAACTGAGTCTTGAAGGAAGCCAGAAATTGTAAGAGACAGAAAGGAGAAAGAAGAGCATTCTAAGGAAGAGCCATTATAAAAGCATAGAAATGGGAGATGAAGGAACAGCAAAGCATGAACAATGTGTGTGAGGAAAAGCAAGAGGGCCAATTTGGCTCCATCATAGAGTGTGTGAAGAAGAGTACAGTATAAATTATTCAGTGATCTCTGAGGACAACCCATCAATGGACCACTTCAAAACAGAATTGTCCATGACATTTTGAGGCTATAAATCCTAAGGTGATGCATGCTTACCTCTTTTATTCTTGGTGGGAAATGTATTGTGGTAAATAGAAGCTGCTATAACCTATTTTTAAAAATATGACTTCTTAGAGATCTACATTTCTTATTTCCATTACTGGCCCATTTGTAAATGACTGAATTTTTTTTAATTCACAAAAGAATGAGTTTCAGAGGTGTGAATGCTGTGAATTTCACAGGTATCACTTCAGGGAGGTGCAAATAATTTACTTACTCCAGTTGTTCAAATAAATGTAAGGAATCACACTGTCTAAAGTGATAAAACACATCATAGGTGGAAGACATCTCATGTTACCGGCCACTATTGGGTTTGTACTCCTTAGATGGGATGTTGTGGAAATACAGGTCAGAGATCAGGGATATGCTGAGAGGAATGATACAGAGAGATAAAATTTCTTATGAGTTCAAGATAAAGGAATAGTTCTAAAATACTAGGAAAAAAACTGATTCTATTCTTAACACACACACACACACACACACACACACACACACACACACACACACACAGTCCTTTCCCAGCAAACTCTCCTCATTGGAAGGTAGATTAGATAACTTCCAAGGTCTCTTCCAGTTTCAAATTTATGATCTAATGACATGGCCGATTTAATCTTTTTTTCTAATATAGAGTCCACTGTAAGTAAGACTTATTTGGTCACATCCTTCGGAAATAAGAGGTGGTCATTAGTACTGTGGCTTACTGGCCAGAGCACTGACTCACAAGTCAGGACATCTCATAATCCCAACTCTGACACTTAAAACCTAGGTGAGCTTGAGCTTCTTGAACTGGGTCTCTGCTACATTATTTATAAAATGAAGAGTTTGTCCTAGAAATGGGGAGGAATGAAGGAAACAAGTATTTACTACATGACAGGCATTGTGCCCTAGATTTTACAAATATTTCATGTGATCTTCACAACAACTTTGGGACCTATTTGTCAGAGATACTCTCAGAAATTTCTTCTGGCCCTAAATCTGTGATTAAAATGTAGAAACTTGATTAGAGCATTTGGTGGCCCTTCACTCTTAAAAAAAATATCTGTAATAGACATGACTATGACAAAATGGCAGAGTCAGAATATTGAGTCAGAACCAAATGCGATTAGGTATAACCATTTCCAAACAAGATGTATGAGTCTAAGGAACACAATTCTCTGCCATAAACTCTATCAGAAAATATGCACATCATGATTTGTCTATAAACACATTTCCTATTTATTTTGTTTTTCTTTTTTCCATGAGAATAACAGCCTCTGAAATGAGGGGGTTCTTAATGGCTTCTGGAGAAGCAGCTCCCTAGCCTTGACGTTCTTTGTGAACCAAAGCAGGTCTCCTAGGCCACAGATCCGGAATGTTTATTCATGAAAAGAGCCCGTGTTTACATTGTCTCCCCTGCAAGATTGTAAACTTTAATGAATAGGATCTTGTCTGCCTTTTGTACTTATAAATGTTCCCAGTAGCCTTGGTAATGTACTCTTCTGTCAATGTACTTAAATCCTGATGCTGTGAATACACTCTCCCAGAGCTAGATGGAAAAGCTTTTCCATGTTCATCAGTCTATTGTAATTCAATCACACACATACATACACACCAGCAGCATTTAATTCTTCAGGATATGATATAAGGATCCTGGGAGACAACCATGTCTTAAATGGCAAAGAGAAGCAGAGGGGAATTGAGAGAAAGATCCTTCCACCTTTGGTGGCCGTATTCCCTTAGCAACTTTCCTCATTTACTCTTCTGAAAGAATCCTAAATGTGACCCTGGATACTGTCAGTCAACAAACACGGGTAAACAAAGGTAATGGAGAGTCTACACTCCAACCGTCCAAGGCTCATCTTTTTGATTGGTCATCAAATCCTTATTAATAGAAATGCTCCTAGAGTACATGGCATGGTACCAAAGTTCATTGCAGTAGAAATGTGGTTTCTATTCAGAAGACCTAAATTTGGTTAGATACCCAAAAGGCCAAAGTCAGATGGGAAGTTCAATATTGAGCATGATATTCATAGTCTTACTTTCTAGGGGGGCAACCCTCCAAAAAATATGTATATATAGATATATAAACTGTGAGACGTGGAAGTTGAAAAATGGTGGAATGCATTGTGATATATGGAATAATGGAATGTTATAATATCACAGGAAGGAGTCAAGGCTTAGCTACCATCCCCATCTTGGGTTCCATATCCAGGAGGCTTCAGGCCCTGGCTCCTTCAACCCCATTCAGCATGAATGAAAAGTGCCATGTGCAAAAAAATGTACTCCCTATTTCAATGCTCTCTAAAATTATAGGAAGAGTCAGATCTAGGCTTGGTTTCCCCATCTTGGACCATAAGAGTGGTAGGGCTTAATAAGGCTCAGTATTCTAATAGGGAGGCCCTCCAGATGTCATTGTATAATATTTCTATAATAAATAGAATTCTATAATATTTCTATGATAGGTATAATTGTATAATATTTCTATAATAAATAGAATTCAATATTTCTATAATAAATAGAATTCTATAATATTTCTATAATAAATATAATTGTATAATATTTCTATAATAAATAGAATTCAATATTTCTATAATAAATAGAATTCTATAATATTTCTATAATAAATATAATTGTGTAATATTTCTATAATAAAAAGAAACCATCCTTCAATAATCTAGTGAACCCATGGCAGAAATAGCATAGCAAGATAAAAGTATTGGTCCTGGAAACTGAGGACTTAGACTCCAATCCAGCTTCTGAAATTTATTACCTGCAAAACCTTGAATAAATCACCCCAAATCTCATCAGCTTCTGCATCTGAAACATGAAAGGGAAAAGGTGCGCCCTTTATGTTCTCTGAGGTGCTTCCAGAAGAGAAGAGAGATCTTCACATAGCTTCAAGTTACATCACTTCACTGGTTGTCAGTTTCTTCATCTATAAAATTAGGTTAATAAAATATTTTCAGAGTTTTGAGGGTAAGAGCTCATAAATTTTAAAAGTACTGTAGGAATATAATTCTTTCCTTTCCTTTTTTCTCTTTCTCTTCCTCTTCCTCCTCCTCCTTCAGCTTCTTTTCATTCTCCTCTCCTTTGTCCTCAGATATTATAATAGACTCTATTTTAAAAAATGTCTTCATATTGGTATCAATACTGTGTATTAATTCCAAGGCAAAAGAATGGTAAGGGTTAAGTAATGGGGGTTAAATGATTTGCCCAGGGTCCCCAAGCTAGGAAGTATCTGAGACTAGATTTGAACCGAGGACCTCTCATCTCAGGATCTGACTCGATCCACTAAGCCACCTAGCTGCCCCCATAGATTATTTTTTTTAAATGCTTACTTTATTGTCCAATGCTTAGGGTTTCTATGCCATGTCTCCTCCTGTTATGATAATATATATTATGTGTATATGTGTATTTACATATAACATATATTTAGAACATCATTTCCCCCAAATTTAAAACCCAAACTTTTGCCTGGGTAGTCATTAGGCTGTCCTAACCTTGAATAAGTGCCCTTAGCATTAAAGTGACAGGTTCTCCCTCTTTGAAGTCTTTAGCACTTATCACACTTGTTAGAGTGAAGATTCTCTTAGCTCTGAGTTGGACCAAATCCCCAGTGTCTAAAGTCTAAAATCGTGTGGTTCTGTATTTCTTTCTACTGTTTCCTCTTCCTCTAGGACTCCGTGCAATCATAAACAACATTGAATTTTTGTAGTCTGACTCAAGAGCCTCATTCACATTTAGTACTTTGTTTCTATGGGAGAATTCTGGGAAACAACTAAATCTACCACTGAACCCTCCAAATCCTACACATTCTTAGGTTGAAGAGTATTTATATTCTGGCTTTGATTTTTTACCACGGTAGCATGTTCAATAAAGATTGATCCATTAATGTTGTTGGTTGGCTGGAGAAGATTCAGGGAATTCATTAACTGCCTGAAACTCTGCCATTTCGAAGAGGGATTAGGTTTGGCCCCAGAAGACAAAATTAAGAAAAATACCATAGATGATTTATGCTTGGTATGAATAAAACTTCCTAACCATCGGAACTATCCCAAAATGGAATGAGCTTCTTTAGAGAGTGAAAGGTTCTGCAACATTGAATATCTTTATGCTTGGACTGGATATGTGTTAGTACAGTGGGATATTCATTAGACCAGAAGATAGCTAATGGCACTTCAACTCTAAATTCTGTGCCTTGGTGAACCTGGAACTAAAATTGGTCACACTGAACAACTTTGGCATCAGATGTTATAAATTCTTACTCAATTGGTCTTTGGATCTCAATGATATTTGAAGTCTTGAAGCTTTTGGAGGGAAAAGATCTGGGTCAAGATCCCATCCCTGTTGTTTTCTTGTAAGAAATTGATCAAGTCCTTTGAATATCAGTTTTCTCATCTTTAAAATGAGAGATTTGGACGCAAGGGCTTTGGAGGTTCCTTCTGGTTCTAGAGTTATGATTCTAAAATCCTATAATCATAATCTTCATTAAAAAATTTTAAACAACAAATAGGTAAAAGAGAAATGCCTTCTCTATCAGGAAAGTTATGTAGATGAACCCATTAATGATGGAAAGACATACTACACACATGTCCCATGTACATGATAAGAAAAGGCTTGGTTATTATCACTAAATAATCAACTCCCCCCATTTACCACTTTCAAATGGAGATAAAAGGAACCCAGCTTGCTCCCTTTCTCCTTCTCTAATCGTACAAATAGGTAACCATGGAAAGAGAAGACTTTCTCTGGTGCCTCCTTCACACTTGATGACTGAAGGCATCCAGGATTTGGAATAAGAGTGGGGAAGGATTGTAAAGCCTGAGCTATTCATCCTCCATTTTTTTAACTGGTAGGTATATTGGTATTTGGTTATTTGATGCTCCAGGAGTAGTATAGTGTAGCAGAACTGAGTATAATTCTATGGCATCATCTGTTGACCTAAGGTGATTAGGCAGTTCCATTCTCAAGTCCATTAGAGCTCATTATTAACTCCCACATTTCAATGACTGCATCTGAGTCCTCTGTCTCCTCTGGGCTGTCTTTCAGAGCCACCCTGTTACTGGGGGTCTTGATGATTTTTCAAAATTATTAATATTACCATTTCAGTCACTGGGAACCATGGACAAGGTGTGTAGGCAGCATTGATTAAGATTAATGATCTGAAAAGACAAGGATTACTTAAAAAACACCTCACACAGAAACAACACACTGATGTGTTTTCCAAGCTGCTAACTATGACCATAATGCTGTACTCTTCATGGGTAATAAGGGAATGAAAAGCAATTTAGAGTCTAAACAGGTTATTGACAATTTAAGGAATAAGGGGATGGTGATAGCAGCTGGAGGAAGGGGCAAGTCCCTTCAGCTCCCTTGGATGCAGTTCCCTCACTGATAACAAGAAAGGGTTGGACTAGACTAGCTCTGAAAAAAAATCTTGGTCATAATCTTGTGATCACACTCTAAAAATCATGAAATTATTTTTTATAATTTTAGATATTTTATTTTTAAATGATTAATTATATTATTTTTCTCATGTTGAAAAAATGTAACTGATAAATACAACTTGGTCATGATAAGTTATTTCTTCAATAAAATATTGTATTTTTGACAGAATTTTACACAAAATATATATTTTGTTTTAATCCAAGCAATAGCTGATAATGTGAACTTGGGTGTCAGGGATAGGGAAGGATAATTTTGTATTTCAGGAATAGAATTCCCTCAGTCAAATCAAGAGAGGCATTGTCTTCTCTGGCATCCCTGTCAAAGTATTGGTTTCAAGGCAGGAGAGTGGCAAAGGCTAGGCAATGTGGGTAAAGTGACTTGCCCAGGGTCACCCTGCTAGGAAGAGTCTGAGGTCAAATTTGAACCCAGGACCTCCCATCTCCAGGCCTTGCTTTCTATCCACTGAGCCATTTTTGCTACCCTGTAAATAATTATTCTTAAGTGATGTGCACTAAGATGTGATGGAGGAGGCAGAGTCTGTATTGATGGTAATTTAAAATACTGCATATTTTCCAGGACCTTTTTTTTTTGCTATCACATGTTGTTCTTCAGAATTCCTGTAGACTAAAGCACAGGCAGCAGGCCTACCTGCAAATATATACTTCTAATGAAAATTACAGTGGTAGCTTATAATAGGGTCTCCCTCTGCTGTAGGTCCTAAGATACTTGCACTGGAGACTTTATGGGTAAGAATCCTTTCTGTAAGCTTGCATTAATATGTTTCCTTTTACTAGTCCCTGAAATGATACACAGATCAAAACAAATATTTAATGAAATTGAGTGAAAAAAATTTCCTCTAAAGTTAGAACTGTGTAATTAGAATATTCTACCCCAGAATTATGTTTCCTAGAATTCCTTTAGCATTTCCCAGAATTCCTTTCCTCTCTCTCCCACATTGCATCCTCACATTTTGTTTAGAAGTTAGCTGTAACCCTGCCTTTTCACTCTCTTCTCCCACATTTGCTGCTGGGAAAGCTGGCTTTTTACTCTACCTTTTTATTTTCTTTTACTTCAAGTTATTATTAATACATCTTATTAAATATAATACTTGGAGATATTGCATATTAATTTTAAGCTTACAGAGTCCATTCTACCATAAATTCATATGCCTTCAGGGATGAGTGAATCTGCATATATGTAAAGATGAAACTAACCTATCCTGGGATGCCACAGAAACAGCCAGGGCTCCTGGTGATGTCACTGAGCGTCAGTTTTCACTGGTACATCACTCTCCGCTTTACCTGGTCTTCTCTCAATTAGCTCTTTCAGGCACCTCTACTATCCACTGCAGGATAAATGAGAGAGAGCAGTTAGTAAGCCTTTGCCCAGAAGGGAAGAGCTGTGACACTTCCAGTCAGTTCTTTTAGCCAATGACTCTAAGCATTTCCTTCCCTCAGCCAGGTTGTACCAGAAGGTACCAATTGCCCAGAGTCAGATCACATCCACTCTGAGAACTCCTTTCTCCTCTACTGTCTTCATTGACTCTTATTCTTTAGCTTTTATCTAGATTAAGGTTAGAAGATTATTTTTGCTCTTAGTTTTTATACCCCACTGGGTATAGCAAGTATCTTAGGGCCATACTTCCTTTTTTAATGTTTTTTTTTGTATATTAACTCACAAAACATTTAATAAACATACAAAGGAAAACAAGAAGGAAGATAGTGTAAGTGAGCTAAATTTAATAAATAATAACAAAATTATTCTGCTGCTTAAATCACCTTCCTACTTATTTTTTAATCCCTCACTTTTTATCTTAAAATCAGTAATAAGTATTGCTCTCAAGGGAGAAGAATCAGGGTAAAGCAATTGGGGGTAAGTGACTTGTCCAGGGTCATAGAGCTAAGAAATGTCTGAGGTCATATTTGAACTCAGAACCTCTCCTCTGCAGATCTGGCTCTCTGTCGACTTAGTTACCTAATTTCCCTCCTATTTATTTTTGTTTTCTTCCTTATATGTAAAAATAATTTATCTATGGTGTGATTTTTTTTTAATATCTCTATCACGGTTAGCCTAGCCCGCTCACCCACCCACCCCAAGAAAAGCCATAAATTATAACAAATATTTAGAGACAGCAATAAAACAAACATGTTGTTCTCAAATTTATACCATATGAGGATCAGTTGAAGGAAATGGGGATAGTTAATCCCAAGAATAGATTCAATAGAAGATTCAAAAACTTTCTTCAGTTATTTAAAGGGCTCTAACTTGGAGGAAGGATTGACTAGCCTTAATCCAATTGGCCTCAGAAGGAGAAAACAGGGACAATGGGTGCATGTTGCTTAGAGAAGGACTTCAGCTCAAAATAAGGGTTAAATAAAATTCTTCTTAAGTAGACACAATTCCTATTGGGAAATCTGATTTGTGGTATCAGATTCCCCCCATCAAAGGTTTTTAAGTGGAAACTTAATTACTACTTATTAAGAATATTGCATTATAATAGAGATAATATAGAGGATTCCTGTTAAGTTCTTAGTTGAGTTACAAGATTTGTGAGGTCCTTAACAACTCTTAGATTCTGTCAAATTTCTTCATGACCTCCAACAAATTAACTATCATTCAGTCTTCAGCAGTTTGAAAATAGATAACTAGTGTCACAACAGAAATAAACCTCAGGTCCTTTTCTCCATGCCACAGAGTTCCACTCTTCCCCATTCAGAGACTCTAACTTAATATACCTTTCCCAATTTACCCAATAGTTCTATCTGTGTTATTTCAAGCACCTTCATCAAAGTGATAAACCAATGAAGCAACATAAAGGAACTGTGAACATTGAAATAAGGGAAGTTACATTTATGACTTGAGTCAATCAATCAATAAACACTCATCAAACACTTCATACTTCTCTGGAATTATGCTAAAAGTTGAAGATACAAACAAAAAACCAAAAGAATCCTTGTTAGCAAGAAGCTTCTATTCTAAGGAGGGATGTCACCTATGTATGAAGGATGCATTGTCATTCCAAGATACAGAGCATTTGCATAAAGTAAGGATCTGAGAGGTGGATATTGCCCTGAAGAAGCTTTTCAAAAGCAAGTGGAGTCAAGATGGTGGAATATATGACAGGACTTATTGCTGAACTGCCCCAACATTCCCCTTCAAATAACTTTAAAATAATATCTTAAGACAAATTTTAGAGTGGCAGATTCAGTATCCAGTTATAGGGAGACATTTTCTATTCTACAGCAACTTGTGACAAGGAAATCACTTTAAAAGACTGATATATATTAATTTAAGGTCGCCAAGGAATTCAGCTATGTAATTCCTAAATGAAAACTCAAGTCAGCCGTCAGCCTTTTATGGAGTTTAATTACAATAGGAGGAAGAAAGGAATTAGAGATAGAGAGAGAGAAAAGGGAGAGAAGGGAATAGGGCTTAAATACCCCTTCTGTTTAGGCTGGGCCAAAAGGCCCAAGCCCTTAGATAGCTGGGGCAAAGAAAAGAGATCAGTCCCTATTACTCACGTGACCAAAATGGAGAAACAGTCTCAGAGGCCCCCACCTTCAGCTTCCTTCAGAGCAAGCTTCTCAGAGCACACTCCCACCACTCAGACAAACTCCTCAACCACCACACCGAGTCTTCAGACCCCCCATCCTTAAGGAAACCATCCAAGTTGCCTCCCCTCAGTCCTCACATCTACCAATCACATGTCCATCAATTTCCCTGTGCCAATGGAGGCTCTCGCTTAACCCAGGACCACCCAGAGGTCTTCTGGCTTTGCACATGTCTGTTGAAGGTCATATTTTCAAATAATTAAATCTTTGATCCTTTGCTACAGCCCTTTCTAAATCCTGTTAACCTGAGTAGGGTAGAGATTGGAATAATTAAATTTTGATCTAGGCTGCAGCCCTTACTCAATCCTGTTAGGACTGAATAGGGTGGAGATTGATTCCAAGTATCTCCATTGTATCAATTCTAAAATCAATCATGACTCAAAGAAATTCCTGTTCTATGCTTAAGCATAGGTCAAAGTCCTTTCCATTGTTCAGCAAAGGTTTCTGTCCTAAAGTAATCTTAAGAAGGGAAGAGAAGGAACCTCCCATGCCAATGGGGTTCACATTCCAATAGTCAAGACCCACTATCAATAGGAAATTTTTCAAGTATGAAATTTCCCAATGGTGAAATTTCCAACATTTATAAGTCTAAGAAATTTTGAGGTTTACAAACTTAATTCCTTAGCTTAACATGAAGGTAGGCACAAGCCTCTAGCTCAGCAAAAGTACTAGCCATATGCCTTGGAGGTGGCAATGGCAGCAAGAGCAGCATCATCTTCAGAGGCTTTCAGTCCAGTCAGTAAGGGTCTCAGACAACTGCTTAGAAAGAGATTATAGGGGACCCTTTGGTGGCACTAGATGCAACTGGTTCTGATTGGCAATTCTGTTGCTCAAAAATAATTCTTGGTCAAAAATTCCAGGATGGAGAGAAGTGCTTATAATTATTCATAAAAAGAATAGGACCTTTTCCTGGGAAAATACAAGAATTCAGTCCAGGAGAGCAGTGACTATGCTCTCTTCCAGAATAATACCACCTTGAAGCATACCAAAAACTTGAGGAGCACCAAAACTAACTCTGAAAACAGCCACATGAAAAAGCTTAAAGCTTACAAGGTACCATTGCCTCTTCACCCCCAAAGTGAACAGAGCCCAACTTAAGCATAACATTTAAAATAAAGATATAGGCTAGAAAAATAAGGAAACAAAAAAAGAAACTGACTATAAAAAGCTACTTAAGTAAGATGCTTAAGGGTCAGGAAAAACCAAAACATAAACTTAAAAGACAACAATGTGAAAATAGCTACAAGCAAAGCTTCAAAGAAAAATGTTAATTGGACCCAATGTTAACAATATATATATATATATATATATATAATAAGAGTTACAGAAAAAGATAAAGGTAGCAGAGTAAATATTGGGAAAGGAAATGAGAGTGATATAAAAATTATAAGGAAAGAATTAATAACTTGGTAAAAGAGGCATGAAAAATACTAGAAAAATTAGTTTAAAAATAGTATTAGCCTAATGGTAAAAGAAGAACAAAATTTCACTGAAAAAAAAGAGCTACTTTAAAAGCAGAATAGGTCAAATTTAAAATAAATACAAAAACTTGATGAAGAAAGTCATTTCTTAAAATTTAAATTTGAGCAAGAAGAAGCTGATTCCATGACACTTAAAAGGGGGATGAAAAAATAGGGGAAATATGTGGAATAGCTCATTAATAAAAACAACTGATTTGGAACATAGACCTGAGAAAGATAATTTAAGAATAATTGTGATACCTAAAAGCCATAATTTGCATTTCAAGAAATTATCATGGAAAAACTGCCTTGATATACTAGAATAAGCAAAATAGAAATTGAAAGAATATACTAATCATCTCCAGAAAGAGACCTCATAGTGAAAAATTCCTGAAATATTATAGCCACATTCCACAGCTCCCAGGTTAAGGAGAAAATACTATAAGTAATAAGAAATAAATAATTCAGATATCATGTAGTCATGGTCAGGATAACACAAGATTTAGTCATTTCTACTGGATCCAAGGACCACCTATATATTATTCCAGAGGGCAAAAGAGATAGGATTACAATTAAGAATTACCTAACCAGTGAAAATTTATATAATCCCTTTAGGGAGAAATGGATACTCAATGAAATTGAGAACTTCCAAATATTCCTAATGAAAAGACTAGAACTACATAAAAAAACCTCACATTCAAACAGAAAATTCAAGAGAAGTATGAGATGGTAAACAAGAAGGAAAAATCATGAGATTCAATAAGATTGAACTGTTTATATTTTTACATTAGAAAATAATACTTCTAATTTCTTATTAATTTTATTGATATAAGGGCAATGAGAAAGTACATGCATAGATAGAGTATGTGGATATCAGTATATCAGTATATCAGATATCAGTATAATGAAATGTTTTCCCAAATAGAGAAAATTAAAGAATGAGAAAGAGGAATGCAATGGGAGAAATAGGGAGGGAGAAATACCGTGGGGTAAATTATCTCAAGTAAAAGAGCTATTATAATGGAAGGGAAAATAGGGGAAGTGACAGGCAACATTTGAAACTTCCATTTATTAGATTTGGCTCAAAGAGGGAATAACATACATACTCTACTGGATATGGAACTATATCTTACTATGTAGGGAAGTAAAAAGGGATGAGGACAAGAGAGGGGTTGATGAAACTGATAGAAGGAAAGACAGATTTGGGGAAATAGTGCTCAAAAGTAAACCATTTATAAAGAGGGACAGAGCGAAAGGAAAGAGAAAGAGAAGAATAAAAATGGTAAAGATAAGATAGAGAAAAATCCACAGTTAATTATCATAACTATAAATGTGAATGGGATGAACTCACCCATAAAATGGACATAGATAGCAGAATGGGTGAAAAACCAGTGTCCTACAATATGCTATCTAGAAGATTCACATTTGAAGCAGGGAGACACACACAGAGTAAAAGTAAAGGACTGGAATGGAATCTATTATGCTTTGGCTAAAGTAAATAAAAAGTAAGAGTAACAAACATGATCTCAGAAAAAGCTAAAGCAAAATTAGATATAAATTAAGAGATAAGGAAAGAAATTGTCACTAAAAGGTACCATAGACAAGGAAGTAAATCAGTACTAAACATATATGTATCAAGTGTATAGCACCCAAACTTTTGAAGAAGTTAAATGATTTACAAGAGAATAAGACTATAAAACTATTCTAACTTTCCTTTTTTGCCTTTAAGGTCTAGATAAATATAACCAAAAATAAATAGGAAAGAAGATAAAAAAGTAGATATAACTTCAGAAAAAGTTAAATATGATCAACCTCTAGAGAAAACTGAATGGGAATAGAAAAGAGTATGCCTTTTTCTCAACAGTTTATGGCACTTACACAAAAATTGATCATTTATCAATGTATAAAAATCTCACAAAATGCAAAGAAGCAGAAATATTAAATGCATATTCTTCAGAACACAATACAATAAAAGTTATTTTCAATGAGTGGCCCTGGAAAGAGAGATTAAAAAATTATTGTAAAACTAAACAATCTAATTCTAAAGAATAGGTAGGTCAAATAACAAATCATTGAAATAATCAGTAATTATATTGAAGAAAATGAGAACAGTAAGACAATATACAAAAACTTATGGAATATAGTTATAGTAATACTTAGAGGGAAATTTATGTCTCTAAATGCTTACATTAATAAATCAGAGGAAAATAGATCAATGGATTAGATATGCAACTAAAAATTTAGGATATTAACAAATTAAAAATTTCCAATTAAATAGCAAGTTGGAAATCTTGAATATCAAAGGTAAGATTAATAAAATTGAAAATAAAAAAGCCATTACACTAATAAATAAAACTATTTTTTTTGTAAAGACCAATAAAATAGATAAAGCATTGGTTAATTTTTGTTTTTTTTTAAAAGAAGAAACTCAAATTACCAGTATCAAAAAAAAGAGTAAATTTACCACCTATGAATATGAAATTAAGGCAATTATTAGGTAGCATTTTACCCACTTATACGCCAACAAATTTGATAAACTAAGTGAAATAAATGAACATTTACAAGAATACAAATTGCTCAGATTAACAGAAGAGGAAATAATTCCATCCTGTAAAAAGAAATTGAAGAAGTAATCAATGAACTCAACTTGGAAAAATCCCCAGGGTGAGATGGATTCATAAATGAATTCCATCAAACAGTTAAAAATAAGTAATCCCAAAATTATAGAAAATATTTGGAAAAATAAGCAAAGAAAAAGTCCTACCTAATTTCTTTTATGATACAAAAATGGTGCTGATGTCTAAACCAGGAAGAGTGAAACCAGAAAAAAAAAAACCTATAGGCAAATATCCCTGATAGATATTGATGCAACTTTTAAAAATAGAATTCCAGTGAGATTGTAGCAATATATCACAAGGGAAATTCACTATGACTAGGTGGGATCTATATCAAGAATGCGGAGTTGATAAAAGTATGGAAAAAATTATAATTGATCATATCAACAATAAAAATCAACCAAAATCATAAGATTATCTCAATAAATGAAGAAAAAATTTCTGATATAATACACCACCCATTCCTGTGAAAAACACTGGAGACCATAGGAATAACTGTAACTTTCCTTGAAATGGTAAGCAATACCTTCTTAAAACCATCAGTAAGCATGTTCTGTAATGACAACAAGGTAGAAACCTTCCCAATACATTCAGGGGTAAGAAAAAAAGAATGTCCATAATTATCACCCATGCTTAAATATTTTACTATAAATGTTGACTACAACAATAAGAGCAGAAAAAGAAACTGAAGGATTTAGAAAAAACAATGAAAAAAACATGGCATATTTAGAGAATCCTAGAGAATTAACTTTAAAAATTAGTTGATATAATTAATAACTTTTGCAGAATTGCAGGAAAAAATAAACCCACATAAATCAGCATTTCCATATATTACCAACAAAGTCCAGCAGCAAGAGATAGAAAAAGAAATCCAATTTAAATTAATGACAGATAATGTAAAATGTTGGGATTCTATCAAAGCTATCTATAATCATATGAAAAACTTATCCAAATCACTATTGATTAGGGAAAGAAAAATTAAAATAACTATTATTACCACCTCATTCCAATCAAAATTAATAGATGCCAGAGAAGAGGAGGGGGGAAAATATATTTTTAATGGGTTATTGGGTAGAGAATTCATCTAATCATTCTGGAGAATAATCTGGAACTATGCTGAAAGGGTTATAAAACTACATTCTCTTAGATCCAGAAATAAGAACTACTAGGTCTTTACACCAAAGAGAAAAGGAAAAGGACCTATATGTTCAAAAATATTTATAGTATCTCTTTTCTTTGATGGTAGAAAATTGGACATTGAGGGATCAATTGGGGAATGACTGAACAAGTTGTGGCACATGATTGTGATGGGGTATTTCTGTGCTATGAGAAATAATTGTAGGAAAAAAAAAAAACATTGCAAGACCCATATGAAATGATGCAAGGTGAAGGCAGAAAAATTGATGTATCATTAGGCATAGTAACAAGAAATTTTTAATAATGATCTGCTGTGAAAGATGTGGCTGCATTGATTAATAAAATGATCTAAAACAATCCCAGAGGTCTCATGATTGAAAAATGCTCTCTGTCTCTAGAGAGAGAACTTATGAACTCCAAGTGCAAACTAAAGTATAATTGTCATTGTTATTATTTTTTGCTTTTTTTGTGATATGGAAAATATGGAAATACGTTTTAGATATAATGGATATTACATTGTTTGCCTTCTCATTGGATGGGGGAAAGATGGGAAAGAGGGAAAGATCTGGAACTCAATTTTTTTTTTCCCTTTAGAAAATTTTATTTCATTTATTTGTGTTATTTGTTTCTAAAATGATTTTCCATGTTGACATGATTCATATTCTCTCCCTCCTCTCTACCCTCCTAAAGCTGACAAGCAATTCCTCTGGGGTATACATGTATTATGTTTTTTGAAAATTGTATTTAGTCCATTTAGAACATTATTCCTTGGTTACAAGAATCATATTCTTTCCCTTCCTCCCCTTTCCCTACACCTTCCCATAGCCGATGCTCAATTCCACTGGGTTTTACATGTGTCCTTGATCAGAACCTACTTCCATGTTGTTAATGTTTGCACTAGGATGTTAATTTGGAGTCTACCTCCCCAGCCATTTCCCCTCAACCCATGTATTCAAGCAGTTGTTTCTCTTCTGTGTTTCTACTCCCACAGTGTTTCCTCTGAATGTGGATAGTGTTCTTTCTCATAGATTCCTCCAAGTTGTTCAGGATCACTGCATTGACACCAATGGAGAAGTCCATTACATTCAATTGTACCACAGTGTATCAGTCTCTGTGTACAGTGTTCTCCTGGCTCTGCTCCTCTCGCTCTGCATCACTTCCTGGAGGTCGTTCCAGTCTCCATGGAATTCCTCCACTTTGTTATTCCTTTGAGCACAATAGTATTCCATCACCAACATATACCACAATTTGCTCAGCCATTCCCCAATTGAAGGGCATCCCCTCATTTTCCAAGTTTTTGCCACCACAAAGAGAGCAGCTATGAATATTCTTGCACAGGTCTTTTTCCTTATTATCTCTTTGGGGTACAAACCCAGCAGTGCTGGGGCTGGATCAAAGGGCAGACAGTCTTTTAGTGTCCTTTGGGCATTGGAACTTAACATTTAAAATAAAGAGAAAGTTAAAAAATAAATTTAACATTTTTAAAAGAAAAAAATTTCAAAAGCATTTTTGTTTCCCTAGCAGAATCCTGTTTCATTCCCTATGCTTCATTCAATTTTTTTTAAACTGGATCTTCTGATGAGTAAAAATTATAAAACAAAATCCCTTTCTTGTTCATTATCTTTGTTCTTTTGCATTTGTGTGGAGAAAATGAAGTACTTATTTGAATAACTCAACCAATTTGTATTTTGATTGCTAACACTACAGATATAGTCATCATTTCATTGGGGAAAAATATTTAATATACCATGATGACACTAAGCAAAAAGAACATTTTTTTTCTAATAAATGTTGATGTCTCTACTGCTATCTTAAAAGTCACAGGCCTTAGCTAAAATGTTTTCCCCCAACTAAATGCTCACCCATCAACTTTTCTTAGCATTATTTTCCAGGGCAGGCAATGGCTTCAAAGCCAAGCCAATTCAATATAATTTAATTCAATTCATTTCAAATCAATTCAATTCAGCAATCCTGTGTTAACTCCTTCCTAAGTGCCAAGCTCTGCAAGACAGTTTGGCATAGTAAATAAACTACTGGATTGGAGGGAAAACCTGAGTTCATATTCTGCTTCAGATATGAATTAGCTCTATGGTCTTAGGGCTAATTATTTATCCTCTCTAAAACTCAATTTCCTCATTTTTAAAAAAGTGGAGATGCTTTTAACAGCACCTACCTGAGAGGACTGTTGTGAGTATCAAATGTTGTGTCCATGTAAAGTTCTTTGTGAAATGTCTTCCTCTGATCAGCAAATAGAAAATGAAGAGTAAAGATCAGACAACCTGAAGAGGAAGCCAGCCAGAGCACCTGGGGGAAGCAGAGGAGATTACCTGAACTAAGGATTCTAATAAGTAAAAATGAAGAGGGTTGATAGACCTCAGGAACAGTCTTTCCAGAGACAGAACACTTGTTTTGGGGAAAGAGTAAGTCAGGTTATCTGGGAAACAATGCAAGAAGAACAGGGATAAGAAATGAATCTGGTAAGGGAGGTGACAGAAAGTGGGGGGGAGGAAATTGTGGGGCTCAATGCTAGGATGAAAAGTTGAGAAGTGGCATGGTATAAGAGCATGGTATCAAATCCTGAAATTGGCATTTAATACCAATGGGATCCTGGGCAAGTCATTTAACATCCTTAGGATCTTATTTCCTCTTCCGTAAAAATAAAAGTATGGGAACTAGATGCCCTCTAAGGGTCTCTCTTGAGTCTAACTAGACAAACCTATTTTTTATCCTATGAGCAATTGGGAGCCTGTGAAGTTCCTTGATCAGAAGCATGGTAAAATCAGATTTCTATTTTAGGTGTATTAGTTTGGCATTAATGAAATGTAGCATGGGAGTGTGAGCATGATTGATTGGAGGGATGTTTAGCCTCCTTAAAATACTCTGAATCTTTAAGCACCTTTAATTGCAGAACTTCGATGTACTTTTGTTGTTGGTCAATCCTGTCCAAATCTTCCTGACCCCATTTGGGGTTTTCTTGTCAAAGATACTAGAGTGGTTTGCTATTTCTTTCTTCAGATCATTTTACAGATGAGGAAACTGAGGCAAACAGGGTTAAGTGACTTACCTAGGACTACATAGCTATTGTGTCTGAGGCCATATTTAAACTTGGGAAGATGAGTTTTCCTGACTTCAAGCCTGGTGCTTTATCCACCTTCACACATAGTTGCCTCTTCAATATACAATTAAAATTATTTGATATTGTAATCAAACAATTGCTAGTTCAATCAAACATAAATTTAGTAAGCCCTCTACTGTGCTAGGTAATAGGGATACAAATAAATGTTCCTCATCAGCTCCAGTAGGACATTTAACTTGGCAATAAATGCCTCCCCAGTTTAGTTCCGGAACTAAACTATTAATATACTAAACTCATACATTTTTATTATTGAGAATAATAAAAATCATTTTAATAAAAAACCCCTTCACTCAGAGCAGAAAGTCAGGAGACCTGGCTTCTAGCCTTCCTTCTGTCAATATGCCTTGAATTTAGAATGCCTCATCCCTTTTGTGGATTCAGCATGCCAAGCTGGCCTTTGCAGAGATAAATATTATATTCAAACATAAAAAGAGCTCTCACATTTGTCTTCAGCAGTTCTTCAGCTCCCTTTATTTCCTTAGTGCATTTCCTTAGGGCCCCGTGGCATTATACTGACTTTGAGGAGCAGAAGAAATAGAATCAGATTTGGAGTTTTATGCCCTGGATTCAAATCCAGCATTTGCCTTCTTATTTACCTACCATAAGACCTTGGGAAATTCATATGGCCTTGCTAATTCATCTGAAAAAGGAGAGCTAATCATCCTGGAAGTCACCGTCATTTTTTTGAATCTATGATCCTGTAGCTCTTAGAAATCTAAAGGCTACCCATTGATTCATTTCACATTCTGTTTAGAGGGACCAATAAAGTCCTGCCCTCTCTTTACCTCTTTCTCTTTTTCATATCAAATCTTTAATTTAAAAATACCAATACTGGTTCTGCCTGGCCACCAAAATAAAAGTCATTTGAAGAACAATGGGTCTTTTTCCAAGAAAAAGTTCTTACGAAATCATTACCTTCATCTCAAGATGAAACTGAGTATCAAATTATCTATGATAAATTCCCTTTATATTTTTTAGAATAAAACTATATGATTGGTAAAAGGGCTCTGAAGTGTTCAAAAGAAAGAAAAAATATGATTGGGCAGCTTAAAAATTTAGACTTCTCAACCTCCAGCTCCTCTTCCCACATGGACTCCTCCCACAAAAATGCAAACTCCTTAAAGATAGGAACTACCTTATTTATTTGTATTTGTGTCTCCAGCACTCTCAGCACAGGACCTGTAAAATAGTAAATCACTCTCTTTAGAGAGCATTTGAGATAAATCATTATTATCATTATTTAAACGCTAATTATCACTAAGGATAAAAACTAGAATTTAGATGACACTTTAAGGTTTGTGAAATGGTAATTGTATTATATTATGTTATATTCCATTATATTCTATCATATCATTATATCCTAAAATATTGTATTGTATTATATCATTTTATTTGAACCTCACAACTCTGGAAAGTAGGTGATTTTATTATCCTCATTTAACAAATGAGTAAATTGAGGCAAATAGCAGTTTAATGACTTGCCTGGGGTTATAGAGCTAGTTAGTGCCTGAGGCAGGATTCAAACTCAGATTTTTCTGACTAAATCCAATATCAATGCACTGGGTCATATAATGATCTCTTACTTCCTACAATTAGGATTTTGCATCAGCTTCTAGTTTCAAAGGGAAAGAGATGTGGAGAGGGAAATATTTCATTTAGAAAGAGCATTTTAATGTTTTATAAAGTTCTGGACTATTATTCATTCTATGGCAGACTTTCCTATGGCAGAAACTTGGAGGAAAAGCAGCCTATTTCTGAAAAATTCAAAAGCAAAAGATGTCATCCCCCAGTGAAAGCAAATCTGAGTGAGCAGGAAAAAGACAATTTCAAGGGCATTTGATACCAAACTGTGGTGAAGCCCCTACAGGGCAGGAGGAAGAACTAGAACAATCAATTATAGAGATGATAGGATGGATCTGTGATCTCACCAACCAATGTCAATACTATCTTTTGTTCATTACATTGTTTCTCATCCTTCTTCTGTAACTTTTCAACAGTGATTCTGTCCAATGTACTTCTGGAGGCATTGAATCATAGAATTTAGACATGGAAGAGACCTTAAAGATGATCTAATCCATTCTAACCTCATCTAAATATGAATAAATTTACCAATGCTATGCAGTTAGTAAGTGGAATATAGTCAGACTTCCAACCTAGGTTTCCTAACTTCTCGTGCAGTGGTCATTCCATTTTACCATTCAACATTAGTTCAACAAACGTTTCTTTGATCTTGGGTGCACTGGGAATATTCCTTGGTTTAAAATGGGAGGAGGACTTAGATTTCAATCCCATTTTGGCCTCTTTCTATTTTCATAACTTTGGGCCACAGTTTCCTCATTGGTAAAATGAAGGGAACAGACTACATGAATTCCAAGGTACCTTTTAGCTCTCAGTCTATTACATCTGTTCCCAGCTCTAAAATATTAAAGGGTTGCTTCCTCATTGCTAAAAAAATAATGCCTAAATTGCTTATCTTGGAATTTAAACAACTCCATAAGCAGACCAAATCATAGCTTTTCCCCTATCTGGCATGTAGTCCTATAACTGCCAAAGAGATTTCCCAGCCAAGTTACTCATGTAACTTTTCCACTTTTTCATGTTCTTTTCCCTTACCTTTCTTCTTTTCTTTTTTCTCTCTTTTCCCCAGTTCTCTATTTTCCTCTTCTCCTTGTCTGTTCATAGCCTATGCATCTTGTTCAACTTTCTTTTCCCAAAATAAATTGATTGTTTCCCTGAAATGTCATTAACAGTCTTGTCTATACCATCTATATGCTAATCCATCTTGTATATCACATGCTCTGGGCTCCTTCTTGTACTCTGTCTGCATTGATACCGATAGGTTTGGTCCTATGGGAAGACCAACTGATATTAGTTGCAGAGTTCTAGGAATAATCCTCTATATGTAGCCCTAGCTCACAAGCCCTCAGTGATGTCTCTCCCCTGAAACAATCAAGCAGCAGACTCAGTTCTTCAACAAAGGTATTTAAATGCCAAAGAAGGACCATCATTACAAAAGGTTTTCTCCAAAACCAGAGGTCTTATCTTCTACCAACACACATAGTGTCTATGGGGGTTGGGGGAGTTCAAGGGACAGAAATGGCATAAACCAAAAGTACAATAGTAATGAGGCACATGTATAGGGAAGCTGTGGGGTCAAGGTAACTCATGACTCCAGAATTACATTCCACCAATCATAATCCTGTGGCATTTCAACTGAATGATTGGCACTATTGGGCTTGCTCTTCATAAGACATTTTGTCTTGTATGAACAGATCTATCCTCTGCCAAGCTAGGTCAAGCAGATTGCTCTACAATCTTCCCTAGCGCCTAACCAAATTTAGCTTCTTCTGAGCTGAATACCTGCCATCTCTTCTATTGTTTCCCTGATCTCAGATTTAAACTTTTTAAAAATTTACCTTTTCTCACATGTGTTTTCCCCAGTGAGAGATAATTTCCTCCAAGCAGAACCAGGAAAACTATTAAAGTAAACCAATAATTAAGTAACTGAAAAGAACAATAAAATGAGGCTGGATGCTGTATAATTATAATGACTCATCTTGATCCAAGAGAATTCAGGAAAAATGAACCTCCCTCTTCTCAATGATGAGGTATGGATTTAGGGATGTGGAATGTTGTATGTGTGGTCACACATGATCATTATATCTTACATTTTGCTTAAGTGTATTTCTTTTTATCTTTCTAGAAAGATAACTGGAAAATAACTGTGATATCAAAATAAAAGACATCGATAAGCCAATAAAAAACACCTATAGAGCTATAAATTTTTGAGGTCATATATTTCTTTATCTCCCCTCACAGTGCTAAGTATGAACAATACAGAAGGTACTCATTAAAACCTTATTGTTTTGACTTGGTAGGTAAAGGCATTTCAACCCCTATTTATAAATTCAGAGTGCAGTCCAATTTTCTATATGCCAAGGAGGTTAGAATATTTGTGCTTATAAGTCTTCATGAAGCCATAGATGGAATTATTTGGAACTTTCAGTTAATGTTGCTAATGACTCTGTAATCCATCATCTCAGGAGTCCCCCAAATGATGAACACCTGTCTCATCATTAACATAACAGGTTTTCATTATGGTCTATCATAACAACACTGTAATTGGCAATGTTCTCATCACACCTTTGAACTAATGGGAATAGTAAAGAAATAGCTAATTGACAAATTTTCTTAGAACAATATCTCTTAATGTCTGAGCCCTGGAGGGTTAGATAGAAACATTTATTACTAGATATACTGAATAGACTTTCATAATTATTCAATTAAATTCAACAAACAATTATTAAGCTTCTACAATTTGATCTCTAGAAGCCAAGAAAATAAATACTGTATTTGGATTTCTGGAAACCTACTGTGAAGAAGAGAAAGGATGGAGAATATCTCACTTCTAGCTCCACCCCTGGATTTTTCTAACTCTTCATCAGTTGCCTACTAACCCTGAAGTTTCTTCTTTCCCTGTAGTCTCTACTCTAATTTACAAGTCTGTGACAGAGACCATCATTTTATGAGATGTCCAGGGCATCCATGCTCTCTTCACTCCTGACTCCACTCCTCTCTCTTTATGGACTTTTCTACTTCCTTTCTAAGAGTGCTCTACCCCTTGCCACCTACTTTCACCACTGTTTTCAGCTACTGTTTCTATGTGGTATCAAATTAGAATGTATATTCGTCAGGGATCTGTCTTGTTTGCTTATATTTTTGTATCCCTATAACAACACAGTTCCTAATACATAAGAAGCACTTAATAAATGTTTTATCTATGTACATAAAAATTTCTGGAAAAATCATTACCTGATTGGGGAGTTAGAATGTACTAAGTGGGTTCTAAAAGTTTGACATGTTCCAAAAATTACATCCCATAATTTGGTAGGTTCACTATTTATTTTAAAAATTGATATATTTTGTTTTATGTAACCTTAATTTCTCTATGTCTTCTTCCTGTCTTTACTTCTCAAAGAGCTAACAGATTCAAAAAGAAGGAAAACAAAATAAGTTGGTTCAGCAAAATGAATCAGCTCCTCAACTAAGTTTGACATTAGATACAGTGTTCCCCATACATAGTCGTCCATCTTTGCAAAGAAGAGATTGTTTGTTTTCTCATCTCTTCTCAATGGCTAAGCATTCATGACTTACTATAATTGTGCTTCTTCTCATTACCATATCAGGCCTTTGACTTGAGAATTGAAATTCTAAATTTTAAAAAAAAATTGAAAAAATTGAAATTTCAAAATTACAAATTGAAGATTGAAAATGTCAGAGAACTGAAACATGGGAATTATGAAAACTATCTGTTCTTGGTACAGTTAATTAACTGTAAATGAACAATGACAGCATAAAAGAGTTCAAAGTTATATTTGGAATAAAAGAATCTCAGTTGAGTCTCAACTCTTCCCTTTACCACCTATGTAACTGTGATCAAGGTATTTTACTCTCTGTGCCTCAGTTTCCCCATCTAAAAAATTAAGAGGATGGACTCAATGACATTTAGGTTTCCATTGAGCTCTAGATCTCTGATCTTATGAAAAGGAGTTCTTTCTATGGTTAATTAAATTATTGAAAAAAGAATGTTCCTTAAATTTCACAGAATTCTAAAGTGAAATGAGTTTCTAGCAATCCATTTAATCTTTTTAATAAGAGATAGTTTTCTTGGCAGAAAGTTATGAAATATGGATCCCCTCACTAAGTTCCATTTATTCAAGAGTATGGTGATATTTCATCTCTATTAAGGGTCTTTCCAGATTTGTTGATGAGTTAAGAAGATGGTATATAGGAAAGAGTATTGTCTCTAAGTGAGGATGTGGGTTCAAGTTCCTACTCTAATATAATTAGGTGGTACAGAGAATAGTACTAGACTAAGAGTTAGAAAGAACCAGAAAGAGAATCAAAGAAGATGAAACATCATATAAAATGTTTTGTAAACCTTAAAGTTGCCATATAAATTCTGGCCATAAACACTGATGTTACCATTCCTACCTGTGAGACCTTAGGAAAGTCACTTGGGCCTCAGTTTCCTCATCTGTCAAAGCAAGAGGTTCTAATTCTGGATCAGTGTAGATTCTGGAATCACCTCACTTTTCCTTATCCATTAAGCTAGTTTGGGTCACTTCCAGCTCTAAATTCTATAGTCTCATAATTCTCTTAACATACCAACTCTTAGGCACATGTTAGAACATTCAGTCACAATCTCATCCCAGAATCTCACTTGAAAGCTGATATTTGGGGGGGCAGATGAGTCTACAGGTCATGCAAACTACTCATTCAGCAAAATATTGGAAAGTCTTTCCTTAGTTCTCTGAGAACTGTCTGTGACATAGTCAATCATTAAAAAACTCTATCTTGATATCATTTTTAGAGATGTCTTTTTTGAATAGAGGGTTTAACAGTCTGATTTCAATCTTTATAGGGGAGTTTAAATGAGAAAAAAGGCAGTTGTGACTTGGTGGATAAAGAGGTAGCCCCAGAGTCAAGAAAGCTTATGTGTACATCCCACCTTAAAAGGAGAGGGGGGAAAATGCCAAATCAATGCCCTTTTCTCAGACACTCTCAGCTCCTAGGCAGCATTTGCCTCTGGTGGTCCCTTTCTATGCTGAATAACATCTCTCATTCTTATATTCCTGTCTTCTCCCTCTCATTCATCTGACATTTGCATTGCCAGTAGTCCTGACTTTTAACTCACCACTGGACTTTGATGACTCCAGAAGAGAGAGTAAGGCCAAAAATGTTGTGCAACTCTTCCTCACTTAAATGCAATTCATGCATAAGTTAATACATTACCCCTTGTTGTCATTGGTCCTCTTTGAAATGAAGGATGAACACAGCATATTCAATCAGTTGACAGATCCTCTTTTTTCTAACTTTCAAATATTTCTACTGAATGCCATTAATACTTTCAAATATTTCTACTGACTGCCATTAATACTTGGGATTTTTCCCTACCCCTTCCAATCCCCACCTTCCCCTCCTCCAACTCCCCTCAAAAAGCCAATATGAGAAACATCTACTTGTTGGAAGTTTCATGTTTTTATAAAAGTATCATCAATTGTGTCATTCATGATGTTACCCCACATCCTTTCCAGGCCAGTGTCCAAGAATTGGAAGGGCCATCATGTTGAAGAGGATTAGAATGGTTTGACCTGGCCTTAGAGAACAGAACCAGAAGTCATGAGTGGGAGCTACAAAGAGTCCCATTGAGTTAATATCAGGGAAAGTCTCCTCACACTCAAAGCTTGCCCAAAATGGAATGGACTGCCTTAAGATAGAGCAAATATCTCCTCATTGAAGGGCTTCAGGCAAAGGTTGGATGTCCAACCATTGATGTTGTTCAGATATGGATCAGACAAGACAGCTCGTAAGATCCCTTCCAATTCTCAGGGATTCCATGAAAATAGGTTTCATATGTCAAATTCCTCCTAAAATTCAGTACCAGAAAAAGGCTCCTCTCCATTCAAACTCTTATACTTCCTTCTGCCCAACCACCCAATGAACAGAGCTTCCAGCAAGCTCAGAGCTAAATTCAATGTTTGGCTGCAATTATAATAACAGTTCTTAGCTCCAGAACACTTTCTGATTTATAAGATCCTTTCCTAATGTCAGCACTATGAGTTAAGAAGTGTACCTGCTATTATCCCCATTTTACTAACAAGTCAACTGTGGATCAGAGGAATAAAGTGACTTTTCTAGGGTGCCTCAGCAGAGAAGGATCAGAGACAAAGTTGGAACCTGGACAGCTGCTTCCTATAAGTTCATCCCTGCCTCTCTGGTCATGTTGACTCTCCAAGAACTAATTCATCCCATCTGTCTTGGGACAGCTTAATTTTTTTCTTCATTTAACTAATCTATTTACCTAATCCACATATGTACATATATACGTGCACATATGTATATGTTTTCACTTTGTTTTCACTAAATCTAAATTATAAATATAAAAATTCATTTAAAAATATGGAGACTATATCCTCATCCTAAAATCATTGTTTTCAACATATGATTTATCATTTGTTTATATGGGTATATGACTTGGGGTTTAGGTTTAAAATTACAAAAATGAATAATATGGAAATTGGATTTCAGTGATAATATATGTATAACCCAATGAAATTTCTTATCACCTCTGGGAGGAGGGAGGGAGACAACAAGAATCATGTCACCATGGAAAAAATTTTTAAAATAAAATAAATCACTCTGGATTGGAAAAAAATAAAAATAATATCATTGTTTTCCATTGTATTACCTAAATCTTGATAAAATTATGAAATAACCAAAAGCTAAGTCTTAATACTTTCCTATCTCCCTTTCAGGGGTCTTTGTCCAGTTTTGGCATCCAACCTCCTGAGTTATCAACACCCACATCTGCTCTTGAGCTTCCTACAGTTCTAGGATGCAATATTCCATATGGGTTGGGTATTTCAAGTGGCTCTTCCTCTAACCCACACTCTGACACCCTCCTTATTATGCCTTGCTGATTGCTACACAAACTTCATCCCTCACATGCAAGTTATCTGAGAAACAAAAATGGCGGACTGAAGTGTTAATTGCCAGTAATGGTAGCATCACCACTTAACAACCAAGAATAAAACATTTATTTAGTAACTACTATATTCTAGGCATTGAGGATTTAAAAGTGAAATATTCTCTGACATCAAGGAGTCTACATTCTTTAGTTAAAAAAAAAAAACATGTATGTAGCCAAGTATCTACAAAATAAATATTAGTGGTGGCACTAGCAACTGGGGGTTTCAGGACTTGTTTCAGATGGAGTATTGCTTTGGAATTCAGTTTGGAAACCATCCTGAGAGATAGAGGTGAGGAAGGGATACAGTAGAGGCATGGAATATAGCTTATACAAAAGCCCAGAGTGGGTGGGAAATAGTATGAAATATGAAGAGGAACAAGAAAGTCAGTTTGAATAATGGAAAAGACAAACAGAGTCATGTATGATGGAGTGGAAAAAAACAGTTGAAGTCAAATCTAAAAAGGCATAACATTCCAAACTGAGGAGTGTAATATTTGATCCTAAAAGAATTAGGGAGATGGTGGAGTTTATTACATAGAGGAATTTTATAATCAGAGCTATGTTTCTAAATATCACTTCTCCATAAGGGTAGCCAACAGATGATGATTAAAAAAATGCCTACTAAGGTCTAGAAGGAGTGTGAGCAGAACAAAGGAAACATTCATATCAATGCAACCAATATCTTTGAAATTTTGAAGCAATAAGCTCATCTCTTCTCCTTTTGGGGGATATTTGCTTTTTTAACAGAAGTTCCTGAGATGCCTTAAGACAAAAAGAATGAATCAATCTCCAGGGGTAAAATGTGAAGTCCTATGGAGGCAGGTGAGAAAGATGTTCAAGATGAAAGTTCTTGTGATCTCTTTTAAAGTATACCACACAGAAAGATTCCCTCTCCACCCTAATGAGGATCCATTCCTGATAATATGCATTCTTATCCACTGAGATTATATGGTGTTCCTACCTCACAGACCCCTATGACTTACAGTCCTCATGTTCAGGAAACACTGCTTTAACTACAAAGCAATAATTCATATTTCTCCTCTTGGAGCAAACTTCTCAAAATGAGCTTTGGGCAAGAAGCACCCTCTTATCAACTGTTAAAGGTAAATTTAGTTCTGGGGACAAAAGTGACACTCTATAAGGATGGAGGTAGAACACGTTGAGAATAGAAAGTAATCTTCCATCTGGTAGCTTTCTGTTTTAACTAATTGTTTTTGCTAGCAAGGAGCAAAATTAAGTCATTTTTACATTGCTAATAAAGTGTAAATGCTATCACTGCCTTCTAAATTTGAGCACTCTGAGACAAAGCCCTAGTCACTTTATTCCTACTCCAATTCTCTTTATGTGTTTGATTTGTTAGATTGAAATAGACAGTTAGCTCCTTCCTTGGCCCCATTAGAGAAGGCATCATTTGACAAAAAGATATATGTATAGATAAGACTATTTACTTAATTCTTTTATATGTTCCATCTCTGGAAGTGTAAATATGCAGATCATTCTTTAAACAATATTTCTATTGTTATATATTATTTTCTCTTGATTCTGATCACTTCACTCTTTGTAATTTCATGTAGGTGTTTCCATGTTTTTCCAAAAGTAACTTGCTCATCATTTCTCCTGGAATCATTGTATTCCATCACAATCATAAGTAACAAATACATCTTTTAAAATAGTGGGTGCAGTGGTTTATAATTAAATTTGGTGGGTACCTTTTTCTGAACAATTTCCAGAATAGTGATAGTAATTTAAAATAGTTCCAAATATATCCAAATATATCAAACATCCAGAATCCCCTATAAAAGTAATGATCTTACTTTTTAATGAGAGGCAGTTAGCTGTCACAGTGGATAGAATGAGGCCATATTTCCAACATGGCCTCAGAAATTTAGTATCTATGTGACCCTGAGCAAGTCACCTAACTTCTCTTTGCCTCAGTGCCCTTATGTGTAAAATGGGGATAACAATAGCCCCTACCTCCCAGGATTGTTGTAAAGATCAGATGATTGTAAGGTGACTTGTAGACTTTAAACCATGCTAGAAATGTTAGATAGCTAGCTATGAATGTGGAATCTATTTTCATCCAACAGTTTAGACTTAAAAAGCCAAAGATTTCACTGTATCTACTGTAGATTTCATTTCTTCATTTATTGAAGAACTTCGAATCTATTAATGCTAACTTGGTCATCCATGAATATTTTAGTTTATAAGTATCTGTCCCTTGAAAAGGAAATTCATTGGGAATTTTTCCATTCTGTGTTTCTTATGTGACACGGTGGGTCTAGTTATAATTTCATGTCTAACAATTTTAAGTGTAAGATAATGTGTAATGGTACCTTTATCCCTGCAAACTTCAATACATAATAAGGAGACAGTGGAACTAACATATAGAGGAAAATCTAATTGTTTTGGGATTTGTACCCATATTACAATGATTCTTACCTCCTTGTATGTTTAAAATTCTTGATGGAACTACAGTAGAAGAGGAAGAGAGCACTATATTGGCAATCAGAGGGTCTGAATTCAAATCCTAATTCTTGTACTTAACTACCTGTTTGACTTTAAGCTAATATTTTAATTTATTTGAACCTCATTTTTCCACACCATGCAAGGAATAAATTAGACATGATGGCCTCTAACATCCCTGACAGCTTAGGTTCTATCCCATCTTCTTCAACCTCCAAAGGATCTTGTTTGGATGAAAGGGAAAAGAAAGAAAGCATCATGATACAGTTTAGGATATGAAAATAAAGGACCAGACTTTGGATTCTTTCTCTTTGTGTGACCTTGACAAAGTAATTACTTCTGGGACTCAGTTTCTTCACGTGAAAAATGAGGGTGAGGGGAGTGAATTATATGTATGGTAGCTCTGATCAAATGCTTATTTCTTAGACATGAGGACAAATACCCTGATCCTTCCCAATCCCTGATGTCAGCTCTCTAGCTATGTACAATTTCTTACTGCTTTTTTGTGCATTTTTTCATCCCTTCCAAACATCTGAAAAGAGCAGCTGCCTTTGTTAAAACTGATGCCTCCTGATGTCTTGGTGCTTGTTTATCATTTATTTAATTTCCACAGAAATGTTTCCTGGGAATCTTTTTCTGCATGCCTCACAGGATTCTGAGTAATCTGCAGAGGCAGCAGAAATTGATGGAGGGATACACCAGTCCCTCATCAAATTTCATCTCAATACACCACAGGGAAAGGGAGAAGTGCTGGTCTGTCAACTCTTCCCTAAACACTGCAAGCTGAGACCTGCACTGAGCAGTGTGAACACCCGCATTCCATGGTTGGGTGATTGGAGGACCTTCTTGAAATAGGAGAGGGAAAAAGAGGATTAAGGATTCTAAATGAATCTCTTCTGTGGTCTTTCATTAGATGACTACCAGAAAGAAGCTCTCCAGACTGCCCCAAAATGACAGGAAGTCTCCAGAGGGCTTTGGCTCAGCCTCTATGCCCAGAAATTAAATGGGAAAGTTGATTGACTAAAAATGATGGCAGGGAATTAGAGACAGGTGATAAATAACTGGCAGATTAATAAAAGTTAATTTGCTGCTTTATTTACAGTCGAGAGAAGGACAAGAAGCTGCATGAGTCATGAATCATATCTCCCCAGGTGCTGAAAGGAGAAGCAGAGTGGATAAATGATTATGAGAAACAAAAAGCCAGGGACATTCTTCCCAAAGTATGTGCCACTTCTAAATTTTTTGGATAAAAGTCACCACTAGAAATTGATGTATTTTTTTAAATACTAGGTGAGATGATCAAGTCTTGGCAAATGAAGAGAAAAAGAGTTATTCAGTCATTTGAAACATATTCTGCTCTTTTAAAAAGTCTTATTATATCTGGATTTGACTTTGAAAAAGTAGACATTTTTAAGGGAAGAGTTCCACTGACTTTCTATTTTGAATGAAGAAATAAATTATTTGAGAGGCATTGTACAGTGGATAGAGAGCCAGCCTCAGAATCCAGAAGGCTTAGGTACAAAATTTGACATGTATTGGGAGTCTGCACTCCTGAGAAACAAGCAACTTTTAATGCTTCACAGATAACTCACAATTTTCAAAGAAGACAGCCTGCCTTAGTAGAGTTTGTAAGTATTCAAGGTCTTACCGTACTGTAAAAATAATGAAGCCATTAATTTCATCATATGACTTTACCCTTCCTATTTCTGGTTTATCCAATAATAATAAATAAATGACTTAAAAACCTAACAAGGCAAAATCCTCACATTAGGACTATGAATTAGGCATTAGAAATATTACTGGCTCCATTTTACTGTTGAGGAAACTGAGGTTTTAAGAAGGGGTAAATGATCAAAACAAAGTCACACAGTGAAGTGCCAGATCCAGAATTCCAACTCAGGTATTCTGCCTCCTAGGTTGGTTATCTTTCTACTGAAACCCAGAAACCCTTAATCTCAGAGCTGGAATGGTCTTCAGAGGGCAACTGGTCCAACCTGCAACTAAATCAAAAATCTTCCATACAATATACATCAAAAATGGACTTTTAGGGGCAAAGGAAAGATAGGAAAGTACAGAAAACATTCAGCTGAGCTTTCCTAATATTGCCCTCCAAATAACTAAAAAAAATGCTTCAGACCAAATTCTAGAGTGGCAGAGTCAACAAAAGGTCAGAGTGAGGGATTCTTCCAACTTAAGATACCTTGGGAAGTTGGAAAGAGAGATCTGTGACATGGTAGTGGAAGTTGACCTTCAATCCACATGGATAACAGACCAGTGGTGGGACTAGGTGGTGGCTATGAAATATGCAGTAACTTTCAGAGTTATCAAACTAGATATGGTATTGGTATTGGTGACTAGTTTGAAAGGAATTACAGGGGACTCCAGTGCTACAACTTGTCTCTAAGACAAGATGCTCCTTGGAAAATTCATTGCTTATACATACTTCTGGTCCATAGCTCAAGGACAGAGAAGATCACTTTTTAGTCATAAGGGAGTAGGAGCTCTATGGGGCAGTTTTGTTTTTAGTCACAAGAGATCAGGGACCATGAGGAGCAATATCTTTCTGGTCATAAGAAAGCAGGAGCCATAAGGAATAGCAGAAGCAATTGCAATTTCAAGGGATCAGGGACCTCTTCTGTTCAAAGGTGAGAATGTAGACCAGGAGAGCAGTAACCACAGCCTTGAAGATACCAAAAACTTCTAAAATATAGGATTAGCTCTGAAAAATAGCATTTCTGTGCCCCTCTGCCATTCATATCAACAAAAGAAACCAACTTTAATATAGAGATCAAGATCAAGAAATAGGATGGAAAATAAGCAAACAAAAGAAAAAGTATCTATCCATAAAAAAACTCTTATAGCAACAGGGAAGATCAAGACACAAACTCAGAAGAAGACAATGAAGTCAAAACAGCAATAAGCAAAGCCTCAAAGGGGGAAAAAGTTGACTTGGACACAAGTCCAACAAGAGTTCATGGAAGAGCTATAAATTATTTTTAAAATCAAATAAGAGTAACAGAGGATAAAGTAGTAAAGCAAAGGAATAAACTTTTAAGAAAGTAATTAGCAGTTTGGTTCAAGAGGCACAAAAATGCTGAAAAAATAACATCTTAAAAACAGAATTGACCAAATAGAAAAAGATCACAAAAGTTCAAAAGCTCACTGAAGAAAATAATTTCTTAAAAATAACACTTTGGCCAGTGGAAGCTAATGATTCCATAAGACATGTAGAACTGATTCTTTTTTAAGTCAAATGATTTAAAAAATATAAGAAAATGTGAAATATTTCATTGGATAAGCATCTCATATACAGCTAGAAAATGGACTGAAGAGAGATGATTTAGGGATTATTGGACTATCTTAAAACCCAGATCAAAGAAAGAACCTAGACAACATATTTCTAGAAATAATCAGATATCCTGCAACCAAATAGCCTGGAATCAAGGGATAAAATAGAAATTGGAAAAAAATTCAGTGATCAACACCAGAGATCCCCAAATGAAAACTGCTAGGGATATTTCAAAGTTCAGAGTGCCAAGGCCAAAGTGAAAATACTTCAAGCAGCCAAAAGAAACTATTCAAATACCATGTAGCTACAGTTGGTATCACACAAGATTTAGCAAATACCACATTAGCAGAGAGTTTGGAATATGACATTCCAGAAGGCAAAATAGCTGGGATTGTAACCAAGAATAGCATACCAAGGAAACCTGATTATAATCTTTCAGGATAAAAAATGTATAATTAATTTTTTAAAAGATAATTTCCAAGCATTCCTGATAAAAAGACCAGAGCTGAATAGAAATTTTGTTTTTAAAATATAAGACCCAAGAGAAGCACAAAATAGCAAAAATGAAAGAGAAATCATAAGGAACTCAATAAAGTTAAATTCTATCTTTTTATATGGGAAAAATGATACCTGTAACTTCTAAGAATTATATCATTATTAGGGCATTTAGAAGGATTCTGCATAGAAAAAGGATACAGGAGTAGCCAATTATGCTGGAATCATGTAAAAATGGAGATATGAAAAAGACAGTTTTCCTGGAATAATAGGTAAGATGATGAAAGGGAAAATTATTTCACATTGAAGAGGCTTACAAAGAAGAGCTTTTGCAGTGAAGAGGAAAGGGTAGGGCAGTAGATGATTCCTGAACCTCACTCACAACTAAATTGACTTATATTTATACATGCATACATATATACTCAGTTGATAATTGAAATCAATCTTGCCCAACAGGGAAGGAGGTAATAAGGGAATGGAGTGATATAATAAAAGGGAGGACAGGTATAAGAAGCCAGTAACCATTTCTTCATTTTTTTAATCAGCATGCATTTATTTTTATTCAAAGATATTTTATTTTTCTAATTACATGTAATAACAATATTCTTTTTATAATATTTGTATTTTAATAACAAATTTCTACATAAGTTTTCCAGTCATATAGTCCATATTGTCTCCTTCCCTTATTCCCTCTCCCCTCCCAGAGCTGACAAGCAATTGAATCTGGTTATATGTGTATTATCACACAAAACACATTTCCATATTATTCAATTTTGTAACCAAAAATCTTATAGAACCAAAACCCCAAAAGATATACCCAAATAAACAAGTATGTCATATGTCTTAATCTACATTTATAATTCAACAGTTCTTCCGTAGGAAGTGGATAGTATTCTTTTTCATGAGTCCTTAGAATTATTCTGGATCATTGTATTGCAAAAGCAAAAATATATGTAAGTAAAAGATATATGAAGGAAAACTACATTTTGTTAAGGGATTAAGGCAATGACATAATATCAATACTGAAAATATATGCACCAAATGATATAGTATCCAAAATTGTAAAATATATGTTAAATGAGTTATAAGGAGAAATAGACAGTAAAACTATACTAGGGGGAGATCTCAACTTTTCCTTCTGAGGGCTAGATAAACCTAATTATAAAATAAATAAGAAAGTTATCTTTGGAGAAAACATAATGTTAATTGAAAGAAGCAGATCTTTTTTCTCAGCTACAGCTATAGCTGGCCTCTTCCCAAAAATTAACCATGTATTAGGACATAAAAACCTCACAACAAATTGCAGAAAAGAAGAAATATTAAATGTAGTCATTTCTGACCATAATGCAAAAATAAATAAATTTATTAAAGAGCCATGGAATCATAGAATAAAAATTAATTGAAAACTAAATAATCCTAAAAGAATAGTGTCAAAGAGTAAAAAACCAAAGAATCAATAATTTCATCAAATAAAATGACAACAAAGAGAAAACTTTCCAAAAGTATTGAATGTAGCCAAAGTCATAGTTAGAGTAAATCTTATATCTCTAAATGTTACATCAGTTAAACAGAGAAAGAGCATATCAATGAATTGAGTATGCAACTAAAAATACTGCAAAAAATAAATAAATAATCTCTAAACAGAAAAATGGAAATATTAAAATTCAAAGAAGAGTTTGATAAAATTAAAAGTAAAAAATTGAACTAATAAAATTAGAAGCTAGTTTAATAAAAAATAAAATAGATATGCCATTGATTAATTTGATTTCAAAAGATAAAAGAATATCAAATTACCAATATCAAAAATTAAAAGGGTAAATCTACCACCAATGAATAGGAATTTGGAGTTCTTAGTAGGAGTTATTTTGCCTAATTATATTCCAGTGAAACTGACAAGTGAAATGATATGGATGAATATTTACAAAAGTATAAACTTCAAAGATTAATAAAAGAGGAAATTAACTACTTAAATAAATCTATCTTAGAAAAGAAATTGGAGAAACTATCAATGAACAGCCTAAGAAAAATCCACAGGAGTAGATAGATTTACAAGTGAATTCTACCAAACATTTAGAGAACAATTATTCCCAATATTATATAAACTATTTGAAAAAAAAGTTAAAGCAGTCCTTCTGAATTCCTTTTATGACACAAATATGGTTTTGATAACTAGACCAGGGAGTGAAAATCAAAGAAAGAAAACTATAGGAAACAGAAAGAAAACAATTTCCCTAATGAATATTTGTGCATAATTCTTAAATTCTAGCAAAGATATTGCAGAATGTATCACAAAGATAATATAGCATAGCCAAACAGGATGTATACTAGGAATGCAGGATTGGTTCAAAATTAGGAAAACAATCACCATGTCAATGAAATGTCAATAGAAAAAGCAACCAAAGTCATATTATTTAGATACCAAAAATCTTTTGATAAAATACAATACCCATTCCTATTAAAAGCACTGGAAAGCATATAAATAAATAGAACAGTTCTTAAAATGATTAAAAGCATCTATCTAAAACCATCAGCAAGCATTATCTGTAACAGAGATAAGCTTGGAGCTTTCCTAGGATCAGGGGTGAAATAAGAATGTACATTATCACCATTATTATTAAAGATTGTACTAAAATGTTAGATATAGCAATAAGACAAGAAAAATAATTTGAAGGAATAAAAATAGACAATGAAGAAGCAGTTACCACTCTTTAAAGAGGATATGATAGTATACTTAGAGAATCAATTAAAAAAACTAGTTGAAACAATTAACTTTAGCAAAGTTGCAGGATATAAAATAAATGCACATAAATCATCAGCATTTCTTCATATTATCAACAAAACCCAGTAGCAAGAGATAAAAAGAGAAAATCCATTTAAAACAGCTATAGACAATATAAAATACTTGGGAGTTCACCTACTAAGACAAACCTAAAAACTATATGAACAATATTACAAAAATCCTTTTCACACAAAGAAAAATCTAAACACCTGGAAAATATTGATTGCTCATGGGTAGACCAAATCAATATAACAAAACACCAATTTACCTAAGTTAATATATTGATTTACTGCCATATGAGTCAAACACCCAAACAACTAGTTCATTGGACTAGAAAAAAATAACAACAAAATTCATCTGGAAGTAAAAAAGATCAAGAATATCAAGGGAACTAATGGGGGAAAAATTGTGAAGGAAAATGGCCTAGAGTTCCAGATTTCAAAGTATATTACAAAACAATAATCATCAAAATAATCTTGCACTAGATAGAGTGGTGGATCAGTGGATTAGATTAGATACTCAATATGCAGTAGTAAATTACCATAGTAATTTAGTGTTTGATTAACCCAAATATCCAAGCTTTGGAAGTAAGAATTTAGCATTTGACAAAAACTTCTGGGAAAACTGGAAAGCAGTTTGACATAATGTAAGCATAGATCAACATCTTGTACTATATACCAAGATAAGACCAAAAGGGATAAATGAGTTATTTCAGACTCTTTCTAACTCCATTTTGAGGTTTCTTGGCAAAAATACTGGAGTGACTTTGCCATTTCATTCTCCAGTTCATTTTATAGAATAGAAAACTGAGGCAAACAAGACTAAATGACTTGCCCAGGGTCACAGTTAGCAAGTGTCTGAGGCTAGATTTGAACTTGGATCTTCCTGACTTTGGGCTCAAAGCTCTATCCATTGCACCACCAACCTGCCCATAAAGAATGATTTTATGAGTAAATTAGGAGAGCATGGGAAAATGTACCTATCATGTCTATAGATAAGGAAAGAGTTTATGACCAAACAAGAACTAGAGAGGATCATAGCCAGTAAAACATATAATTTTGATGGCATAAAATTTAAAAGCCTTTGTACAAGCCAAACTAATGCAACCAAAATAAGAAGAAAAATAAGAAAGTGGAGGAGGAAATTGCTTTACAGAAAGATTTTCTGATAAAGGCGTCCTTTCTCAAATACATAGGAAAAATAAGACAAATTTATAACAAGAGCCAATCCCTGGTTGATAAATGGCCAAAAAATAGTCCATTTTCAGAAGAAGAAACCAAAATAGTCACATTAAAACAATTTTCTAAATCACTATTGATTAAAGAAATGCTCATTAAAACAACTTTGAGATACCACTTCTGCCTATCAGATTAGTTAACATGACAAAAAGGGGAAATAACAAGTGTTGGAGGGGATGTGGAGAAATTGGGTGACCAATGCAAAGTTGATGAATTTCTGAACTAGTCCAAACATTGTGCAGTACAAATTGTAACTACACCCAAAGAGCTATAAAACTATGCATACCCTTTGACCAACTAATACCACTATTAGATCAGTATCCCAAAGAGATCACAGAAAAGAAGAAAAAGACCAGTTTATACAAAAATATTTGTAACAGGTTGTTTTTGTTTGTTTGTTTGTTTGTTTTTTTGTGACAGCAAAAAAAAAAATGAAAATCAAGGGGATGTCCTTCACTTTAGAAATTACTTAGCAAGCTGTAGTATAGGATTGTAAAAGAATACTATTGTGCTATAAGAAATGATGAGCAGAATGGTTTCAGGAAAAATCTGGGGGGACTTATATTGAACTCATGCAAAGTGAAATGAGCAGAACCAGGAGAATGCTGTACATGATAACAGCAAGATTGTAAAGAAGCTCTATTATGAAAGATTTAGCTACTTTAATCAAGACAGTGATCCAAGACAATTCAAAATAATTCATGATGAAAAATGCTATCCACCTTAAGAGAGAACAAATGAACTCTGAGTACTGATTTATATATAAATACATAGTTTTTTTATTTTAAATTTTTTTTTCTCATTTTATTTTGGTCTATTTTCTTTTGCAACATGACTAATATGGAAGTGTGTTTTTCATGACCCTATGCATGTAAAATAGATATATAATTGTTTGCTCTCTCAAAAAGGGAGGAGGCACATGAGGGATGGATAGAATTTGAAGTAAAAAAAATTAATGATTGTTTTAAAAAATTTACATGTATTTAGGAAATATCTAAAATAAAATAAATTTTATTTTTTTACACACACATTAAAAAAGTCATCCAGCCTCTCCTCAGAGATCTCCAATGAAAAAAGAATTTACTACCTATCAAGGTAGCCTTTTTATTTTGGGCTAACTCTAATTATTAAGTTCTTCCCCTATCCCCTTCAATCCTAAATTTCTATTTTGTCGATTTCCATCTCATTCTGCCTTTGGAGTCAATTAGAAACAGACTAATTCTTTTTCTACATGATAGCTTTTTAGACACTTGAAGACAGCTATCATGCCCCTCATTTATCTTCTCTCTAAGCTAACATCCCCAGTTCCTTCAATTGCTTGTCATTTGGCAGGATCTCAATGCCTCTCATTATCCTGGTGCCCCTCCTTTTACCACTCAACAGTTTATCAATGTACTTCCTAAAATATGACCAGTAGAACTGAACAGACTTTTAGATATAGATTGACTGGGTTAGGGGACAATAGGAATAATACCTAAAGAGCCCTATTCAGTCTTCCTCTTTTAATGAATAAAACCTAATATTGAACTTGATTTCATGGTTCCTGGATCATAATGTGAACACATCCAAAATAATGATCATTATCTTTCCTTCTTCCTAATTTCCCTGTTTCTATCAAGGGCACCATTACCCTTTCAATTTCCTAGGCTTTCCACCTTGAGTCCTCCCTCTCCCTCACCCCACATGTTTGTCTCCCCAATATCTAACACATCTGTTTCCTTCTTTCCACTCAAAGAGGCTATACTCTAATTAATGCTCATCACTTTTTACCTGAACCAATTAAAGTAGTTTATTGGATCACTCTGCCATGAGTGATCTTGCTCCCCAAACCATCCTCCACACAGCTACCAAGCTTTGTAGAGTATCAAATAGATATTTTCAAAGCACTTTGAAAACACATGACTCTGCTCAAGAAGTACTAGTGGCTCCCCCAAATCTCAAGGCTCTAATACATTCTCATCTATTTATCATTTAAAGGAATTCATGACTTGGATTCAACCTATATTTTGAGGATCATCAAACATCACCCTCCCTAATGAACTCCATGGTCCTGACAAATTCGCCTTCTTGATATTTCTCATATATTGAGATTCCTTTTCCTGCTTCACAGGTCTGGACTACTCAACCTCCTTGCCTCTGCATTACTGAATCCTTTGCTTCCTTCAAAGCCCAACACAAGCACAATCTTGGACCCAAGACCTTTCCTGATTCCCCTCAGCTGGCAATGACTTCACTCACCTCCAAATTAGTATGTACTGGCTTTCTATATATTCTGTGATAATTGCATGTTTACATTAGAGGTGTCAAACTCTCAGCCTATGGGCTCAACTCAATCCCTCCACACATCCATCCCACTAGATTAAAATATAATTGGGAAATATTTAATCAACTAAATAAAAATCATTTGTAGGTTTCTAAGTCAATACACTGCTTGTGTTTGAGTTTGAAGCCACTGGTGTACAAGATGCCCTCCTTGAGAGCAGTAGCTGTTTTATTTTGTCCTTTAAACTTCCAGAACCAAGGACAGAGACTGCTCTATCATAAAACAGCAATAAGAACTAGATCTGTGGTCTCATTAGTCTAGGGAACTCCTGAATGAAGAAACTCCCTCGACCAGTGAAGGTTAGCCTTCTTTTCTGCAACTTAAAGTCTTATAGTTTCCTAGAGCAGTGAGATTTTTCTAGCATTATAGACTAGTTTTGAACTCAGGGTTTTTTGGCTTTGATACTACCCACTGCACCATGCTACCTGACATAGCAAATTAGAGGTACTTGCAAATACTTGTTGATTGATTAATTGATTCTCCACAATAGAAGTTGTTAGTAGTTCTCACAACAAAAGAGAGATAGAAGTTTATTATGTCTATATAGCAATATTATTAGAACAATCAAAGCAAAGGTGCCATTTGAACTGGCTCCAAAACATTTTTTCAGCCAAGTCTCACCTGGTCTACACTCCAAGTGTTTATGATACAAAAAGAAGTGAAAGACAGCCCCAGCCCTCAAAAAACTTTTCCTGACACAGATTCCAGAGGACACATACCTGCCACCCTCTCCTATCCTCTCTGAATAACCTATACTCCAACCAAATTGGACATCTCCCAACTTTTTTCTATCATGGCAAGTAATGTGGATTAGCAAAAAGATTCTGGATTTGGAATCCAAGGATCTCAGTTTAAATCTCAGCTCTGTAACTCATTCTCTAGGCTACAAAGGGCAAATCACTTTTTCTATATAAGTCCTATTCTTTTCTTGTTTCTTCATCCTTGAAATGAGGTTAGACTAATTCATCACTAAGGTTACTTACAGTTTTAAATCCTATGAAATCATATCCCTTTGTCTGCTCAGCTCCATCTTTTCTAAAACTGATCCCTAAATCAGAAGTGACTTTTGTATGCACCTCTGTCTTTAAAAAAAACTCTGCACTCTTCAAAATGAATTTCCAAGTTGCCTCCACTATGAAGTTTTCTCTTAATCTTTCCCTGAATGCCTTCCTCCTTTCAGACTGTTAGTTTTCTTAAATTGTTATGCCTGGACTTCCGGTCAAGATGGCGGTGTAGAAGAAGCGAAAGTTCAGACCTCCGAAACCCTTCCCTACCGATCGCAAACAAAGTGCTCCTAGGCCACCGAAATTCAAGCTGAACAACAGGATAGACCTGGGGAAACCTCCTCCTGGACCTGGATCAAAAGGTACCGCACCCCAAAAGCCAGAACCCTAGATCACTCGGATCTAAGGGGTAGACAGAAAGAAGGTCCCAGGACCCATCCCCCCCAACCCAGAGTGCTGAGCCCAAGGCAGCAGCGGGAACCTCAGGGCTCTGAGGACTCACCTTGAAAGCAACCCGAGCCAGTCTCCGGAATGCCCAACACAGACGGCAGGGAAGCATAGAGAGAAGGGGGAAGCCTGTGGCCTCCTGGCTGGGTTCTTCCCTCTGGGTCTCGGGGGAGGTCCCAGCTTTGGGGCACCAGCTGAGCCCAATCCCATCGGGAGCCCTCAGAGCTACTGAAAGGACAGAGGGCTCAGGGCTGGCAAAGGGGTGGCTCCGAAGAGCCTACCTTGAAAGTAACCCGGGCCAGTTTCTGGGCACTCAACACAGACTGTGGAAGAGGAGGTTGCTGCTTTTCTCTTTCTTCTTTTTTTTTTTTGGCTCCGGGATCATTTGGCCCACACTACCTGAACCTAATCCCATCAGGAGCCATCAGAGTCCAGGCAAGCCACTACCCCTCCCCCCTTAGAGAGCAGGGTCTTCTGAAAGAACCAGTTGAACCTAATCCCATCAGGAGCCCTTAGAGCTGCTGAGAGGATGGAGAACTCAGGGCTGGCAAGGGGGGTGCTCCGGGGAGCTTGCCTTGAAAGTAACCCGGGCCAGTTTCCGGGCATTCAACACAGACTGTGGAAGAGGAGGTTGCTGCTTTTCTCTTTCTTTTTTCTTTTTTTTTTTTTTGGCTCTGGGATCATTTGGCCCACACTACCTGAACCTAATCCCATCAGGAGCCATTAGAGTCCAGGCAAGCCACGACCCCTCCCCCCTTAGAGAGCAGGGTCTTCTGAAAGAACCAGCTGAACCTAATCCCATCAGGAGCCCTCAGAGCTACTGAAAGGACAGAAAACTCAGGGCTGGCAAAGGGGTTGCTCCAAAGAGCTTTCCTTGAAAGTAACCCGGGCCAGTTTCTGGGCACTCAACACAGACTGCGGAAGAGGAGGTGGCTGCTTTTTTTTTTCCTTCCCTTTTTTGGCTCCCGGATCTTTCGGCCCACACCACCTGAACCTAATCTCATCAGGAGCCCTCAGAGTCCAGGCAAGCCACAACCCCTCCCCCCTTAGAGAGCTGGGTCTTCTGAAAAAACAGAAACCTAGAGGCGAAGTCAAGATGGCAGCCTAGAAGGAGCATAGACCTGGCAGCCTGGCCAGAGCTTTAGAGATCCTCCATATCTGCTCCAGCCGTCCAGGAAGTTTAAAACTCAGAATAAACCCATCCCAAATAAGCTGAACTCAATCCCATCAAAAGTCTCCAGAACACAGGGAAGCCCAGGCTCCCCATCCATCCTCACTGACTGCTGAACTTTAAGCCAATCAAAAGCCTCCAGAGGACAGGAAAGCTCAAACCCCCAACAACCCTCCCTCAGAGGGTTACAGCAAGAGATCCTCTGTTAAAGCTCCAAGAGGGGAGACTGAGAGAAGTCCCTAAAAAACAAAAAAAATGAGAGGAACAAGAGCACAGACAAATACAGGGAGGAAAGAAGGGGTGAATTTGAACAAACAACAGAAACAGAAGAAAGAAACTACAATAGACAGCTACTACTCACCAAATGGAACAGAGGGGGAGAGATCAGCAAACGATAAACCAGAAATCCCAGCGAATTGGATACAGGCTGTGGAAGAACTCAAAACACAACTAAGAGAGGCTGAAGACAATTGGGAAAAGAACTTAAAAATTAAGATAAGTCATCTGGAAACAGAGGCACTTGAACTAAAACAAGAAAATAGTGTCCTGAAAGCCAAAATCATCCAGCTGGAAAATGAGGCAAAGGAGATGAAAGATGAGCCAAAGGAGATGAAAGACGAGATAAAGAGGATGAAAGACAATCTTCAAAGAAACTCAGACCAGAAGGAAAAAGACGACCAAAAAGCCAAAGATGAAATCCAATCTTTAAGAACCCGAGTAAAACAACTAGAATCAAGTGACCTCACAAGGCAGCAGGACACTATAAAACAAAACAAAAAGAATGAAAAAATTGAGGAAAATGTGAAGCATCTCATTCACAAAACAGACGATTTAGAAAATCGTTCAAGAAGAGACAATTTAAGAATAATTGGACTACCAGAAGACCACGACAAATGAAAAAGCCTGGACATAATACTAGAGGAAATTATCCAGGAAAACTGTCCCGAAATCCTAGAACAAAAGGGGAAAGTGGAGATTGAAAGAATCCACAGATCACCCCCTGTTTTTAATCCCCAACTGACAACACCAAGAAATGTTATAGCCAAATTCAAAAACAATCAGATAAAAGAACAGGTATTACAAGCTGCCAAAAAGAAACCATTCAGATACCATGGAAACATGGTGAGGATAACACAGGATCTGTCTGCATCCACACTGAAGGACCGAAAGGCATGGAATATGATATTCCGGAAAGCAAGGGAACTAGGCCTACAGCCAAGAATAAAATACCCATCAAAACTGACTATATTCTTACAGGGGAAAGTATGGTCATTTAACACAACAGAGGAATTCCAAGCATTCATAAATAAAAGACCAGACCTGAACAGAAAATTCGAAGTCCAACCACAGAATTCAAGAGAATCATCAAAAGGTAATTAAAAAAGAGGGGAAAAACAACAACAAAGGTTTTTTTTAAGAGACTCAATAAGTTAAAATGATATGTATCCCTATAAGAAAAGAGGTCATTGGCAACTCTTAAAAACTGTTGCTATCACCTAAGCAGCTAGAAGAACTACACTCAGAGGGAACAGTGACAAACTGTATAGAATGAACGGACAAGACATAAATAGGTATATAGAGATATGCATGCATAAATACATATACATGTGTATGTATATATATATACATACATGACTAAAGCTAAAAAAGAAAAGAGGTTATGACTAAAAGAAATGGGAAAAGAAACAAATGGGGGTAAATTTATGTCACAAAGAAGCTCATGGCGGGAGGGGGGGAGAACATCGATACACTGGAAGAGTAAAGAGGTTGGAGACAGGAAATATTCAACTCTTATGTACTCTGAAACTGACCCAAAGAGGGAAGAACAATCCAATCCATTGGGGAAGAGAATAGATTTGCGCCCTATAGGGGAGTAGAAGGATAAAAAACAGACTGGTGGGGAGGGAAGCAGTACAAGGGAGGGAGAGGGTGGGGGGGGGGAATTTTTAAAAAGACTACAGGGGAAAATAAGGGAGGGAATAAGAAGGGAGGGGGGTAGAAAGGGAAATACAAGGGGGACTGATTTAAAGTAAATCACTGGACTAAAAGGTAGAGCTGAAGAAGAAAGGTTAGAATTAGGGAAGGATATCAAAATGCCAGGGAGTCCACAAGTGACAGTCATAACATTGAACGTGAATGGGATGAACTCACCCATAAAATGTAAACGAATAGAAGAATGGATTAGAATCCAAAACCCTACCATATGTTGTCTCCAAGAAACACACATGAGGCGGGTAGACACCCACAAGGTCAGACTTAAAGGATGGAGTAAGACCTTCTGGGCCTCAAGTGACAGAAAGAAGGCAGGAGTGGCAATCATGATATCTGATAAAGCCAAAGCAAAAATAGACCTGATCAAAAGGGATAGGGAAGGTTATTATATTTTGTTAAAAGGGACTTTAGATAATGAGGAAATATCACTAATCAACATATATGCACCAAATAATATAGCACCCAAATTTCTAATGGAGAAACTAGGAGAATTGAAGGAAGAAATAGACAGTAAAACCATATTAGTGGGAGACTTGAACCAACCATTATCAAATTTAGATAAATCAAATCAAAAAATAAATAAGAAAGAGGTAAAAGAAGTGAATGAAATCTTAGAAAAATTAGAATTAATAGACATATGGAGAAAAATAAATAGGGATAAAAAGGAATACACCTTCTTCTCAGCACCACATGGCACATTCACAAAGATTGACCATACATTAGGTCACAGAAACATGGCACACAAATGCAGAAAAGCAGAAATAATAAATGCAGCCCTTTCAGACCACAAGGCAATAAAAATAACGATCAGTAATGGTACATGGAAAACCAAATCAAAAACTAATTGGAAACTAAACAATATGATACTCCAAAATCGTTTAGTTAGAGAAGAAATCATAGAAACAATTAATAATTTCATCGAGGAAAATGACAATGGCGAGACATCCTTTCAAACCTTTTGGGATGCAGCCAAAGCAGTAATCAGAGGTAAATTCATATCCCTGAGTGCATATATTAACAAACTAGGGAGAGCAGAGATCAATCAATTGGAAATGCAAATAAAAAAACTCGAAAGTGACCAAATTAAAAACCCCCAGCAGAAAACCAAACTAGAAATCCTAAAAATTAAGGGAGAAATTAATAAAATTGAAAGTGATAGAACTATTGATTTAATAAATAAGACAAGAAGCTGGTACTTTGAAAAAACAAACAAAATAGACAAAGTATTGGTCAATCTAATTAAAAAAAGGAAGGAAGAAAAGCAAATTAACAGCATCAAAGATGAAAAGGGGGACATCACCTCTGAGGAAGAGGAAATTAAGGCAATCATTAGAAATTACTTTGCCCAATTATATGGCAATAAATATACCAATTTAAGTGATATGGATGAATATATACAAAAATACAAACTGCCCAGACTAACAGAAGAGGAAATAGAATTCTTAAATAATCCCATATCAGAAAATGAAATCCAACAGGCCATCAAAGAACTTCCTAAGAAAAAATCCCCAGGGCCTGATGGATTCACCAGTGAATTCTATCAAACATTCAGAGAACAGTTAATCCCAATACTATACAAACTATTTGACATAATAAGCAAAGAGGGAGTTCTACCAAACTCCTTTTATGACACAAACATGGTACTGATTCCAAAACCAGGCAGGTCAAAAACAGAGAAAGAAAACTATAGACCAATCTCCCTAATGAATATAGATGCAAAAATCTTAAATAGGATACTAGCAAAAAGACTTCAGCAAGTGATCAGAAGGGTCATCCACCATGATCAAGTAGGATTTATACCAGGGATGCAGGGCTGGTTCAATATTAGGAAAACCATCCACATAATTGACCACATTAACAAGCAAACCAACAAGAACCACATGATTATCTCAATAGATGCAGAAAAAGCATTTGATAAAATACAACACCCATTCCTATTAAAAACACTAGAAAGCATAGGAATAGAAGGGTCATTCCTAAAAATAATAAACAGTATATATCTAAAACCATCAGCTAATATCATTTGCAATGGGGATAAACTAGATGCATTCCCAATAAGATCAGGAGTGAAACAAGGATGCCCATTATCACCTCTATTATTTGACATCGTACTAGAAACACTAGCAGTAGCAATTAGAGAAGAAAAAGAAATTGAAGGCATCAAAATAGGCAAGGAGGAGACCAAGTTATCACTTTTTGCAGATGACATGATGGTCTACTTAAAGAATCCCAGAGATTCAACCAAAAAGCTAATTGAAATAATCAACAACTTTAGCAAAGTTGCAGGATACAAAATAAACCCACATAAGTCATCAGCTTTTCTATATATCTCCAACACAGCTCAGCAGCAAAAACTAGAAAGAGAAATCCCATTCAAAATCACCTTAGACAAAATAAAATACCTAGGAATCTACCTCCCAAGACAAACACAGGAACTATATGAACACAACTACAAAACACTCGCCACACAACTAAAACTAGACTTGAGCAATTGGAAAAACATTAACTGCTCATGGGTAGGACGAGCCAACATAATAAAAATGACTATCCTGCCCAAACTTATTTATCTATTTAGTGCCATACCCATGGAACTCCCAAAAAATTTCTTTACTGATTTGGAAAAAACCATAACAAAGTTCATTTGGAATAACAAAAGATCGAGGATATCCAGGGAAATAATGAAAAAAAAAACACTAATGAGGGGGGCCTAGCAGTCCCAGACCTCAAACTATATTACAAAGCAGCAGTCATCAAAACAATTTGGTACTGGCTAAGAGACAGAAAGGAGGATCAGTGGAATAGACTGGGGGAAAGCGACCTCAGCCAGATAGTATACGATAAACCCAAAGATCCCAGGTCTTGGGACAAAAATTCACTATTTGATAAGAACTGCTGGGAAAATTGGAAGACAGTGTGGGAGAGATTAGGAATTGATCAACACCTCACACCCTACACCAAGATAAATTCAAAATGGGTGAAAGACTTAAACATAAAGAAGGAAACCATAAGTCAATTGGGTAAACACAGAATAGTATACATGTCAGACCTTTGGGAAGGGAAAGACTTTAAAACCAAGCAAGACATAGAGAGAATCACAAAATGTAAAATAAATCATTTCGACTACATCAAATTAAAAGGCTTTTGTACAAACAAAAGCAATGTAACTAAAATCAGAAGGAAAACAACAAATTGGGAAAAAATCTTCATAAAAACCTCTGACAAAGGTTTAATTACTCAAATTTATAAAGAGCTAAATCAATTGTACAAAAAATCAAGCCATTCCCCAATTGATAAATGGGCAAGGGACATGGATAGACAGTTTTCAGATAAAGAAATCAAAACTATTAATAAGCACATGAAGAAGTGTTCTAAATCTCTTATAATCAGAGAGATGCAAATCAAAACAACTCTGAGGTATCACCTCACACCTAGCAGATTGGCTAACATGACAGTTATGGAAAGTAATGAATGCTGGAGGGGATGTGGCAAAGTAGGGACATTAATTCATTGCTGGTGGAGTTGTGAACTGATCCAGCCATTCTGGAGGGCAATTTGGAACTATGCACAAAGGGCGATAAAAGAATGTCTACCCTTTGATCCAGCCATAGCACTGCTGGGTTTGTACCCCAAAGAGATAATGGACAAAAAGACTTGTACAAAAATATTCATAGCTGCGCTCTTTGTGGTGGCCAAAAATTGGAAAATGAGGGGATGCCCATCAATTGGGGAATGGCTGAACAAATTGTGGTATATGTTGGTGATGGAATACTATTGTGCTCAAAGGAATAATAAAGTGGAGGAATTCCATGTGAACTGGAACAACCTCCAGGAAGTGATGCAGAGCGAGAGGAGCAGAACCAGGAGAACATTGTACACAGAGACTAACACACTGTGGTATAATCGAATATAATGGACTTCTCCATTAGTGGCAGTGTAATGTCCCTGCACAATCTGCAGGGATCAAGGAGAAAAAAACACTATCCATAAGCAGAGGACAAACTGAGGGAGTAGAAACACCAGGGAAAAGCAACTGCCTGACTACAATGGCTGAGGGGACATGACAGAGGAAAGACTCTGAGCGAACACTCTGATGCAAATACTAACAACATGGCAATGGGTTCAAGTCAAGAACACATATGATACCAGTGGAATCACGCGTCGGCCACGGGGGGGTGGGAGGGAGGAAAAGAAAATGATCTTTGTCTTTAATGAAAAATGCATGGAAATGATCAAATAAAATACTATAAAATTAAAAAAAAAAGAATCTAAATTGTTATGCCTTTTTTCTATGTTAGAATAATCTGTGCATGTATGATACCCCACCTCTTAGATGAAAAGTTCTATGAGGTAGGATAATGTCTTATTTATCATTTTATCTTCCCCAGGTCAAACACAGCATATTATACATAAGAGTTTAACAAGTGATTATTTAACTTTGAATTCAGAATGCCAAATGCCAAAACTGGTCAGACTAGACCACAGGTAGGAAGTCATTATGATGTGAGCTACAGTTGGCACCATCTCACTAATGGCATCGACTTAAAGGCTTGGTTTATTTTGAAGATCTTTTTCCTCATTTATTAAACAAAAACCTGAATTCCTGTAATGGCCACTCATGGTTATTTTGTTCAGTTTCCTTGCACCAAGATAAAATTCATTAGCTATCCTATCCAGATGACAGCAATCAATTCTCTGTCCACTACCCACATAAGACTTCTCTTCCTCAATCTAATATTCCTAGTTTCCTTAGCCATTCTTGAATGGGTTTCCATACATTTAACTATCATAGTCACTCTTTCAGAATACTCTGATTTCCCAGAGAACTAGTATGGCATAATAAGCATGGCATTAGATTTAGAGTTTGAAATACCTGCATTCAAATCCTCTCTTAGATACTAATAAAATATATATGTATATATATGCATACATATACATGATGAATATGTATATATGTATGTGTATATGCATGGAGAAATAGCAATAGAGACACTATGGTCAAATCCTTTAACTGTTTTGGATCTCATTTTTCTCACCTGCAAAATGAGGGAATTGGACCCAGAAGCCACAAATCTCTGAACATGCAGTCCATGGTATTTCTTAAGGGATGGTATCCAGAACCAAATTCATCTCCTTAAAAACAATAAAGTCTTGAATGTGAAAAATCATTATGGGAAGAAGACAATATAGATAGCAAGCTAATTTCAACATTAAGCAATCAGAATCACTCTATCTAAACCAACTCCCTTCAAAGTTTGGCCCAAGTGGAATAATTTTTGAATTTCTGAGCCACAGTACCATCCCCATTCTATAAATGGGCTCTTTGTCAAGGAAGCTTTGCCTTCAGCTGCTCTGCAAGTCATCACCATATCATCCTTCACAGTCTTCATTTCAAAGGCTAAATTACTTTAAGCACCAGAAGTACTCATGGTACATCCAATGGCATCCATCATTCCAGGTCAAATAGGCAATCCCCTTCTCTGCTCAAGAAAAGAGGAGGGATGATTTTTCCCTCTCATCAAGCATTCCTTCATCTAAGTGAATTATAAACACTGAAGGAATGCAAATTATTTTTTCATGCTTTTTTTTCCCATCGGTAGTCCATGACTGCTGCCAATTTCTCTTTTGTTCCCTTGTGTAAGTAAATGTGCTCAGAAAAATTATCATGCCATACAGAAATGTCTCACTTTATAAAGACTTTTTTGGACTGGCAGACTAGCAGAGTTAGAGTACTAAGATCGCAGTGAGGAAAGATCCATATTCAAATCATACCTATGACACTGATGAACTCTATGTCCAAAGAGAACGTTCATTGTCTTATATTTTTTTGTTTATTCTATAAATCAGGGATAATAATAGTATTAAATACACCATATGGCCCTGACTGAATGAGTTAACCTCTCATATCAGTTTCCACATCTATAAAATGGGAATAACAAATAGCATGTAGTCACAGTGCTATTATGAAAATTAAATGAACTAATTTATATAAAGTATTTTGAAGACCTTAAAATGTTATACATTATTAGAAATTATCACTATCTTCTAAACCTGTGACTAGCTGGCTTCTGGGGTCTATTGCAATTTCTAAAGATATGATCCTGTAAGCCTTTTAAAGTGAGTGTTCCACACAAGACAATGGAGAGGGTCTTGATGGGTGTGGAGTAGCTGCAATTTATAACTGGAGGAATTTCAAAGAACTTGCCTAAATCATGTCATCAGGGAAGTGGACGAATGAAAACGATGGTCTGGTCATGAACTGAGAATGGAGGTTCTGAGATGTCAGAGCAAGGAAGGTCCCCATTGGTTGGACTTATGGAAGAACAAGAGAGGCGAGCATCTGTGTCCATTTGCAATCTGTGTCCCTGGAGAGAATTCTCCTTGAGGACAAGGCTGTCTTTTGCCTCTTTTTATATAAATACTGGAGTATTTGAGAGAATATGCAGAAGTAATATTCCATCTACTAACAGATGGAATTCCTTGTAGGAATTTTTTAAAAGGACTCAATATGTTTGCCTTAGAACAATGTTGATGCTTACTGAAGGGGACAGTCAGGCACACTGAAGGTGAGAAATAAGGGGATCTAAGTATATGGAAGAAAAAGAACAGGTCAGAGTGGTGTGAGGTTATTCACTGGCCAAAGCCCTTAAGAGAAAGCACCAGATCGGGGCAAGGACTAAGGATATGCAATAGAGGAACAAATCTGAGGAGTCCAATCTATGAAGTTACCCACAGTAGTAGCCTTGATTCATCCAATAGGCTTAAAAGACCTGCCTAGAAATATTGCCTGGTTCCAAAGAGAATATTTGAGACTTCTTTAAGAAGCTGCAGGAGACTGAACTAATTTCATAGGCTCAGAAAGCCATGGCTTTAAAGCTCCTCCAAGGACATCTGGTCCTACTCTTCATTTTACATAAGATAGTGAAGTCCAAGATGTTAAGCAACTGAAAGACCACCTTATTTTCCTATGCTTTCTCCTCTAAAGTCCATGGCATAAAGTGTCTCTGAGCTTTCAAAAGCTATGACCACAAAAAAGAAAACTTCTTTTGCCTCTAATTGTTTTATTTTGAAATTTTTATTTTTATTTTTTTTTTAGATTGCATGTTGATACAATTTTTCATATTCTTTTCTGGCATTTTGCAATGCATGTTCTCTCCTTTCTTCTCACCCCTTCCTAATCTCCAGGAAGGCAGGTACTTTGATATAGGTTGCATATATATTATCATATGAAATATATTTCCCTTTTCATCATGTTGCTTATTCTAAAGAAAAATTCACAGAGGAAATATGGTGAAGAATGCTATTTTTTCATCTACATTTGGACTCTTTCTATTCATTCTATGGCAGTATATCTTTTACATCATAAGTGGCTTGGAGTTTTCTCAGCTTCTTTGCATGTAGATAATAGTTTTCATTCACAATTGATCATCCTACAGCATTGTTGTTACCATGTACAACATTCTTCTGGTTCTGCTCACTTCATTTTGCATCACTTCATATAAGTCGTTTTTTGGTGATCATTTTGTTTGGCATCTATTGTGGTACATCAGTAATCCATTACACCATAACTTTTACACAACAATTAATACCACAACTTGGTCTGCCATTCTCCAACTGATGGGCATCCCTTTAGTCTCCAGTTCTTTGCCACCTTTAAAAGAACATGACAGATATTTTTATGCAGGTAGCATATTTTCCCTATCTTTAATCTCTTTCAGATACAGACATAGTAGTGATATTGCTGGGTCAAAGGGCATGCATAGTATGATGGTCCTTTGGCCATGGTTCCAGATTGCTCTCCATAATGGTTGCATCAGTTCACAACTCAAGCAACAGTGATGTTCTCATGTGTTATAATAAATGGGATTTCTCTTTTCTCTCTTACAGTTGGCCTTTATTGGTGACAGAGAAATTCTGTTGTTTTATGTTGAGTTATTTTATATCCTACCATTTTGCTAATGTTGTTTATTATTTGATTCATTTTTTGGATTGATTCCCTAGAATTTTCTAGGTATGTTATCATATCATTTGTGAAGAGTGATAGCTTTATTTTCTCATGGTGTCATCTAATTTTTTTCAATTTCTTCTTCTCTTATTGCTATAACTAGTATTGCTAGTACAATATTGAATAGAAGTGGTGGTGATGACTCTTCTTGATCTTATTGGTAAGACTTCTAGCTTATCAGTAGGATAGGTAATATTTGCTGATGGCTTTAGGAAAATCTATTTATCATTTTGAGAAATGTTCCATTTATTCCAATGCTCCCTTGTACTTTAATAAGAATGGGTGTTTTAGTTTGTCAAAAGCTTGTCTTGCATCCATTGAAATAATCATATGGTTTCTGTGGGTTTTGATTAATTGATTTATTGATTTGGTCAATTAGGTTGATATTTTTCCTAATATTAAACTATCCCTGCATTCCTGGTATAAAACCCACCTGGTCATAGTGTATGATCTCTATGACATATTGCTGTAATCTCCTTGCAAGTATTTTATTTAAAACACTCCTGATCTGATAGGGAAGGCTTCTAATTACAGATAATGTTTGTTGGTGGCTTTAAGTATATACCTTGTAGTAATCCAAGGAAAATTTCACTCATACCTGATCTTTCCAGTGTTTTTTTTTTATTCTTACCTTCTATTTTACAATCAATACTGTATATTGGTTCTAAGGCAGAAGAGTGGTAATGGGAGTTAAGTGACTTGCCCAGGATCACATGGCTAGCAAATGTCTGAGGCCAGATTTGAACCCAGGACCTCTCATCTTTAGGTCTAGCTCTCAAGCCACTGAGCCACCTAACTTCCCCCCCCCTTCAAGTATTTATAATAAGAATGAGTGCTGTATTTTGTGAAAAGCTTTGCCTGCATCTGTTGCTATAATCATAGGATTTTTGTTACATTTTTTGTTGATGTAATCAATTATATTAATAGCTTTTCTTTTATTAACCTATCCTTTCATGTCAAGTATAAATCCTGTTTGATCATAATGTAAAATCTTTTTTGATATATTGTTGTAGTCTCCTAAATAGTATTTTATCTAGAATTGTTGCATCTGTATTATTTAATGAAATTGGCCTGTAATTTTCTTTCTCTGCTTTTGCCCTTCTAATATCAGGGCCATATTTGTTTCAAAAAAGGAGTTTGGCAGGACTCCTTCTTTATCAATTGTTCTAAATAATTTATTTGATATTGGAATTAGAAGATCTTTAAATGTTTGGTAAAACTGTCTTGTAATTCATCTGTTCCTTATGTTTTTTTCCTAAGAAAGTTCTTTTATAGCCTGTTTAAATTCTTTTTCTAAAACAAGCTTATTTAAATATTCCATTTCTTTCTCTGTTAATCTAGACAATTTATATTTTTAAAGTATTCATACAATTCATTTGTTATTAAATTTATTGACATATCACTGGGCAAAATAACTCCTAATAATTGCTTTTATTTCATCTTTGTAGCAAATTCACCCATATCATTAATGATCTAGTGATTTAGTTTTCTTCTCACTTTTTTTTTAATCATAGAAACCAATTATTTATCTATTTTGTTGGTTTTTTTTTTATAAAATCAACTCAGTTTTATTTATTAATTCAATGGTTTTCTTACATTCAATTTTGTTAGTCTCACTTTTAATTTTTTAATTTTTAAAACTTCCAAGTTAGTATTTAATTGGGAATTTTTTTCTAATTGGTTTGTTTATTCTTTTTTTTTAAATTTTATACATTATTTTATTTGGTCATTTTCCAACATTATTCCTTGGAAACAAAGATCATTTTCTTTTCCTCCCCCTCCTCCCATCACACCTTCCATAGCTGACACACGTTTCCACTGGGTATCACATGTGTCCTTGATTCAAACCCATTTCCATGTTGTTGGTATTTTCCCTAGGGTGTTCATTAAGAGTCTCTCGTCATTCATGTCCCTTCCACACCTGTAGTCAAGCAGTTGCTTTTCTTCGGTGTTTTTACTCCCACAGTTTGTCCTCTGCTTGAGGATAGTGTTTTTTCCCATTACGTTCGATTGTACCACAGTGTATCAGTCTCTGTGTACAATGTTTTCCTGGTTCTGCTCCTCTTGCTCTGCATCACTTCCTGGAGGTTGTTCCAGTTCACATGGAATTCCTCCACTTTATTATTCCTTTTTGCACAATAGTATTCCATCACCAACATATACCACAATTTGTTCAGCCATTCACCAATTGATGGGCATCCCCTCGTTTTCCAATTTTTGGCTACTACAAAGAGCGCAGCTATGAATATTCTTGTACAAGTCTTTTTCTCCATTATCTCTTTGGGGTACAGACCCAGCAGTGCTATGGCTGGATCAAAGGGCAGACAGTCTTTTATCACCCTTTGGGCATAGTTCCAAATTGCCCTCCAGAATGGTTGGATCAATTCACAACTCCAATTGTTTTTTTTTCTAATTTTGAAATTGTATGTCCAATTTATTTATCTGTTCTTTCTTGATTTTATCAATATAGGCATTTAGAGATAAAAATTTTCTTCTAATTGTTGCTTTTTCTGTATTGCATAAGTTTCAATATGTCTCATTATGTTACTTATTTGTTCCTATGACATGTTCTTTAACTTCATTCTTTAAGATAATTTAGTCTCTAATTCTAGGTTTCTACAGTTTCTTAATAAATACAATTTTAATGGATTATGATCTTAAAATGATACATTTAATATTTCTGGTTTTCTGCACTGAATTATATTTTGTATCTTAACATATGGTCATTCTTTTGTAAAAAGTACCATCTGCTGCCCAGAAAAAGGTATATCCCTTTCTATCCCTGTATATAATTCTCCCCAGATATTGATCATATCTAGCTCATCTAAGATTTTCTTTATCTCTATATCTTTTTTCTTATTTTTTTAATTAGATTTATCCACTTCTGAGAGGGAAAGGCTTAAATCCCCCACTACTATGGTTTTGCTACCTCTTTCCTGTAATTCTGTTAGCTTGTCCTTTAAAATTCGGATACTATAACATTTGGTATATATGTTTAGAATTGGTAGTACTCCATTATCTATGGTACCTTTTAACATTATATAGTGTCCTTATTTTCCTCTTTTTGTTATTTCAGCTTTAAGTTCACACAAGATCATTATTGCTTCCTTTGCTTTTCTTTTGTCAACTAAAGCATAATTTATTCTACTCCACCCCCTCTATTTTTATTCTATTTGTGTCTCTCATTTCTAAAAGCATTTGTTGTAAACAACATATTGTTGGATTTTGGTTTTTAATTCATTCTGCTATCCATTTCCATTTTATGGGTGAATTTAGCCCATATAATTTCAAAGTTATAACTATTAACTGTGTTTTACAACATTCTATATTTCTTCATTGTTTTTACTAATTTGTCTCTCATTTTATGTTATTCCTCCTTGGGAATTAAATTTTCCTCTAATCACTGCTTTGCTTTTCCCCATTCCTTCTTCAGTCCCACCTTTATTATCTTTCTCTGATCTTCTAGGATCCCCTCCCTTTTCTCCTCCCCTTACCCTCCTAGTTCTTAATCTATTTACTATTCAATGACTCTGCTCATTGTTTCCTAGGTGGCCTTAGGAAAGTCTCTTACCCTACCTGGGTATGTTTCTTTATCTATAAAATTAGGGGGTTAGTCTCAGTGACCCCTGGATTTACTTCCTGTGGCAACTGAGGAATCTAGCTAAGTTTAGAGGAGCTCAATATCTACTAACTGCAGTGAGCACAATGTAGGGGCCACAACTCTCTATAAACATGCTATAAGTCACAGAGGGATTAGAATTTTGGGGGGAAGGGAAGAACTCATGGGTTGGTGACATCACACACAATTAAAGCATAGAAGTTGACCCATTACTTCATACCTGTACCATCATTCATTCCAAGACTATTTTAGATGTTGGTTATTTTTTCCCTGCCATCATCATCGTCATCATCACCATCACCACTATCATTATCACTGTCATCACCATCATAAAATAGTTAAGTTTTATTTTTAGCATTTTACAGGTTATCTCATTTGATCGTCACAAAATCCCTATAAGGTAAGTGTTAGTATTTTCGCCATTTTACAGATAATGAAACTAAGACCCAGAGAAATTAAATTATTTGCCCAGGTTCATAGGGCCAATAAATTTCTGGTGTAGAATTTGAGCTCACATATTCCTGACTCAGGAATCTAACACTATCCACTAGGCAACTTATGGTGTCAAATCCATCAATTGACCCTACAACTACATCTCTCTCTCTTCCTCACGCCCACTTAGAACATCTTTTAATATTGGCTGCTTCTACTTATGGAGCCATGTACTGTTAGGTCTTTTGCCTCTGGTTCTCTTCCATTTTGGGTTGCTCTCACCTCATTCATATGGATGCTGACCATACCAGGGAGGTCCGTCAGGCCTCTGCCCTGTAAGCCCACTCTGAGTTCTGTTAGGTTGAACAAAATGACAAGAGTTCCTGCAATAGAGTATCCTTTCCAATAAGGGAAATTCAAGTACATCTGTAGTTTAGTGTAAGTTAATTATTTAGTTGCAAAAATTCAAGTAATTATTTAGTTGCAAAAATTCAAATTTATTTGGTTTATTTTATCACACTGCAAGTCTATATTATTCCTTTTAATGGGAGCATATTTGAAAAATGGCAAAATTATGCTTTCCATGTGACATCATTCACATCAAAACACTATTGATTTTCCTGGCTATTTCAGATGCAACATGAATAACTCATTTTGAATGATTTGTGAAATGAAAAGATATCTTTTAAAAAAGAAAGTACTTGATTTTATTTTGACATTGAAAAGTAAGCATGTTTTACCTGAGGAGAAAATCAATTTAGTGATCAGAGGCTAATATACATATGTCTGCTTTCATAAATTATGAAACTAAACAAATCCAAAAAAGTCCTTTTGTAACAAGCCTAGGAAAAATTTTGACTATCAAAAGTTTAAAACTGAGTGCCAGATGTGTCTATTCCTCTAAATCTATAAATAATATTTCATTTTAACTTTTTTCTCTATTGGGTATTAAAATATCAGAGGACTTAGAAGTAGAAGGGGTCTTAGCTATTATTTGGTCTGAACATTCTTATCTGGAGTTTGTGCATTTGGAGTATTTTTATTATTTTGGCAAACTATATTTTGATATAATTGGTTTCTTCCATAATGCTATTATGCATTAATTTTTTTTCATCAGATGGTCAAATGCATCCATGACACAAGAAAAAATATTTCCATTTTGTAGTGATGAGGAAACAAAGGTTTACTTAAGCAGCATCAGAATTCTAATCTAGAGCCTCACCTCTCCAGAGCAATATATTGCTCCTTCTTCTAAGTAAAGGTATATTTCACAGAAATCTTGCTGGACTTAGATTCCAGAAAGGTGCTTCATTTAATTATAAAATAAGAATAATAGCATTCGTGAGATTGATTTCAATGGAATATTGTATGTAAAGAATTTTGCAAATGTTAAAAGTATTAAAATAAAAGTTGTTATTTAAAGAATGTGTGATTTGAATTAGTGATTTGATGTGCAGAGAGGACCAGCTTTGGGGTCAGGAAGATTTACTTCCTCTAACATATCCTCTTTATGTGACTCTGAGCAACAAATTTAATTTCCCAATATTTTGGACAACTCTCCAAATGTATGACTTTCAGATAATTGTCTTTCTGCATAAACTGAGAAAACTTCCCAAACCAGAGTTCACAATATTAGTAAATTACATGGTGGTGAGTATTGTGGTCAATGTGGTCCATCACAGTTGGAAAGGACCATAAATAATCATAACAGGGTATAAGCCTACCTAACCCAACCCTTATCCATGTCTACAGAAAGACATTTATAAATGTCGGAGGATTGAGAAGGCAACCAGGATGGTCAAGGACCTTTAGTCCATGTCATATGAGAATCCATTAACCAAACTGGATACATTTAGCCTGTGGAAGATACAGAACCCCAGAGAGGGTTCGCTGCCCTCTTAGGCAGGAAAGCAAGCTAAGGGACATGTTTGGATGGTATATTAAGAAATAAGAGAAAAAGAAAAAATACATATTACATATCTTTTTTTAATATTGTACATATAAACTAGTACTGTGAGTTTCCATAATCTGATAGTATGGGTGTAAAATTATGACTTTAGAAATAACTTTTTATTGTTTCAGGAAATTTTAGAGAAACTATTTTTTAGTTTTATTCAAACAGGAAGAGATATACAACCAGAAGAGATGAGCAGTTTATGTTTGCATGTTTTATCTAATCAAGCAAACAATTTCAATTAATACTGACGTTAGCCTCTATGGTGTCTGTGCCCTTTTGGAACTCTTTCATTACTGATGCAAATGTGTTCCCAAAATAATGAGAATGTCATTATCACCCTTTTATTCATTTAGTTGGTCAGAGAGAGAACAAAAAAATCATTTGGTGATGAGGTAATTTTTTAATCTACAGTAATAACATTAACTGTGATATTTCTGTAAATCATTCTCTTGATTACTTTCCAAGGATGTACCCTTGTAAAGAGGACATGGACAGAAAGGTCAGTAAAGGCAAGAAAAATTAAATCTTTATTTTTCAAAATATATAATAACATAAATGTATATTTATTTTGTTAGATTTGAATGATCAAGATTGACAATTTGGAATTATTGACCATAAGATCATAGGTCTAGGACTAGATGGAATCTCAGAGGTCATCTAGTTCATTTCTCTTCTTTAAATGTGAAGAAACTGAGATCAGACTTGGCAAATGACTTTTTTCAGGTTCACACATAAGCGTTAGAAGTAGGATTTGAATGCAAGACCTTTTAACTTCAGAATCAGTGTTCATTCCCTGTACTATGCTGGGGCAAGATGTTGTATCACTTCTCTTCAATGTCTTCAAAAGTATTAAAAGTATTTTCTCAAAAATAACTCATAAGCAGCTTTATTTTAATGCAATTCAATTAAATAAAATTTTATTAAGTTGTCTATTCTATGCAAGGTACCATCTTTGATAGATACAAAGATTTTTTAAAGTGAAATTGTTCCTCTCTCCAAGAAGCTTGCATTCTATTGAGAGATCTTTGATTTCACTGAGTCACTGTTGTGAAAAATAAAAAGGTGACATGGAATTCCATCCATTACCAACATACTCTTCTAATATTGTCTTGGAATTGCTTCTCCATTGTGGGTAGGGATGAGAAGTAGAGCAAGTAACTTCACTTGGGTTCCAGTCTTCTACATCCAAATGTTTCCAAGACATCATTTTAGTGCTTTACCTTTAGCACACATCAGAAGCTATGTGCCACAGTGGATAGAATGCTGAGCCTGGAGTCAGGAAGATATGAGTTCAGATTCAACAATAGAAACTTTCTCGCTATGTGACCCTAAGGAAGTCATTTAGCTTCTGCCTATTTCAGTGTCCTCAACTAGAAAATGGAGATACTACTAGCACTTTCCTTCCAGGATTATTGTGAGAAACAACTGAAATAATATTTGTAAAGAACTAAATATAGTACTTGAGACATAGTAATTTTTTTAATTAAAAAACTATTTATTCTAATTTTTTTTCTTTCTAAATTCTGAATCCCAAATTCCCTTTCTCTTTCCTACCCCTCATTCATCCACTGGGAAGACAAATAATGTGATATCAATTATATATGGAAAATAATTCAAAACACATTCCCATATTGGCCATATTGCAAAAAAAAAAAAAGAAAGAAATATAAAGTTATACTTCAATTTGCACTCAGAGTTCATCAGTTCTCTCCCCCTCCCTCCCCTCTCTCTGGAGGTGGATAGCATTTTTTCATCATGGTCCTTTGGAAATGTCTTGGGGTCACTATTTGAGAGAAAACAAGTTTTTCACAGTTAATCATTACAACATTGCTTTTACAGTACACTGTGATATTATCATGGTTCTCTTTTCACTTTGCATCAGTTAATATAGATCTTACCTTTTTTAAATCTGAAATTCATCATTTCTTATTTCACAATAGTATTCCATCATAATCATATGCCACTACTCATTTAGCCATTCCCCAACTGATAAGCATCCCCTCAATTTCCAATTCTTTGTTACCACAAAAAAGGTTGCTGTTACTATTTCTTCACATATATTTTCTTTTCTTTTTTACTTTGTTCTTTTTGGGGTATAGAGCTATTGAATCAAAGAGTATATGCACTTTTAGCCCTTTGGGTAGAGTTCCAGATCATAAATCTTTGTCCTACTTTTTCCATTTGGTCTATTCTGCTTTTAGACGTTCTTTATTCAATGAATTTTTGTACCTCTTTCGCCATTTGGTCAATTTTGTTGTTGTTGTTGTTGTTGTTGTTGTTGTTTTAAAAGACAATGTTTTCTTCAGCATTTTTCTTTGTTTCTTACCAGGCTGTTAATTCTTGCTTCATAATTTTCTTGTATCATACTCATTTCTTTTCCCAATTTTTCCTCCATTACTCATACTTCTTTCCCTAATTCTTCTAGAAAGTTTTGCTCACCTTGGATCCAATTAGCATTTTCCGTTGACATTTTGCTTGTAACTGTTGTCACATTATTGTCCTCTAAATGTCTTGGTCTTCCCCTGCCATCATGATAGTTTTATATGGCCAAATTCTTTTGTTTTTGTTGCTTTCTCATTTTCCTAGACTATTTCTTCACTTTGAACTTCATGTTAAAGTTGGGATTTACTCACCTGGTCGTGATGAGGCATTGTGCCAAGTTTCAAGCTTTGCTTATGCTGCTATTTTCAGAGTTAGGTCTCAGAGTCTGCTTCCAAAGTGATGTTATTTTGGGAGAGATGTGGTCAGTGTTTTCCTGGTCTGAACTCTGGTCTTTATCCAGGAAGAACTCCTGCTCCCCTGCAGTTGCAAGTGCTAGTATTCATCTTGACACTGGAACTCTGGTTCTGCTCCCTTGTGACCACAAGTTTTGTGACCCAGAACTGTATCAATCATCACCAGCTATATCCAGTGCCAGCAAAGTGTCCTCTATCTGATCAGTTGTCAGACTTCCTTACAGACTCTGGACTGAGAGTTCCCAAAGTGGGTGCTGCAGCAACTATTCCAGTTGCCCCCAAGAACTATTGTTGATGGTCTTTCTACATATCAGACCTGAGCCCCCTCAAGTGTTACAGACCTCCTAAGTTGCTTTAGGCTAGAAAAAATGTCTCCTCTGGTCTTTTGTTGGCTCAAAATTTGATGTGAACTCTTTTGGAACTGTTTGGAGGAGAATGTTGGGAGAGTTCAACTTGGTCCTGGCTTGTACTCTGCTATATTGCCTCTGGTAGGTGTTTAATTAAATGTTTGTTGCCTTTCTCTTCTCTCTTCAAATTCAATATGCCCCAAACTAGATTCATTCTCTTCACCTCATCAGACTGGCTATCTTCATTGTCTTGTTTCTGGCCAGGGTACCACTCTCTACCTTTCCAGATTATTTCCCATTAAAACTTATGTTTGGGAAGTAGAAAAAAAGACAGTATTGAGGAATGATATTACTGGAAAAGATGGTGATTCTGTCATATAACCTAAGTTAAACAGATGGATAACTCAGCTGCTCTATAGTTGCCCTTGAAATGGAACAAGCTCTAGAATGAGGTCTTAACCACTACAGATGAGTACCCTATGGGCAATCTATGGAAGAACCTGAACAAGGTATAGGTGGGAATGGGTGAGTGCTCTAGTTAATGCACTAGTGAAGGGTTTACTCACTCTAAGGAAATTGCAAATTAAAAAAAAAAAAACTAAACATTGAATTTATTTATCCTCTGCTTTTTTGTCAAGTATAAATCTTTTTTTTAATTACTTTTTTGGGGGGGAATTCATACTAAGAATAATTTTCCAAGGTAGAAGAGTAATAAGGGCTAGGCATTTGGGGTTAAGTGGCTTGCCCAAGGTCACATAGCTAGGAAGTGTCTGCATCCAGATGGAATCCAGGACCTCTGATCTCAAGCCTGGCTCTCTTTCTATTGAGCCACAGATTCACAAAATAGACCATCTTCCAGCAAGAATTAGATGTCCTTTTGCCTAGTACATCATAGTGAGAATTCTTGTTTGGACATGGTTTTGACCACATGGTGAGGTCCCTCCAATTCTGAGATTCTCTGAAGCTGATTATCATTGTGGATCAGTAATAGCCTATGGCACACAATCTATATCAATAATTTTAATATTTAAAGTTGTACACTTAACAAATATAGTTCTAAACATTTTTTATAATTTCTGATAGTGCTAATTTTCTTAGAGTATAATCTAGTTTAAACACTTTTCATTTTAGTCAGCAAATATTTATGAAACAGATATTTTGTTAAGTAAAGAGGATACAAAGAGAGGCATAACAGTCTCTGCTCTCAAGGAGTTTACAGACAAATTGGTACAAATGAAATATATAACAAATAAGGGATATTGGAGATAATTTCAGAGGGAAGACACTACAATTAACCAAAACCAAGAAATACTTCTTGGAAAGGGTTGAATCTTAGATAACAATTAAAGGAATTCTGGGAAGCCAGAAGACAGAGTGGCAGAGAAGGCATTCCCAGCATGGAAGATAGCCATTAAAAATGAAGGGAGTCAAAAGATAGAATGTCTTGTTCAACGAATATCAAAGATACCAGAGTCTCTGGATTGTAAAGGGAAAAAATAACTTTAAAACATGAAAAATATTGACCAACATTATTTACTCCATTGAGGGCAGAAAAAGAAAAGAAAAAGAAAACAACCTTCACTAGACAATGAGGAAGATTAAATGTTTTCTGGTCTTTTATGGACTGTTCAATCTATCTTTTAAATCAGTTCATGGTTCCTTTAATTCTGCTTTTTATTATTTTTTTTTTTGCAATATGAACACAGTACTTGCTGGCCATCACTTGTTATCTATTCTGAGAGAAGAAGACATTTAATTATTCATAAAATTCTATGAAATACTGAGTAGGAGTATTAAAAGTTTGTCCCTTCCTGTGGTGTGCCATAAAGGGTACCTAGTGCTAATAACAAAGATCAGAAGGAAGCAAAGGAAGCAAAGAACAGTGGGAAAATCCCTGGATTTGTAATCAAAGGACCCAAGTTTGATATCCTAACTTTGTTACTATTTTGAATTGAGCAAAGCTTTTAAACTCTTTGTCTGAGTTTCCTCATGTGTAAAATAAGTTTATTGGACTACATGATTACTAAGGTCTCTTCTAGCACTAAATCTATAATTTTATGATTCCTCTCTCCATCACTGCCATTGCTACTGCCTTCAGCACCACCAGGTTTTGTCATAATTTACTTCAACCTATATATGTGGTGTTGAGGAATTTAGGACTGATTTCTTTTACCTGCTTTGGAGGGGGAGGAAAAAAAGTTTGTTCCAGACAACATGCAAACAAATATATCTATATCTTTATCTCTCTCTCTCTCTCTCTCTCTCTCTCTCTCTCTCTCTCTATATATATATATATATATATATATATATATATATATATATACACACACACACACACACACACACACACACACACACAAAGCTTGCTTTATTTGCATGTTGTCTCCCTCTTTAAATTGTAAGCTCCTTGAGGGCAGGGACTGCCTTTTGCCTTGTTTTGGATCTCCAGAGCTTAGTTCATAGAGGGCACTAAATGAACTGAAGTGAATTGCTACCTGTGTGACCATGGGCAAGTCATTCGATCTCCCTAGGTTTTGGTTTTATCTCTAAAATGAAGAGATTTGCTAAATTAGAAATCTTAAAAATTAAAGGAGAAATTAATAAAATTGTAAGTAAAAGGACTATTGAATGAATATATAAGACTAAAATCTGGTACTTTGGGGGAAAAAAACAAATAAAATAAAAAAACAAAAATAAAATTACAAGATTGGACTACTTTGTTAAATTCTCTTCCAGCTCTAAATCAATGATCTACAATATTCAAATAATAATAATAGCTAAATGTTTATGTACTAGAGTCCTCTAAAGCTTACAAAGTACTTTGTACATTATTACATTTGGACCTCATAACAAATTATTGTTATCCGTATTTGATGATGAGGATACTGAGGCTGAGAGAGGTTTGAGGTAAGTGCATCAGTACAATTTGAAACAAGATCTTTTGGGCTCTAAAGTTATCTAATGTCTCACCTAGTTCCCTCCTGGGTATTATGTTCCTTCTTATGGTACCAACTGAGCAAAAATCAGCCTTGATGTAACCTGTGCATCTCTGTACTCAGAGTTCCTTAAAATGAAGATCTAAGACAGTGTGTGTGTGTGTGTGTGTGTGTGTGTGTGTGTGTGTGTGTGTGTGTGTGTGTTGGGGTAAGTAAAGCTTTGCCTGGTGACCATAAGGTATTTGGTTTCCTCTGGAGGAGCCTTCTAATCCTATGAAAATGACATGATAAATGGTCGAGTTCCATTACTGTATTGGAGCCCAGTTAGGAAAAAGACTTGGACACAATTTGAAAACCTGAATTTGCTGTCTTAGTAATTATTTATGGGAGGAAAAAACTGAATGTGGTTTGTAACAAAGGAAAAATTTGATATACCTACAAAGTCAGACCAGGGGGACCCTCCTGAAAAGGATTTTGGGTCTTTAACAATCAACCCAACAAACGTGTTTCAAAGGAGAATACTGATTTCTCTCATAGACAGGAACTTCCAGTGGTTCAGATATGCCTCACAAAGTTTTAGTTTTGTTTTGTTTTGAATAAACCCACAAACTTATTAAAATCAGATCTCATTCTACCCTAGTCATTTCTGTTTCTTAGGCTGTTTGGCAGATTTAGTAATAGAAAAAATACCTTGAAAAGGAGAATCTATCCTTAGAATGTGTGTATATTTATTCAAGAAGAGATCTTTGTTTCTCAATTTATTGCTGCACAAATGCAAAAAAGAAATCTTAATGGCCACATTTTGAGGTTTTAATGAGCACCAGTCACAAAGTCTTTTATGCTTTTTTATTTATTATTGGTTGCCCTTTTCCTTTTAAAGTGGAATGAGGTGAAATAAATTAATATCTATGTATGATGTGCTGAGACAGTATTAGGTATCTAGTATAGTAGTAGTCTCTTGGTAACTGAGGATGACGATTGTCTTTGTGCATTTTCATCTATGATAGATGAGTGTGCACAAAGACACCTGTGCATGAAGATTTAAGTGGAAAAGTCAACGCACAGAGACAGTCCCACTCTCTCGGCGTTGGAAGCCTGGGTCTATTGGCACGAAAAGTCATTACACCTGGAGACTTCCTCAGCTGCATTGGATGGCCGTGTTGTCCTTTGTGCTCCAACACGCCCTGAGCACTCCACAGTGCTTTGCTGCGTCGCCCTCTGAGCCGTTGAACCTTCTTATTGGTTTCTTCCGTCTGTTTGGCCAAAACACTCTTCACATGCTGGATGAGCAAAGCCCTGGTTCACCAGGGGTCGACAACTCGATGGCTGCCCTCACAAGGTTTAGCCGGCCTGTCGAAGCCATTGCCCGGGGTGTGGCCGCTGCTGCATGCTAGCAGCTACTGGGAGCCACAGGTGAGAGCTGGGTGTCAAGTGGGGGTCAGAGGCTCGAGAGCTGCCCTAGGAGGGCACAACAAGCCCTCCATACCAGAGATATTACCCCTCCCTGAGCACCCCATACACCCCAGGTATCTAGTAGGAACTTAATAAATGCTTGTTGACTAGACTACAAAGAAGTGTTCAAATAACTTCTGTATGTGTCTATAATATGTGCACATATATAAATGTTATATAAATATATATATATTATATGGGTATTGGATATGGGGTTCTGGTTTTTTAAAGATTATTACAAAAATTTTTAATATAAGAATAGGTATTGAGTGATAATACATGTATAACCCAGTGGAATTGCATTTCGGTTTTGGGAGGAAGAGGGGAAAAGAGGAGGAAAAGAACATGAATCATGGAATCATGGAAAAATGCTTAAATAAAAATTTAAAATATATATATATATGTAATACATATATATATATACACACACACATTTTTATATGTATGTATATATATGTGTGTATATACCCACAACTGATTTATTCAATAAGGGCTTAATAAATGGTAAGGACAAACATGCTTGAGAATAAAAATGAAATAAAATAAAACAAATAGTTAAATAGATCAGTTAATACATAGCTAGCTAATAAAAGTAATATATTCCTCCCTATAGCCATTCATTTATTTATCCATTCATTTATTCATTTCTGAATTTATTTATATCTTCCATCCTATAGAAAATTTGAGCAAAACAGAAAAAGAAGAGAAGACAGAACAAAGAATAAGGAAAATATTGAAGCATTCAGTAGCAGAATTAAAATCAAGTACATTAAGTCTGGGGCAACTACGTGTAAGTGGATAAAGTATTGGGTCAAAAGCCAGAAGACTCATCTCTCTAAGTTCAATTCTGGCCTCAGACATTTCATGGCTGTGTGATCCTGCACAAATCACTAAACCCTGTTTGTCTCGGTTTCCTCATCTGTAAAAAGGAGCTAAGAAGGAAATGGCAAATCACTCCAGTACGATTGCCAAGAAAACCTCAAATGGAATCACAAAGAGATGGACACAATTGAAAAACAACAATGTTTTAGCTCAGCAACATTTCCCCAGCAGACAAATAATCCCCATTATTTTTCTATGTTCTCTCTATGTGGAAATGGTTAGTGGTTCCCCCCTCTCACATTAGGATGGGTTCATAATAAAGCATTGAAATAAACTTTAAGTCACTTGAGCAAGGCTGAAATGTTGTGGGGTGAGGGTTAGTGCCAAATGCATGTTTCAAACCAGAACTGATTTTTTAAAGGAATTTACCTACCTTTGTTCTCCCTGGTACTAGACTTGAACCATTGCCCTTAGGGATGGAATTTTATGGACATGAAATGTCATTGTGAAAATTCCGAAAACAAAATTGTTCTGATGGAGATAAATCGTTGCAAAAAGTATCTGATCCTTCCACAACATTTTTATTGAGCCCATGATTTACAAGCAAGGAAATAAAATCAAGGTAAAGTTAGCCTAATGTAATGTACTGATAAAAAGCACTGTAGCGATGATGAAGGAAACAATATGGCTATGATGAATGGTGTCTCTTGTAAAAACTAATTGAAATGCATGATTCAATAATGAAGGGAATAATATCCATGATAACTACATCTCAGTTCTGGATAACAACCTTCTTGGATTGCTATTAAAGCAAGACTAATAAAACAACACAGGAATGCAAGCTCATAAATTTACAGAAAAATCTTTTAATCAAAACCTGGAAGAGTATGATTCACTAGCCTGCCTGGATTTGCATATCCCCCCTCAAATAGAAGTACTTTGGTAAAGAGATCTTCAAAAAGATTTCTGGGTATGGTGTGGGGAGGGAATAGAATTGAGGGTCAAAGAAATATAGTTTCAAACAATTTCTTTTATTTCATTCTCCTCCAACCCACTCTCTCTTCACACATACCCCTCCCCATACACACACATACTTTTCAATGACTGAAAAATCCATCGATTTGTCATTCATCTAAATCAAACTCTGGCCTTTTCTGGAATCTGGTTTGGGAATCAAACTTCGCCATGTGGTCAGTGTCTAAAATAATAGCTCTCTTGATACCATCCTTCTGATCAGCCATTCTCACAGTCTGTTTCTGCCATTGTTACTTTAGAGACATGCTGAGATGAAATACAAGGAAGAAAAAATACAATAATGGAATCAAAGGCCATCATCCAACATGGGAGAGGTTTAGACGGGCACTAAATTTGCCTTTCTTTGGTTTTCTTCTTCCCTTGGCTATCTGAAGTAGTCAATCACTCCTCATTTGGCTAAATTGAATTTGACCAGCTCTTGAACTAATTCCCTGAGGAGCAGATCAAAATTTTTTTTTTTTTGGTTTGGGTACTCTTGTTCATTCAAAACAATATTATAAAACATTAAATTGAATAACAAATGGTAGCCCTGAGGAATGGAAGTTTTCTCATCATAGACCTGATCCAAAAGAGAAAGAAAGTAAAAGGGGAAGACAAGGAAGGAAAAAGAGAACGTCGAAGTCATATTAAAAGCAGTGACCTTACTGTATGGTAAATTTTGAAGAAAAAAAGTAACATTTCAAATGGTTTATGAGAGATTTCATGGTATCACAGATAGCGAGTTAGCCTTGTAATCAAGCCCTGGCTCTGACAAATCCTAAGCAGATGCTCAAAAGAAGTCATTTAATCTCTTAATGTCCTAGCCCATTCTTAAGAACTCTAAGTCATAAAAAATGCTGTTCATTTGCATTAGTGAAGGTAGTTTCTCATGTTGTGTTAAGTCATAATTCCAAACAAAAGCTTTAAGACAACAAATCAGATTACAATAGTCAAAGAATGGGCTTTATGTTTGGTTCCCTTAATGGAAGGCTCTGTAATGTAGTAAATGCTTTACACATTTTAGATGATTGGAAAATGGTTATTGAATTATTTATTGCTTATTCAAAAGTGGAAAGAACTTGAAGACCATTATTATTATTTTATTATTTAACTATTTATTTTTTTATTTTATTTGTTTTATTTTATTTTATTTATTATTTTATTATTATTTAACTATAAAAAAACAAAATTATTATTTTATTATTTAACTATTAAATATATAACTATATATTTATATACTTATTTTTGGCTTTATTCCTTCCCCAATTCAGAGTCAAGATTTGAACTTACATCACTCAACTCCCAAATCAGTGTTCTGTCCATTGTACCTTTTTGCCTCTCCATAGATGCAGCGGTAAGAAGCTGGGCTAACTAGTGACCTGTACTCTCTTTGGGGCAATCGCCAGCCCTGAGGTAGTCTTAGATTTGTGACAATTGAGGGAACATAAAGCATGTGATATTTCAAAGGCTCAGTCAGACTGAATGAAATGGATAAAACATCGTCCAAACCTGATTATTTGTTCTGACCCCATGCTTTAGGTCTTTCTTCCTCAATTGGGTTTTAGAAGTGTCGGCATTCAAGGCAAAAAACACTCAGCTGGGACAGTAGCATTTTCTATTTATTTTGAACCATCAGCCAATCAGAGATCAGTGCCTTGCTTTTGTTTCTAACAAGTTTTGTGCTGGCAGAGTCGTTTGCACCAATAAAGAGGTCTCGAACCCTGCTGGACTCAACACAGCTGTCGTGATGTTTTGATGTGATGTCCTTCATTCTTTATAACTCAGCTACTAATTAATAGTTTCTTTGTTCCTAATTTACAGTTTCAAAATTCATTAGCTATGCAACATCTTCATATCAAGACCCCCTATGATGCTCAAAATTATTTATCTAATTTCAGTCTTTCACAAATGGAACTGTACCTGCCTCCTCCCCAATTATGCTCAGAGCTGTCACCTCAGAAAAGAAGAAAGGCCATTCACTTTTCTTGATTGCAAAGCACTCCTAAATTTCAAATTAGACAAACTGGAGCTTTTTAGGAGCTTAAAGCTGATTCCTTTACCTTTCTTTCATTTATCAGTTTTCATTCTTATCAGCTAATGATTTGTAGAGATTCAACATATTTACATCATTTGGTCCAACCTGTGTATTGTGCAAAAGAGAAAACTGAACACCTTAGAGGGGAAATGATGCTTAAGATCATTTGAGAAAATTTGAAGATTTGAACTAGAATGAACTATTCATGTTCTTTTTCAAAGAGTCTTCATTAGTGCTGACATATGGTGAAAGCTGGACTTAATGCTCTGTCAAGCTATACATTGTCAATACCTAAAGAGAAATGATTTAAGCTTAACTAGGACAATCTACCAACTCATTGGGGGATCCTGGTGTTTCTCTGTGAAGAGAAATATCCCTGCTGGGGAATTTCTTGATTCTTTAAGTATCTGAGTATTGTTTTCAGGAAAGTAATAACATTTTGCAGGGAAGTGTCATGAGACCAGCAGGAAGATTCTAGAACTTTGGAAGGGGTTTAGGTTGGGAGAAAGACAGTTGGAGTCTGGAAAATCTCTGGAGGTGCAGTTTTCTTGGTAGCTCTCCTATCCTATTTTTTTTTTACAGGAATACTGAAATTTTTTATTTACCATTGAAATCAATTACTAAAACTTAATCAAAGAGTTCAGTTCCTGTTCTAATCTGACCTCCAACTTGTGTCAGATAACAGATACCTCAGATCCAAGAACAGCAACCCTTGGTTGCGTGAGAACCATTGTTCTAGGTTACACTCTGTTGTTAGAGTGCCCCTCTGTAGGATTTCCTGATTTCCTGTTTGACATTGAGACTATCCCTGGTGAACCTGATCCAGCTACAAAACCATGAGACCAAGTCTGGATCCTTTTGAATCTAAGACCTTCCCTGGCCTTAGCAAATCCTTACCCAGACCCTTTCCTTAATTCTAACAAAGAGGGGTATAGTTGAGGGTTAGCTAAGACTAAGGACTGTAAATTTGGGTTAGGGAGAAGTAGAGTAGGAAGTTTTCTAAGAAGAAATCCCTTTGCAGAGATTATTAGATCTGGTGGGGATAGATAGATTAAAATTAGATTAAATAATCCCAAATCCCCTTTCTACCTTTCCCTTATGCATTAAATCCAAACTGTCCCGTGTTTATGTATTTTGTCGGTGTCTATTAACTCAGGGTCTGGCTCTGCCTGCCCTGAGCTTGGCTACCCTTCCCAAACCAGATTACTGGCCCTAAATATCATACCTGAACCTAACAGTTAACCCAGTTAAGTCAGATAATATACATAAGTCTAAAAGTTAGTTACATCAGTATGTATGGAGATATTTCATATGGAAAAAGGAAATGTCAAAATAAAGCCTGAAATGGGACATTGACAAGATGCACATAAGCCACGCCCAATTGTTCTCCTTTCTTGTTACATCAAGACTCTTTGGGCTGGAGAAGACATCTGATGCCATATGGACACATAGCCAAATACAAATCCCCTCCACAACCTATCTGACAAGTAGGTATCATCCAGTCGTTGCTTGAACACTTCCAACTAAGAACTCACTACATCCTGAGGCAGCCAGTTCTATAATAGTATATGATATAGCCATAATTCAACAGCTAGCATTTAGAGTCATTAGTTTTTATATAGCACTGAAATGCTTACAAGGCATTGTACATAGGCCACCTTAGATGAAAAAAATGCCATTTCCCCCCTCTAAGCGATGATGCAATGAAAGTGGGCAAAATATGTAGAAATGACCAAAAAATGGCAACACAAGGTTAATATATATATATATATATATATATATATATATATATATTTCCAATTGGCCTCAGGCACCTCATCTATAGAAAGGGGGCAGAGGGGAATAAAGATATAAGTGATTTCTAAGGTGCTTTCCAATTTGAAAATCCCATAATTCAGAAGTTGTCATTTCCAATATCTAAAGTCTCACTTTTTCCTCATCTTGTCTATTGTTTAAGACAGAGAGATTGAGCAATTCTCCTCAGATTCCTTGGCCAGGGAAGACTTCCAGATTCACAGGCCATTTGCTAAGGCTAGGCAACCTGCCTTGTTAATCCTTGGATAACCAAGAAAATGCAGTATTTATTTACTATCTCCCTCTTGTGAACTGAGGAGCTAACATGTCTTGACTTTTACTATGGCTTTTTTCTCATAATACTTTTTTATATTTTCATCTTGAAGGGTACAAGGAATCAAGGGATATATATCACCCACATAAATAAGAAAGATGAGCAACTAGAAGCAATTAATAACTTTTATTGAACATTTTGTTTTCAGCGCACATTAATACACTGTGATGAGGTTCATTTTTCTCTTTATTGTCCAGCCTCTGAAAGATAGACATTTTACAACTCTCTGCCTACCTTACAGTGTCGAGGATATTTACAGTGAAGGAAAGACTATAATTTTCTTGCAATCAAAAACTGTGCCGCTATTTTCCCCCCTCAGAGGATGGTATTGATGCCTGAACTGTGCAACCTTCCACAGAACTCAGTGCTCTATAGCTCAGGAGTCTTGAACAGTGTTTGGAAGAGGTCAATTACTAAACAAAATCCAGCACAAAAAGATTTTATCAGGTGGAGATTGCTTATGTTCACAGGTTTTTTGTTTTTGTTTAGTTATATGTGTGTGTGTGTGTGTGTGTGTGTGAGAGAGAGAGAGAGAGAGAGAGAGAGAGAGAGAGAGAGAGAGAGAGAGAGAGAGAGAGAGACAGAGACAGAGACACGGAGAGAGAGAGACAGACAAACAGACAGAGAGACAGAGAGCGAGAGATGGGGGGGGGAGAGAATGAGAGAGAGGCAGAGAGATAAAGAAGGGGAAAAGGGAAGAGAGCAAGAGAGACAGAGACAGAGAGAGAGATAAGACAGAGAGAGAAAGACTGAAATTCTATGTGGAAATATGGAATCCATGCAATCTTTCACTATCTCTGTCTAGTTGAGCTAGCCTGTGAATGAAAAGTTATAGTCCCCTCCCCAGAAAAAAAAAATCGAGACAAGAATGTTTTCATGCTTAAAGGGACATATATGCAAGCCCATGACCAGCAAAGAGACTTTAATGGATGTTTCTCCTGGGAAGGAATATAAATTGATCAAGGGTGGAAGAATCAGAACCACAAAAATCATATGTACAATGACTATAACAATAATACAAATAAAAAATACTAAAACAAAATTAAAGGCAATGTAATTGTAATAACCAATTACAGAGAAGACATAAGAAAATTCACTTCCCATATCTCCTGGAAGAGGTAGGGAACTATGGGGATGGAATGGGCCAAATTCTGGCAGATGTGACTACTGTCATTGATTTTGATATCTTTTTTTCTTTGCTCTGTGGGGTGTGCTTTTTTTTTTTGTAGAAACAGAGTGCAGGGTGTCAAATGAATCCCCTAAATATTTTACGAAGAAAAGAAAAAAGATGTTCATGAAACTTTTAAAAATTAAAACAAATTGGATGTTTCTGATAATGTGATTGAAAAGCCTAAGATAGCTAAGAAGAAAATCAGCAGAGGCATGGATTGGATGAGCTTACCCATTTTTAGCTAGTTCTCCCAACCACTAAGGCTCTTGTTCATCATGAAGCTACCAATTAATCCAATTCATGATATTATTTTTATGGCAATGATGATAAACTTTAAATAAAAAGAAGATTCTACTATATTGGAAAATCAATTCAATTTTGCCAGTGGGTTATTCAAAATGTTACATTTGAATATCCATGAAAGATGGGAGGGTTTGTCCCATTCTAAATTTCAAGCGTTTTCATCTTTAATAAAATACTCTTATCTATGCATGTAATCATCACCACCATTACTAGGAATATCCATCAATAATTAATGACCTCTTTGAACTGCTCCCATCTCTGGTGTGAGGGCTTGTCAAGCCCTTTTCAGGGCTGCTCATCCACCTTTGGTGTCTACCTCTCACTCCACTCTCCCCTGCAGCTCCAAGAAATTATACAACATACACAACGGGTCACAAGCCAGTAAAACCATTTTGGCAGATGGTCTAAACCAGTTTGGGAGTACCTGAATGGTCTCACACCTGTTGACAGGATGGAGATATCTACCGTAAGCCTATGAAGACTTCTCCCAGTGAAATGGGAGGAGGAGAGCATTTTGTGCCACCAGTCAGGCTGGTGGCTGAAGGAGGTGCAGTGGAGTGCCTAGAGAAGACTCCAAGGTCATCCACTGCATCCCAGGATTGTCCTGACCTTTGTCGAATTCAATGTCTCTGGAAGAAAGAGGGAGGCTGATGGCTTTGTGCAACTCCACCTCACTGAAATCCAATTCACACTTGAGTCAAGACATCATTCATCATGATGACATTAGTCCTCTTCAAAAATAAAGAACAAACAATAATTCATCAACCTTCTCTATGACAGGGCTATGTCTTTGGGTTCTATGGAAACAAAGGCAAAAAGAAGACAATCTCTGTCATTGAGGGACTTCTATTCCATCAGAGGAATCAGTCCATACACATACATAGTAGTAGTCTCTCGGTAACCGAGGATGACGATTGTCTTTGTGCGTTTTCATCTATGATAGATGAGTGTGCACAAAGACACTTGTGGGTGAAGGAGATTTAAGTGGAAAAGTCAATGCACAGAGACAGTCCCACTCTCTGGCGTTGGAAGCCTGGGTCCATTGGCACAAAAAGTCATTACATCTGGAGACTTCCTCAGCTGCATTGGTTGGCCGTGTTGTCTTTTGTGCTCCAACACGCCCTAAGCACTCCACAGTGCTTTGCTGCATCGCCATCTCAGCCGTTGAACCTTCTTATTGGTTTCTTCCGTCTGTTCAGCCGAAGCACATATATTTACCTAGAAAGCAAACACTAATTTAAGGAAAGATGCCTTGGGGGTAGAGATTCCAAGAGCTCATTTCTGATTGAGGATTTAATGTGATCTTTGAAGAAAGCTAGATTCTAAGAAGTGGAAGTGAGGAGGGATTACATTTCAGGCATGGGAGATACATCATACAAAGACATGGAGGTGGGAAATGGAATGTTGTGCATGAAGGGCAACAAATTCATCAGTTTGACTGGACTGTAGAATTCACTAAAAGATGTCATGTATAATCAGTCTGGAAAGGTAGGCTGGAGCCAGACTATGAATAATTTTAAATGCCAAATGGATCACAATCTCTGAGAGTTGCCTGAGGCTCAGATTAAATGACTTCCTCATGGTCACAAAGGTAGTAGTTATAGAGTCTAGATCAGCCTGGCTCCAAGCTCAGCACACTGTGCACAATGTCACACTGACTCTATCAGAAATATGTGTGATATTTTTTAATGAATCCAATCTTTATGGAAATACAAGTATAAACATACAGTGGCCATCCAATCTTCCCATAAAGTAATCTTTCAGCCAATCACCACTCTTGGTTTATCCTTACATCTTTCTATTAAGTGGTAATGTAATTTCATCTAAAGTCATCATCTTTAGGTATATCCACTTAAAAACTTTACTGTATAAGCTTATAATCCCTCTTTACTTTTATGAAATAACACAGTAAAAACTTCATAGGGCCAGTTGCAGAACAGATATACTTCCCAAGAAGAAAAGAGCTCTGAATTTAGAATCAGAAGATCTGGGTTCAAATTCAGCTGTGTGACTATGGGCAAGTCATTTAACCAATGTTTGCCTTAGTTTCCTCAACTGTAAAATAGCAGGATCTCTCATGTGAGGATCAAATAAGATAATATGTGTACTGCACTTAGCATAGTTCCTGGTGCACATAAACTTTTATTTCCTTCCTCCTCCCTAGAGTTCTCTTCCTTTGCACATTGGTACCCACTAAATATTTATTAAATCAGTAAAATATGAGAAAGAACAATGTTGCTAAAGTTTAAAAGTCTTGATAAAAGCAAAAATGATCATATTTCTTGAGGACAAAAAAATGAAATGAAAGCATTGAACTCTATGGTCTCTGAGGTCCCTTCTCTCTATGATCCTAGCGAGAAGGTGATTGCTATTTTGATCCAATTCTTAACTTTGCAGGGAGCTAGCACGATAACATTGTTCTATATCTCATGCTCATTTTTATGTAAAAGAGGCAAACAGAATGAAAGCAAACTAATGTTGTGGTTCTTTCATTTCTTTTATGCTAGCTGGCATTAGGATGGATGATCCTGGGGTTGGTGCAGATCAAAGCCCAGTGTCCCACCAAATACATCTACATTAGTGCATATAACTAACCATGCTAAGGCTCTTCTTGATTCTTCAATAAAAGACTAGACCATGTTCAATATATTGTTTATTAGGTGGGGGGGGGGGCATATAAAGCTATTTTGTAAGATTGCTCTAAAAAGTAAAGGAATGAAAGAAGTTCCAACTCCAATTCATTAACCTCAAGGCATCAAAATACCCAATTCTTGAGGTATTCTGGAGAGGTGAAGTTTTAATGGATTTCAGAACAGCTTCATGGATCACCAATATTGGCTTTAATTCCTGTATAGTTGGTAGTCGCGGACGCCATGGTGGCCTGGGGCCTCTCTCATTTATTTATTATAAGGCAGGGGGCCTCCACCATCTTGCAGTGAGAAAATACCTTACATTTCTAGTCTGCAATTAATTCTGATTCAATAAAAATAAACAGACCATTAGGAGTGGTCTGGGAGGTGGGATGGGCAGCAATCCTTGGTAGTTTTTCCCACGGCTGGTAGCTCTAAATCAGAGTGATGCTGTATCCTCAAATAAAGAATTGAAGGATCCTGACTTAAGGAACTCTTAATTGGAGCAGGTAAATCTCTTTAAAAAGAAAACAACTGTTTTCATCAAAGAAAGAGAAATCATTTTTCCCTTTAAAAAAAAAGTTCTCCTTTCTCACCTCTTTTCCTCCTGACTTTTACTCCCATAAAAACAATGCAAATCAAGATATTTGGTGGTTAAATAAATACTCTCATTAGAGTTGGTTTTTCATTAGCACTTGAAAGTCCATGACGGCTTTGCTGAGCTGCAACTGTAAGGCTTTTGCCTCCATGTTAAATTAAGTGTAGAATTAGGTAATCATCCAGTGAATTAGAGCAGCATAAACAGATGCCTGAGATCACTTTGTACATAAAAGAACCCCTTTTCATTAGCAGGCAGTTGATGTTTTGCTTTTACTTACATTATGTGAATATTGCCATACATCTCTTCTCTTTGCTTCTCAGAGATGGCATGTCTGGCTACAAGAGATGGAGGATTTTCTCCATTGTTCATTTCCGGAAATTGCCTAGGTCGTGTTCCAAGTCTTTGAGTTATAATGGGAAGGTCACGTTCAGATCTAGTTCAACCTTTTCCCATTTTGCATGTGGTGAAATCAATGTGGATGACTTGCCAAATGTCATACAGGTACTAAATGGCATGTAATATATGGTGCATAGTTTCCTCTTTCATCTATAGTATGAATTCGCTTCAGAACTTGGTGATTATTTGTTAATCAGTTATTAAATTAAATAATCATTCATTGGTAACATTCTTGGTTATGATGATAATTAATAATAATTGATTATGATAATTAATAATAAGTAATTATGATGATAATTAATAATAATTATGTTGATAATAATAATTAATTGTGGTAATAATTAATAATAATATCGACAGGTAATCCCTGGAGTTCATCCAGTTCATCATTGGAGATAGAAATGCAATCAAGTAAGACAACGCTCACTCTCAAAGAGTTTACATTCTAAAAGGAAAAGAGCCCATAAATGGAAGATGGAAGAGTAATTACAGAGGAAGGCTGCCTGCCCTGGGATGTGTTATATAGATGAGGAAGCAGAGGGTCCAAGCTGAGTGAGGATCCAGTGGGATAGATTCATCAGGGAGGGAGGAGTTGTCCTCTAGATAAATGGGAGAGAGAGACCTCCCGACAACCAGGGTTGACCAGAAGTGGAATGAAGTGCCATGAGGTAATGAATTTCTCCTCAGTGGAAGTCTTCATGCAAAGGATGTCTTACCACCAGTCAGGGAAGATCGTTTTGCACTTGTTCCCCTCCCACCCAACTGTGGTTGTGTCTCTGGGATGCTGGGATCCAAAAAGTGAATATTCACTCTTTCTTGCCCAGAATTACTTTCAAAATATTTGCAAACCCTGCTGCCTGTCTAGCTCCTAATCCTGTCTTTCCCCATTAAAATATGAGCTCCTTAAGGGTGATGATTTCTTGTTTACTTGTATTTTATACACAGTATTTTTCAGTCATGATGGTTCAACAATGATGAAGCCCTGTTTCTTCTCATCTGTTCCAATTGGGGGTCCAACAGAAACTCCCTTTCAAAGAACCTCTTTCTGAAAATCCATTAGGATTTTCTCACCATTATGATGGGATAAATGATAACACTGAAGTCAGAGATTCAATGGCTTTGCTATTGAATCTACATCAGAGATATTTTTTTTTTCTGAAGGACAATAAGAATTATTTTCTGACTTTTACATGCCAATAAAGGGCATAACAAGCAAAAGTCCATTCATGTAAAGGTATTTCCATCTTGATTAATATAGCTACCTCTATGGTGCAAAAAGGGAATTCTTTGTTCCCTTTGCCTAGTTGGAGTTAACACACTTTGGTTACCTTTTGATTGAATCAACAAAAGCTTGAACTAGGTGGAGGAGTTCCAAAACAATTAGAGAATTCACACCCTCAGAAACTCAATCAGGCAGGAGTTGAGGGCCTCTTTCTGAGACTAGAGAGAATATTTGTATTTTATAACACAGTTTCTGACACATGGTAAGAACTTAATAAATACCTTTTTTCATTTATTTATTTTGTGTATGGATAGGACAAATGGTCATTGAGGTGATTTCAAACTCTAAAATTCTATGAGAACAGGGATATTGTTTCAAAATTGTCATCTAGTGAAAACAAAAAGGAATCATAATCCTGAATATCCTTTAGGTGACATGCTATGAGAATAATAAATGACTACAAGCCAAGTTAATTATGATGGATGAATCTATAGCAAACACTAAGAATTATTATTAATAATAATGGATGATGATGGCTTGTTTATTAGCATGTTCATAATTAACAACATTTTCTCACTCGCAATGCTTTTACTGCTTTCCTTCCAAGTTTATATGACATAATTTACATGCTAATTTTATATCTTAAAAAACATTAGTTATGGAATCAGTTCTCAAGCTTAGGGGACATTGTGGGGGGAGGAATGTCATCATAATTTCTTTTCCTCAGGTTTAGGAAACACTAATGACATCTAAAAACATAATTTAGAGGGAGGAATGAAGTTAACATTTTTTAAGCATATATCATCTTTTTTTCTATTTTACATAACGTATCTTATCGTTAACAGAAAGGTAAAAAACAAATTTCAGAACAATTTCATTCCATTTGGATGGATCGTCCAAGTATGAATTTAGAAACAAATCTATCTTCCCAATCTCTAGAAATCCATTAGGATTTTCTCACCATTATGATGGGATAAATGATAACACTGAAGTCAGAGATTCAATGACTTTGCTATTGAATAAGGGCTATTTTTTTCTGAAGCACAATAAGAATTATTTTCTTACTTTTACATGCTAATAAAGGGCATAACAAGCAAAAGCCCATTCATGTAAAGGTATTTCCATCTAGATTAATATAGCTACCTCTGGTGCAAAAAGGGAATTCTTTGTTCCCTTTGTCTATTCTGAGTTTAAACTTGTGAAAGGGAATCCTTTATTCCCTTTGCCTAGTTGGAATTAACAGACTTTGGTTACCTTTTGATTGAATCAACAAAAGCTTGAACTAGGTGGAGGAGCTCCAAAACAATTAGAGAATTCACACCCTCAGAAACTCGATCATCCAGGAATCTGTCAACCCTTTTGATGAGTATTAACCTCTCCAGAAGGAGAGATTTATAAAATTCACACCCTTAGCTGTGAATCTTTTTGATGAGAACTTAACCTTTAGAAGATGAGAAGTTGATCCCACAGACACAATCCCCTGGGCAGTGCTCCCAATTTGGAAACTATGATTGGCCCCTGTGAAGAGGAAAAGGGACAAGAAACCACTATAAAAGGCCCCAAATTTCTGGGGTTAGGGAAATCGACTCCAAGAAGGAAGTTGGCTTCAAGAAGAAGGTCAGCTCAAGGAAGAAAGCTGGCCTCAGGAATCACCTTCAGCTCAAGTCATTGTCTTGACTTGCCTCTTGAAGGGAACTTGGGTGAGTGAATAGCTGGCTTTCCCTTCCTGGCTTCTGGAGAGAGTTTAATTTCAGATAAAGGTAAACAAGCGCAGGCTGAGTCAAGCACTGGAGTAATATATAGTTAGATAAGTTAATGTCTTTTCTACCCTTTTGTATTTCTTTGCTTTCACTTTGTAAATAAAAGCTATTAAAGTCATTTTTACTTTAAGCAATAATACTTTGAATTGGCAATCACCACTATTATTTATAGTCTTCATATATTTTAGTTGAACCATTAAAATGTAATTCTTACAATGGAAAGCTAGCTGTCATTTGGAATCAAAGGACTAAAATTGTGACTAATTCCTGGGTATCACCACATGCTCAAATGAACATTAAAAGTTTAGAGAAGGTCCAGAGAAGATAGACCAGGGTGGTGAAGGGCCTCAAATTCATTCCATATAAGTGATTAAAGGAACATGGGAGAATTAGCTTAGAGAAGATTATGATACTTGTCCTCTGAATTTCTATAATGTAGAAGAAGAAGTACTTGCTTTGTTCTGTGGCACAGAACAAACTAGAAATTTTGAAGAGGAATATTTTACCTTGATGCAAGAAAAGCCTTCTTTCACAGTGAGAGCTGTTCACAAATGGAATGGGCTATATTGGGTAGTAATGGATTCCCTTTCACTTGAAGTCAGTTTCAACTGTGAATTAAACTGGATAACCACTGAAGTATGAAGGTCTGCAATGCTGTGATCATAGTTCAAATCCTGACTTTGCTCTTTGGGCAAAGTCCCCTCCCTGGGTTAAGTTTCTTGAACAATAAAATGGAAATGAAGATGTCCGATTATGTTCTATTTCTAGAGTCTCTGAAAAGTAACGCTTACATTCAGGTTCAGGGCTGCTAGATAACAATTTCCAACAAACAATGAGTTTTTATATTTATTTAGCCTCTGAGAAATGGGCAATATGGTGTGTGGGGAAAACATAGGATCTGAAGTCAGAATATCTGGGTTTGAGGTCTGGCTATTTCCTACCTCTGATCCCGGCCAAATTTCTAGCCCTTTCTAAGGCTCACCTATAAAGTGAAAGGATCAGACTGGATGATCTCTAGGGTTCCATACAGTTCTATGCCTGTCACATGGAGATAATTCCCTTCCTTGCTCTGGAACACTCAGGTCTGTAAGGCTGAAGGAGCTGACTTTTTCAGAAATGCACCTTTCCTGATCATACATCTCCAATCTGAGAAAGAGATCCTCAATCCAAAGGCAGAGAATCTTTGAAGGGGAGGGGAGGTTCTACCAGGGTCCCAGTTGGAATAGAGAAGAAGCAAACAGGCCTTTGGCACCACTGAGCAGTCATGACTGAAAAAATTCCCCTCAGATCGCTGCAGCCTTCAAGGGGAGCAACTCAAAAAGCAGAGAGAACTCAAAGAGAATAAAATCTCTATATTGTAGATCAGAACAACCTCTTCCCCTTCCCTCTCACTACTTACATGATGCATTCATACAAGTACAAAGTTATGCCTGCCTTCGAGTAAGCAAAATAAATACACAGAGAAAAATAAAACTTTTGCCTCAAATGTCAGAGAGGTAGAAAGTTGGAACTTGCAAAAATCCATAAGAAGTTGTAGTTATTTTAGAAATGCAATTGGACTACAACAATGGCTCTTAGGGTGGCTTGTTTCTGTCAAAATCAATCGAGTACAACTTCCCCTTGGAAGTCTTTCCTGATCTCTGGCCCCTGCCCAAGTTAGTACTTTTTCCTTCCCAAAACATAGACATATATGTTCATGTAAACAAGCATACATGTTTGCATACACTAACAGAGGCATATATATACAGGTCTCATTCCCCCCTACTGAACTATAAGTGCTTTGAGGGCCAGAAGTTATTTGCACTCTATCCTAGAGTCTTGGATCCATAAAGGCATAGTAATTTCTTGAGGTCAAGAACTACCAAGCATAATTTTGCTTTAATATAAAATTCCACCATATTTGTGAATTGGTTAACTGCAGACAATGGGCATTCAATATATGTTTGCTTCATTGAATTGAATTTTCTTGAATTAATTCTCATAATATACCTATGAGATTTTTTTTTCAAAAAGCAAATATTACTCACCACAGGCTCTACAACGGTTAAGATTAAAATTAACTTGAGAGGCTGAACTTTGGGTAAGAATATCAATATTATTGATTATGTCAGGTTTATTGGTTAGGCCAGTATCATAATCCATAAAGTGACATAGGTCTCCATGGCCCTCTTGAATGACAAAGGACTGGGAAGCTGGGTCAGGCAGCTTAATAAAGCATTTTAGGAGCCTATAATTGAACCCCTCCTTTGAATATCCCAATACATGATTCATTGGTGAAGAGCTATTTAGAGGGGCTCCATCAAACTCCTTATTATCCTTATCCTATCTTATCCTGTCCACCTTCTCCCATGGGGAACACATACACTAGGAAAGAACTCTTGTCCCCTTCATTTATTAACTAAAATGTGTTAAAAAGGAAGACGTTCCTGGCAATTTGTAAGAACCGAGAAAAATGCAAAAAGCAGCAGACTGGATGATATCTCTGTCTCACCCCAGAAATACATAGTAATTCTCATTGACTTGTTTAGAGAAGTTAATAAAGGATATAAAAAATACTCACACTACCATGCACATAGTAGGTATTTAAATGTATAAAAGAAAGGAGAGACACAAAGTGATTCTGGGACTTGCTCAAAGGTTAAAGTTGGTCATTGTCCAAGGGAAGACCAGACTACAATACAAGGGGCCAGTGCCTCCATAATAATAGTACATTGCATCTCTTGAAGGCACAGTCTATAGATTTCCATTTGGATCCGAATTTAAAATTCTCTTATCCACAATTTATATTTTAAGCACATCCCAGCACCAGCAAGGTAACAAACGGTGAATGTGATGTAACCTGAAATTCCAGGAGTGGAATGTCTTTTAATGAGAAATCTATTGAACAATTTTTTAAGGAAAAAAAATCAGGTGCTCTCTTTCCAAAATCAAGTTGAGAACCTCACAAAAGTGTTTGTTTCTCCCCCAGTGCACAGGTGGCTTCTGAACAGTTTACAATGAGCTTGAACCGCCCACAGATGGTCAGCCCTTTACTAGAGGAGCAAAAATTAAAACTGGCCCATATCTGGATCCCTAGGGATGTCCTGACCTGATAACTGTGGGTAGGAGACCTACATAGAATAATAATGGAGAACCATTACAAAGATAATTACAGAGCCAATCTGTTGCCAGAAGGGTGAGACCTTAGTTTCTCAGTTTATAAACCAACAGTTCTTGATCCATGGATAAAAAAGTAGGCAGAGTTCACAAATACCATAACCCTAACATCTGCCTGCCATATAAAGATAATGATTTGGTATTAATTAATTTGAATAGTGCAGTAACTGTAGATTTAGCCATCAGAAGATTGGATCATCTGCCTCCCTTCCTGTGTCATTTCACTTAGCATTTTAATTACAAGGGTTTCTAGGTATGTGGTTTAGAAGAGCTATTAATGTAGGGAGAAAAAAATTAATTTGAGTATGGGTTTTATACAGATTGCATCTAATGTGGAATAAGAAAGCATGTCTCTGCCCATATCTGGTACTTTCTGTTATTGATAATAGATCAATGAGCCTTATTTAGAAACCACTAGAGAAGCAATTTAGCAGAGAAGATCTAGTTCTAGAATTCGTATCTGAATAAATCTGTATTCAAATCCCATATCAGACAATTCATCTAATCTTTTCTATTTCTTAGTTCAATCGCTTATAAAAAGAGGAGGTATATGACTTTATGACCTAAAGCAGAATTGCCACCAAACAGGCTTTAAATGGAGACACACTGGCTAAATAACAACAATGATAACAATTATTTCTTTCTGCCTCCTAAAAGTAGGAAGTAAATCATCATTGAATTTTTTTTTTGATGCCCAGAGAACTCACTGTTCTCATCTTGGTAAGACAGTTACTATCCCTAACACCAAATTTTACAAATAAAAATTATTTTTTTCTACTTCCTACCTTTGGAAAAACAACAATAAAAACAAGATGGAGGTAGAGGACCCATTCAAATCTCACATCTGCCACTTACTATGTGATATCAGCCCATCACAGAAGTTCCCAGGCATCAGTTTCCTCATCTGAACAATTAATGGAGTTCTGTGAAGATGGGATTGACTGTCTCCTTACCTATATTTGAGTTAATCAGTCAAAGCTTGAATTCCCCTACTTGGCACTAGGTAGGGGAATTCAAAAGCCACTTAGAGAGCTCCACCCTTTCAACTCAATCAGTCAGAAACTGGTGAATCCTTTGAACCCTATGAGGGTTTATACTCTCATAGGACAAGAGGTGGAACCTACAGACACTGCCCCCCTGGGAAGTGCTAAGCAAATTAAAAGACTGCAATTGGTCCCCATAAAATGGAGGAAGGGACCGGAAGTGATATAAAAAAGGACTATAAAAGATGATTAACTTTCTGTGCAGGGGGTCTTCTTCCTGAATTTTCACCTTGGAACTTTGGTCTTTGGCTTCACTTGGACCTGGGACTCTGGCTCTTGGACTGCTTCTGGTAAGATTGCTCCTGAATCTTCTCCTGGTAAGTGAAAAGCTTACCTTACTTTTCTGGCTTCTGGAGAGATTAGTTCCAGAGGCCTCCCCTTCTTGGAGGAGGCTGAGTGTGTTGAACCCTTGCTTAATTCACCACTAAGTTCTCTGGCTGAGGGGTTGAGAAGCCCTGTATGGGTTGAGCCAGGGACCAGAGCAACATTTGGGGAGATTATAGACTTCTTATTCCACCTACTTTCACATTTCTCTACTTTCACTCTCTCCACCTTTTTTGTAAATAAAAGTTGCTAAAAGTCATTTTAACTTGGGCTGTATTAATTTTAAAATCAGCAACCATAGTATTATCTTAGAATTCTCATCTATTTAGTCCAACCCATAAAATTTAATTCCTTACAGTTCATTAGTCACTAAAGTCCCTTCTGACTAAGAAATCTATAATCTCATCATCCTAAAGCTTCTACTATTCTTGTTTTTTCTTATCTTTGAAAAAATATTCATACTAGGTACTGCAGGCAATAATTGTATCCTTTTTAGGAAGGAAGTGCTCTTGCCCTAAAGATATACAATCCTCATGTCTACCGCAATAAACGTATAGTCTTTGCCTTCCCTTGCCCAGTTTAGCCTTAGATCTTTTAAGTCTCCTTTTTTTTTCCTTCTAAAAACCTTTTCCTTGGGATTTGCCCAGGGTCATATAGCTGGGAAGTGTCTGAGGCCAGATTTGGACCCAAGATCTCCTGGCCCAAAATAGTGGAAGATATAGATTATGATAGATATAAGAGAGGGTGAGTAAATTTGACCGCAGAAATATGTTTCACTACAGTGTCTTGGGTTTTAAAATCAAATATAAGGTGGTCACCAGGGAAATATTCCCAATTATTCAAATACCCAAGTCAATTGGGTTTTATAGAGATTTTAATTAACAATACAATGAGTAATCAAAGAAAGAGAGAGAGAGTAAGAAAGGAATAAGTATGAAGGGCCTCAAGCCAATATGGCCTAGACCTGAGTCTTAAAAGAGAAATCAGTCAGTTTTTTAACACTCACCACAAGGTCTGACTAAACAAAGATACTAGTGACACCAGGCCAGCATCCTTCCTCAAAGAGTCTTCCAGCCAGAGATTGTTTCAAAGGGCCTCTGTAGATGTTTCTAAAGGACCGCCCATTTTGAATTCACAGCTGAGTAGTTTTAATCTCTTTAGTAAGTCAGGAAGAAATGCTGCTGTGTCGACAAATTTCATTAAGAAAAAACCTCTGAATAAGTTATCACCCTTTTAGGTTTAAGTAGTTTACAAGTTGCCCCACCTTTATAGGTACTTAGTATCCCATTGTATCAATTCTAAAACAGTCATAACTCAAAGAACTTCCTGTCTCTTCCATAAGCATGGATCAAAGTACTTTCATTGTTTAGCAAGCAGTTTTCTGTCCTAAAGCAGTCTTAAGCAGGGTGGAGAAGGGACACTCCCATAGCTAGGAGCCCCCACACTCAAGTAGAGTTCTCACCATCTGCTAGGGAATTTTTTTAAGTAGAAGATTCCCCAATGGGGGAAACCCCTAACATTTATAAGTCTGAGAAATTTTGAGGTTTACAACCTCTTGGATTAAATGGCCTTCCCTTATGGCATGCCAATTTTAAGAATTATTTAATCATTCCATTCCTCATTCTTTCTCTTTCTTTCCTCTGTGATTATTTTTGTCTGAACATCTTTCAAGGGATAATCTTATTATATATACATATATATATATATATATATATATATTCCCTTTTTCACTCAATTACAGTTAAACTCAGATTTTTAAAGGACAATTGTCTAGTCTCCTTTGTGGAGGAAATAAGCAATGAAATCATTCACCTGATGTGGTCAAGATGTACTTGTTTCTCCTTATGATTTGTATGTGTGCTTGTTTCTGGTGAGTTTATTTTTATTTTTCTTTTTTTTTTAAACCCTTACCTTCCACCTTAGAATTAATACTGTAAGGCAGAAGAGTGGTAAGGGCTAGGCAATAGACAAAGGACTTGCCCAGGGTAACACAGCTGGGAAGTGTCTGAGGTCAGATTTGAACCTAGGACCTCCCATCTCTAGGCCTGGTTCTCCATCCACTGAGCTACCCAGCTGCCCCAGTGGGTTTCTTTTTCAAAGAAATGTTCATATCTGTTTTTCTGAAAAGGAAAAATGTCAACCATATTACTTCCTTTTTTATTCTATCAGACTCTTTTCTTCCTTTTATTTCTTTCTGTTGTTGAATAAACCTGAATGACTTCAACCAATGTTTCCTAAGTGAAATGCTGCTTCCTCTCAGCTTTCAAGATAATTTCTTTGATCCCAAAGTTCTAGAGCTTACTGAACAAATATCTAGTCAAATTTGAGCTTGAGTGTCTCGAGGTTGTCTTGTAGATTCTTTTGAGTTCATTTTGCCTTCTAACTCCCATATTTCTGGACAACTTTCTCATATAATTTGATCAAATATATTATGCAGGCTTCTTGTTGTGCCAGGAGGTCAGCAAATCTTAGAATGTCTTTCTGAGTCCAGGCATAAAGGTCAGATGGTTTGGGTTATAAGAAATGTGGTCTTCTGATTTTATTCTAAATTTTTTTCTGAATCTCTATATTTTTATGTTTTAGCTCTACCATTTTCTTTTTCCAAGTGTTCTCTGCTTTACTGAAATTTTCCACCACTGATTTGTCTTCTCAAATTCTTCCTTAAAAGTTCCTAATTCTCTTTGTATCTTCTCATTATCTTTTTATTATGTTGCTCATCACTGCATGAATTCTTGTAATAATTCTGTTCTGATGTCTAGAGTCCTAGTTGGTACTGGAATATTAATCCCCTTCTGTATTCCTCCTCAGTTTGTTGTTGTTTTTGTTTTGATTTTTAATTCCACATTAATTGTTAATTGTGCCAAGGTTCTTTTGGCTTTTTTACCACTGTGGGTTTTTTCTTGTGAAGATGCTTTCTGAGGATTTTTCTTTTACATTACTTAGTATTTTTTTTTTTGCTTTGGGGGGATAACAAGAAGCAGGGGTGGATATAGAATTGGGCTTGGACATGACCACTCGCTCAGCTCTCCATCTTGGAAGATTTCATTGGCTCCACAGACAATAGACACTTAGTAAACAGATCAGATGTAGTTATAGAATGTTTGTAAATGCTCCAAATCAGGAAGAATATGTAATTTTATCACACACTATCATTTTTTCTGCAAGAAGGCTCTTCAACCTTTTGCACATAGGGATTAGCACTTTTTCTTCCCCTTCTCCCATTATACTCTTCTTCTTGTTTTAAAAAAAAAAAAGTTTGCCAACATCAGCAAATTGGCCAGGGTATATTTTGAATATAATGTTCATATTCCCCATCTAAAACAGCCCTCTTAGGTCCCAAAGGAGCATAAACATTGTCCTCTTAAATGCCTCCCCAGTGCCAAATGGAAAAGAATCTCAAAGTAACCAAAGCCATATGATAGAGGATGGAAGCTGGGAAGAAAATAAACACATATATAGAATCTATTCTGTGCCAGGATCAGTGATGAGTACTTTACAATTATTATCTCATTTTGCCTTCACGACAATCCTGGGAGGTAGGTGCTATTATTATCCCCAATTAGATCAGATCTTCCTCACTTCAAGCCCATCTCCCTTGAATTGCCTCTACATGATCTAATCTAATGGAGTAGACTGGTCAGTAAGCCCAGCAGGAATGCTATGCTCTGATCCAATTTCAACAGGAACTTGAGCATCCACATTGTTGCATCTGGTCTGCTTGCCACTTGCAGAGGATTTTCCTTTCTGATTGGCTGCAGAGCCATAACCAGCAAAATTCACTCATCTTTGCCCTTTCCAATCTGGTTGGTGTTGGAGAATGAGGAGGAACTGTTGATGGCCTCCATGTTAGAAAGGGACCTTGGGGTCTTTCACACCCAGCACTGGGCTAAAGAGCACGACTCCAGCTAATGCTTCTGTCCCTGCTGTAGCTATTCTTTTTTTTAAGCCCTATTTTCTGTCAGTAACAACTCTAAGACAGAAGCCAATTAGCCAATTAGGGTTAAGAGACTTGCCCAGAGTCATGTAAGGAATAAAAATTAAAGGTTTGACTAAAACATATGAAAATTATAAATAATATTGTGGTTACTGATTTAAAATATTATAACTCAAGGAAAAATGACTTTTAATAATTTTTATTTATAAAATAAGTGGAGAGAGTGAAAGTTGATAAATACAAAAAGAGGGTTGAGAAGATATCTAGCCTATCACACTAAGTATTACACTGATACTCAGCACAACTTGTTAACCTTTTGACCAGAATTAATCTCTCTCCAGAAGTCAGGAAAAGAAAGCCAGTTATTCATTCACCCAAGTTACCTCCAAGAGGCAGTTCAAGCTGAAGATAACCATCTGTTGAGGATGACTCCTGAAGCCACTGACCTCTAGCCCCAGAAATTCAAGGCTTTTATAGTGACTTCTTGTTCCTTCTCCTCTTCACAGGAGCCAATCACAGCTTTCAAATTGTCTAGCACTGCCAAGGAGGGCAATGTCTTGTGGGATCCTCTGGAGGCATAAATTCTTTTAAAAAGGATTCACAATTTCCTGACTGATTGAGTTGTTACCCACTTTAGCAAATGACTTAAAGAAAGTCTTATTCATACTTCACAGCCTGGTGAAGTACTAAGTAGGGGTACTTAAGTGTTAACTCAAAATAGACAAGGAGAATAAAGAGTTCCCTTTCACAATCACATAGCTAGGAAATGCCTGTGGCTAGATTTGAACCTAGGTCCTCCAGACTCCAGACCTGGCATTCTATCTACTGTGCTGCCTGACTGCTCCTGCTGTCTCTATTTTTACTACTTTTAGGTGACACAGCTCTAAGTACTAAAAGTTTAGGAGAGAGGGCCATTAAGAGTCCTGGCACCACATCCATGCCAGATTTTCTAAGATTTACTTCTAGGAGTGAAATCCTGGGCAACCTACCTGACCCAATCCAGCAGTAACAGGATGACTTTTGAAGCCATCCACTAAGCCACAAATGGAAGGAAATTTAGTGGGTCAAATGTCATTTAGAAACTACTTTAAATTTGAGTCCACTCTCTCCAGAAACCAAGAGACTATAGAAAAGAAGATTCTCCCAGAATATCAGAAGGAAAATGTTTACAACTTTTGTTCTTACTATATCATTTCAATAAATATCCTTTCATAAAAATTTATTGATGTTAACTAGTTAAATGAAACTGACTGCTAGTCATCAGAGGCTTACAGCAGCAGGAATATACCAGACCTAGGGTTCAAGTGGATAGCATTAGAGAAAGTCACCCCAATCTCTAGAAGGGTAGCCCTAGAATTCTGAGGGAACAATATAGCCAGGCTTGTTCTACAGAAGTGAGTCCAAAGACAATTGTTAACAAGGTGAGGATTTTAAGGTTTGGTCCTTCAATGATTCTGTCAGATGTCCCCCCCCACCCCCCACTAAGGATGTAGGTCACCTCCTAATTCTCCCCAGATGGCTTCATATGGGAGGTATTCATGAAAGAATATCAGGCAAGAAAGTGGAGGTGCCAGATTTCCTTATTCTCAGGGCAAGGTTCTTTCTGCAATATTATGCCACCTGAGTTGAAGAATTTTGTTGATCAGATTTTCAGTTTAAAGAAGACCCAACCCTGATTTCATTTTGTGTTTTGTAGAAAGAGCCTATGAATCTACCCTTACTTTAGTTTGAAGCTTTTTTTAATGATATAATTCAGCTCTGAGGCTGAAGAATGCTATTGCTTATATGTGTTATGAGCACAGAGAATTTATTGTTCAATTAAATTTTATAAACAAGTGTATATTACCACTTTTATCCTTAAAAATTAATAAAATTTAACACAGCCTATAGGAACAATTTTAACCTTCAAAAGGAAAATGAATCCTTGGTGACTCCAAGTTCATAACTGAAATGCAATTTAGGGTTGTAGGCAAAGCAGATTAAGACTATATTTACATCATGGTCCCAAAACCAACATAATTCTAGTTCTATGCAGTATTTTGTATAGTTGAAAGAAACTAGGCTCAAATACTAGAGACCTGGGTTTTTGTCCCAGAATCCTCTCCTTAGTAGCATTAGGCAAGTCAAATGAGATCTCTGACAGTTTAAGTTCGAAACAATATCCATCTGTAAAATGGAGCATTCCCTACAATTCTCACTTTGACTGCTCATGACATGAAGAAGACCCTACGTTCCTAAAGGTTATGATCTCTTAGTGCCTGTTTTTTTGTTTTATTTTGTTTGGGTTTGGGTTTTGCCACAATGGCAGGAATGAAAAATAAATAATAAAATAAAATAAACAATAATAATAAAAATTAAAAATAATAAATTTAAAAAATAAAGAAGTAGAAGAAAAAACAAATGAAGGGGGGGAAAATGTATCTCAGAAGGACTCTGTGTCCATCCCTCCTCAAACTGGAAGTTTCGTGTGCCAGACCAGAGACTGGACTGAGGTTCTACTACTACTATCCCAGGGCTACATGGTAAGTAGTAAGAACAAATAGCCACATCCCAGGTCAAGACACAAAGATAACTGTCAAGACCTTTTCTACTTGGATGGCCACATTCCACCTCTCCGAACCCAAAGGGTAAGTCTTTACTGCTTGCTGGAGGAAGGCAAGTAGATTATTTTTTCCTCTTCTTTATTCCAATATCCAGTGGATACACTTCATGCCAAACCACACAATTCCTGTCGAGTCTTTCCTAGGACTAAAAGTAAACACAAGTTCCAGGTTTCATTTGCCCTTTTACTTCCAACATGCTCTCAAAAACGAACGCTTTGGATGTCCAAATTTCATGGAAGCTTGTTTTGTAGAGACTTCAGATGCAAGGAAACAGCCTCTTTTGCTGCTGTAAACCCATCAGAATTGCCTTCATCTCATTACAAAAAGTTGGACTTACTTTGAAAGTTTTGCTGATCTCCATCAATTAGCCCATCCACGTGTTGCTACCTTGAAGTATTTTAATAAACTCTCTTTAGTTTGTTATTGTTGTTATGAGCTTTGCCTCCTAGTTATACTAAAAGCCCAAAAGGAAAGAATTTTTCCCTCATGGAGGGAAATAATCTTGTTTGTATCCTAGAGCTAATCTTTGAGAGGGAGAATATATGTGTGTGTGCATATACACATGTATGTACACACACACCTATGCATTTATATGTGTGTATAACAAATTAGGTTCTTCAGAAACTGTATATATTACATTTAATTTATTCATCGGTGGAATGCAGAATGAAGGTTACTCTTTCCCTCTCCCCTTTGAGGGTTATGACTATACATAAATGTATACTGTAAACATTGAAATTTGATTTTAATTCTTTTTTTAAGACTTATCAAGCTGGTCCAAACTCCTTTCATAACTTCACCCTTCACCTACACTCCAGAGAAGCTTAACTAAAGTTCAAACTATTGCCTTTTAATTACTTCCATTCAGGACTCAGTTCTATGGTAAATTGAATCTCTAGCCTTGTGTGATCTACTTTTGTAATCTCACCCACCACCTATTTAACTCAAATGTGAATTGATTCCATCAAAGCCACTGCAGACTACATTGTAGCCTACAGATTCATCCCATCAATTGAGGATTACTTCCTCCTCCCAAGGAGAAATAATGGGAAGAGCCAAGGTGACGCTGAACTCACTTCCTCGTTATGATGACTACCAGTCAGAATTGTTGTGATGGTCTAATGCCAGAGCCATCTGAAGAAGACACACGTGGAGGGGTAGCTACATGGCTCACCGGATTGAGAACCGGCCATAGAGACAGGAGGTCCTGGGTTCAGACCTGGGTTTAGACATTTCTTAGCTGTGGGACCTCCCAAGCAAGTCACTTAACCCCCATTGCCCCATCATCTGTCTTGGAACCAAAACCCTATATTGAATATGATAAAAAAGAAGAGTTGGTTTAAAAAAAAGAAGAAGAAGACACACCTCATATGGGACATTTGGCTTTCATCTTGCTAACTGTGATAGCCCTCACTCAGGGTCTTTGGTCATTGAGAGAGGCCACTGATCCAATATATTGGTTACTGCTAGGCTAATAAATTGATCTTGCTCAAATTGTCTTTTAATTTACCTTTATTAAAATTTAATTTATATAAATAATATATAATATAGAAATATAAATAAAATATATAATAAAAATAACATAAAATATTTAAGTAAATTTACATAAGTTTATTAAAATCACAGTCACAATATACATGTATTGCATATATATGTAATGTGCAGATATATATAGATGTAGGTATGCATATATTCTCCATTCTGAAAATCCAATCTACCTACCTATGAGATACTATAGGAATCTGACTAGTTATAATGATTTCAACCCTTCCCATGCCGGGATAATGACTTTATTCATACTAGGACACAATCATCATGATTTCCCTTCTTTAAGGCACTCTGTAACCCTCTAAAAGCCCTTGTAGATAAAGGACTATGGATCTGGACATGGTTATCCCACACCAGCTGAGGCTGGATGGTTTCCTGCGCCATTTTTCTTTTTATTAGCTCTAGACAAATTGAGGGAATGTCTTGTGACATTCCTTCCATGCTGAGATAAGTCTCTAAACTTTACCTTTGCAACTTGACATGCCAATGTGGTTGCCTGGATCCCAGGAAGTCCCTTCCACCTCTTGGAGACCAGCGGTCAAGGCTGCTGAGTGGCAGATAATAAACAAAGCTCTCTCACCGCATGCTCCCATTCGGATGTGTCTGGCACCTGAAACCCAGAAATGTCTATTTTGGAAAACTGCACCCTTGGAATTAAGTGGGGAATTGAGTGGTTGTCTTGTGCTTAACAAGAGGCTAATTTTGCATTTGAGCATCAAAACTGTTTGCCACTGGATTGTTTAATATTTTCTTACTAGGCAAGCAGGATACCATTTAAATGTGTCTATGCTATTGTCTCACCTATCAGCTCAGTAAATAAACAATGAGAATACAGTCTTACTGAACGCAGAATGATGCTCCCCATAGTGGATGTTTGTGATGATGTATTGGCTGTTTGCTATAATGATGAAGACATGAAGGAAGATATTATTATTGATTAATATTTATTATAACAGTATTAATGATGATAACTCTGAAGTCTGATCTATGTACAGATTAAAATTAATATCCAACACTCTAAGTATTATATTTAATAATATTTATTAAATTTAACTTGAAGCAAAAGGGAAAGTAAAAAGCCAGAGAAACTGCCAGAGCATCCCCACCTCCCAGTGGAGCAGAGAAGCAGAACCAAAACTAAATACCAAATCAATTTAATGACCATGAAAGGGAAAAGGATTGTGGGAAATGTAGGCTCTAGGGTTCGAAATTCTAATTCATTCCATCTAGCAAATTCTGAGAGAGCTGGGTGAAGTACACACACAAGTTGGACATCGAGTCAGGAAAATCTGAGTTCAGATTCTAGGTTTTCTCTCTTAACCAATCATGTCACAAGGGGTGAAGACTCTGACTCTTCATTTCCTCATCTGATAATAAATTACTAGAACCACCTGTAAAATATGAGTTTAAAATTAAATATGAGTTTTAAAATTAGTATTTAATAACTATTCCATTTTTAAAGTTTTATTAATAATAACTAGGGCAAAAGAACTGCTTGAATTCAGCCTGGTTGCAGGTACAAAAAGAGAGAAAGGGAGGAGTTACAGCCACTTAAATATAATTACGCAAAAAATGGGGACACAGGAAAAGGGAATTTTGGGAAATACTAAGGGACTTCTGGGGGATGACGTCCAAAGGCTCAAAATCTCCATTTATATATACCTCCGTCCCAGATTTACACAGAGAGTGGTTTGTAAAACTCAAGACTCTATAGAAATACGAGTTGCTCCTATTTTTTTATTATTATCGTTCTATGCCCACGTGGTAGAAAGACCCCTACACCAATGAGTAGAACCATCCAAAGTCTTATACCTGTGGATGGCTCCCATTAACACCCATACACCTATCTCTATGAAATAAAACAACAGAGGAGCTCCAGAAGATGGACAGTCATGATCCTGCTGGTCACTTTGCCCAAATTCAGGGATAGCTCTGAATCAGAGTCTGGACCATTTGTTTATGATATATCTGAAGGGAAAGAATGATTTGTCTTTGGTCTATTGTCCTATTTATTATCCTTTAATCTGATTTTTTATCTCATTCTAGGCAAGAAGAGAAGGGTAGGGAGAGGTTTGTCATTGCTATTGTTTTGTTTTGGACATGTTCCCGTGAACCCCAAGGGGTTATATGAAAAGTGAAAAAATCTGTCTAATTGACTGAATTTTCATCATTTTGACATCACAGAGACAGAAAAGAAGAAAAGCTGAAAGATGTCTGGGGTTATATGAAATCTGCTTTTCTCATTCATATGAATTTTAGGAGTGGGATAATAATCATCTTGAAATGAGAAACTGAGAAATTCAGTTTTTTAAAAAACTGACTTTTATTGTGTGGGTGAATGGGCTTCCTCAAAAATCTTCCCCACATCTCCCCTATAATATTGAAAAAATAATATACCAAACAAAATATGCTAAATATAACAGTTAGAAATGTGTTTAGAAATAGAATATTAGTAAAAAAAAGATTATTGTGGTTGCTGTTTATAAAAATAATTAACCCTTAAGTCACAAGGATGATGGTAGTTTTTAACAATTTAATTTTAATATAAATATAGTCTAAGAAAGAAAAAGGGAAAGAAATTTTTAAAAATTTTTTTAGTCTACCAGCCCACGAAACTGTCTTCTACCTCAGCCACCAACCTCTAAAGAGAGCGAGCCTCCAGCCCAAAACTTGTGGGCTGCTCTAACATATCTCAGGAACCAATCAAAGTCTCTCTGACCCAGACTTGTAACCCTGTGTTCCAAGTCATGATGAGTAGAAAGTTCTGGACCCTAGGAAGAAGGGGTTCCCTTGACACACACCCCTCCTTTTTTTTGCTGGTAGTTTCAAAACTATTACTTTTTAAATTATTGAATCCTTAAATGTTATTATTCTAAATTAAGCCAATGTCATGGTGGCATATAGGTGGCTCAGTAGAATGATAGCCAGGCCTAGAGACAGGAGATCCTGGGTCCAAATCTGGCTGCAGACCCTTCTTAGATGGGTGACCCTGGACAAGTCACTTAACCCCCACTGCCTATTCTTCTGCCTTGGAACCAATACTATGATTCTAAATTGGAAGATACGGGTTTAAAAAAATAGATAATATCATGGTTTGTTTGTTGTTGTTGTTGTTTTATCTGTATACATGTTCTGTCTGTTTAATTAAAAATCTGTTACCCTAAAAACTACATTTCCCAAGAGCTCACTGACTTCCTGTCGTTCTATACTTCCTGTAGACAGAGGGATATATTAAGTGGGGTTCCTGGTCTTGGCCTCTTGGCTTCCTGGTTTGTGACTGTGGTGGTAAGCAGGGTTTTTAAACAGGTAGATTAGCCCTGGGCATGTGGTTTTTTATTTTGTTACCTTTTTATTCCTTTATTTCTAATGATCATTAATAAATCTCTTAAAATATAATATTTGAAATTATTTGAGATTAATTTTAATTTTTACATATCCCCTTGAAAGAATGTATTGTTTCTTAAGGTTTGTCTCTATCCTCAATAGGTATAGTGTCTAGAACATAAAGAATGTTTATTAAGCGCTCACCATATGCAAACACAATGATACAAATATATGCAGGTAGTCCTTGTCATGCCTTGAAGAGTTTATATTCTAAAAGGGGAGAAAACATATAGAAGACCCCAAAATGGAGAGGAAGACTCTTGTGTTCAAAAATGCAGAAACTGTGGAGTCTTTCCAAGAGAAAGCAAAACTTCACTTGATCAGATTCCCAGGTAGGAGTAGAGAGGAGGGGGAAAATGGGGGATGATGGCTAGGAAGCCCCAAAACCAATCAATAAGAAACATTGTCATTCTTAATCAAGTTGCTAACAGAATATTTTTCCCAAAAAAAAATAAAAATGAAAAAATAGGGAAAGGTTTATTCTAAATAGATTAAAAGATTATCAAATAAAAATAGCTCTTCCTTTCTATTCAAATCACGATAAATGACCAATGAGTTTTTGTTCCAGAATTCCCTTTTCCTAGAAGATCTGCTCAATATAAATTGGACATTGATATTGGCAACAATGGCACTACCAACCATCTCTAAACTGTAAAAGTTAAATTTGGTCTCTACTAATAAAAATATTATATTTTATGAGGTTTATTAAGGATTATTAGAATTAAGAATACAAAGTAGAAAACCATGTGCCCATGGCTGATTAGCCAATTCAGAATCCCTGCGCTTAGCATACTCACTACATCTTGCAATCTCTGAGTCCAGGAAGAGAGACACTTGTGCTTAGAAGCGGAAGAAGAGAGCCTCTTGGGAGGCAGAGAGTCCTTTAAATACTAAATTGTGTTCTCGCCCAGGTGGAGACTCAGGTGAGATTATAGGGAATTCTGGGAAGTACCATGGACTTCTGGGGATTGAAGTCTGGGGTTCAAATCTCCATTTTTACAAAACTTGAAGTGGTTGAGGATATTTTCTTTGGCACCATGCCAAACTTGTCAGTGTAGAAAAAACCAAAAACATGAGATTTGCAATTTGAGAGCCTGGACTTGAATTCTTACATTCCTGTTTGCTATTCATATAACCCTGAATGAGTTACTTCTGAGCCTCAGTTTATCCTTCTGTTAAATGAGAGGGTTGGACTAGATGATTTCTAAGCTTTCTTTTGATTCTAAAGCCATGATCCTAAGAAGCTGCTAGACTAGAAATACCAAAGCTTCAGGTGCCTAATGTAGTGTTAGAAATAGAAAGCCATGTAGTTAGGTTAGCAAAGTGGACAGAGAGCCAGACTTGGAGATAGGAGGACCTGGGTTCAAATCTGATTTTACACATTTTCTAGCTGTATGTGTCCCTGAACAAGTCCTTTAATATTCACTGCCCAGCCTTACCTCTTTTCTGTCTTAGAATTATAAGTCAGAAGACAAAGATTTTAAAGAAATAAAAAGAATCCTAGAATAGGGAGACCTCATGAGCTATTAGAGTGGTGGTATGCCAATAAGTGTTTAACAATCAGCTCTCAAAAAAAAAAGGGAGCCACTTTTAAATTTAATCTGCATAATTAGCCTTTTCTATTTCATACCATAGACAAAAGAATGCATTGAGCTTTGCTTTGCAGTAGTTGGTGATTTCCAAGACGTTAATGCTCACCCTGAAAACTTAACTATCAGTAGTAGGAGCTGGGGCCAGCTCATCCCTGGTTATTGAATAGAAAATAGACTGCAACTCCATAAGATCTGGTTCAAGGACCCTCCCCTCACCCCCCCCCCCCAACAATACCTACTGACTGGGTGACAGCAGCAAGTCTTTCAGTCTCCTAGTGTCCCTGGAGCGATGAAAACATAGATCTCAACCAGAAAAACAAACACCACAGAAAGAAAGTGATGGCAGGGAGAGTCAGACTTGGCTTAGCAAGTCCCAATTCCAGGATGACTAGAGTTCAAGTCCTGACCTGGACCCTAACCTTTAACTTCTCAAAGTTTTCTCAAATGCAGAGAAGTTGCTCATTTGTGTTGGTTAAAAAAACAAACAAACAAACAAAAACAAAACCCTTACCTTTTGTCTTAGAAATAATACTGTGTATCAGTTCCAAGGCAGAAGAAGGGTAAGGGCTAAGGCAATGGGGTCATCCATTGGTCAGTGTCTTCTAAGAAGTGTCTTGAGTCCAGATTTCACTCAGGACCTTCTACCTCTGTGGTCTGTCTCTCCATCCCCTGAGTCCCGCAGCTGCCTCCAGCCAGTGGGCTTTGCTGAAGACTGTTTTATCACCAGGGAGCATCCTGAACCAAAGACATTGGTTTGGACTGGGAAAGGATGCAAGCAAACCACCGAGGAGATCATCAGCCTGACTGAGAAGCTCTCAGTTTAGCTTGGAATTGGGGATGACCTGGGCTTCCTCCTGCTGCTCTTACTTAACCTCTTAGTGCCTGCCAAACAACCAAGTCTAAATTGCAGAAGAGATGCTGATGGGGTTGGGAGGGGGAATTTTTATTGAGTCTGGACCATATTCAATAATAATCATAGAGGATCAATGCTTAGGTGCCCATTGCACAGCTGGGTGGAAATTTGCTTATGCCTTTTTTTGTATTAAAACAATCCACTCTTGGGCAGCTAGGTAGCTCAGTGGATGGAGAGCCAAGCCTGGAATTGAGAAGTCCTGGGTTCAAATATGGCCCCAGATACTTCCTACCCTCTGCAGGCCACTTAACCCCTATTGCTAAGCCCTTACTTCTCTTCTGCCTTGGAACCAATGCAAACTATTGATATTAAGACAAAAGGTAAGGGTTCTTGTGTTTTTTTTTTAAACAAAAACAAAATCCTTATTCTAAAAAAAATGTGGGGAGGGGTGAAGAGACAACCCTTTTTAAATTTAATCCGCATAAAGATTTTTCTCATTGTAAATGAATAAAACATACAAATGCACGATTTCCCATTTATAAAAATCATATTTGCCTTATAGAAAACCTACGACAATGAAACACAAAGATTAAGAGAATTTTAAAGGTGAGCAGCAAACTCCCCAGTCTGTTTCTACATAACAAAAAAAGGAGTCCATCTTATTCTGCTATAATGCCCCCAGAGGCCAATTACAAGACTATTTTATTGTTCTTCCCAACAGAAAAATACATTTCCCATTAATCTTTGCACTAAAATATGGGGAGCATCTTGAATGCTAAAGAAACATGTTTAACTGGGAGGCTGAAACTTCCGATGTGCCAGAGGTTTTGTCATTTAGGCATGAAAATGAATTCATAAATCTTTTTGATATTTACAGCAGTCCTGACAGTGCTTATCAAAAATGGGCTGCCTTATGAAACCATCAATGGGTTTTTGCTTTGTTGTTGTTTTTTTTAATCTAATCTAATATTCATGATTCTGGAGACAAATGTAAATGGCCAGGAAACTTCATTTTTTTATTGTTAGAGAAATGTTGGGGCTGCAGGGTGGGGAGGGGGGGTTCCCCCATAACTTTTCCTTGTAGATTTTTGTTTTTTCATTTCATAACTGCTCCAACAAAAGAATTGGCCCATCAATTTTACGATCTTCTATTATTCATGTAAAAATACACACACGAGTCTCAATGAGAAAAACCACCCTGCCACATAGGGAGCTGGAATACTGAAATCAAATAACCTCCTTCTAAAATCTCCCCTATTTGTATAGTTTCCTATCTAATAATTGACCAAAATATTTTAACTCTCTCTTTTAGAGGGAAATTGTGGTGGCTGAGAAACAGAATTAAAATATAAAAACAAAGTAAATTATTTTTTAAAAAGTACTTTCTCCCCCTTTTTTATGTATTTATTTGTTTTTGTTTGTTTTTTTTAATTTCAGAGAATTCATTGAAAATGGAAACTGGAGGATCTTTAGAGACGGGCACTCAGATCTGAACTTAATTAGCCATCGGGTTCCCCAGTTGTGGTATAGCAAAAAGTACACAGCCAGAAAATTTGGATATAAGTCCAGACAGAATCTGTCCTTTGCTAGACATACGACAGGTCAAATCACTTTATCTCTCTGAGACTCAATTTATTTCTCTTTAAAATGGGGATAATATTTCTTACACTATCCATCTCTCAGGGTTATTGCGAGGAATGAGCTATATATGCTTGCATATGTTAATATCACATATTGCACATATCAATATGGCAACCATTAATGTCAGATACATTCATATTTAATATTTTATTTATTATGAAATGCAACAAAATAAAAATTAATATAAATATATTAATTTCCTATAGAAAATGTATGCTATATGTCAGCATGTCATGTGTTACCTATGTTATTGTGTTTTATATGTAGTATAAATGTAAATATTCCATACCTTGTGTATATATCATGTGTTATAGGCATTTATATTTCACATAAAGTGTGTAAATGCATCATGTATGTCAGTGTTCCGTGTATTATGATTGTTAGTATATGTATAAATCTCATTGTTTACAATCATTTACAAATGAGAGAAACTGAGGCACTTAAAGGTAAAAGACCTGGCCAGGGTCTCCCTGGGCTGAACTTAGCTCTTTTCCTTGCAGGTCCATCACTCTCTACCTGCTGCCCCATTGCCTTTGTCTTTAGGAGACTGATCACCACCAATTAGACTCAACAAGGCTAAATTGCTCTTTCTGCAGTTCTCAGCGACTTCCTTAAGCAATCTACTGCCTCCAAGACTGTTCTCTGCTGCCCACCATCAGAACTGGAGCCAACAGGGTCTTTCTCCCAGGGGCATAGAGGTTGGACAGCCACCCACTGGGTGCCGCATGGACCGAGACTCGGGATAACATAGAATGGGTTGCTCCATCCTCCCAAGCACAGAAAACTTCCTGGGGTCCTTCCTCCCACCATTCCCTCTCCCCATCACCCAACATTGTCCAACCTCCCTTTCTCTGTGACTAGAAGCAGCACTAATGCTGGAAAATGGCACCCAGTGTAGAGGAGCTCGTCGGCTCCAGGACCCCTTACACATTATCTTAGAGACCACCAAGTGTACAAGGGCAGCATGGTACAGTGGAAACAATATGGAGCAAGGGGATCTGGGTTCAAATTCTATCACTGATGCTTATAACCCCAGCAAGTTGAAAGCTAGCTTGGAGTCAGGGAGACAGAACTACAAATCCTGCCTCAGACACTCACTAGATGGATGACCCCGGGCAAATTATTTAACCACTCCTAGACTCAGTTTCCTCCTCTGTAAAATGTGGATGATAATTGCACTTCTATCCCAGGCATATTTGGGGGATAAAATAAGATATTTATAAAATGCTTTGTAAACCCTAACGGTATATAAATGGCCATTATTATTTATTTTTATTATTATTATAGGAAATGGGGTGTGGGTGGACTAGATGACCTTAAAATTGCCTTCAGATTCAAAATTTATGTCTATATTGCATCTACTATCTATATTTTTTTCACCATTACCCGGGATTTAGCATCCATACATTATTATCTTCAAAGTCTTTAGAAGACCTCATTGTAGGCCATACTTCTGGTTTGGGCATAATTGATTGGATGAATCTACATTGACTCAAGACTATTCCCAATGCATGAAATATCCCTCTGGCTGAGAAGGAGGGTCAGAAGAATACTCCTCTCTTTTAGCAATTACACTCATGGCCAATAAGCATGAATACAGAGCACTCAGTATGTTTTATTTTTTTCAAATCTGTAGCACTAAAATTTCAAGCAAACTCATTTAAAAAAATGTTTACCTTCCATCATAGAACCATTGGTTCCAAGGCAGAAGAATGATAAGGGTTAGGCAATTGGGGTTAAGTGACCAGTCCAGGGTCGCATAACTAATAAGTATCTGAGGCCAGATTACAGCCCAGGATTCCAATCTCTCAACCTACCTTTCTATCCACTGAGCCAACTCGTTATCCCCACAGCACTCTTTTTTTTTTAAAGGAACCTATCTAGAACTATTGTAATATTTAAAATTAAAAATATATTTAAAAATGTGGAATTTTAAAGTTGGGAGCAGCTTTGATCAGTGAATGAGTCAATAATCATTAAAAAGTACCTAACCATTCTTCTGCATTAGAAATAATATGCAGTACTGACTTTAGGGCAGAAAGTAAGAGTTTAAAAAAGAAAAAACACAAAAATGCAATAAAAAGTACATCAACTGACAGGGAGCAAATCATAATGATGAGAGAACTCATCTCAAAGCCAAGGAGATTGATAGGGTTGTAAGGAATTAAAATTGAAGGTTTGATTAAAATATATGAAAATTAAAAATAATATGATGGTCACTCATTTAAAACATTATAGCTCAAGTCAAAATGACTTTCAATAGTTTTTATTTACAAAATAGGTGGACAAAGTGAAAGTTGAGAAATACAAAAAGAGGGTAGAAAATATATTTAGCCCGTCACACTAAATATTGCTTCAATGCTCGACTCAGCCTGGCAGGACTTGTTAACCCTCAACCAGAATTAATCTCTCTCCAGAAGTCAGGAAAGAAAAGCCAGCTATTCACTCACCCAAGTTCCTCAAGAAGCAGTTCAAATTGAAGATGACAACCTGTTGAGAACGACTCTTTAAGCCTACCTTTGCCCCCCCCCCCAAATTAAGGGCTTTTAAAGCTTTCTTGTCCCTTCCCCTCTTCATATGGGGCCAATCACAGCTTTCAAATTGTCTAGCACTGCACAGGGGAGGCAGTGTCTTGCAGGATCCACTTCTCATCCTCTGGAGGTGTAAACTCTTATCAAACAGATTCACAATTTCCTGACTGATTGAGTTGTTTCCCACTTTAGCAAATGACTTGCAAACACTCTTACTGTCTGCTGAGGTACTAAGTAGGGGTACTTAAGTTAGTGTTAGCTAAGTGTTAACTCAAAATAGACAAAGAGAATAAAGAGTTCCCTTTCACAGGATACAGGCCTGTCCATCACACACAGAGGCCATGGCCCCCCAAACCAGTCCTCTATCTTTGTGCCTTGGCTGCATCTCTGAGCCTGTTAAGGGCAACATTTGGGTCAGCCCTCTTCAGTGGAGGGATTTCCTCTCCTGGGAGCTCCCTATATCAAGGAAAGGATGCAGTCACCCTTCTTTTCTATAACTATTAAAGGACTAATTGCATAATTTCTTTAGAGTTGAACTCTCAAAATTCTTTTAAAATAGGATTTAATTTTAAAACTTTTGAACTTTAAGAATGTAGCTACTATGTAAGGTAGAGAGGGTCTCTGTGCAGGTTCTCATACATTGTGTTAAATAGAATCACACCATGACAAGGAATCTTCTCCTTGGGGGATCCTCTGACTGAGTGAATCTGTCACATCCCTTTCCATTCTGGAAATAAGGCGATGCTTCTTTCTGCCAATGGGCATAAAAACTGAAGAGTTCATCCTTCTTAACCAGAGAAAATAAAGCCTCATTAACCAATACTAGCTCATTGCTGTGTGTGTGTGTGTGTGTGTGTGTGTGTGTGTGTGTGTGTGTGTGTGTTTGTGTAAGGGAGGGAAGGCAAATCTGTGATTTTATTGGCATAAAGATCTCCTGATAACAAATCTCTGTACCCACTCAAGATGGATTTCTAGGCTTAAGACACTGAAAAGTTAGGACTTTCATAGGGTCATCTAATTAGTCAGTGTGAGGCCAGCTCTAACCACCACCCCAAACTACATGAATTAAATTACTGCACATTTTTTCCCACAATTTTATTCAATAAATGAATGAGTTTTCTAAATATTACTTTTTGGGTACTTCATACAATATTAGTTAGAAGGGCCCTAAGAATTCTATTTCCATCTGTCACTGAATATTAACATGTTCTAGATGGAACATCCACTGGGAGGAAGGGAGTTAGTCACATTTGGTGACTCTTTCTGCCTGGGGCACAGAAAATGTTTTAATTAAGAAACATATGTGTATGCTGTTCTCCACACATAATCGGCAATTAATTTGCACAAGTGTTAGACATCAACTACTTGGTATAATGTAAGGGGGGGAAAGGGTTAATTTTAAAAGGGTTGTACTAGATTATTTAAGTGTGGTTGCCAGGAATTTAATTTATTCCAAAGAGATTTATTTACAAAATGTAGAAAGAGTGAAATAAGAAAATCAGAGAGGATATGGCAAGATATCTAGCCTAAGCACTAAATCATTTACTCGGGCCCCTGGCTCAACCTGGGCAGGGAGAGTTAATCCTTAGGCCTTGGCAAAGAAGAGGACCTGGGGAGGTCTCTCTCAAGAGGTAAGTCTCTCCTGGGGTTAGTTTTTTTTCAGAAAATCCAGCAGTTAAGAATCAGCTTTTCACTCACCATGTGTCAGTTCAAAGAAAGAGATTTTAGAACAGCCTCACCAAGAACAGGGTCTCAGGTCCAGCCTCCACTCAAAAGAATAAAGAATTATCTCCAGCCTCTACTTCCAAAGAATAAAGAACTCTCTCTCACAGGAAGTGACATCTCTTTTTAAAGACGCTTCTTTTGTGTCACTTCCTATGTCTTCCCCTAATTTTACATCTGCCAATCACAGTTGAAGTTTTGCCTTAAGACTGCCCAGGGACAGTTAGTTTAATTCTAATTCATCACTCACTATTGCACACATGGGTCACAGTCCTCCTATTTAATGATTAAGTGGGATGTTTACACTTTTGGTGATTAGATCTAAAAATGGGCAGATCTCCATACTCAACTTTTAAGTAGGGTTTACAGTTTTGGTGATTAAATCTAAAAATAGGCAGGGGTTATAATTTTAATTTTCACAACCAGGGGAGAGTTAATTTTAATCTTCACAATAACAACTTCTTTTATTTATACTCTACAAAATTATTGTAACATAATTCTCTCATTATAGATGTATTTCCATTATCTTTCCAGCAAGTAAGTTCTGACTTTGCAGTATGTTGCCTGATATCTAGTCCTACATGGATTCACAAAGTTGCTGTCCCCTTTACTGTAAAAGTTCAAATTTTAATGAAGATGTTAACACCATTAAAATATTTTTTGTATTGATATTTGCAAATATGTAAAATATACATGTATTTGAATAAATTATATATATGCATATACATACATACATATATGTATATTTATATAATTACTATGATCCTAACGGGGGCCAAATCCCTACAGAGCAATTTTTAACAGGACCCTAGAAACATCTAGGGGGCTCTTAGTTTTAAATGGTTTGGAAAAGGACCCAAGCATGAATGAAATGTAAAAAAAAAAATAAGTTTATTTTTCCATAAGACAATTATTCTAAGTAATTGACCGTGGGGACAGGATATTTAGGTTCAAATCAGGTCTTTGGGATTCCAAATTATCATCTCTAATATCTAATATTGCTATCTGGTGGAGGACTGGGACTTGCTCTTCTACCTCCTGGCTAGGAAGACCCTGGAATCCATCCTGGTGATATCCATAATAATTAGTATTATTGTAAAAATTACTGTTAGTAGTTAACATTTACACAGTGCTTACTGTGTCTCAGGCCCTTGCCAAGTGCTTATAATTGTCTTATTTGATCCTCACAAGAACCTTACAAGGTAGGTAGATGGTATTTAACAGGAGCAGGTGTAGCTGAGTGTTTCATGTAGGGAGCGGGTCAATCTGGCCTTGAAGGGAGGTACTTCAAAAACATTACTAAGTGCTAAGAAAAAAATATATTTATAACTTTTAAAACTGATGGTGGCAAAGGTCAAAATTTTAATATAAAGAAAAGACAACCAGAACAAAGTTTGCATTTTCAATGAAAAAAAGATTTATTTCCAAGACTTATAAAACAATTCCTAAAATTATCAACTTTCCTAAAATACTATACTATACTATAGATATACAATAATGAATTTTTATCTTGTTAGAAAGAGCATTTCAATCAAAATAAAGGAACAATAAACATGAATGTTCATTCTTTAATCATCTGGGCAAAGTGAAAATGTGAACAACAGCCCAGTTTCAGAGAGGATATTTATTTCTGCACCAAAAAAATTTCAATAAACACAAATGAAAATCTTTAACCTTAACGCACCGGCAGTCTAGAGTACCACCTTGTCACATCATGAAGATCTATATACATACATCTATACACATGTCACATACAGAAGATCTATAAGTGCTTAGTCTTGAAGAACTGCAACCACAAGAATGCAAATAGTCATTTGCTCAATCCCACCCTCCAACTCCCCATCTAGAACCATTATTAAAGACATTCAAAGGAGAACTGAGTTTAAACAGAGCCCCCCCACCTCCCGCGCCTGTGCCTCTCCCTCTTCCCTGCCCCCAGAAGCTTAGTCCTAAAGAATTGGAATCCCAAGAATTCAAACAGCCAAGTCGACTTATAAGGAAGCATCCCAGCCGCCAAGTCCCGGTCTAGGACCATTCAAAGAATTGAGGCTAAAACGTCCCGCCCCGACTCCCCCAGAACCTCCCTTTTCCCTCCCGGGGCGCTTAATCTTTAAGAATTGGACCCCTAAGAAACAGCCAAGTCGACTTAAAAGGAAACATCCCACCCGCCAGGTCCTTGCCAGGGACCATTATTCCCGAGGTTCTAGGAATTGAGGCTAAACCCGCCCCACCTCCCAGTACCTCCTCCTCCTCCCGCCTCCAGCCTCCAGCCCCACCCTTTTCCTCTGGCCCTTCCCCCAACCTCCTGCCTCCCACTCCCAGGAGTTTTTAGTCACAAACCCAACCCTTTGTAGCCGCCATCCCAAACACCCAACATGGATTATACTTTGTGCCAAGCCCCGCTCGTTGCTGCGGGGTGAGCGGTCCCGGAGCGCACAAAGTCCATTGAGCTCCCCCTGGCACAGGGGCTCTCAGCCGACTCTGTCATGGTACTCGGGGGGCGCGGCCCCGTAGTCACTGGCACTGAACAGGGCAGCACAATTCTCGGCCAGATAGGCCACGAAATCGTGCAAGTGACCAAGGAGCAGGGCCAGGCTCTGGTCATCGAGCGGAGTGTAGGCCAGCATGGCCCCGATGCGCACAAAGAGACGGAGCAGATGTGGCGCGCCATAGATCTGCGACATGCACACTCCGGGGTGCTCGGCCAGCACCTGCGCGTACTGCGGCCGCTCGAACTTGTACAGCAGCTGGGTGCCCAGCATCACATTGAAGTACTCCTTGATGCCGGCCACCACCTCCACCACAGCGAAGGCCGTCTCCTCGGGCACGCCGGGAGCCGCCTTGGCCTGGGCATAGTCCTCCAGGATGGACTCGACAGTCTTCGCAGCCGGGAGGTAGAAGAGCTGGTTCTGCTTGGTGACCAGGTCCCAATCGTCCACCAGCCAAGGCTTCAGCAACTCGGGGATCTCTACCCTGACTTCCTCGCGGAAGGTAGCCGCCTCTTGGGCCTGGGCGCTCGGCTGCCCGCCGCGGCTCCTCTTCCGGCGAGGGGCTGGAAGGGCCACCCGATCCACCGGCAGGCCAGGGGTCTTACGGGCACGCAGGGCCCCGCGCCTCTTCTTGCGGGGCGGCAGGCGCGCCTGGTGGGCCACCAGCAGCTCGCTCTGCCGGGCCAGGTTGGCGTCTGAGTACTGGAAGACGCGGCAGGCGGACACCCACTCGTCCCAGTTCTTATTCCAGCCCGTGTAGTGGATGAGGTAGGTAAGGGGACCCGCCTCGGCCTCGGCCTCAGTGCCGCAAGCTGCCTCTGCCACACGCAAACACTTGGCCTCGTACAGCAGTGAGCCGTGCAGGCACAGCACCTGATCGCCCACCTGGAACGGGGGCTTCGGGGTGCCCGCCTCCGCCTCCAGCTCACTCAGGATCTGGGCAGTGACGGCTTCGGCCTCTGGCCGGGGCTCCTCTTCCTCCTCCTCAAATTGGGGCACCTCTTCAAAGTGGGGCACCTCCTCCAACTGGGGCGCTTTGGAGGAGGGACCTGCCTGGGGCTCCATCTCAGAGGAGGTCTCGGGCTGGGGCTCCAACTCAGGGATTCCTCCCACCTTGGGCTGGGACAGAGCTTGGACCCCCGGGGCGCTAGGCAGGGTTGGGACTTCAGGGTCATGCGCCTGGGGCTGGGCCTGGGGCTGGGGCTGGATCTCTGAGCTCCCCACCTGGGTCAGGTCCCTTTGGGATTGGGATCCTGGCCGGGGCTGGATCTTGTGGGCGACCTTGGGCGGCATCAGGAAGACAGGATCAGGGGAACTGCAGGCACCAACAGCAACCTGGGATCCAGCTCACGGTCACGGTCACGCTCACGGTCAGCAAAGCCTTGCTTCTCAGGGTCTGGAACAGAACTGCTACCGCCTCGCTTCCCTCTGGATGACCAGCCTGGAACACTCGCCTGCAGCGCACGAGGTGAAGCACTGCACGAGGCTCAGCCGACTGCCCCAGGTCTTACAGTGAAGCCACCTAACTTGCCCCAAGCCCCGCCCTTCGACTCATCCCTTCAGCCAATGGCAAATGACCAGAGCCGCGCAGGCGTAGTACCAAGCACTTATCCCAACCCTGTTGCTGAGGCTTTCCAAGATCCTTCCCGGCTCCTCCATTTGTCTGGCCAATGGCGAAGGAGCTTCGAGGCTCACAGGCATGCTGCATGACCCCAAATAACCTTGGGCGAGAGAACTTTGGGGGGGTTTTCGCCTCATTTCTGCTGCGCAGGCGCATGCCTCCTTCCCCCCCCCCCTTTCCCTCTTGGAATACTCCTCAGTTCAGGCCCCTGCTCTAATGACAACGGGAGACCATTCCAGATTGCCCCAGATGTTCAAAGACTCCATATCGATCCCATAAATGCTTTGTATTTGCTGGTGGGGCCACTAGAAAGTAAGCTCCTGACTGATCGGGGCTTTGGATTGCTTTTTGGTGCTTGACAAGCAAACAAATATTTATTAAGCTCTGGAGATATGAAAGAAGCGGGAGACAGAGCTCCCACGGCACCCTCCTGGCAAACAGAAGGCGTTTAATACCCGCTGGGTTACAAGACTCGATGTCCACTCTCCTAGTTTAGCCCAATACCCATCAACCGTGATCCTGGCTCCCAGAGCGAAGTAGCACACACCCACTCCACCGCCCCTCCCCCACCCCATTCCAGCCAGATCCCACCTTAAGTTAGAAGTCCAGAATGTGCCTCACCCTTCCACAACCTTCCCCTCCCCAGTACAGTGCAAGTACCCTCAGCTTCTGACGTCACTGTTTATAAGCCACGCCCTGGGGCGAATTGTTTTGACCTGGAAAACTTAAAACTTCATTTTTCAAAGAAATCAACATTGGGAAGTTTTAATGGGGGGGGAGGGGGCACCCCTGAAGCGACCAATCATTCTTTTGTATTTTAGGATCTTCATGTAATATATTATTACCTTTTATTATTTCAATATTCTCGATCACCGAGAGACAACCACTATATTTTATTTATTTTACATATTATAGTATTCTTTAGTATTTATTATCATATCATTTTAATATATTACATATAGGTTGAAATGTTATATTCAATATATCATATTATAACATTATTTTGGGGATTAAAAAAAATTTTTTTAACAAAGTTGTTAAGGTATTGATCCGCCAGTTTTACAGTCGGGAAACTTAGGTTCAAAGATTAAAGGAGAATGGCCTAAGAGATAGCCGGTGTTAGATTAGCAGTTAGGAAGATCAGAGTTCAAATCCTTCCTTTGTCACTTTACGTCTGACTCACCGCCTTTCTGGGTCTCCTTATCTGTAAAATGAGTAGGCTGGACCAGAAGCGGTGGGTGCTAGTGATGTTTTACCATCCAGCCCTGGGGAAGTAAGACTCTTTTCGGTTTAATATGCATTACAGTATTGAGATTTTTCATCATTTTTATTAAATCTAGACAAAACGAGAAATTAAGCCCTGATTTGTAATATTTGTTCATTTCATGGTATAAATGCTGTTGGAAGGGACCCCAGAACAGCCTTATCTGACTATGACCGCTGGTGCTTTTACCACCCATTCCATCTGCTGTTCTGGGCCAAAGCCCTAGTCATCCCACCCCAGTTACAACTTTTCAGACAATACCTCCATTGTTCCTTTCCTGGGACTTCAAGAAGGGGTCAAAGGTAAATGAGGTGACATAGGGACAGTGACTAGAATGAGGTTTCTTAAAATTCTATACTGTTTTCCTTTCCCTGAGGGACTCCCAGATTATAGTCATCAGAGTCTGTTATTGATTTTCTTCTGATCCTTCCCAAAGAATATCTGAAAACCCATTGACATGCACTGGCAGTTTTGGGGCTCGAAGTGGTACTAGAGAAAGAGAGGACATTCCTCTGGGGATGGTAGGCATCTCACATGAAGCTTACTTTTAACAATCCTTCCCCTTGCCATCCCCCTATCATCTCCACTGGACTTAAATGGCGGCCCCTCTCTTTTTTCCGAGAATCAGACATTCTAATGATTGATTTAGTGACCACCATGTGAGAGACTGGATGTTAAACCATTTGCCCCTTTTCATTCACTATTTTATTGTTTATTTTTTAGGCACAGAGAAACCCTTTATCTTTTCAAGCCATAGGAATATAGATGACATCAAACCTTTCATTTTATTTGTTAATTATCCATATTTCACATACATCAGGATCCTGTTTCCATGAAGAGATCTTTACAGTATTATTTTCAACAGTGACAATTAGATTGTCAAGTCCTTTAAGATCAGGGATTTTCTGAGAATGATGTTTTTTATAGAATTCAAATGGAAAAATAATGCAAAAGCCTGCAATTAGGGAATCATGAGGTTATGAGATTAAAGTTGTTTAGCAGAAAAGGAACAAGGCGAGTGTCTCTTGTTTGTTGGTGTCATGATGGTGTTTTACTTTAAATATCTTTTCCTAAATGCCTTTACCTTTTTTTCCAAAAGGATTCTTAAGTAAGGCTCACCTGAATCTATCCCAAAGTAACTACAGCTTCAGGGCACTTTCTTTAAGGCTTTGATTTAATATCATTTTGATTATTAAGCACAAGAATTTTACCAACTGTGTAACCTGATTTCACACTCCTTCAGCCCCAGCTATTTTTCTCGGAGCTAAAACAATTTATTCTTATTGCTAGTATTCCCAAGCTTACATAGACTTGGGAGTTACTAATTTTAGATGAGAAACCAATATTTTATGGGTGGTATATTGAAGGAAATAGAGAGGAATTAAATACTCATTCTGAAAAATCAATGGAGTTTAGGAAAAGTAGGAGGTGTAGAAGTATTTGAAATTTCATTTTAAAATTTCCCATGATTGGGCAGAGTTATATTCTGGGAGCTAAGATGGCAGAATAAAGGATGTTCTGCTCCCTCTAATCACTCTATGCACACACACACACACACACACACACACAAAGAAAATAAATTGCTTCAAAACAAAGGGAAGCTGGAGGAACACATTTCATTGGGGTAAAAGGAGAGAGTCAGGCAGAATAGCATGTGTGAGAATCTTAGAGCAGCCTATGACTGCCAGAGGCAACAAAGCTACAGAACAGAAATGAACAGCCAGATTACTCCACACAGGTAGAAAAAAATGAAGCCTACAAACTCTCCACATGGCATCAGACCCCTGGGACTGCAAGGGAAAAGAGAGGGGAACCGGGGACCACAGTGACTCCTAAGGTTACAGGAAAGCAGAAAGGGGGAGCTGGGACCACAATGAAGAAGCCTGCTTACTCCTAGGTGGTGGTGGAGTGCTTGGGGCAGCAGAGTCCAAGGTGGAAAGCTTACAGAAGTAGGGAAGCAGCAGAGTGGGGATCAGACCACAAAACAACAGGGGAATCAGTAGCCCAGTGTGCTGAATTATAGCTTGACAAAACAGCTGCAAACTGCCCCCACCCTTCCTCCCCCAGAGCAAACCAGCACAGCCACCTTCTTGGCAGGCACCCATGAGGAAAAATGGCAGCCAATCCTAACCCAAATACCAGATAAGAATACTTTCCAAGCTTAGAGAAGTGCTCTCTCTATCCCAGGAACAAAGAAGATCCACAACATATAGATAATGTAATGAGGGGTGGGGGCAGGGGGTGGATTAGAAAAATAGCCAAAGACCAAAACAAACAACAATCAAAAACAAAAACCCAAACTCTGACCCAAGAAAATTACTTTTGTGATAGGGATGAACACAGGAGAGGACAACAATGTCTAAAACAAAAGCATAAAAGGATATCAGACCTCAAAAGAACCCCTAGAAAAACCTGAAAAGAAAAACTTTAAAAATGATAAGAAAATTGCCAAAAAGCAACTAGGAAATTATTTTAATTTACTGAAGAGAACAATTCCCTAAGGAATAGAATCAGACAAATGAAAATGGAGGGGGGAAATCGCTAAAGAAAACAACACTTTAAAGAGTAGTGTTAGCCTAATGGAAAAGGAAACATAAAAACTCATGGAAGAAAATAATTCCGTAAAAAATAGAAATGGACAAATAGAAGCTAATGAAACCATAAGATAGCATTAAACAATAAAATTAAATTTAAAAAGGGAAAAATATTTCACTGGAAATATAACTCATCAGGAAAGTAGATCCAGAAGAAATAATCTAAAAATGATTGGAATACCTGAAAGCAGTGATTAAAAAAAAAAAGAGCCTTGACATCATATTACAAGAAATCATCAGGGGAAACTGCCCTTCTATCCTCGAACAAGAAGGAAAAATAGAAATAGAGAGAATCCAATGATCACCTCCTGAAAAAGACCCCAAAATAAAATATCCCAAGAATATTAAATCCAAATTCTAGAACTCCCAGACTAAGGAAAAAGTATTAGAAGCTGCAAAAGGAAACAACTCAAATATTGAGGAGGAGCCACATACAGGATTACACAGGACCTAGTAGCTTCTACATTAAAGGACCAGAAGGCATGGAATTTGATATCCTGAAAGGCAAAGGATCTAGGACTACAACCTAGAATTACATATTCAGAAAAATAGAGCATAATCATTCAAGAGAAAAAAAAATTGATATTAATGAAATAGAAGAATTTCAGACTTTCCTGACCAAAACATCAGAGCTGTAAAGAAAATTTGATGAGCTAATTTGACACTAAGGAGAAGCATAAAAAGGTAAAATGAAAACTTTAGGGTTTTTGATAATGTTGAACTGAATAATTCATACCTGTAAAGGTAATAATTGAAATAATTAAGATACTTGAGAAAGGCAAGATATTTAAAATATGCAAGGTACCTAAAGTACCTCAGACACTTAAGACCTTTATCACTATTAGAGCAATGAAAAGGAGTGTACAGAAAAAAGGAAGGAAGCTAAATAATATAAACTGATATTAAAAAGGGGATATGGTGAAGAAGAACACATGGGGAGAAGAGAAAAGGAGAGAGAGAAGAAGATAAACTACCTCTAATGAAGAGGTATATAAGTAGTAAATACAGTGGAGGAGGAAATGGTGGTGGTGGCAATGTTATGATCGTGAAGAGTGAATCAAACTCTCTTTGTCTATCAATCAGCTACTGTTAAGTTATTCAATCAAAAATTTAAGTACCCTACTTAGTACTTTACCAGTCACTAAGTATGAGAGTTCACAAGTCACTTGCTAGAGTAGGTGACAACTCCAGAGGCCACTGCCCGGCCCTTGGGCAGTGCTAGGCAAATTAAAAGGTTGTGATTGGTTCCTGTAAAATGGGGGAGTGACAGGAAGTGACTTTGAGAAAACTACTTTAAAAAGGCCAGCTCAGGATTCAGTGGGGGACTCTGCAGTAGTGAGCCAGACTGGAGGTGGAGACCCTTAACTTGGATTCTTCGGTGGTGTGTGGAGTGATTCCTTCCTTGGTTCTTCGAGGAGGAGACCCTCTCTGCTCCTTGGCCCTTTGGTGGGACACTCCCTTCAGCATGAATTCTGATGAGATTCTTGGTGGTCTTAGCCTAATGTGCACTTCCTGGCAGATTCTTCAGTGTCTCCTGGCTCTTTGGATTTTGGCTTCCTAATTAGGATTTTGGATTCTGGGGAGATTTGCTTTTAGATTAGCATTTGTGGTCTGGAGACATTAGGATTAAACTCAGTGTATTGGTATCCAGGCAGTACTTTCTGTCTCTTTATCTACATTTTTCCACTTTCACTCTTTTCACCTCCTTGTAAATAAAACTACTAAAAGTCATTTTGACTGAAGCTGTAATATTTTAAAATTGGAGACCACAATATTACTTTAGAATTCTCATATTTAGCATAAAACCTACATTTAATTTCTTATATCATCCAAAGCATACTCTCATCAGAACTAGCTCAAAACAGGAATAACAACCACACTCAGTAAGCCAGAGAAACCTGCCTTACCCTATAGGGAAATAGAAAGGTAGAGAGAATAAGGGTGGGAATGGACCAAAAGGAGGGCGAATTGTGGGAGGCAGTCATTTAAACAAAATATCTGTGAGCAAGGAAAGTCTAAAAGAAGAGAGAGAAAAGGAGAAGTGGGGGAAAATAAGATGGGGGGGACACACAAAATTAGTAAACATAACTGAAGCTGAATGGAATGAACTCCATAAAATGGGAATTTCCCATGATTCCATAATCTCAGAGCTGGAGAGAAAACTCAGAAGTTGATTAGCCCAGCCTATGCCTGGACACTAGGTTCTACCAGCCTTCCCTACATGTGTCTATTCTTAAAGACTTCCAGTGGGGGGAAAAAATAAAAAAAATTTAAATAATTAAAAAAAATTTTTTTAATAAAATAAAAAGACTTCCAGTGATTCATTCCAGTTTGGGAAATATCGAAGTTTTAAAAACTTTTTCTTTATGTTGCCTCTAAGTCTGTCAATCACTTCTAGAGCCTAGTTTTGCCCTCTAGAGCCAAGAAGAAAAAGTTTAAATGTTATTCCATGTGATACCCCTTAAAATATTTGAAGACTCTTACTTGAAATCCCCCTCAGCCTGCTCTTATCTAGGCTAAACATCCCAAATTCGTTCAGATATTCTTCTGAGGTCTTTCATAAACTGGTTCAACACGCAATTGCAGATTCATATCTGCTTACATTATAAAGTAATCATTCCTCACACTAGTTTGGAACATTAAAATGATCGATATGCTTTCACAAATAACAGATCTGATCTTTACCGAGAATATCATTATTGTTACATCATTATCCTGATTTAATAGAGGAACAAGCGGAAGTTGAGGGTGATTAAGTGATGTAGCCAATATTATAGTGCATGTGAGCAGCAGAGTCAGGATTAGATCCTTGAAGGTAGAGAATTTTTCATTTTTGTCTTTGTTTCCCCAACTCAAAGCACAATGCCTTGATAGGTGATAATAAATACTTTAAGTTCAGATTTCTAGTCCATTGTTCTTTCCCCTCAGTCATATTATCTGCCATCACTTTTTTTTAGAAGAGAATGAGAGTAAATGAATACTATCAATTAGAGACTGTACCTCTCAATGTCAGCCTTTTAAAGTGCTTAAATAATACCATCGTAGAAGTGCCATAGAACTGCTAAGACATGTTTCCTTGGGGATTACCCAAAATAATATGAATAGAAATATCTCAACTCAGAACAAATCCTTACTGAGTAGTTGAGGTGATGATGTACTTGGAAAACCCCAGAGGATCAGCAAAGAAACTAATTGAGACGATTATTAGCCTCAGTAAATTATTTGAATATAAAATAAATCATAAAAACCACTTAATTATTTTGAAAAAGGTCAAATGAAAGAAAATCACATTAAAATATAGTTTCTAAAATATCTAGGAGCCATTCTTCTAAGACATTTAATATTTATAGAACATTACAGAAATAAATGAAGACATATAATTGGAAGGTTATTCACTGCTCATGGTTGGGCCAAGACATACCATGATAATAAAAATGATGATTTTATGTAAATTAATTGATAAGTTTAGTGTTATGCCAATCAAACTATCAAGGAATTATTTACTGAACCAAATAAAATACCAAGATTTATTTGAAGAGACAAAAGGGAAAACATGAAAAAAGTAGACATAGAGGGAAAACAGCACTCCAAGACCTCAAAATATGCTATAACCCTGTAATCACATAATTGATTAGAACCACTTGGAAAATGATCCCTTTTTCATGAGAACTGCTGAGGAACCCTGAAATTGGTTTGGTTGCAAATGGATAAGCAACCTAAAGGCAAAAGATCACACCATGAAAAAAAGAAAACAAAAAATACTAGAGAATAATGGGAAGAGGTACCTTTCACAAATATTAGTACATAGAAAGTTAATCAAATAATATAAAAATTACAAAAATAATTTTAATTACATGAAATGAGGTTATGATTTCAATCACATGAAATTAAAAAAAATGTGTATGCATGAGCAAGATCTCTGAAGTTAGAATTAGGAAAGAAACTATCAAAAGGGGGGAAATTTTATCAAATGTCTTTGAGAATGGTCTGATTCCAGGATATATAGGGAATTAACAAACAACATGGAAGACCAAGAGCTATTCCTATAAGGATATTACCAAGTACTTCTGAAAAATACAAATAAATTATCATAAATTCTTCTAAGTCATTCATAATAGAAATTATATTAGAACTTTGACTTCTCATGCACTAAATTGTTGACAAAACAATGTTATATGAATGTAATAGAATATTATTGTGACATAAGAAATTAATATAAGAAGTCAAGATAAACACGAGAAGACTTAATGTGAATGAACTTTAAAAGAAGTAAACAAAACCATGATAACAAGATTCATAATGACAATAAAAAAATGTGAACGGAATAGACAATGAAGTGAAATTGAACATTTTACAATTACATCTATTCTAACAATAAATTGTGACAACAGAAATTATTTTTTAAAGATTTTTTAAAATAAAGGGGAAAAAATAACCTCTCCACACTCTTAGACAAACCATCTTTCTAAGTCTCTTTTGCTACATCTTCATCCACTTCATGCCCCCAAACTGCAGATGTGTTCACTCAGGCTCTATACTGAACCTTCTTCTCTTTTCTCTCTAATAATCTCTCACCTGGTGATTTCATCAGCTCCTAAAGTTTTAGATGTCATCTCTATTCAGATGATTCCCAAATCTATAAATCCCACCTTGGTTTCTCTCCTGAGATATTTCAAACTGGTCATCCCAGACGTTTTAAAGTGAGGAAATCCAAAGTAAAACTCGTTATTCTTCCTCCAAACTCTTCTAAATGTCCCTGTCCGTGTCAAGAGCACCATCATTCTTCTGATACCAACGTTCACAGCCTTTATATTATCCTCGATGCTACTCTCTTCTCTTCTTCATCCCATGAACCCAATCTGTAGTGAAATCTTGTATTTTTTCACCCTCTACAATGTATCTTGCTTCTCTTCTCTTCTCTACACACCCACAGTTGTCACTTTAGTTCAGGTTCTTCATTTTTTTTCCCCAAGACTATTATACTAACCTCCTAACTGTAGTCTCTACCTTAAGCCCAGTTACTCATTCCTTCTATTTTAAGGCTAGCTTCACTCTACTCTGTATTTACCTAGTTATCTTTCCCATTTTAATGTGAGCTCCTGAAGGGATGGGGTCATTTTTAAATTTTTCTTTTTATACCCAACAGTTAGCACAGTGCCTAGAGCATAGTAATTAAATGCTTGATTCACTGGATGATCAATTCTGTATATAATATGAAATTAATATTTATTTAGAGATGAGTCAAATTAAGCTGTCTGGAGGTCACTTTCCAACTCTGCAATTCTCTGATTTTTTGATCTGATAAAGTCTGACTTCAATTACAAAAGAAATTCAGCTAGGATTGTCTTTTCCTTGTCCCTTGACAGCTTCCCTGTGGGTTCATTTGTGCAGGACTATGCCAATGAACTGCCTGAGGTCCTTAAGCACTGTGCACTCTAAGGGAATTTGACTGGGATGCATCTGTGGCACAAATGAAATAGAATTTGTGTTCCTGACACTTTGGAGCCTTTCTTTCCTCTTTAGGTCTTGACCAGAGAGGGGACAAGCATAGATACTCTACTTGTTCTTTGCAGCCAAAGGAGACCTGGTATTGAATTCCAAATCTGACGTACTGGATACATGAATTTGGATATCATGAGACTCCTCTGAGTTTTAGTTCCGTGTCTATAGAGTGAAAATAATAATAGTTGCATTGTATATAATAACTTATATTCCTTCCACATAACACGTTCATATGTAAAAGGGCAAATGTTTAAAACAAATCATTGATATTTTTGATAGATGGTTATGCTATGCAAATATTCAAATGGGTTCAGAAATCACAATTTTTCCAAATAAATTTTGACCTAAATGATTTATTGGTTGAGTACATAAAATATCTGAGAAGAGGGGAAAGTTTACTGGAACAAGGACATTTTAATATGAACCTGTCAAATTGCCATCTTCCTGGGGGTTTATTTATCACAGTGTTTATCAAGATGGCATTCCTTTATATCACCTCTTCACAAAGATATCTGTCTATCACTGTCAGTTTTCTGAAGGGATTATTCATCCTTTTTGCAGAAAGTCAAATCCTTCATTCCTTTGGCTTCTTATGTGTTGAGCTCAATTGTGATGAGTCTGTTTCATGAAAAGGAATTTGAAGATGAAAGGATGCTGTTCACTGCAGCAAGCATTGGCTCTTATGGCTAAAACTTTGTTGGGTTTTTTTCCTTGTAGTGGGCTATGTTTTGTGTTTTTGTGGGGTTTTTTCATAATAAGAAAATGGTTTGTGGGGCAATCTATCATTTTTAGGTCTCAAGTCTGAAAGGATTTATTAACATATTTTAGTTGCTAGCAATTGGTTCAGGAAGGGAGAATTGAGTCTCTCAGACAAGTGGGAATAGGAAGGAACAAACACAAGCCAGTCAGTAAGTACTTGGGGCCTGAAGACATCACCATCTGGCAAGTGAATGAGCCATGGAAAACAGACGACTTCCTTCCTATCACTGAGAATATTCCATCTGGTATGAGGTTGATGGGTTTAGTAGGTCAATATGGGGCAATGTTGAATTATCTCTCCCTATCTTGTCTGGATTGTTGTTGTTGTTTTTTTAATTATTATTACTGTTAGTACTAGCACATGTCCATCAACCTCCAGATAGTTGATATTTTTTTCCTAAAAAATTTCATTGACATTCCCTGCCAATAATAAGATAATCAATGCCATCTTACTCTGAAATAGAATTTGAAATCTAACCTTGAAAAGTAGAATCTAATGTTTTTAGGATGTTCAGATTAGCTACAATTAAGCACTGGCCTATTATTTGAGTTGGTCAGATGGTGTATTTTATTGTATTTTTGGAGGTATTTATATATTGTAGCACCACTAAATTTTTGGAAAAGAAATATCATTAAATTAGACTTTTTCTACTTGAGAATATATAAATTATTTAAAACACAGCTGTTCAGGAAAAAGCTTTCTATAAGCAATTCAGATTTTTTACAATACTCATCATTAGATTATCAGTAATGGTAAATGGATCGGAAAGGCCACAGAAACCAGATGGAGATTTTCTTGACTGTGTCGTGGAGTTGGCACTTGGAGGATGCTGGAAACAAACCAAAGAAATACACATTAGAAAATAAGTACTGCAGGAAAGAATTTGAGTATTAAAAAAAATTAAAGAGATCATCACAGTGTAACATTTGCTCTGAGTTTATCCAGTGAAGATTTGGGTTTGCCAGTTGGTCATTTCTTCCAGAGCACCATGTCTGCAATTTGAATTACTGTCACCAGTTCAGAATGGTGCTCTCATCTAATGGCATAGACCAACACTTGTTTTAATTCAGATATAAATGACCAAATCAAAGAATAAACAGCATGTGTTTTCAATAGGATATGGTGCACTCTCTGCCATCACTCCTGAACTCGAAAAGCCTTTGTAAGATTATTTTTTTCACACTCCAGTTAAGTTCTGGGGAATTTTGTAGTTTCCCACCAGTGCTGAACACAGACTTTCACTAACTGGATCACCATTCTGGTTTAGAGAACCTCGAAAGGTCTGTCATCTTATCCCAGTTATCACAAAAAAAAAAAATAGAATTACACTTTCCTTGTATACAGAATTGTCAAAATCTGTTAACAGGCCAGAATCTGGGAACTATCAAATTTTGCCGGCCTAGACTAACATGGCTTAGACAAGATAATTCCCCAAAAGGCCATTGGCTATCAGAACATAATTTAACCCTTTGGTTAGAACCAGAGAGGTGAGTGTGTATACAATTTATTCATTTTTTGTTTCAATCAAAATGTCATTTTATTCAATAGAAAGAGATCTTTTAAAGAATTCTTGATTTAAATGAAGAGAAGCAGAGTGTATAGTTTGTTTTTTCTCAGAGTGATAGTTACTTGACCTCACCTGTCCAAAGGAACTTCAACATTTTGTCCAAATTTCCCTTTTTCTATCAATAGCACTACCATCCAGTCACTACTGTAGAAATGGAGATTTTGAACCCCAAACTTCAATCCCCAGAAGTCCTTGGTATTTCCCAGAATTCCCTATAATCTCACCTGAGTCTCCATCTGGACGAGATCACTATTAGTATTTAACTGGCAGTAATGCCTACCTTGCTCTCTTCCATTGCAATGATGTAGTAAATAAGCTAAGCGCTGGGGTTCTGATTTGGCTAATCTGCTATGGGAAAGTGAGTTATTATTTTGTATATTCTTTATTCCTTGATTTCTAATAATCCTTTATAAATCTCGTAAAATATAATATTTTTATTACTAGATACTAAATTAATTTTTACACTACCTAGTCAATATCATCTCTTACTAATCCTTCCTATCCCCTGCTATCCCCAACACCTTATCTCATATATAAAATGTACTTCATATGCACATATTATATACAAATTTACATAATATATAATATGTTCAATTTATATATTATGTACAAAATTTACATAATGTATATATAATTTATATAATATATACAAAATTTACATAATGTGTATCTATAATACATACAATTTACATAACATATTATATATAAAAGTCACATTATTTATATGTCTATATATTTGTGTTTTGTGTTGCCAGTTTTGTGTTTTGGTTCTAATGTACATTCAAACAATAGAAAAAAAATTAGTGTGTTATCTATGGTTTTCTCGGGAAGTTAGTCTTTCAGGAGATATTTGTCAAGTCTTGGAAATAAATCTTTTTTAATTTAAAAATAGAAAAAAAAAATATATATATATATAGAAGGGGTGGGAGAGAGTCTGGGGCATGAGACCAAGAAAGGTTTTTCAGACAGTGTGCAGTAGAGCAAGAATGAGCATCCTGCTCTCTACTCTAAATGCATCACTACCTCCCCAAAGACATTCCAGCAAATTGTGCAGATGTTACTGAGAGCAAAAGGAAAAGGGAAAGAAAGTGGACAGTAAACTCAAAATTTCAAATGACAGCAAAATTAAGCTGCAAAGTTAACACAACAATGAGAAAACTTTATATTGACTTAAGAATCATAAAATCTTGGCTGAATTGCTAAAAATTTAAGAGTCTGACACTCTGGAAGAGGCCAAAAGTAACAAGCAATGAAGCTGATATTATCCAACTATACGTTTATGTTCCCCATTTTTCATTTCATAGCTTTTACAACAATATAACTATTAATGTTTTCTTAGAAATTGTATTTTTTTCTTAAAATGTATAAACCTAAGGTCTTTGCTTGAGAGGCAGTGTGGTATAATAGATAGAGAAATGGTTGGGACCTGGGAAGACAGAACTGACTTCGAGTTCCAATTTTGATATACACTGGTTATGTTTAAGAGGGGAGAGCTGACCTTCATTGGTAGAGTTTCCCTATGCTTTTATTCATTCCAAAGCCCAATTTTTGTTCCAGTGAAACATACGTACAATTTTAGAGTGAAATTGAGCTTTTTTTAAGGTCATGAAGTTTTACTGGAATGTAACATTATTAGGATGAGGACTTGGGAATAAGTAAGACAAGTGATCCCACAATATGGTGCAGCAATGGAAATTTTTCAGTAGTTTTTTTTTTTAATAAACATGAATCTGTTTTAAATGTCAAAAATTATAGGAATTGTTTACTTGTATATGATAATTCAAGTATGTAAATCTTGAAATTTCTCAGACTTGTGAATGTTAAAAATTTCCACATTGAGGAATCCTCCATTGGAACAAATTCCCTACTGGGAAACATTCCCCATTTTGATGTGAGAACTCGCCATGATCAGAAATGGGAGGACCTCTACTCCGCCCGTACTTAAGACTGCTTTAGGGGAGAAAATCCTTGCTATGGGAGGACCTCTACTCCACCCGTACTTAAGACTGCTTTAGGGGAGAAAACTTCTTGCTAAACAATGAAAGTACTTGGACCCATGCTTATAATAAGGCAAGGAGTTCTTTGAGCCATGCCTGTTTTTTAGAATTGATACAATGAGATGCTAGGTACCTAAAAAGGTCTGGCAAGTTTTCTCTTAATGAGATTAGTTGACTCAGCTGTGTTTTCTCTCGTTCAGATTTACTGAGGAGATTAGTCAACACAGCAGCATTTTTTCTGGTTCAGACTTACTGAGGAGATTAGTCGACTTAGCAGGAATTCAGATGGGCAGTCCTTTGGAAAATGTCTACAGTGATTGGTAGATGTAAGGACTTAGGGGAGGTGACATAGGAGAAAAACCCCTATATAAGAAAAAGCAGAATCTCTTGAAAGAAAGAATCCTTTTGGAGGATCTCTGATGAGGATCGCTTGGGAAGAATCTCTTGAGAGAGGATCTGGAGAAGGGAAGCTCTTGGAGGACAATCTCTAAGGAGGTCTCGCTGGAGCTCCTCTGAGGGGACTCTGTCCCTCTGGAGGCTCTGGAGAGAGGCCCTTTGGAACAGTCTCTGGCTGGAAGGCTCTTTAAGGAGGACTCTGGCTGGAACTCTCTGGTGAAGTCAGCTGAGATGGAGCTGGCCTGGTGTCACTAGAATCCTTGCTTAGACAGACCTTGTGGTGAGTGTTAAAAGACTGACTGACTGATCTCTCTCTCTTAAGACACAGGTCTAGGCCATGTTGGCTTAAGGCCCTTCATACTTATTTCCTTTTTCTCTCTTTCTCTCTTTTCTTTAATTCCACATTTGTATTAATTAAAATCTCTATAAAACCCAGTTGACTTGGGTATTTGAATAATTGGGAATATTTCCCTGGCGATCACCTTATATTTGATTTAAAAACCAAAACACTGTAGTGAAACATATTTTCTGCAGTCAAATTTACTCACCCTCTCTTATATCAATCACAATTTATATCTTCCACCATTTTAACTCACTACAGTTTATAACATCACTCTTTTAAATGTTACAGTTGATGGCATCCACTATTTTAATTATTACAAGTAATAAGTGTTCCAGGGAAGGATTAAACTGCCAGGAGTCATAAACACAGGGAAAATATAATTTTCCAATTTTCCCTTATCATGAATCACCATAACTAAAGCAGTATCTTTGGATTTCTATAGAACTATCTGCTTTTACAAAATGTCTTCATTTATGTTATTAGATAATTCAAGAAAGATTTTCTGAGCCTCTACTGTGTTCATTCCACTATACTGTGTACTGGGGGGGAATCATGTCAAGTCAACAAGCATTTAATAGGCATTTACTATGTGCCAGGCACCATTCTCAGCCCTGGGAATAGAACAAAGGCAAGCACAAGCCCTGTCCTCAAGGAGCTCACATTCTAATGGAAAATTTAATATTTCTAAAGGGATATCAAGCATGTTTCTTGCAACAATGCTAAATTGTTGATAGATAGTACAAGCATTCTTATCCTCATTATGTTGTTGTTGTTGTTGAGTTGTTTCAGTTGTATGCAACTCTCCTTGACCCTCGCTTAGGTTTTCTTGGCCACAATAATGGAGTGATTTGCCATATAGATATAGATATATGCACATATATACATAAAGGAGGCAAAACCAAGATGGTGGAGGAGAAGCACAGAAAGTTTGAACCTCTCTAAGAATCCTCTCAAATCAACCTTAAAATAATGCTTTAAAACAAATATTGGAATGAAAGAATGAACAAGGGGATGGAATGAAGCAATTTTCTTAAGAAAACAACTTGTAAGGTAGTGGAAGGCAGTCCTTGGTGCACCAGGCCAGCATAAGCCTAAGGGGAGGCCCAGAGACCATGGCCAAATCTGCAGTGAGGCTCCTACCCCAGCACAAGACAGCATCATGTGCACTTGGTCAGTGTAAGCCCAGAGTGAGGCCTAGAGCCTCTGTCTAAGCCTGAGGGGAGGTCCTAAGCCCAGCAGATGGTAGTTCAAAGGGCTCTAAGTCCTGTAAGCCATCGGCAGGCCCTAGAGATATCTGAAGCAGCAGTGGAAAATGGCTTTCAGGGCTCCCGGGCCACAGGCCATCAAAACACCTTGAAAGAACTAAGACATGTAGAAACCAGAAACAGTGCTGAGGGAAGCAGTGAGGAAAAACTGACAATTAAGAAGATGCACTCTCTATCCTGAAAACTGAGCCCACTGTTAAGGTAAAAATAAAAGTAAAAAAAAAAAAGGCTGGGAAAATGAGCAAACAACAACAACAACAACAACCCCTAACCATAGAAAATTATTATCAAGACAAAGAAGAGTAAGGCATAGATTCAGAAGGGGATGGTAAGATCAAAATAGCTACATGAAAAGCTTTAAAACTATAGATATTAGTCTCGGACTCTAGAAAAGTTCAAAAAGTTTTGAAAAAATCAAATGAGAGAGGCAGAGAAAAAATGGGGAAAGAAATGAAAAGTGATGCAAGGAGGAAAAACTTAAAAAAGCAGAATTGGCCAAATGGGAAAAGAGGCACAAAAATCTGATGAAGAAAATCGTTTCTAAAAAATTTGAAGTGGCCAAATGGAAAAGGAGGTTCAAAAGCTCACAAAAGAAAATATTTTTTTTTAATTTAGAATTGGGCAATAGAAATTGATGATTTCATGAGATATCAAGAAACAATAAAACCAGGGGGCAGCTGGGTAGCTCAGTAGATTGAGAGCTAGTCCTAGTGATGGGAGGTCCTAGGTTCAAATCTGGCCTCAGCCATTTCCCAGCTGTGTGATCCTTGGCAAGTCACTTGACCCCCATTGCCTAGCCCTTACCACTCTTCTGCCTTGGAGCCAATATACAGTATTGACTCCAAGACAGAAGGTAAGGGTTTTATAAAACAAAACAAAACAAAACAAAACAAAACAAAAAACAATAAAACCAAACCAAAAGAATGAAAAAAATAGAAGAAAATATGAAATAATAACTTATCTGAAAAATAGAGGCAGGAGATACAATTTAAGAATTATTAGATTAAAATCATGGTTTTTAAAAAGCTTAGCCATCATATCATAATCACAAATCATTTTTTTAAAAATTATCCTTATATTCTTGAACAAAAGGGTAAAATAGAAATTGAAAGAATCCATAGATCATCTTCTGAAATAATTCCTCAAATGACAACTCACAGGAATATTATAGCCAAATTCAAGAGTGAGAATCCTGTAAGCAGCCAGAGAGAAACAATTCAAATACGATGGATTTATAGTCATAATTACACAGGACTTAATAACTTCCACATTAAAGCATCAAAAGACTTAGAATGTAATATTCCAGAAGGGAAAGGGATTAGATCTACAATCCAGAAGCACGTACCCATCAAAACTGAGCATGTTCTTTTGGGAAAAAGATGGTTATTTAATAAAATAGAACATTTCCAAGCATTCCTGATGAAAAGACCATAACTATACAAAAATCTGATGGCCAAATACAGGATTCAAGAGAAGCATAAAAAGGTAAACAAGAAAGAGAAAATTTAAGGGGTTCAATAAGGTCAAACTGTATGTATTCCTACATGGAAAGATTATATTTTTAACTATTAAACATTTTATGATCATTAGAGCAGTTAAAAGGAGTATACATAGAGGGTATAGAAGTAAACTGATTAGGATGATATTATTTTTTAAATAATCAATGGATAAAAAAGAGGATTCAACTGAGAGAAAAGGGGAGAAGTGGAATAGAGTAAACTATCTCACCTAAAGAGGCATGGAAAAAAAAAACTATTACAGTGGAGAGGAGGATGAGGGTGATGAAAGGCAATACTTAAAACTTACTCTCATTGGAAATGATTTTGAGAGGGAATATCTAACAGACTCGTTTGAGTATAGAACACCACCTTACCCTATAGAGAAGTAGGAGGGGAATAAGAAAGGGAGATGGGGAGTAATAGGAGAGGGGGAGATTTAAAACAAAATACTTGTGAGGAGGGACAGAGTGAAGGGGGAGAGAAAGAGCAATATCAAAAGGGGAAAATTAGATGGAGAAGAATACACAGATGGTAATCATAACTGTGAATGTCAATGGGATGAACTCACCCACAAAATGGAAGCAGAATGGATTAAATATCAGAATCTTACTATATGTTGTTTACAAGAAACACATCTACATTTACAAAGTAAAGGTAAGGGCTGGAGAAAAATTTATTATACACATACACACATATATTATATGATATATTATATTATTTCTCTATATATAGAAATATGTATACATTTTTATATATTATATATGTGTGTATATATACATATACATATTTTAAGGTTTACAAATCATTTTTGTTTTAACAACCCTATAAGATAGGGAATGAATCAGACACTGCCTACTCTACTATCCCCATTGTACAGAAGGGAAAACTTAAGCTCAGAATGGTGACTTGGTTTACCACAGTTAAATGAGAATACTAGAACTGGGACTCAAGCACAGATCTCCTTATTCCAGCTCTATGCACTTTTTACATTGTCCATAACACTGTCAGTGCAAATTAATTTAATCACTCAAGTATTACATTTAGTAGTGAGATCTATTAGAAACAACATTTTATTAGTAAATATCCAAATAGCTGTTTGGGGGAAGGTTGTCCAATAGAAATTCCTCTGAGATCAAGTATCCCAATTTGACACAAGTCTTTTATACTCTTGTGTAAAATTCTCATGGAAAGTTTTAGAAAATTCCTTACAATGTTGGGTTTGATATTAAAAATATTTTTAAAAATAATAAAATATATTAAAAATATAAAAATATCACTTAAGAAAGCATTTACCAAATAAACATTTTGTAATGTTGAATCAGAATAGTTTTGTATAGCGTCAAAGATATAAAGATATACATTATAAAGATTGGGACAATACTAGTTTTGTGACAACAGACTAAATTCTATCTTGTCAAAAACAAAAATCTTAGTGTTTTCTCATATCTTGTAAAGCATATGCATGTAGTCCATTTGTTTTTTGTTTTTTTGTTTTAACCCTTACCTTCCATCTTAGATTCAATACTGGGTATTGTTTCTAAGGCAGAAGAGTGGTAAGGGCTAGGCAATGGGGGTTGTTTGTCCAGGGTCAGACAGGTAGGAAGTATCTGTGGCGAAATTTGAACCCAGGACCTCCCATTTCTGGGCCTGGCTCTCAATCCACTGAGCCACAGAGCTATACCAACCCCCCAATTTGGTTTTAATTAATGACCTCCAGTGTTTTGAATGTACAGGGCCTAGTAAACTTTATTGAACTCTTACATATTTTTTATTTCAAGTTTGCACAATTTGAGGTCCTAATATTTGGTTTCTACAGTAGAGATTATATATTAATAATAATTCACAGTTCTATGGCACTTTGTTGTTTTTAAAAATGCTTTAATCTCCCTGATTTTGTGAGGCATATAGTGCACATGTTACTATGCCCATTTTATTTTGTTATAAGAAAATTAAATTCTTTATTATGAAAGTACAACTACAAACAGAAACTTATAGGGTTACTTTACTAGATTAAAGGGAAAAGAAATGCTAATTGAAGCAAGATTTTTTTCCCTCCTTATGCCAAGAAATATACTTAAAATAGGCATAATTTGTTTTTTAAGCACTCTTCCTAAAGAATATGTAAATAATTTCTCTATTATTCCCATTTTACAAATTATTTACATTGGTTAAGAGACTGAATGATAGTCACACAGCTATTAAAGGGGGAAACTGTCACTTCAACCTGCTCTAAGGATTTCCCTTAACTCCATGGCCAGAGCCACAGTTGAGCCCAGGGTTCACAGACCCCAAACCAATATGCTCAAATGGTCCTTCCAGGTCATGGTGCTATCTAATTTGATTCATCTCTTCCATTAAGTGAGAACTACCCGTTACAAAAAGTAAAATTGTCAAAATTTTGTCAGTTTTCTCAAATCAATTACTGCAATATTCAATACGGAAATCTTAGTTCTCCGAACAATATAGTTAATAATAACAATTATCAGCAATTTCCTGCCAGACTATAACCATGAGTGATATTTCATGTCACTGCTGGAAACTTGCTTGTTGCCTCTGCTAACCTTGCCAGGAGTTTAACAAGCAGAGCCACACAAAAAGCAAATGGGAAAATGTAAGTGACGTTGGGCGTCATTTGGGAAATAAAGTAATTAGTGTCAAATCCTTCCTTCTAAAAAAAGATGAAATGTTTTCCACTGTCATTTAAAATGGGTGGTAATGATCTCCATAATTAAATTAAATCCATATTAAAAGAGAAGTTGCAACCAGAATCAACTCTTTGCTGAAAAATGACTGTAGATGCTTATAATAATGTAAGTTTGGGTGAAATTGCAGTCCTTGCATGTAGAAAGACACAAGAAAGGCTCCATGTTACAGAATAGCTTCAGAAGGCTTCTGCCTGGCATTTAAGCTCCTATTATTTGGCCTTAATGTACAGGGTCAGTCTTAGTTCTTTCTGCTTCTCCATCTTATTGTGAACACACAGAAATGGGGGCCAAGGGAGGTGCCCCTCCACTTGTCCTGAACCAGAGGGGACCAGGGAGTTTTTCCTGAAAGCCAGAGCCGAAGGATGCCGCTCATTCAAACTAGAACAGCTCCCTTACAGGATGTGGCATGCACTGCTCAGCACAAGCTGGGGAAGAGGGGAGTTTAGAAATGGCCAAATGCCAGGGGAGGCCCCCGGGAGCACGGCAGCAGAGCGACTGGGATGGTCTGGAGCTCCGAGTCATGACTGTTTTTGTGTCCTTCATCTGGGGGTCTTTGGAGGCTAAACCCATGGGAAAGGCAGACGTGACTGTGAGCGTCTGCTCCAGAGCCTAGACATCAGGTGCCCAGACTAGGGAGCTCTGAGATCTATCATTACTTCTCCGCTATCTCAATAACGTGCCAATGCACAGACGTATATACAAATGCACGTGTCCACACTGGAATATTCCTACATGAGTGTATATGTACATTGCACTTGCTCGTTTTAATTCACCGTGGGTGAAGCTTTTAGTGGTCAGGCTGCGTCATTTAAAAATATGGTAAAAGTTACAAAAACGTTACTCGCCTTTGACCCACAGATCCTTTCATTTCCTCCCTTTTAGGGCCTACTGACTCTTGGGGGAAAGAGGTCTTATCTGTACCAAAATGTTCCTAAAAGAATATTCGGTCATGGCCCAAAACCATGGGAAATGACGTCTCTCCCATCACCGGAGGTCCAGTAACAACTGGGTCAAAAGGCACTGAACCTCCCACAGCCTAGAAGAACTTTGAACTTTCTTCCAGACTCACTTCTGGATCAGCCTTGGTTACAAAGTAACACAGAGGTTCTCACTGAGGTCAAGTGGGCTTCTCTGAGCATGCCCAGTTCTAACATGGCATCACATGGGAGAGGAGCCTCCTTTGATTGGCTCCCTGAGGCTACAACCCTTCAAAATACTTCCATACACAACCAATCAAAGAACCTTCTCTTTACCACGTGGTAAAGAAACTGAGCATGCTCAAACCTTCAAAATACCTAAAGAAACTGAGCATGCTCAAAGGCTTGTTCTCTCTGAAAATTGGGCATGCACAGAGGAACAGCTGCATAATACTGTATTTATTTTACTTTGTTTCTAGGGAGGACTTGACTAGAGAGAAGAGGAGGGCAATATTCCCAGAAATGAGTGGCATAGCAATGAAAGGTGCCAATCAAGCTTAAAAATAAAAAGACAAATAAATAAAGCTGCTTCTTTCAGCTGCAGTAGTTTTAAATTTTAAAATGGATGCATTAAATGGTCCCATAGCAACAGACCCTGAATTCCCACAGTCAACCCAAATCTCCAGCACATTGTGCACATCCTTGGCAGAATGCTTCATCTTTTACACTTTCTGGATTTCATCCTGTATTTCTCCCCAGTCCTTATAACTGGATTTTTAAAAAAAGGGAGAAAAAGGAAGGAAGGAAACAAGCATCTATTAAATACCTACCATGTGCCAGATACTGTGCTAAGCACTTTATAATTATTGTCTCATTTGATCCTCACAATGACCCTGAGAGGTAGCTGCTTTTATTGTTCCCATTATACAGTTGAGGAAAAGAGAGGTTAAGTGACTTGCCTTGGGACATACAATTGGCTTTCTGTTATTTGTCTGAGTTAAAGAAAGAGAATAGAAAAGGAAAACATTTCAAAGGGGAAAAAATTCTAATTAAAAAAACCCTGACATTAAATGCAATGTTCCACACTCATGAGCCACTCCCCCACCTTCTCTCCCCAAGAAGGGTGACGGAGGTGTCCTTACTTCTTTTGGTGGGGGACCTAGGTTAATCTTCATAATTTTGTCTCATTCAATTTCCTTTGTAAGTACTTTTAATGATTGCTTTTGTTTGTAAAGTGGCTAGATTTCCCCTTCTTCCTCCCATGCCCCTCTTAGAGACCCATCCTTTTAAACAAATACTGTTTTTAGAAAGAAGAGGAAAATGAAATCAGCAAAGCTAATCAATACATCCTAAAAAAATCTACATTATATGCAATATGCAACCTTCCCAAACACTGACTATTCCAGTCTTTTGTCATCTTGCCAATTTCCAGGGAATGAGATGAAACTTTAAAATTGTTTTGGTTTGTCTTTTGCAGATTATTAGTCATTTGAAATATTCTTTCACATGTTAATACTTTTCATTTCTTTTTAGAACTCCTTTGACCTCTGTAACTAGTGTGAGTGTAGGGTTGAAACCATCCCATTAGCTAGATGGCATCATATCTTTAGTCAATCAATCACAATAGGCCTTCCACCAAGTACTAAAAGGACTTTGAATGGACCAGAATCCAATGGGCTGAGGAAATTTAACCATGACCAGGGATCATCTAGAAATTATTAATTGAGTTTAGAAGAGAAATTTCAATGAGTATGAATTCTAGGTAGCTCCTACTGAGAAGAAACCACCTAGGGCCGGGAGAGGAGGAACCTCAGTTTTGATCTTAGCCAGATCCTCTTTCCCCACCTTGCTTTAATCAGAGAAAAGACCTTTCCAGCTCCGAAGGACAAAGAGAATTTTGGTCCTCTCTCTCTTCCCAGCATCATAATCCAGAACAGTAGCGGCTCCTACCAGCAGCATCAGTGGGAGCCAAGAGTACATTGGATTCACCAGTCTATAAGACTGTAAAGAAACCCAAAAAATGAGGGCATTGGATTACACATCTATGAAATAATCTCCTTCCCAATGAGGGGGAGAGAGAGAGAATTTGGTAAAGAAAACAAACAATTCACAAGGGACACATCTTGAAGATCCCCAATGGGAGGAAAGAATTCTTGCCACCTTGGACAGTGAGTTATCCTTTAGTCACATGTACTATCTTTAAGCCTGAGACTACTTTCCCCTGGACTACGTAAGTGCTTGTGGGACAATGTGTCACAGACTTTGGTGAAGTGGGGTATTTTGTGCCATTATTCTTGTACCACCTTAGTAAATAGACCTTTCTAAAATCTACTTAACATTAGCTGGCCAAACGAATCTCCATTTATAATCTTGGGGGAATGCATGGAGAAGCTTGAGTCGTAGTCATTAGAAAAATCACTCCTGACCCATCAGGGCACCCCTGGATCTCTGAGGGAGAAGATGCAGCCATGCTCGCTCTGAGGACCTGACATCTGTGACATCGAGACTTGGGATAAGAATGTTTCATAGCACACATACGTTACACTAGGGATTCTTAGAAATAAAGAAAAGGAAGAATGTTCTAGTCATGAGAGACAACCAGTGCAAAGACACAGAGATAGGATTTCTTTTTAGCAAAAAAAACAATTTTAAAGTTGTTAGACTAAAAAATCTCTCATTCTATAAGGCACTGCCACCAAGGAGTATAGCAACCAATGAAACAAGATAATTTAGAAATTTTTTAAATAACTGACTTGTAGAAAGTTTTTCTATATTTTATTATTTAAAACCTGAGCTATTTTTACATCTAAAATTTTCCAAAGGAATTTTAGCCTATTTAATCAAAAAAAGGAACAAATATGTACCAAAAAATTACTTACCTGTGCTATAATGTTCAAAGGATTTTTTTAAACCTTTACCTTCCATCTTAGAATCAATACTTTGTATTGGTTCCAATGAAGAAGAGTGGAAAGAGCTAGGCACTGGGAATTAAACTGGGGATGACTTACCCAAGGTTGCAGAACTGTGAAGTATCTGAGACCTGATTTGAACTCAGGACCTCTTGTTTCTAGGCCTTTCTCTCAATCCAAGTCATCTCGCTGCCTCCCCCAAAGGATTTTTATATGTATTTTAAGCTCAAATAATCAGGAGTTGTATGTTATGATGGAAAGACCATTGGGCTAAATGTCAGGGAATGGGTTTTACATCTTATATCTGCCACTAACTATAGTGACCTTAAGTAAGTGCCTTAGCCTCTCTTTTGTTTAGTTTCATCTTTTTTTAAAAATGAGGGCATTGGATTGATTACACATGTATGTAAAATTTGTGGCTTTCTTAATGAGGGGAGAGAAAGAGAATTTGGAAGTCAAAATTTAAAAAACCATATAGAAAATGTTTTTACATGTAATTAGAAAAAATATTATTAAAAAATAAACTGAGGACATTGAGCTATATCATCTCTGTGGTTCTTTCTAATTCTAAAATTTTATGATTCTAAGTCATACCAAATTAAGCTAATTTACTTTTTGATAAAAAAGAGAAATGGTAATGCCCTGATTTCAGTGAAATATTAAACAAATATTCCCAGGTTCTTCTTTTTTTTTTTTTAACATAGCACGAAGAAGAAAACTGGACTGTGTGATAGAAGAGTTAATTGGATTCATTCATAGCTGTTTCAGCATATGTACCCAAATAATGTTGTCAACCTGCCCAGAATCCTCTAATGTTCACAAAGGGCTAAAAGAAAGCACACTTGGGTAGAAATTGCCAAACTCATCTAGAAGAGTTGAGTCTCCAGTCAACCTCTGAGAGTTATTGTTTGTATGACTGGACAAATCACCTAAACTCTCAGGGCCCCCATCTGAAAAAAATATAGATACAGGCAGTGAGGGGAGGGAGGGTTCCAGAGATGTGTTGGAAGAGGGAATTTGCTCACAAGGAGCACCCTACATCAATAAAATTATGTGTCCAGACTAAAAAAAAAAAAAAGCTGTCCACTAATACTTGCATTATTAATTCAGGGGAATTTTGTGGAGTAAAGAAAGTTGTTTTTTACATCTTCAATGACTCTATAAAGTTATGTTGTTTTTATTACTTTCCTGGTGGTTTCCTTTTTTGAGGTCTCATGGTGAGGAAAGAACTTGAAACTTTCAGGGTAAAATCATGTTCCTTGAGGAAGGAAATAAGTGTTTATTGAATGGCTACTATGTGCCAGGTATTGTGTTAAGCATTTTATAATTATCCATTTGATAAATGCTTCTATTATGCCCATTTTACTGTTGAAGAAACTGAGGGAGAACGAGTATAATTTGCTCAGGATAATACAGTTAGTGTCTGAGTTTGGATTTGAACTCAGGTCTTCCTGACTCCAGACCCAGTGCTATATCCACCATGCTACCTGGCTGAATCCAGCTACTATTTCATGTTTGCCTTTGTAGCCCAAGCATCTAGCACAAAGCCTCACTCAGAGTCAACACCAAATAAATACTCATTTGTTGAACTGAATGAATTTGAATTAAGTCACTCCCCCATTAAAGTGAAAGCCCTGGTAGGTCCTACCAAGTTGGAAAGGCTTTCAGCATATGTCTGGCTCCATACCATTTATCTATAGTTGAGGATCAGCCCAATACATTTTAGAGAACCTCATTACCAGAAGGAATGACCACTGAGTAATAACATTTTTTGGCTATCATTCAATGAGACTGTTTGCTGAGATTCATAAATACTGCAGTCTGCATTGGTGGAGGAAGTACAGACACTAATGAAATCCATTAACCTTTAATTATCACCATCACCACCGTCACCACCATCATCACCACCATCACCATCACCATCACCACCATCACCACCATCATCACCACCATCACATCACCACCATCACCACCATCACCACCATCATCACCATCATCACTATCATCGCCATCACCACCAACACCATCATCATCACCACCATCACCACCATCATCACCATCATCACCATCACCACCATCACCATCACCATCACCACCATCACCACCATCATTACCATCATCACTATCATCGCCATCACCACCAACACCATTACCATCACCACCATCACCACCATCATCACCATCATCACCATCACCACCATCACCATCACCACCATCATCACCATCATCACTATCATCGCCATCACCACCATCACCACCATCATCACCATCATCATCATCACCACTTCCTAGCCATCTTCAAGTTTTCATGATCCTGCACTAAGGTTTCTGCCTTTTATCTGGGAATCCTGGGTTTTCCTCTGATCTTTCATAGACCCAGAGACCATTGATTTCCTACTCTTTTCTCCACCTCTCTCTGATCTCCTTTCCCCCCACTTTTCAATTCCATTTCTGAGAAAATAATCAAATTAGCCTCGCCATTCCTAGAAATAGCTTTTCCTCCTTTTGCTTTGTGACTCCAGACATTATCCCTCATACTTCCCTGTCCCAAATCCTGTTTCTTAGCTACAATTTTCCTCTGTGTAGGTTGGTCTTCCCCTATTAAAATATAAGTTCTTTGAAGGCAAGGACTGTCTTACTGTTAATATTATAACCACACTGCTTGGCTTAAAAAATAAATTTTCTTTATTTGTTATTATTTTATTTTTATATTTATTATTATATTATTATTTATATATAAGTATATTATTATATGCTTAATAAATAAATGTTCATTCATTAATTCATGCAGTAGAGCTCTGCTTTTTGCCTTGTCTTTTTCAAGATTTTTTTTATCAATGAATTCATAGAAGACACACTATCAATTTTGCATATAATAGCAATCTGGAAAACTATTAATATTCTGAGAAATAGAACCAAGATTGAGAAAGGGCTAAACAGAATAGCACGAGGGGCTAAAACTTGAATTTTTTAGCCTCTCCCATTGCTTAGCACAGTGCCTGGCACATAGCTGGTCCTTAGAAAATGTTGATTGACTGACATTGATTGAGGATGAAATTTGCTTATTTCCAAGATATGTGACCTCACCAACAAGAGCAGTCCCTCCTCTATCACAGTATTCTTTTAAGTCTTGATAGACAAATCAATGTGTTGCAGTGGCTTCTGGCTAATGTCCAATTCATAGACCTTTATCCAGTTTTTTTGATGATGAGCATCTCTGAATGTAGCTGGTCTCATCCTTAGATTGCAGTCATTTGGTTTCCAGTCATGTTTCCAGCCCTGTACTTAAAACCTTTCCAGCTAGTTCCTGCTGGACTTTTTACTCTACTGCTATAGATTTCAAGAACACAGAATCCCTTGCATATTATCCTGAGAAATGAATAATAAAAAAATTAAATCCTCACATGCATATAATATTTTAAGGCTTACAGAAAAACTTCCTTTACAACAGTCCCATTCTGTAGGTAGTACAAGGATTATTTTTCCTTATTCTACAGATGAGGAAACTGAGGCCCACCCAGAATCAACAGCTAAAAAGTTTGAATGCTGAATATTTTCCAGCTTAGTCAATACCATTTAGCCAACTGAAAACTCTCCTGCTTACTTTCAAACAGGAATGATCCTCTACATAAGATAGTCTATCTTTCACAATAACAGAAATGTTAATATCTGTTATATTTTAATAAATAAAGGGAGCATTTTTTCCTCATCTGACTGTATTTCTTTATCGCACTTGTTCTCTCACCCTTCCAAATCTTTTGTAGAGTTGTGTTTCAGCTCCTCAGGAATAATACATGTTTTTTTTTTTTCCTAAAAAGAATGCAGACTATTTGAGTCATGTTGCCTGTCTTCCGTTCCAACAAAGGAAGATAATGCAGGGCATTTCTTATTGTTAAAATAGGCGAATAATTGCACATCTATATGTATAGTAAAGCCAATTTAACATTGTGCAGTGCTGCTTGTTACGATGCCAGGTTGATTTTCAGGTATCTGTAGCTGAAAACTCCTGCACTGAATTTAGTAACTCATCATTGCTTCTAAGCAGTGATGACATTGGAATTAGTCATTTTGATTGTGTATGTTGGTGGTAGAAAATTATATACGTGGGATCATCACCTTTTGAAATGAATGGAGGAAGGTGTTTATAAATGTACAGAACAAAACTACCTAATAAAATTACAAAGCAATCGAAAGCTTTGGTATCTGAATTAATATAATTTCTCTAGGGAGGATCTAAGACTCAAATGTTTAAAGGCTGTTTTTCTACTCCTCTTTTCACAATTGTTTCTCCTTCAAAAGAATGGTGTTGAGAATCATTGAATTTCAGAGTTGGAAGAAAATTCAGACCTCCTATGGCCTAGTGGATGAAGTACTGGACTTGGAGCCAGAAGGACCTCAGTTCAAATCTTAACTTAGACACTTGTGTGACTCTGGGAGAGTCACTTAATCTCTTTTTATTTAGTTCTTCATCTGCAAAACTGAGGCGTAAGGGTGGAGAGTGAATTTGGGAGCTTCTAAGGTTCCCTCCAGATTTAAATCTATGTGGCTATAAACTTTGCTTCTGTGTTATATGTTGTTTGGAAATATTTCTATTTGTCCTCATTGTTTCCCCTGGGAGGATGGAAGCTCCTTGAGGCAACTATTCTTTTTGCTCTTTGTATTCCCAGTTCTGACCACAATGCCTGGCATATGTGTATCAATAACCATAAATATCTATTAAATTGAATCAAATGGACAAATGGATAATATTGAACAGGGAAAAAATATATAACATTCTACCCTGCATTTTATCAATTGATTATACATATGTAAGCTAATTATGAAGTTAAAGTATAATGTGGAGCTATTATACTAATAAATGATAAATGTTGATTAAATTCAGTTTTTAATTAACTAATTAACTAAATTAATAGAAGTCTATGGTCTAGCGATCAGAAAGCAATAGTCTCCCTGTCCCCTGCCCTAATCAGACTCTAGCTGGAGATCTGTGTCCACTTTTGGGTGTCATATTTTAAGAGCAATAATAAAAAGCCAGAATGGGTCCAGTGACAGTATCTAAAATAAGGAAAGGTCAAAAAAAACGTTTCCTATAAAGGATAACTGAAGAGGAAAGACTTAGGGGAAGCTATAGCTGTCTTCAAATATTGGAATGGATGCCAGATACAGGGACATTAGATATTCACATTCATTTTGTCTTGGCCTCCTTGTTTCTGTTAATGGTGCCATATTCCTGTAGTCACTCATACTCAACTCCTAGCAATGATCTTAACTTTTTTCCTTTCCTGAAATCCCTACATTCTTTTGATCCCAATCCTAGCCCTTCAGTTGCTCTTGTGACTCTCTCCTTATCCATGTTCACACTGGACCCCACCTCATTCTGACCTTCTTAACCTCCATCTGAACAGCCTCTGAACTTTCTCCCATGCCCCCACCTTCTCCTCAAACCTATCAAAGCTCACCAGACCAGTTTTCCCAAAGCACATATCTGATTATATCCTTCTTCTAAAAGACAAACTATGTTTTTTCAATGTTTAATAAAATCCAGGTTTCTTAGCATGGAATTTCAGGTTTGTCCATGAAGCTTTCCTGATCCTTACTTCCTTTTATTTCTCCTGGTCCATTGCTTACATGTTTTTTGATCCTTCTCCATCCCCCAAACTATATTTTGAATTGTAGAAATTTGAATACATATCCGATTACCCTACTGGATTGAAAAGAAGGAAATAAGCATTTATTAAATACCTACTGTGTGCGGAGTGCTTTGTTAAACATTTTACAAATATTATTTCATTTGACTCATTTTCCTTGTCTGTAGAATGAGGATAATAATAGCACCCAGAGTTGTTGTGAGGATAAAATGAGATAAAAATTGTTAAGGGCTTAGAATAGTACCTGGCACATAGTAAGCACTATATAAATATTAATGATTATTATTAGAAAAACCCTGGGCGTGTGATCATTCCCATTTTCTATCTGAAGAAACTTGGGCAAATGGGAGTTGAGAGATTTGTTGGGATCACCGAGTAGATGAGTATCTAAGGTTAGATAGGAAGTCGTGTTTTCCCAATTCTAGGTCCAGCACTCTCTCCACTGTGCCACTTGCTACCTCCTACATAAACTCATAGAAGGGACCGTGTCTTATTAACTTTTGTATCCTTTATATTTTCAGTCTTTTTTTTTAAAAGCAAGTGCCTACTATATCCAATAAATGCTATATTCTAGGTATACAATAATCTCATAAATAGTAGATTGTCAATAAATATTTTAATTGAATTATGGATAACTCTGCAAAGCTGGGTTAGAAAGAAGTAGAAGTTTTAAGGAGGCAGATTTTGGTTTAATATAAAGAACTTATCCAAGCCTCAGTTTCTGCATGTGTAAAATGAACTCATTGGTGGACTACTAAGCTCTTTTTTGGCTTTAAAGCTATGATTCTAATAATAAAGTGGAGAAGCAGCACAGAAGAATGGAAGTATCCCAGGATCTTGAAGCCAAGGATCTAAATGCCATTTTATCTGCTGATTCTCAAACCCACCCTAGTCCATCCCTGAACTCCAGTCTTACATCACCAACTGCCTATTGGGCATTAGAATTCAATATAATCCTGTGTGTATCTCAGACTCAATATATCTAAAATAGAACTCATTATCTCCCCTCACCCTCACCTAATCTTCAACTTTCCATCCCACTTGTGCATCTGGCCATGTCTTATACCCTTTCAGAACATCTCTCATATATGTCTCCTCTCCACTAACATAGCTGCCAACCAGGTATAGGTACACAATAAGTTCCAACAAGTCAACTTCCTATAACCACCAAGATCAAATATAAAATCCTCACTTTGTCTTTGAAAACTCCTTATTAGAGAATCCCTTCCTATCTGTCTAGCCTCTCACATGACACTCATTTCTCCACTCCATTCCCATGTCTGGAATATTCTCTTTCCTCATCATTTGGCTCCTTTATAATTTGGTCCAAATCCCTCCATCCACAAAAGGACTTTCAGACGCTCCCCTCTCTGTCCCTGATAGTGCCTTTCCTCTGAGATTACTTTCTATTTAAATGTTTTTTGTATTTATTTTGTATTGCTAGCGATCCACATGTTTCTTCCTAATTAGAATGTCAGCTCCTTGAGGACAGGGACCACATTTTTTACTTTTTATGTATCAGATAGTTGGCATGGTGTCTGATCTATAGTATTCTTGCTGATGGACAGCCTACCTTTTTGGGCAAGCATATAAAAATAATGATATAATTTGGGAAAACTTGGGTGGAAATTTGTTATTATTACATGTAATTGGTAAGAAAATTAAAATATCAAAAAATAACAATGATAGCACTTATAGTAAGGTTTGAAAAGCCCCTTTTTGATCTTTGCTTATATATCCAGCCTATTTCTTGTCTTTTAACTTGATGTTAAAGTTAGGCTTTGCTCCTAGAATGGAGGGGGTAATGTCCCAAGTTGCAGTTTTCAGAGCTAGTTCTACGTGTCTATAAGGGTCTTTCAAAGTAGTATGATCTAAAGACAGAGGCGGTCACTTCTTTCCTGGTCTGTACTCTGGTCTGTGAATGACCACACACATGCTTCTCTGGACCTGTGGCCAGGTTTTCTGCTGTCCCATGACTCCACACTAACTACGCCTGACCCTGGAACGGCAACCCAGAACTACATTGGGTCAGTGCAATCAAGTCTTACACTCAGTGCAACCAAAGGATCCCCAATAATCTTCTTCTGACCAATTGTCCAACTCCATTACTAAGTCTATGAGGTGAGAGTTCTAAAAGCAGCAACCACTGATTCAGTTGCTGCTAGCTTGCTGGTGTGGGATTGTGTTCTACCCCAGTGATGCAGACCTTTCTTATCAATCTTCTAAGTTGTCTTGGGAAGGGAAATTGCTTCATCTTGTCCTTTGTGGATTCTGCTACTCTAGAATTTGTTTTGAGATATTATTTTAAAATTATTTGGAAGGGAATTAGGGAGAACTCCGTCAAGTCTCTGTACTCTGCCATCTTGGCTTTGCCCCCACTTAAATGACATGCTTTTAAATTAAATAAGGACAACTAAGGGAATAAATTATATTAAATAGAAGTTACATTAAGTGCTCTACTCAAACAATAATGCCTTTTCTGGTTGTTTGTGGACCCTTACTATATAAATCACAATGAATATTTTTATCATCTATTTGAATAAAATATTCTACTTAAGTTTGGAAGTTAATGAAAATGTCAGTCTGCTTTAAAATCTAGTATACGATGTTAACCTCTCCAGCACTTTACTCTTACTGTTGATCTTCTAATTTTCCTTAAATTCATAAATGCCAGTGTGCCCTCTTGGGTCAGAATTTAATCAGTCAACTTGTTTAACTAATATAACATTTCTCTCTCTCTCTCTCTCTCTCTCTCTCTCTCTCTCTCTCTCTCTCAATAATTATAATGATTATATTATATAATTTAGATATGGAGCACAATATTGTCTTATTAACTATATGTCAGCTGACATCGAGTGTTATTGATCAAGAGATGAATTCTAAAAATAATTAATTGACAAGTACTAAAAACCCAAAGAAAAAATTCCGTAAAATTCGTTCTATTGATAATCTAGGATATAATTGGGGAATAAGATGGGAGAAATTGAGAAAACTTGTTCTGTTAGTAATTTTAGATGAACAGTGCTCCATCCTTTAAAAATCCTTGCCCTATTGTAAGAGAGGAATTGGACTCAACCTGTTAGAAGGAAGAGAAAAGCAGATTTTACAGGTTGAAGGACCAGCTGGAACAGGGGAAGGGCAGGAAGGAGAGAGAATTCTGATGGAAGGAAGAGGAAGTAAGAGAATCTGGACAGTTGGAGAGGGGACTTCTTTCTGGGAAGCCTAACAGAAAGGAGGACCTCAGCAGATCTCTGAACCAGCACCCTCCTCCTGTGACCCCTGACCTAATTTCCTTCAGCCTGTAAAATCTGCTTCTCTCTTCCTTCTGACAGGTTGAGTCCAGTTCCTCTCTTACACAAGTTAATACTACAGATAATACTACTGGATAACATGAGGATACTATCTTAAAGTACAGTAAGGCCACGTTATGAACATGAAGGAATAGATTCAATTACTTCAGTGATTTAAATGAGAAATTTAAAAATCTTACAGGAATGTGAAATATGCCATCAGGAATCTTTGCAAATAAATCAAATTGATAACAATGGGCTTTGGGTTTAAAAGTGCTGGTGTCGAATGGCACTGCACAAATTGGTGATTATAAAACCAGAGGTGTTTTATTTGATTAAGGTTTATCTTAAAACTAATTTAAGGTGAGATGTATTCTCCATTAAAGTAATTATAGTAGATTATAATTTAATCTAAACTACAATTGCTATTTGGCATCAAGAAATTCATTGTCCCAGTGACTTTAGGAAAATTGTTTATCTTGGTTTATTGTTGTTGGGAGGACCAAATAATATAATTATTGTGAAGTGATTATCACAGGGCCTTGCCTATACCCTAATCAAATACTACTTATAAATTGACCATTGTGATTGCTTTATTCTAAGTACTCCATTCCAGATAATTATATTCTGGGGTTTAGATAGAATTACTAACGAATACTTCTAGTCTATAGTGATGGGATGAACAGAGTGTTGAGGAAGGACTGGAAACTCTGGTGTGCCAAGCCCATTGCAAGGCTGCCCATCCACCTTTGGTATTCACCTTTTGCCCAACTCTCACCAGTGGCTCCAAGAAGCTGTAGCATGGCAATGGCCACACCACACACCAATGAAACTGCCTCCATAGACAGGTTAAACCAGATTGAGTGTAACCCACAGGAATCCAATTGATTAGTTTGATCAAATTGATCAGGGGATGCCTACCCCAAGCATATGAAGATTGTCCCAGGCAAAAGGGGCAGATGAGAATAACGATGTCCTAATGGCTACGAAGGCAGTGCTGGAGCATTTAGATCTTGGTCAGATATTGAAGATACCAAGGTCATCCGCTGCATCCTGGGCCATCACCATTTGTCCTCACTTTAAATCAAAAGGGGAGAATCCGAAAATTGAACATTGATTTTAATTCTATTTTGCTAAGACTTAATCAAGCTAGATTTTTTAAAAATTCTCATTTGTGATTCCTTCCCCTTCTAAACTTCAGCCCCCACCCACATCTGGGAGAAACTTGCCTAAAGGTCAAGCTTTTGTCCTATAATTACCTTGATCTTTGTAACTCCACCCATCACTCCCTTTCAGAAAAACTTGACTAACCAATAGGATCAGCTCTCAAATCTCAGTCCTGTAGATGAATCCAATTGTTTGGAAACCTTGTCTTGTGACCCAAATCCCCTGTGTTGGCCGTGGCTGGGGTTTCATAAGGGGATGTCCAAATGATGTCATCTCGATTCTGACTGTCATTGATAGTCAATCAGAAGATGACAAAACTAGGTTACTTGAGACTCTTCCATGACCTCATGCTAATTGTACTAAAAGTCCCTGTTAGTCCTCACTCAAGGTCTTTGATTCCTGCTGGGCAATGGACCCAATTTATTGGCTATTGCTAGCCTAACTAATAAATTGATCATGCTAAGAACTTTGTCTCCTAGAATCACTACAAGACTCAAGTCCAGCATTTTTTCTCTTCCCCTAAGAGCCTCTCAATTTGATGTATGAGACGAGTGGTGGCACTTTCCATTCCTGCCAAGGATTTTTTTTTCCAATTCATTCTTTATTCCTCATGTATACCTAACATTGGCCAATGACGTGGTATGATAAAAGGAGAGCCGGTTCTAGAGTCAGAGGCCTTGGGTTCAAATCTTGATGCTTATGATCTAGGTGATCATTAGTAAGTCTTCCATTCCCTAGGTCTCAGTTTTTCATCTTTAAAATGAAGGAGTTGGACTAGATGATCTTGGTATGCTTTCCAGTTCTAGATTTATGATCCTGTGACAGTTGATGAGGAAAGGAAACATATACTCTATTATTCTAAATATCTATATCTATGTAGATAAATTTATCCTAAATACCCATATCTTTATATTTATATATATAGATAGATTTTGATAGATAAGTCTAAATATATATGTATGTATTTAGGATGTTAAAGTATAGATAAAAATATGTCTATCTATATAAAAGTAGAAAAATAAAAACCACCCCACTGCCTATCATCTGGTTCAAATTCCTCTGTCTGGCATTTAAGGTTCTTAGCAATCTGGCTCCAAACCACTATTAAACATAGTTATCAGAAGGGGTTATATAAAATACTTAGGAATCTATCTGCTAAGACAAACACAGGAACTATATGAACACAACTACAAAACACTTTCCACACAGCTAAAACTAGATCTAAACAATTGGAAAAACATTGATTGCTCATGGGTAGGACGAGCTAACATAATAAAAATGACAATCCTACCCAAATTAATTTAATTATTTAGTGCCATACCCATTGAACTATCAAAAAACTTCTTTACTGAATTAGAAAAAAAACATAACTAAGTTCATTTGGAAGAACAAAGGATCAAGGATATCCAGGGAAATCATGAAAAAAAATGCAAAGGAAGGAGGAGTTGCAGTCCCAGATCTCAAACTATACTATAAAGCAGTGATTATCAAAACAATTTGGTAGTGGCTAAGAGACAGAAAGGAGGATCAGTGGAATAGACTTGGCGTAAATGATCTCAGCAAGACAGTTTATGACAAACCCAAAGACCCCAGCTTTTGAGACAAAAATCCATTATTTGATAAAAACTGCTGGGAAAATTGGAAGACAGTGTGGGAGAGATCACCTTTGGATCAACACCTCACACCCTACACCAAGATAAATTCAGAATGGGTGAATGACTTGAACATAAAGAAGGAAACTATAAGTAAATTAGATGAGCACAGAATAGTATACATGTCAGACCTTTGGGAAGGGAAAAATTTTAAAACCAAGCAAGACTTAGAAAGAGTCACAAAATGTAAAATAAATAATTTTGACTACATCAAATTAAAAAGTTTTTGTACAAACAAAACCAATGTAACTAAAATCAGAAGGGTAGCAACAAATTGGGAAACAATCTTCATAAAAACCTCTGACAAAGGTTTAATTACTCAAATTTACAAAGAGCTAAATCAATTGTACAAAAAATCAAGCCATTCTCCAATTGATAAATGGGCAAGGGGCATGGATAGGCAGTTCTCAGCCAAAGAAATCAAAACTATTAATAAGCACATGAAAAAGTGGATCAACATCTCATATAATCAGAGAAATGCAAATCAAAACAACTTTGAGGTATCACCTCACACCTAGCAGATTGGCTAACATGACAGCAAAGGAAAGTAATGAATGCTGGAGGGGATGTGGCAAAGTAGGGACACTAATGCACTGCTGGTGGAGTTGTGAACTGATCCAACCATTCTGGAGGGCAATTTGGAACTATGCCCAAAGGGCGACAAAAGAATGTCTACCCTTTGATCCAGCCATAGCACTGCTGGGCTTGTACCCCAAAGAGATAATGGACAAAATGACTTGTACAAGAATATTCATAGCTGTGCTCTTTGTGGTGGCCAAAAACTGGAAAACGAGGGGATGCCCATCAATTGGGGAATGGCTAAGCAAATTGTGGTATATGTTGGTGTTGGAATACTATTGTGCTAAAAGGAATAATAAAGTAGAGGAATTCCATGGAGACTGGAACAACCTCCAGGAAGTGATGCAGAGCGAGAGGAGCAGAACCAGGAAAACATTGTACACAGAGACTGATACACTGTGGTACAATCGAAGGTGATGGACTTCTCCATTAGTGGCAATGCAATGTCCCTGACAATCTGCAGGGATCTAAAAAATACTATCCACAAGCAGAGGATAAACTGTGGGAGTAAAAACACTGATGAAAAGCAACTGCTTGACTACACAGGGGTTGAGGGAATATGACTGAGGAGAGACTCTAAATGAACACTCTAATGCAAATACCAACAACATGGAAATGGGTTTGAATCAAGAACACATGTGATACCCAGTGGAATCGTGTGTGGGCTATGGGAGAGGTGGTGGGAGGGGCGGGGGAAGGAAAAGAAAATAATCTTTGTTTCCAATGAATAATGTTTGGAAATGACCAAATAAATTTTTTTTTAAAAATGAATATTATCTCACTGTATGTCATTCTTATACTGCCCCTCCAACCTCAAGGCTATGATCTGATCCATGAAAATTCTCACTATTTGTCAACATCCAAATTAAAACTTACTTCTGTCATGAAATTTTCCTTGACTAAAGTATTTGTACATCTTGGGAAAAGTTGTGATGACTTTATCATGGCTATTATTAAATAATAAACTTTAGGGAAAAAAAAAGAAGGGGCTATATATGAACCTCATTGACCTCATGGTTGGCGCAGGTCTTGTGATATGTTGGGAACTCAAGGCACCCAGAACCCTGTGATCTAGTCTGACATTGATCACACCTGGAGCACCTTGATCTGATCTGATAGTAATCCCTCTTCTCTCCCATACACTTCCCGGATGAAGCTATTGAAACCCTCCCTCTCCTGCCCCCTTTTGGCAGCCCTGTCCTCCAGTGTTGTGTGGTGATCCCCAATTGTAATTCCTTTGCAATTAATTAATTAATTAATCTAAATTAAAGACCTTTGTTGTTACTAGTCTGGAAATCCTAATTTCAGATTGGCACTACTTTTCTAGTCTTCGTTCACATTATTTCCTTCTTAAACTTTCTATTCTAGCTAGTCTGGATTCCTGGACATTGTCAGAATTTAATTCTTCATCTCCCATCTCTGTGCCTTCACACCAACCATTCCCAGTGCTTGGGATGTCGTTCTCCCTTCTTTCATCTCTGCCCCTTGGAATCTTTCCTTTCTTTCAAGGCTTTTAAGATAGATGCCATGTTTTCAGTGGAGCTTTTCCTTATCTCTATAGCCATAAATTTTCTCTCAGACTTCTTTGAACCATAGATGTAGTTATTATTATGAAAATAACAAATAATAGCATTTCCATAGAACTTCAAGGTTTACAAAGGTTTTTACATATGTTATCTCATTTGATTTTCGCAAAAACTCTGCAAAGTAAATGCCATTATTATTATTTTCATTTTATAGATGAAAGAACTGAGGCTAGGAAATGTTTGTCCAGGGAAACACAAGCTGAGGCAGATTTTGAATTCCGATCTCCCTGCCTTCAAGCCCAATATCATCCATTAGTGCTTCACATTATACCTTGCTTTAATGCAATGGACTATGCATTCCTCAAAGTCAAGTTTCATTTTTGTCATTGTATCCCTGGCATCTGGCCCAGTCTCTGGTACATAAGCATATGGATAGGGAAGACTAGATTGATGACTTTATGGAGTTAGGGAGCCTTTGGGGGAGGAAACACTCTCTCCCAATGTCAGTCACCAACTCCTCTGCAATTTATAGACATAGAGAGTCGTCCAGGGCATGGAGAGGTTAAATGCCTTTCCTGGGGCCATGCAGTCAATATTTATTAGAGGTCAGACTTGAACCCAGATCTTTCTGACCTAAAGTTCCTATTTCTAGACACTCTTCCATTTTCCTGACACATAGTAGACAGTGTTTTATAAACTAAGCATACTTATTTTTCAGTAAAGTTTTATGGCTTCTCTACTAGCCTTTATTATTTTATTTTTCCCTTCACCCCTGTAGGATAAAATCATGATAGTGGGGAGGGTATATTCTGAAAATAGTGAAATAAAATGGGTATGGGGTGTTCAGAAAGAAAGGCCACTTTCCCAAAAAATTAGAAAATGAGGGGATGCCCTTCGATTGGGGAATGGCTGAACAAATTGTGGTATATGTTGGTGATGGAATACTATTGTGCTCAAAGGAATAATAAAGTGGACAAATTCCATGGGGACTGGAACAACCTCCAGGAAGTGATGCAGAGCGAGAGGAGCAGAACCAGGAGAAAATTATATGCAGTAACTGAAACATTGTGGGACAATCGAAGGTAATGGACTCCTCCATTTGGTGGTAATGCAATGACCCAGAACAACCTAGAGGGGTACAGGAGAAAAAACACTATCCACATCCAGAGGAAAAAGTGTGGGAGTAAAAACACTAAAGAAAAACGACTGCTTAACGACATGGGTGGGAGGGGATATGAATGGGGAAATAGACTTGAAATGAACACCCTATTGTAAATACCAAGGACATGGAAAGAGATTCTGATCAAGAACACAGGTGATACCGAATCAAACTGCATCAGCTATGGGAGGGGTTGGGGTAGGGGAGGGAGGGAAATAAAATGATTTTTGTAAC